>NC_068930.1:29474029-30099029 GCF_023091745.1 Budorcas taxicolor
CTGTTCGTCTCCAAGGCAAACCATTCAATATCACAGTTATCCAAGTCTATGCCCCAACCAGCAACGCTGAAGAAGCTGAAGTTGAACGCTTTTATGAAGACCTACAAGACCTTTTAGAACTAACACCCAAAAAAGATGTCCTTTTCATTATAGGGGACTGGAATGCAAAAGTAGGAAGTCAAGAAACACCTGGAGTAACAGGCAAATTTGGCCTTGGAATGTGGAATGAAGCAGGGCAAAGACTAATCGAGTTTTGCCAAGAAAATGCACTGGTCATAGCAAACACCCTCTTCCAACAACACAAGAGAAGACTCTACACATGGACATCACCAGATGGTCAACACCGAAATCAGATTGATTATATTCTTTGCAGCCAAAGATGGAGAAGCTCTATACAGTCAACAAAAACAAGACCAAGAGCTGACTGTGGCTCAGATCATGAACTCCTTATTACCAAATTCAGACTCAAATTGAAGAAAGTAGGGAAAACCGCTAGACCATTCAGGTATGACCTAAATCAAATCCCTTATGACTACACCTTGGAAGTGAGAAATAGATTTAAGGGCCTAGATCTGATAGATAGAGTGCCTGATGAACTATGGAATGAGGTTCATGACATTGTACAGGAGACAGGGATCAAGACCATCCCCATGGAAAAGAAATGCAAGAAAGCAAAATGGCTGTCTGGAGAGGCCTTACAAATAGCTGTGAAAAGAAGAGAAGCAAAAAGCAAAGGAGAAAAGGAAAGATATAAGCATCTGAACACAGAGTTCCAGAGTATAGCAAGAAGAGCTAAGAAAGCCTTCATCAGCGATCAATGCAAAGAAATAGAGGAAAAGAACAGAATGGGAAAGACTAGAGATCTCTTCAAGAAAATTAGAGATACCAAGGGAACATTTCATGCAAAGATGGGCTCAATAAAGGACAGAAATGGTCTGGACCTAACAGAAGTAGAAGATATTAAGAAGAGGTGGCAAGAATACACAGAAGAACTGTACAAAAAAGATCTTCACGACCCGGATAATCATGATGGTGTGATCACTCATCTAGAGCCAGACATCCTGGAATGTGAAGTCAAGTGGGCCTTGGAAAGCATCACTACAAACAAAGCTAATGGAGGTGATAGAATTCCAGTTGAGCTATTTCAAATCCTGAAAGATGATGCTGTGAAAGTGCTGCACTCAATGTGCCAGCAAATTTGGAAAACTCAGCAGTGGCCACAGGACTGGAAAAGGTCAGTTTTCATTCCAATCCCAAAGAAAGGCAATGCCAAAGAATGCTCAAACTACCGCACAATGCACTCATCTCACACACTAGTAGAGCAATGCTCAAAATTCTCCAAGCCAGGCTTCAGCAATATGTGAACCGTGAACTTCCTGATGTTCAAGCTGGTTTTAGAAAAGGCAGAGGAACCAGAGATCAAATTGCCAACATCCGCTGGATCATGGAAAAAGCAAGAGAGTTCCAGAAAAACATCTATTTCTGCTTTATTGACTATGCCAAAACCTTTGACTGTGTGGATCACAATAAACTGTGGAAAACTCTGAGAGAGATGGGAATACCAGACCACCTGACCTGCCTCTTGAGAAATCTGTATGTAGGTCAGGAAGCAACAGTTAGAACTGGACATGGAACAACAGACTGGTTCCAAATAGGAAAAGGAGTACGTCAAGGCTGTCTATTGTCACCCTGCTTATTTAACTTCTATGCAGAGTACATCATGAGAAACGCTGGGCTGGATGAAGAACAAGCTGGAATCAAGATTGCTGGGAGAAATATGAATAACCTCAGATATGCAGATGACACCACCCTTATGGTAGAAAGTGAAGAAGAACTAAAAAGCCTCTTGGTGAAAGTGAAAGAGGAGAGTGAAAAAGTTGGCTTAAAGCTCAACATTCAGAAAATGAAGATCATGGCATCTAGTCCCATCACTTCATGGGAAATAGATGGGGAAACAGTGTCAGACTTTATTTTTGGGGGCTCCAAAATCACCACAGATGGTGACTGCAGCCATGAAATTAAAAGACGCTTACTCCTTGGAAGAAAAGTTATGACCAACCTAGATAGCATATTCAAAAGCAGAGACATTACTTTGCCGACTAAGGTCCGTCTAGTCAAGGCTATGGTTTTTCCAGTAGTCATGTATGGATGTGAGAGTTGGACTGTGAAGAAGGCTGAGCGCTGAAGAATTGATGCTTTTGAACTGTGGTGTTGGAGAAGACTCTTGAGAGTCCCTTGGACTGCAAGGAGATCCAACCAGTCCATTCTGAAGGAGATCAGCCCTGGGCGTTTTTTGGAAGGAATGATGCTAAAGCTGAAACTTCAGTACTTCGGCCAACTCATGCGACGGGTTGACTCATTGGAAAAGACTCTGACGCTGGGAGGGATTGGGGGCAGGAGGAGAAGGGGACGACAGAGGATGAGATGGCTGGATGGCATCACTGACTCAATGGGCATTAGTCTGAGTGAACTCCAGGAGTTGATGATGGACAGGGAGGCTTGGCGTGCTGGGATTCATTGGGTCGCAAAGAGTCAGACACGACTGAGCGACTCAACTGAACTGAACTGAAGCTCAGCAAACTTCTTTTGCCATAAACATTCCCCTCACAAACAGGTCTCAGATAACAATCCTTCCCATGGCCTCAAGCTGTGGTCTACATGCTCATCCTGGAACATTCTTTGTAAAAATCCTTGAACAAATGTCAGTGGTTAACTTTATGGATTATTTTCTGGGTACAACTGCAGAAGGCTTTGTGCTTTCTCATGCTCCTCTCAAGAACAATAAGCACCTTAACATTCTTTCCAGCCAACTCAACTGAAGAAAGGAAGAAACAAGTCAGAATCACAAAAGCTAACCCTTTCATCCCGGGACCGTGCCTGCGAGATGAGGACAGGGGGTTGGGGCCGTGCCTCCATTCTGTCAGTAATGCCTAATGCGGCTCCCGACAAAGTACTACCATTTTGAACAAGGTGGGAAAAGTTTAAAATGCAGGCAGAGAGACAGAAGAACATGAGGATGGTAAGTTTAAGAAATCAATAGACAAGTAGATAAGAGTTTGGACCTTAAGTTAAAAGCAAGCAGCCACCATAAAAACAAAATTGGAAAAAATAATTTTGGAATCAGTGAAAGAAAATTTGATCTATCTGAGGAAAAATGGAAAGGAGGCAGAAAAAAAATAGCATAGTAAGTGAAAATTGGAAAAAAGAAAGAAGTACCTTTGTATATTTCTAATGAAAGAATGATTATAATAAATGTAGTTAATTAAATGGGAAACTGTGATTAGATATAAAATATAAGATCCAATAATATGTTTTGAGACATGCATTAAAAGACACAGGAATGTTAAAAATAAAACAGTGAAGACTTGCCAGGAAAACAACTAAATAAATCGAGGTAATTATCTCAGTATCTAACGGAACAGAATTGAAGCCCAATTATTGTAAGAATGATTTTTATTGTAAGAATGCAGGTAGAACCTGCCTGACCAAACTCACAACCGAGTGCAGCCTAACACAGCTGAATGATAGTTCCTGGAACAAAGTTTGGGGAGAAGCTGTTTTTCCAGCTCTTGCGGCAGGAGCAGGCTGTAGTTAGAACCTCCTGGACGTGTGTGCTCAGTCGCTAAGTTGTGTCCAACTCGGCGACCCCATGGACAGTAGCCCACCAGGCTCCTCTGTCCATGGGATCATCTAGGCAAGCATATTGGAGTGGGTTGCCATTCCCTTCTCCAAGGATCTTCCTAACCCAGGCATTGAAACTGTCCCCATGTTTGGGCTTTTCTTAAAGAAGGAATATTATATTGGATGGTCCAGCAGCACAGCTCAGAATGGTGGCCCCTCAGAGCCATGTGGAGTGGCAGGGGTGACTCCTACTCTCTTGCCCATCTCAGTGTGGTCAGGGAGGGGGTTGGAGGGGAAGCTTGTCAGACAGATGGACAGGAGATATGACAAGTGGATGAGGGGTATGGGAGACAGTCAGCTTTGTGATCCTGATGACACCAGATCTTACCCACAACAGGCCTGTGGCTGGCGGGGTATTGCTAAAAACTGCTGTCTGCTTGATCACCTTGAAGGCTGCTGAGCAGAAGCCTGTTCCCAGCATGTGCCCAAGAAAACCGATGGAAAAGCTTTCGGAGATGCCTTGCTCCAAGCTCCCCACTGTCCCGAATCTTGCAAATCAGTGACGTGGATGACAAAAGGAGGGGCAACAAACAGGACCAGAAATAACAGCACAGTAACAATTAGAAGGAAATGGCAACCCACTCCAGTGTTCTTGCCTGGAGAATCCCAGGGACAGGGGAGCCTGGTGGGCTGCCGTCTCTGGGGTCACACAGAGTCGGACGCGACTGAAGCGACTTAGCAGCAGCAGCAACAATTAGAAGAGTGCATTTCAGGAGAATTACTCCAGGAAGCAGAACAATGCGAACATAGTTTCCCCCAATTCTTTATTTTTTTGTTGTTAGTAATTTTTAAATTAATTTTTATTGGAGTATAGTTCCTTTTCAATGTTGTGCTATTTTCTGCTGTACAGTAAAATGAATCCACCGTATATACACATATGTCTCCTCCCTTTGGACTTTCTTCCCATTCAGGTCACCACAGAGCCTGAAGTAGAGTTCCTTGTGGTATACAACAGGTTCTCATTAGTTACCTATTTTATACGTAGTATCAATAGTGTATATTACAAATCTGTGCATTTGTTCTCTACATCTGCCTCTCTATTTCTGTTTTGCAAATAAGATAATCTGTATCATTTTTCTAGATTCCATACATATACTTTAATATTTTTCTCTTTCTGACTTACTTCCCTCATATTTTTTATAAAACGGCACTAAGACTTCAGAAAAAGATTACAAAGAATTATAGAAGAGGTCATGATGCAGCAGAAGAGATGAAAAAGAATTGTCAAATCTCAGGGAAGATGTGGAAGAAGAAAAAAAATGTTATGAAATGACTGTCAATTTGAAGATGCCAAAAAGAGAACAGATACAGCTGAAATCACAGGTAGGAACACCAAAGAAAGGCTTGGGAAAACTATCCAAATAAAATGGAAAAAGAACAAAGAACCCGAAGTTATCAGGGAAAAGCGGAGGGATTTTTACAACAAAGGATATCCGTTGTGCTGATAACTGGTGCTCCTGAAGAAGAAAACAGAACCCCTGCAACAAATCTAAAGGCATAAAAAAGAGAAACCTTTAATAAAAAATAAAAGAAGACCCAAATCCTCAGTTTTAAAGGGTACCTTGCAGTTCAGGAAAGATTGAAGCAGAATAGCCAACACAGACATATTCTAGTGAAGCTACTGAGTTTAAAAAAAAAAAGAAGAAGAAGGCATCAGCATCTATGTTACATTAAAAACAAAGACAAAAAAGCAAGTTATCTCCAAGAAGAAATCATGTGATCTCCAACTTTTCTATGACATATACTGTGAGAAAGACACAGCAAAGCAGTGTCTCTAAGGAACTTAGGTAAAGAGAGTGCAGACCAAAGAAGAGCTCGTCATTCAAATACAAAGGCAGGAGGTGACCACTCTAAAGCTGGAAGGAACTCAGGGGTCAGAGCACTCATGAACCATTACTGAACACAGTTAAGTCCCCTACATATAAATTCCAAGTTTCAAACTGCCGAAGATGTGAACAATTGAATCTAGCAAGGAACCAGAACCCATGCCATCAACCTCAGGCATGAGTGGCATCTCAGCTTGTCCTCCATCTCCTGTTGCTGACGACCCCTCAGCTCTACCGTCTCCCACCTCTTCTCCTTCCTCCAGTCAATAACTCTTCTTGCCTGTTCACTCGATGCCAGCCCGGTGTGCCTGCTGTTGTACTGTACTAGTGTATTTCTCAAGGTACTGTACTGTAAGATTAAAAATGTTTTATTTGTGTGTTTGTATTATTTGTGTGAAAAGTATTATAAATATAGCCGATTGTGTTAGTTGAGTACCTAGGATAACTTTGTTGGACTTAGGAACAAATTGGACTTACAGACATGCTCTCAGAATGGAACTCGTTCGTGTGTAGGGGGGTTACTCTAAGCTACCTCCTGAAAGACCTCTAGAGAGCAAGGAAAGAGAGAAGCCATCATATTAATTAAAAAGGCAGAAGTATTTCATCCACTAAGGTATACGCCTGAGATGAACCACTATGGAAAATCTAGCTAGAATAAATTTCATAAACTCTAATGATTTAAAAATAACAATACAATAAATGAGGAAGATAGAAGAAAGCGTAAGTTCTAATGTCTAATTGTCTTCTGGGCTCTTCTTAAAAGAAAAGTCTCCAGTATATATGACAAAACATTAGCATTTGTTAATTCTGGGTGGCACATATGCGGATGTGTGTTATATTACATTTTGCACTTTTTGGTATTAAAATTTTCAAGAGCAAAGTAAATACAAGGATGGCAATAGTACTTACTTCACTTCTTAAGACTGTTGTAAGGTTTCAATGAGTATTTGTGAACGTTCTTTGCAAAATGAAAAGCTCTGGACAAACATTAGGTTTTATAGCTAATCTGCTCCATTTGCTGTTGATTCTGTTAAATTCCATTTCAAAAGTCCACGTGATCTGACAGCTTCCGCCTTTGGGTGGTGTTGGCAGCGGTGGTGGTGGGCATAATGCAGGTAACAGAGATGGTGGTGATGGTGGTGGTGAGGGTGGTGTGTGTAAGGAGTGAAGTCAGACCTGTGATCCAGCTCTGTGACGGTACGTGCTGCTACAGAATACACTTCTGGGCTGTGTCTTACTTCTAAAGAAACAGTGAACTCCACAGAGAATGGCATGAAGGTGTATCTCCCACTGGGCTTTCCGGGTGGCGCTTGTGGTAAAGAACCCGCCTGCCAATGCAGGAGATGCAAGAGACATGGGTTGGGAAGATCCCCCTGGAGAAGGAAAAGGTAACCTACTCCAGTAGTCTTGCCTGGAGAATTCCCACGGACAGAGGAGCTTGGTGGGCTACAGGCTATAGGGTTATAGAGTCGGACACAACTAAAGTGACTTAGCACACATGCACATATCTCCCACTGTAGTGAAGTGAAGTGTTAGTTGCTCAGTCCTACCCGACTCTTTGCAACCCCATGGACTGCAGCCCATCAGGTTCCGCTGTTTTTCCCAGGCAAGAATAGTGGAGTCGGTTGCCATTTCCTTCTCCAGGGGATCTTCCCGACCCAGGGATCGAACCCGGGTCTCCTGCACTGCAAACAGATTCTTTACCGACTGAGCTACATAGTTGCTGCTGCTGCTGCTAAGTCACTTCAGTCGTGTCCGACTCTGTGCGACCCCATAGACGGCAGCCCATCAGGCTCCACCGTCCCTGGGATTCTCCAGGCAAGAACACTGGAGTGGGTTGCCATTTCCTTCTCCAATGCATGAAAGTGAAAAGTGAAAGTGAAGTCGCTCAGTCGTGTCCGACTTTTAGCGACCCGATGGACTACAGCCTACCAGGCTCCTCTGCCCATGGGATTTTCCAGGCAAGAGTACTGGAGTGCGGTGCCATTGGCTTCTCCGAGCTACCTAGAAAACCCCGCTTAAAGTAATTAACACCTTTTTCCCCCTATAAATACCCAATGAATTCCTTCTTACAACTGCAGCAATATGAGGAATGACCACAAGAGGGCAGTAGAGAAACATCAATAAAGCTTACTTTTTGCCTGGAGGGTTGGGCTAGTCATTGCTTGTGAGCAGAGAAAATCGTCCTGCAGAGGATCTCAGGCTGGGAATTAATTATTCAGGGCTATTGAACGCACCACAGAATGTCATGGAATTTAAAAATTGTTGAGAACCACCTAGTTCAACATTCTCAGCTCAGCTAACATCTTGCCTACGACTTGATCAGACTCATCCAAGGAGATGAGGAGCTGTAGGCAGCTAGATAATGTTTTAGAAGGGTTTTGCTTTAACGCTTTGCTGTGTTTGAGCTGTAACCAGATGGAGAAATGGGGTGGATTGTTTTTAAAGAGGGTGACTAGTGCAACACCATGGAAAAGCCCCAGTAGAGGGAGAAAAGGAGGAGATATTAAAGAGAGAGGGGGACTTCCCTGGTGGTCCAGTGGCTGAGACTTTGGCTTTCAACGCAGGGGATGTGGGTTCAATGCAGGGGGTGTGGGTTCGATCCCTGGTCTGGCAGTTAAGATCCCACCTGCCTCTTGGCCAAAAAACCGAAACACAAAATAGAAGCAATATTGTAATAGTTTCAATTAAGACTTCAAACTAGTCTACACCAAAAGAGGAAAAAGATAGAGCTACAAATCAAGAAGAAAACCACTACCAACTCCATAGGAAAAAATGGGTCAAGTGTCCAGAAAAAAAAATTAAATACTAGTGCTTCAAAATAGATTCCTTCTCCACTCTTTCTGAATAAAATACTTCATAAAATTAAATGGGGGAAATCAGGCTTTAAAAATCCTTTTTGACACACATTCATGTGACACAGACCTTTGGTTCCATTTCTGGACAGTTAATAGACGTTCCCTTGACCCAGTCTCACCCCACGGTCAGCTCTCCAGAAAGCACAGGTCAGCATTTCTATTAGCTCTGGTGCCTGGTGAACATTCAAGCTGCTGTGCTAACCTGCCGCAGACCAGGGTCATTTTTTGGAGACAAACTCTGCTCAGTCCCAGAATGTAAGGTATCCTGTGGTCAACCCCGAACAGGGCTGTTGATTCGATCTCATTTACAGCAAGACAGAGGAATGCTTATAATGTTTATTTATGTGTGTTCCTTTGAGAACTGAGTTTTCTTTATGTGCTTAGGCCTTGAAAATATAATAAAAGTCATAATTTACAAATAACCTTTATTTGTAGCCAAGATGATTCTAGCTGTAGGAATCCCAAGGTAATTAACTAAAAACTTGTTAGGACTAACAAGGGTATAGTAAGAAGGCTGGTTAAAAATATATACAAAATCAATATTTTCTTGCAAACCAAGAGCTGGTTAGAAAATTTAATGGAAAAAAAGATCCCATTTGCTGTAATAGCAAAATTATATATATTTTACTGCTAGTGGAAAGAGCTTTCTTAAATGTGCAGGAATTTTATTAAGAAAATAACTTCCTTGAGTTATAAAACATTATCTGTAGTATAGCCCCAGTGGGAGTTAAAATATGCAAACACACACACACAACACACACACACATTTTTGCTTTGATTAAAACCCCAGAAAGAATATTGTCAAAATTTCACCATGTATTTTTTTCTTAATGGCACATCAAGTGTGATATGTAGATTTTGGGTTTTTTTTAATACTTAAATTTTACCGAAATGTAGTTGATTTACAATATTGTATTAGTTTTAGGTGTACAACAAAGTAATTCAGTTATAGATATACATATATTCATGCTTTTTAAGATTCTTTTCTCATACAGTTTTTCACAGAATAGTGAGCAAAGTTCTCTGTGCTCTTCAGTTGGTCCTTGTTGATTATCTGTCTTATATATAGTGGAGTATGTATGTTAATCCCAAGTTCCTGATTTATCCCCCCTCCATGTTTCTCCTTTGAAAACAATAAGTTTGTTTTTGACATTTATACATCTGCTTTTGTTTTGTAAATAAACTCATTTGTATCTTTAGAAAAATAGATTCTGTATATAAGTGATATGATATTTGTCTTTCTCTGTCTGACTTACTTCACTTAGTATGATAATCTCTAGTTGCATCCTTGTTACTGCAGATGACATTATTCCATTCTTTTTTTTATAGCTGAGTAATATTCCATTGTATATATGGACCAAATCTTTATCCGTTCATCTGTCAGTGGATGTTTGGAATTGCTTCCTTACCTTGGCTGTTGTAAATAGTGCTGCAACGTGATATGTAGATTTTGTTTTGGTTTTTGCTTATCCCTGTTTTCTACTTAAAAAAAAAAAAAAAATATATATATATATATATATATATAATATTCTATAATAAAACATCTAAAAATGAAAGAAATAAGCTACACTACCTTCAGCAAAATGGTGCTATTCTTTCATTTTTACCTGTCCTCAAATACACACGTTGATCCTTCCCACTGCTGACCTCTTGTTGGGGAATGAGTGACCCCAGCTTTCCCATCAAGAGAGTCCTGGAAGTGGCTGGAGTTTCAAACCAGACCTCCAGCATAGCCAGTTATCTGACATGGCTGGACCACTCTCAGCATCCTTGCCTGGCTTGGGGCACACACTGTGCCTCTCCCCAAAGGGACAGCAGCAGATCAGACAGTGGAGGAGAACAGGCTTCAGTCTTGGCCCCTCGGTTCAGGCCTGGCTCAGTGTCTGGGGGACATGCTGGCAGATGTGAACCTCCAAGAAATCCAGCTTCAAGAAGTCAGCCTTGACCTTCCCTTGCCTGGCTGGTCCTCCTTCTCTGAGCCCAACCTCTTCCTTTGCCAGCTGTGATTTTCTGGGCATCATTGGCTGTCCACTTTTATAGCTTTTTTTTAAAATGGATTAACTGATGAAATGTTCAAGAAAATGCAGTTTACTTCTAAATTTTTAAGTGAGAGGATTTCATTTGAAATGTTTTGGCCCAAGCGAACATCCTTGTTTGAAATTAAATGTCAGAGACATCAGTAAAAGAACAGTCTTCTCATCCAGTGTTTTGTCATTATTGGGTGATCCAGCCCTATTGGAACACTCTGCTGATCAGTGTGCTAACCCGCCAGCATGTGTCTGGCAGGCAAGTACACGGGAAGAGACCACCTCTGGACCCAGAGTCAGTGTGGGTCTGTGTCATGCTTTCCTGCAGGGATGCAGCAATTCAACAGAGGAGAGGAAAAACAGCCTCCTTCGAAGACTTCACAGTGTTCTCCAGCTCCACAAACTCCCCAGCTAAAACAAGACCTGCATTTGTTGAATATAGGGTGGGATTTTTGTCCACTTTCTGTTTTTAAATTTAATTCACTTATTTAAAGTTATTTATTTATCTTGGTTGCACCGGGTCTTTGTTCCTTTTTGCGGGCTTTCTCTAGTTGCAGCGAGTGGGGGCTACTCTCTGGCTGTGGTGCTCAGGCGTCTCATTGCCGTGGCGTCCCATGCTGTGGAGCACAGGCTCTAGGACGCAAAGACTTCCGCAGCTGGGGCACATGGGCTTTATAGTTGTGCTTCCCAGGCTCTAGGGATCGGGTTCAGCAGTTGTGGTACACGGGCTTAGTTGCCCCATGGCATGTGGCATCTTCCCAGACCAGGGAAGACACAGGGACTGAGCCTGTGTTCCCTGCATTGACAGGTAGATTCTTAACCACTAGGCCACCAGGGAAGTCCGTGTCCACTTTCATTAGTGATGTATTCCCAGTGCTTAGAACAGTGTTGGCATGTAATAGGTGCTCAATACACATTTATGAAGGAATGAAGGGACAAATGAATAGAAGATTATCTAACACCTATTATGTGCTAGACGCTCTCGAGGATCTGAGAGCACCACTGAACAACCGCAGCTGTGGACAGACAGGCAAAGCCCCTCTGGTCATGAGTTTCCAAAAGGGAAGATGAAAGATAAACAAATATACACCATCTCAGACAGTGACGAGTGCTGTGGAGAACAAAAAAGCAAAGTGAAGGTGTTCTAGCCAAATGCTCTGGGAAACAAACTCATTCAGAAGGACAGCGCGGATAGTGGAGTGTAGTTTATTACACTGGCGTGTCCGAAGCCGAGTATCCTCTTTAGCCTGGAACCCCAACTGACTTTTGTGAAAGCCTTATAAACCTTAACTGTACATGCTCAAGCCCACACCTCCAAATTCCTTAAACCTAGCCTGGAAAATGTTAAAGGGAGATACAATCAGGTTACAGCCATGATTCATAATCAGAAGGGTCAGCTGGCTATGCACTGAAACCTATACCAATGAGCGCCATAAAGATTACAAAGGTGATTAACTACATAGGGGATTATTACATTCTTTCTGGTGAAGGGAAATCCTGGTATGGAATCTGGTGTGATCAGTCCGGGAGGCCTGTTTGGCGGTAGGTATGCGATCTCCCAGGCTACCAGGCACATAGTTCAAAATTCACTGGGAATGTAAAATTGAGTTTCCTTTTTTTTCAAGATGGAGTCAGCTCGGCCTGTCCCTTTCCTCCTTCAAAGGAATGGAGAAGGTCAACAGATGGTGACAGGGTGGAAAGGAAATCAGCAGAGGCTACTCTAAAACACACAGCCTACGTGCTCATCCCCCATCTCCTGCATTTCTGCTTTTAGGAATTTATCTCACAGCTTCTCAGCAGTGCACAAAGATCTGTAAGGAGATTCTGACTGCAGCAATTATTTATAACTTCCTTAAACTAGGAACAATGCGAAAATCCATCAGTAAGTTAAATAAGTTACAGATAGCCACACTATGAGTTACTGCTAGGCAGACATTCAAAAAGAGGGGCATTTGCATGTCTTGACATAGACAAAATGTACTGAATATATTATGTGAAATGGAACCGAAAATATCAGAACAGAATGCATAATATGAGCTTTCTTTTATGAAAAAAAAATGTATTGTTGACTTAAAAGTACAACATAACAGTTGCGAGTTAAGTTTTATTTGGGGAAAAATGAGGACTATCACCCAGGAGACAGCAACTCAGAGAGTTTTGAGAAACAGATTCAAAGAGATGTGGGGAGGGGGAAGGTCAATTTAGATGTGATTTTGGTGAAGGGGGAATACATGCTCAGTTCAGTTCAGTTCAGTTCAGTCGCTCAGTCGTGTCTGACTCTTTGCGACCCCATGAATCCCAGCACGCTAGGCCTCCCTGTCCATCACCATCTCCCAGAGTTCACTCAGATTAACGTCCATTGAGTCCGTGATGCCATCCAGCCATCTCATCCTCTGTTGTCCCCTTCTCTTCCTGCCCACAATCCCTCCCAACATCAGAGTCTTTTCCAATGAGTCAAATCTTCGCATGAGGTGGCCAAAGTACTGGTATTTCAGCTTTAGCATCATTCCTTCCAAAGAAATCCCAGGGCTGATCTCCTTCAGAATGGACTGGTTGGATCTCCTTGCAGTCCAATGGACTCTCAAGAGTCTTCTCCAACACCACAGTTCAAAAGCATCAATTCTTCAGTGCTCAGCCTTCTTCACAGTCCAACTCTCACATCCATACATGACCACAGGAAAAACCATAGCCTTGACTAGATGGACCTTAGTCGGCAAAGTAATGTCTCTGCTTTTGAATATGCTATCTAGGTTGGTCATAACTTTTCTTCCAAGGAGTAAGCGTCTTTTAATTTCATGGCTGCAGTCACCATCTGCAGTGATTTTGGAGCCCCAAAAAGTAAAGTCTGCCACTGTTTCCACTCTTTCCCCATCTATTTCCCATGAAGTGATGGGACCAGATGCCATGATCTTCGTTTTCTGAATGTTGAGCTTTAAGCCAACCTTTTCGCTCTCCTCTTTCACTTTCATCAAGAGGCTTTTTAGCTCCTCTTCACTTTCTGCCATAAGGGTGGTGTCATCTGCATATCTGAGGTTATTCATATTTCTCCCAGCAATCTTGATTCCAGCTTGTGTTTCTTCCAGTCCAGCGTTTCTCATGATATACTCTGCATAGAAGTTAAATAAGCAGGGTGACAATAGACAGCCTTGACGCACTTCTTTTCCTATTTGGAACCAGTCTGTTGTTCCATGTCCAGTTCTAACTGTTGCTTCCTGACCTGCATACAGATTTCTCAACAGGCAGGTCAGGTGTTCTGGTATTTCCATCTCTCTCAGAATTTTCCACAGTTTATTGTGATCCATACAGTCAAAGGTTTTGGCATAGTCAATAAAGCAGAAATAGATGTTTTTCTGGAACTCTCTTGCTTTTTCCATGATCCAGCAGATGTTGCCAATTTGATCTCTGGTTCCTCTGCCTTTTTCTAAAACCAGCTTGAACGTCAGGAAGTTCATGGTTCACGTATTGCTGAAGCCTTGCTTGGAGAATTTAGAGCATTACTTTACTAGCATGTGAGATGAGTGCAATCGTGCGGTAGTTTGAGCATTCTTTTGCATTGCCTTTCTTTGGGATTGGAATGAAAACTGACCTTTTTCAGTCCTGTGGCCACTGCTGAGTTTTCCAAATTTGCTGGCATATTGAGTGCAGCACTTTCACAGCATCATCTTTCAGGATTTGAAATAGCTCAACTGGAATTCCATCACCTCCACTAGCTTTGCTCGTAGTGATGCTTTCCAAGGCCCACTTGACTTCACATTCCAGGATGTCTGGCTCTAGATGAGTGATCACACCATCATGATTATCTGGGTCCTGAAGATCTTTTTTGTACAGTTCTTCCGTGTATTCTTGCCACCTCTTCTTAATATCTTCTGCTTCTGTTAGGTCCAGACCATTTCTGTCCTTTATTGAGCCCATCTTTGCATGAAATGTTCCCTTGGTATCTCTAATTTTCTTGAAGAGATCTCTAGTCTTTCCCATTCTGTTGTTTTAACCCAAGTAAGATTGTAGGTGTTGCAAGAGGGCATCAGAGGGCAGATACACTGAAACCATACTCACAGAAAACTAGTCAATCTAATCACACTAGGACCACAGCCTTTTCTAACTCAATGAAACCAAGCCATGCCTGCAAGGCAACCCAAGATGGGCGGGTCATGGTGGAGAGGTCTGACAGAGCGTAGTCCACTGGAGAAGGGAATGGCAAGCCACTTCAGTGTTCTTGCCTTGAGAACCCCATGAACAATATGAAAAGGCAAAATGATAGGATATTGAAAGAGGAACTCCCCAGGTCAGTAGGTGCCCAATGTGCTACTGGAGATCAGTGGAAAAATAACTCCAGAAAGAATGAAGGGATGGAGCCAAAGCAAAAACAATACCCAGCTGTGGATGTGACTGGTGATAGAAGCAAGATCTGATGCTGTAAAGAGCAATATTGCATAGGAACCTGGAATGTCAGGTCCATGAATCAAGGCAAATTGGAAGTGGTCAAACAGCAGATGCCAAGAGTGAACATCGACATTCTAGGAATCAGTGAACTAAAATGGACTGGAATGGGTGAATTTAACTCAGATGACTATAATAGTCATCTACTACTGTGGGCAGGAATCCCTCAGAAGAAATGGAGTAGCCATCATGGTCAACAAAAGAGTCTGAAATGCAGTACTTGGATGCAATCTCAAAAATGACCAAATGATCTCTGTTCGTCTCCAAGGCAAACCATTCAATATCACAGTTATCCACGTCTATGCTCCAACCAGCAATGCTGAAGAAGCTGAAGTTGAACGCTTTTATGAAGACCTACAAGACCTTTTAGAACTAACACCCAAAAAAGATGTCCTTTTCATTATAGGGGACTGGAATGCAAAAGTAGGAAGTCAAGAAACACCTGGAGTTACAGGCAAATTTGTCCTTGGAATGTGGAATGAAGCAGGGCAAAGACTAATCGAGTTTTGCCAAGAAAATGCACTGGTCATAGCAAACACCCTCTTCCAACAACACAAGAGAAGACTCTATACATGGACATCACCAGATGGTCAACACCAAAATCAGATTGATTATATTCTTTGCAGCCAAAGATGGAGAAGCTCTATACAGTCAACAAAAACAAGACCAAGAGCTGACTGTGGCTCAGATCATGAACTCCTTAATATCAAATTCAGACTCAAATTGAAGAAAGTAGGGAAAACCGCTAGACCATTCAGGTATGACCTAAATCAAATCCCTTATGACTACACCTTGGAAGTGAGAAATAGATTTAAGGGCCTAGATCTGATAGATAGAGTGCCTGATGAACTATGGAATGAGGTTCTTAACACTGTACAGGAGACAGGGATCAAGACCATCCCCATGGCAAAGAAATGCAAAAAAGCAAAATGGCTGTCTGGAGAGGCCTTACAAATAGCTGTGAAAAGAAGAGAGGTGACAAACAAAGGAGAAAAGGAAAGATATAAGCATCTGAATGCAGAGTTCCAGAGTATAGCAAGAAGAGCTAAGAAAGCCTTCATCAGTGATCAATGGAAAGAAATAGAGGAATACATGCTATCAAGTGCATATTCTTCCAGAAGGTTTCTGCTAGTCGCAAGAAACAGTCGTCATGAAGGGTTTTAGTGCTTTTCTAGATATGAGGAGATACAAGAAGTGGGCTCAAAAAAATCAGCTCCTGAAAATATCCAAAAAAAAAAAGCATTCATTAATTTTAGAATTTAAAGTTTTTTTAAAAAAACAGACCAAAAAAAAAAAAAAAAAGAAAAAACCATCTTCTTGAACTGATGTTTTACCTACTTCTGCTTAGGCTCTGGCTGTCTGTGGGTGTATTTACAGTTCTCATCCCCCAGCTCCGGGGCATTCAGAACCCCCTCTGATTTCAGTTGATGTCTGAGGCAGGAAGGGGAGACCAGGTAGATGAGGAGGCTTATGCAGCCAGAAGGGGAAGAAAAAGCAATTGAAAACAAAGGTAGACTGTATTTGCATCTGCGTTCTTAGAAGTGGCATAATTTATGTAAAGGAGATGGATCCTTCCCCAGAAAAATCACCTAATGGACCTCTGAGTTGAAAGAGGAGGTTTCCCCCTGGGCACAAGGGCATAAAAAGGAATAAACAGCTCCCCTAGCAAATGATACAGAGTTTGGAGATGTTTCCTGGCAGCTGGAGAGATTGACAGACTTCCCTGGAGGAGGGAATGGGAACCCGCTCCAGTATGCTTGCCTGGGAAATCCTATGGACCTGTCCATAGGACAAAGGAGCCTAGTGGGCTACAGTCCATGGGGTTGCAAATAGTTGGACATCACTGAGCAACTAAACAGCAACAATAAAGCTCACAAAAGGGAGAGGATGGGAGAGGAGAAGAGATGTGTATCAAAAAGGTGACAATCAGATGATCATACCCAGCAAGAGAATACCTGAGTACATATGTGTAAAAACCTTATTATAATACACAGATTGCCAGGATCCCTCAGGAGTGGCTGTTACGCCCGTTAGGTCCACAAAGAGCAGGTCTCTTCCTTATGATTCAGGCACGACCATCAGAGGAATATTTCCTGCATTTTTAGGACGTTAAAGTCTAGCATTAAATTTAACCTGATGTCTGGACTTTACTGTGCTGTAATCTCCTTCCACTACTCCAAATCTTTAGCAAAATCTTGTCAAGGCAACCAGTGATGGTTGGTGAGAATGGAGTTAAGAGCCAGGATCAATGTAGGGGGCAGCAATGGAGGAGAGAGGAAGGCAGCCCCTAAGAACAACTGGAACATTGCAAATGTGTGGAACTGTTGGGGTTCAAATGCATGGACCTTAGGAAGCATCACTACGAACAAAGCTAGGTGATGGAATTCAGGTTGAGCTATTTCAAAACCTAAAAGATGATGCTGTTAAAGTGCTGCACTCAATATGCCAGCAAATTTGGAAAGCTCAGCAGTGGCCACAGGACTGGAAAAGGTCAGTTTTCATTCCAATCCCAAAGAAAGGCAATGCTAAAGAATGTTCAAACTACTGCACAATTGCACTCATCTCACATGCTAGCAAAGTAATGCTCAAAATTCTTCAAGCCAGGCTTCAACAGTATGTGAACCATGAACTTCTAGATGTTCAAGCTGTATTTAGAAAAGGCAGAGGAACAAGAGGAGATCAAATTACCAACATCTGTTGGATTATTGTAAAAGCAAGAAAGTTCTAGAAAAACATCTGTTTCTGCTTTATTGACTATGCCAAAACCTTTGACTGTGTGGATCACAACAAACTGAAAAATTCTTCAAGAGATGAGAATACCAGACCACCTTATTTGTCTCCTGAGAAATCTGTGTGCAGGTCAAGAAGCAGACATGGAAGCAGACATGGAACCAGACATGGAACAACAGACTGGTTCCAAATTGGGAAAGAGTACGTCAAGGCTGTATATTGTCACCCTGCTTATTTAACTTATATGCAGAGTACATCATGTGAAATGCCAGGCTGGATGAAGCACAAGCTAGAATCAAGATGGCCAGGAGACAGAATATTGGAAATAAAAGCAAAAATAAACAAATGGGACCTGATTAAAATTAAAAGATTTTGCACAACAAAGGAAACTATAAGCAAGGTGAAAAGATGGCCTCCAGAATGGGAGAAAATAATAGCAAACAAAGCAACTGACAAAGAATTAATCTCAAAAATATACAAGCAACTCCTACAGCTCAATTCCAGAAAAATAAATGACCAAATCAGAAAATGGGCCAAAGAACTAAACAGACATTTCTCCAAAGAAGACATACGGATGGCTAACAAATACATGAAAAGATGCTCAACATCACTCATTATTAGAGAAATGCAAATCAAAACCATAATGAGGTACCATTTCACGCCAGTCAGAATGGCTGCTATCCAAAAGTCTACAAGCAATACATGCTGGAGAGGGTGTGGAGAAAAGGGAACCCTCTTACACTGTTGGTGGGAATGCAAACTAGTACAGCCACTATGGAGAACAGTATGGAGATTCCTTAAAAAACTGGAAATAGAACTGCCATATAACCCAGCAATCCCACTGCTGGGCATACATACCAAGGAAACCAGACTTGAAAGAGACACGTGTATCCCAATGTTCATTGCAGCACTATTTATAATAGCCAGGACTTGGAAGCAACCTAGATGTCCATCAGCAGATGAATGGATAAGAAAGCTGTGGTACATATACACAATGGAATATTACTCCACCATTAAAAAGAATACATTTGAATCAGTTCTAATGAGGTGGATGAAACTGGAGCCTATTATACAGAGTGAAGTAAGTCAGAATGAAAAACACTAATACAGTATACTAACGCATATATATGGAATTTAGAAAGATGGTAATGATAACCCTGTATGCGAGACAGCAAAAGAGACACAGATGTATAGAACAGTCTTTTGGACTCTGTGGGAGAGGGAGAGGGTGGGATGGTTTGGGAGAATGGCATTGAAACATGTATACTATCATATGTGAAACGGATCACCAGTCCAGGTTCGATGCATGATACAGAGTACTTGAGGCTGGTGCATTGGAATGACCCAGAGGGATGGGATGGGGAGGGAGGTGGAAGGGGGGTTCAGGATCGGGAACACATGTACACCCGTGGCAGATTCATGTCAATGTATGACAAAACCAATACAATATTGTATAGTAATTAGCCTCCAAAAAATAAATAAAGTGAAAAAAAAAAGATTGCTGGGAGAAGTATCAATAACCTTAGATACACAGATGACACCACCTTTACGGCAGAAAGCAAAGAAGAACTAAAGAACCTCTTGATGAAAGTGAAAAAGTAGAGTGAAAAATTTGGCTTAAAACTCAATATTCAGAAAACTAAGATCATGGCATCCAACCCCATCACTTCATGGCAAATAGATGAAAAACAAGGGAAACAGTGAGAGACTTTATTCTGGAGGACTCCAAAATCACTGCAGATGATGACTGCAGCCATAAAATTAAAAGATGCTTGCTCCTTGGAAGAAAAGCTATGACCAAACTAGACAGCACATTAAAAATCAGAGACTTCACTTTGCCAACTAAGGTCCGTCTAGTCAAAGCTATGGCTTTCCCAGTAGTCACGTATGGATGTGAGAGTTGGACTATAAAGAAAGTTGAGCGTCGAAGAATTGATGCTTTTGAACTGTGATGTTGGAGAAGACTCTTGAGAGTCCCTTGGACTACAAGGAGATCAAACCAATCAGTCCTAAATGAAATCAGTTCTGAGCAGAGTATTCATTGGAAGGACTGATGCTGAAGCTGAAGCTCCAACACTTTGGCCACTGACTCGAAGAACTGACTCATTAGAAAAGACCCTGATGCTCAAAAGATTGAAGGCAAGAAGAGAAGGGGACAACAGAGGATGAAATGGTTGGATGGCATCACCCACTCAGTGGACCTGAGTTTAAGCAAGCTCCAGAAGTTGGTGATGGACAAGGAAGCCTGGCATGCTGCAGTCCATGGGGTTGCAAAGAGTTGGACACGACGGAGCAACTGAACTGAACTGAACCGAACCGAACCGTTGGGGTGGGATCCACACATAACATGTGATGGAATTTGAGGCATCTTATACAGATACTGAATTTGAGGGTCCAATATTTAAAGTACTGTTTTTATTGTTGTTCTTGAATCGCTCAGTTGAGTCTGACTCTTTGCAATCCTATGGACCATAGCCCACCAGGCTCCTCTGTCCATGGGATTCTCCAGGCAAGAATTTTGGGGTGAGTTGCCATTTTCTCCTCCAGGGCATCTTTTTTAAAGTATAACTGTTTTTATCTTTAGTGATTTTACTTTTAAAATTTTATGTCATCTTTTTTGTTGGAATATAATTGCTTTACAATGTTGTGCTGGTTTCTACTGTGTAACAGTGTGAGTCAGCTATGTGTTTACATGTATCCTTTCTCTCTTGATTCTTCCTCCCACCCACCCCATCGCACCACTCTAGGTCATCACAGGGCACCGAGATGAGCTCTCAGGGCTATAGTGCTTCCTACTTGTTATCTGTTTTACATGTGGCAATGTATATATGTTAATCTTACTCTCTCAACATGTCCCGACTCTTCACAACCCTAAGGACTGTAGCACATACATTTTCTACCTATAAGTTAGGAAGAGATTCTTTTGTATTTCCACTAAAAGCTTTGTAAATTTGCATTTTATAGTTAAGTCTATAACCTAACTTTGTTGTTTTTTATCTATTTTATAAGGGTCCAATATTATTTGATTTCTCCCTACTTGTCCTGGTTCCATTCATTGAAAAGACCACCCTTATCCTGGGTTCTGCTGTACCATCTTTGTAATCAATCAAACCTCCATATGTGTGTGGATCTGTTTCCCCTGGCTCTGGTTGTGTCTCTGGCTAGGAAGGCCCAGAGCTGGATTCGCCTTATATTGGCAACTGGAGATTTCCTAGAAAAATACTCAGGGGGAGGGAAGGTTGCAAACAGATTTTGCTTCATGAAGCCTGGCTGTGATGGCGCAGCAGCTCTTAGATGCACAGGCTGGCACTCAAGCCTGACTTCTGCTTCTCATTGTGAGATGCCTGTGGAAGAGCTTCTCCACCATTCACAGTACTTTTGGGGACCAGCCTCCCTTGGACACGAAGGTGGGGCTACACATGGAGGAGGGCTTCTTGTACTGCTTGTCCCACTAGATTTATTTGGTGACTCAGTGGTAAAGAATCCACCTGCCAAGCAGGAGACGTGGGTTCCATCCTTGGGCCAGGAAGATCCCCTGGTGGAGGAAATGGCAACCCACTCCAATATTCTTGCCTGGGAAAGCCTATAGACAGAGGAGCTCAGTGGGCTACAGTCCATGGGGTTGCAAAGAGTCAGACATGACTGAGCGACTAAACAACAACAATATTTCAAGCACACAGCAAAGCACAGAGAATGATAAGACGTGTGTACTTCTTACCACAGTTCCATCCAATTTTAACACAGTGCCCATTTCATTGAACTTTTTTAAATTTTATTTTTATTTTTTCCTCTTTATTACGTCAAAGCAGATATTTTAATTTTAAGTCAAACTCTTCTATGTCTACAAAGAAATAAATGACACATATGATTTCAGATAACTTTCTATATATAATAAATCTATGATCAATGTTCCAGGATTGGCTGGTATAAGATCTTAATGCAAACCAGCCAAGAATGATATTTTCCTTCTTAGTGGTTCTGGAGTATGCACAACCTGTGTCACCTATCACATAAAGCTTGCAGTCATTCTTTATATGGTTATCTATTTTTAAGTTAATTTTTATTGGGGTATAGTTGCTTTACAATGTTGTGTTACTTTCTGCTTACAGCGAAGTGAATCAGGTATATGTATATATACATCCCTTCTTCTTTGGATTTCCTTCCCATTCAGGTCACCACAATTCATTAAGTAGTCACTGAGCTTTGTTGAAAGAAATAAAATTGTCCAGAGAAATCGAGGGGCCCTGCTTACAAGTACCAAAGGCCAGTACTCTCTTCTTCCCCAGAAGTAAACACTGGGATGAATCTGAGTATCATTCTTGTGCATGGGCTTGTGCACTTTCACTACAAATTTGTGCTCTCATAAATATTATAAAGCACTTATTAGAGGCTTGCTGGGTATATAAACGGAATAATGTTACTGATACAATTGCATTTATTAATTTTTAAAAATTTTTATCAGAGTATGCTGCTGCTGCTGCTAAGTCACTTCAGTCGTGTCTGACTCTGTGCGACCCCATAGACGGCAGCCCACCAGGCTTCCCCATCCCTGAGATTCTCCAGGCAAGAACACTGGAGCGGGTTGCCATTTCCTTCTCCAATGCATGAAAGTGAAAAGTGAAAGTGAAGTCGCTGAGTCGTGTCCAACTCCTAGTGACCCCACAAACTGCAGCCTACCAGGCTCCTCTATCCATGGGATTCTCTGGCAAGAGTACCGGAGTGGGGTGCCATTATCGGGGTATAGTTGCTTTACAATGTTGTGTTAGTTTCTACTGTATAGCAAAGTGAATCTGGAGAAGGCAATGGCACCTCACTCCAGTATGCTTGCCTGGAAAATCCCACGGATGGAGGAGCCTGGTAGGCTGCAGTCCATGGGGTCGCGAAGAGTCAGACACAACCGAGCGACTTCACTTTCACTTTTCACTTTCATGCCTTGGAGAAGGAAATGGCAACCCACTCCAGTATTCTTGCCTGGAGAATCCCAGGGATGGGGGACCCTGGTGGGCTGCCGTCTGTGGGGTCGCACAGAGTCGGACACGACTGAAGTGACTTAGCAGCAGTAGCAGTAGCAGCAGCAAAGTGAATCAGCTATACGTATACATATATCCCCTCTCTTTTGGATTTCCTTCCCATTTAGGTCACTACAGTAGAGATCCCTGTGCTATATAGTAGGTTCTCATTAGTTATCTGTGTTATGCGCAGTGCTGTGCTTAGTTGCTCAGGAGTGTCCAACTCTTTGCGACCCTTTGGACTGTAGCCCACTAGACTCCTTTGTCCATGGCATTTCCCAGGCCAGAATACTGAAGTGGGTTTCCATTCCTTCTTCAGGGGACCTTCCTGATCCAGGGATCAAACTGATGTCTTCTGTGTCTCCTGCATTGCAGGTAGATTCTTTACCACTGAGCCATCGGGGAAGCCCATTGCATGAGTCCAAAAAGGCAAGGAAGAGGAGGAGGGAATAGCAGAGAAGTGGAGACGTGGAGCCTACATAACGTATTCAGGAGACCAGACGTTCAAGATTTGGGAGAGCAGTGGTGTGGCAGATTTGGGAGTGGTGGCAGGTAAGAGCAGGAATGGATGCAGGGCCACATCTCAAAGGGCCTTGTATTTCATGCCAGGCAATGTGTCCTTTACTCAGTATGTAATGAAGGGTTTTAAGCCAGGCAGAGATATAACCTGATTTGCATTTTAGAAAGGTCTCCGACCTGCCTTCCTATATTGGGCAGAGCACTCCTGGTATTCATTACTCAAATGCCAACCTAAATGGGCTCTGGAAAGGCTAAATAAAAATTGCATCTGTGGGAATTGTCAGACATAATCCCTCTCTTATCTGCAGTGACAGCTGAGATCGGGGAGTGTGGATTCACGCCAGCTGAGCTGGTACATACTTCAGGATGCTTCTGGATGCTTCAGTCCCTGTGGGACAGGGCCTCCTCCACCCCTTGAGCTCTTGTTACAGCCAGTGACCCCCTCTCTGCCTAGGGCCTCAGGTGATTTATGAGGTACACCAGATTAGGAACCTGCTTCCCCTCCCCTGCCCCACACCAATGCCTTTCCATTTTCCACTGCAGCCAGGATCAAATCGGAATACCTAACCCCATGTCAAAGCCTGGCAGGGCTCCTGCCTTTCTCTCTAGCCCATCTCACTGAACTCCAGTCACAGGAGCCTCAATTCTCCATCAAACATGCCATCCTCCAGCCTCAGGACCTCTGCACCTGCTCTTTCTGTTGCGGGAGCATTTTGCTCTGACTCCTCACGGCACTAGTTCCTTCTAACTCTTCAGGTCTCAGCTTGGACATCACTCCCACAAAGAGACCATTCTTTACCACCTCGTCCAAGTAAGTCACTCTGTGATTCTTTTTTTAAAATTCATTCTTTTTAACAAATTATTTTTATTTATTTATTTTTTTGGCCACTCTGCATGGCATTCAAGATCTTAGTTCCCTGACCAGGGATCGAACCCTTGTCCCCTGTAGTGGAAGCATGGAGTACCAACCACTGGACCGCCAGGGAAGCACAGTCACTCTGCCATTCTTTTTCATAGCATCTGCGTTTTCTCCCCCAGCTTCTTTGACAATCTGTGGTCATCTCTCCTATTACCATATTTTGTTATTTCTTGTCCATCTCTCCTACTAAATTAAAGGTACCACCAAGGCAGGGATATGAACTATCTTGTTCACCACCAAGTTTCCAACACTTAGAACATTTCCTGACACATAAAGGCATTTGGTAACTATATGGTGATTAAATAAGGTATGCACATATCATGTCCAGGGTCTAGAACTGATGCGAACTACATAATTATCATTACTGCTAGAATGTCCATCACTAGGCGTAATCAAGGCTGGTGCTTGCCACATCTACCTTTTGACCAATTACCCCTGTGTGAAAAAGCACCCAGACCATCCCAAAGAGCCCCCAGAGATTCCTTAAAGATGCCTTTCAGACCCTATTGTGCAGCAGCAACCCTAGTTCCTAGTGTTAATCAGAGACTATGATCCTACCCATGTGGTAGCTCTTTTCCTTGTCTGGGGGCTTACTGGCCGAAGAAGCCCCACGTGACCTGCTGGTAGTCACAGCTTCCAGGACATAGAACTTTATTGTTTTCCTGGTGGAAGTCCTCCCTTGCTGGGAATCACAGCCCACGATCCAGCAGAATTTAGTGTTATGGGGACAGAAGCATAGGTTTTATAAGAACGTCACTGGGAAGGATGTTAAGAGAAGCCCCTAGTATTTCTGCCTCTTGGTTGGTTCCTGAACATACTCATTCCATCTACTGGGGACACAGCACCAGAATGGCCCTGGCTTCATTGCATATATTCCCCTCTGGGGGGAAGAGCACTAATTCTGCAGATGTTGCCCTCAGTTTGGCATTTACTCTAAGCCTTTAATAGGAATTTCATTGTTCTCTTCAGCAGGCATTTCCAGGTGACGCAGTATGTGTTATACACATGTCCATGCACTTCCTTTGTTATGAAATGTGCCTCTTGGTTTAAAGCAATATGGTTCAACCATTTGCAAAGCTAAAATAGAGACACAGACATAAAGAACAAATGTATGGACACCAAGGGGTGGAAAGGGTGAGGGTGGGATAAACTGAGAGATTGGGATTGACATATATACACTGCTATGTATAAAAGAGATAACTAATGAGGACCTGCTGTAGAGCACCGGGGTAGGGGGCACAGAAGGTACAATCTGTTTGCAGGATATATATTAAGTTAACCTTAAAAATGCACTTCAATGCACATTGAAAGTGAAAGTGAAGTCGCTCAGTTGTGTCCAACTCTTTGCGACCCCATGGACTGTAGCCCACAAGGCTCCTCTGGCATGGGAGTCTCCAGGCAAGAATACTGGAGTGGGTTGGCATTTCCTTCTCCAGGAGAATCTTCCCAACCCAGGGATCAAACCCAGGTCTCCTGCATTGCAGGCAGACGCTTTAACCTCTGAGCCAGCAGGGAAGCCCCTGGTGCTTCCCTGCACATTAGGTGCAGACAAATAGTGTTGGATTCTACCCATATGGAGTACCTAGGATAGTCAAATTCATAGAGTCAGAAAGTACATTGATGGATACCAGGGGTTGAGGGGAAGGGGAAAGGGGAGTTCGTGTTTAATGGGGACAGAGTTTCAGTTCAGGAAGGTGGAAAATTCGGGAGATGGATGCTGATGAGAGTTGTACAAGTAAATGTATTTAGCACTGCTGAGTTCTACAGTTAAATATGGTTACAATAGTGTGTTTTATATTATGTGACTTTTACCATAAACGAAGCAAAAATAAAGCAATATGGTTCAAGATTCTATGCCAGTCAGAGTGGCATTCTGGCATTCTGGCAGTCCTTGTACGGAGGAGGTAGGAGAGGCACATTGGAGGGTAAGTCAGAGTCCCAGACAGATGAGGTGGTGATTCTAGTCAGGTGAGTCAGCTCACCCTGCAAGGGCTCCGTGGCTGGCAGATCTCTGTGGGCTCTACTGCGACAGGCAGGAAGGTCATCACAGCCTTTGAGCGAGGTGTTGAGTGTGTCTTCTCATCCTTTCTATGTAAAGGTGAGCTAGTTTTTATCCCCTTTACTGATAGGGTTTGAACAGAACATATCTGCCGGATCAATAACCACATTCCCAGTGCCCAAGGCCATTCCGGTAAAAATAGCACAGTCAGCACTGAGGCTGCAATTGGGGTGATCATTTGACTTGGTTTATAGTCGTCCACCAGCACCTCATAAATTCTTCTAGTTTTTGCAGAAGACATGCTAATGAATTGAATAACAGAGACAAGATGACAGCCACCACCCTTGCATCCTTAAAATCGGTGAAGATGGTTCTAGCATTGGCTGATTCGTCCATGAGGTGGTATGGCTTCTAGTTCACTATCTTGGTTGGAGTGAAGGCCTGTTGCAGGGCCTTCTGCTTGCTCTTCCTATTTTCTCTCTTCCTCCACAGGTCAGAGGGTGAATGAGAATCCTGCCAACCATGCAGCATAATTACACACTTGCAACCAGGAAAGTAAACAAGGCTGAGCCTGAAGAATTGATTTTACATTCTGATGCTGGAGAAGACTCTTGAGAGTCCCTTGGACAGCAAGAAGATCAAATCAATCAATCCTAAAGGATATCAACCCTGAATATTCATTGGAAGGACTGATGCTGAAGCTGAAGCTCCAATACTTTGGTCACCTGATGGGAAGAGCTGACTCATTGGATAAGACTGTGATGCTGGGAAAGATTGAAGACAGGAGGAGAAGGGGATGACAGAATGAGATGGTTGGATGGCATCACTGACTCTATGGATATGAGTTTGAGCCAGCTCCAGGCGTTGATGATGGACAGGGGAGCCTGGTGTGCTGCAGTTCATAGGATCACAAAGATTCGGACATGAATTAATGACTGAACAACAACAATAATCAGGAAAATAACTGGAGGGTAGACCTCTGGATACAAGGGATCCGCCTTGAGAGGACTTGGGCTCCAACAAATCTATGTCCCTCACTGGGAAGGTAGGGACCCTTGATACATTTTGAGTTCCTTGGCATCTTTGTTAGCCCAGATGTCATTGAAGAGTGAGTACACTGAGTTACTCTGGTAAACAAGCACAGGTTCCTTGGAGAAAGACAAGGGAGACACTCATCTCACCCCTGACCACATGATCCTTGCTATGTCGCAGTTTTGTCACCTCCATTTACTGTGACCATCACTGGGCTTCCCAGGCAGCTCAGTGGTAAAGAATCCACCTGCTAATGCAGGAGACACAGGTTTGATCCCTAGACTGGGAAGATCCCCTGGAGGAGGGCATGGTAACCCACTCCAGTATTCTTGCCTGGAGAACTCCATGGACAGAGTTACCTGGTGGGCTATCATCCAGGGGGTTGCAAAAAGATGGACATGACTGAGTGACTAAACAGCAGCAATGATGCCCATAGCCTTTGTTGTCTAGTTCTAAGGCAGAATTAAAAAAAAAATTTTTTTGGCCACACCTAGTGGCATGTGGGATCTTAGTTCCCTGACCAGGGATTGAACCCTCACCCTCTGCACTGGAAGCTAAAAGTCTTATGGACCACCAGGGAAGTCCCTATGGCAGAAATTTATACCATCAGTCCAGGCCAACAGATCACAGTGACCGCTGATCATCTCAAAGATGCTTCTGCTGTCAGTGGATTTTTGTTGCCTTCTGCACCTTTTGGGGCTTTCCTGGTGGCTCAAGTGGGAAAGAATCTGCCTGCCAATGCATAAGATGCAGGTTCGATCCCTGGGTTTTGCTGCCCGAGGAGAGGTGTGTCCAGGTGCAAGTATTGCAGCAAAGGGTCCTGGCTGCAGCCTCTGTCAAAGTGTTGATCTCAGCACCATCACCTCCCTTTCCGCCCCCCTGCCACCTTGTTCAGGTATGGAAAGTGAAAGTGAAGGTCAGAGGCCTTAATCGCAGGGCTGGAGACTTAGGTCTTCCGCCATACTGAGTCTCACCTTCTGCAGGCTCTCACCTGAATGTGAACCCCAGAATTTTCACATAAACCCACAGAATCTATGATAGGGGTGCAGAGGAGGGGTTTGAGCTTCAGATACTGACCTGGGGTGGTGGTAGTGATACGGCCTTTGCAAAGAGGTGCTGTTGGAAATTGTAAAAGGAAAATTGGAAATTGTAAACAAAAACATAGCGAGGAGAGGAAAGAGAAGTGAGCCTAGGAGAAAAACTTCAAGGATGCTTAAATTTCAGTGAGCATAAGGAAGAAAAGATTGAACCAAGGAGCTAGAGAAGGAGTGAAAAGGGGAATTGAAGGAAGGAGTGAAAAGGGGAATTGAAGGTGGAGGTGGTGTTCAGAAAGAATGGCACCTGAAAGCCAGAAACTCTGCTTCATCCTGGGATTGTCATTTCTTTGCTGTGTTACTTTGGCTAAGTCACTCGACCTCTCTGGGCTTTGGTTTTTCCCAGCTTTAAAACTGGAAGTTGTGCCAATTCCTGCCTCTCAGGTTTGTTGTGAGATTCAAAGAAAAAAGGATTGTAGAGGACCTTTTTTTTTTTTTAAAAAAAAAAAAAGCACCTAGGAGCATTTTTAAACACTTAGTGTCTTCCCCAGGGCAGGGGAGGAGGGTCTGGCTTCACTGTATTTATGTTTTCATCTTGCTCTCAATCTCTCTTCAGATCTTTATAATTACACTGTCTTAATACAATCTAAATTAAAAAGATAAGAGAAAACTTCTCTCTCCCAAGCTTGATTCTGTGATTGTTTTTTTTTTTCCCTCTGAAGCCTATAACTTACATTACCAAGAAGGCAACAAGCTGTCATGAATGCTTAGCAATCCATTTGTGACCACATGGTGCATCTTATAATAAGACTGGGTCAAGGAGTTCCAGTCTGCGGGTGCAGAAAAGGTTTTTCTGAAGGAGCAAAGGTTTATTTGTTCACAATTGGGAGGCAGGGTGTTGGAACTGTTCAAGGTTTTCAGCTATTCAATGCCAAGTCTTCTGGCCAAAAGATGTCCTCACAAGTTTCTATAGCTAAAACCATTATAGGAAATCAATGTGCTCCTGGATTTACCAATAGAACTCAGACATAATGCCACTGAAACAGCCAGGGGGACCCAGAGCTAATGATTTGGGGCTGGGATGAAGGGAACTCAGGCTGCATTTGCAAAATCAAGAGCACTACTCAAAGTTGATGAAAATAGGCCCATTCAACATTTATTTGATGGAAAATCATTTCCCTTTCTGAGCCTCAGTTTCTTCCTCTGGCAACTGAAGCCACTAGAATAGAGACATAGGTGTAGAGAACACACATGAGAACACGGGGCAGGAGTGGGGAAGGGGCAGGTGGGATGAACTGGGAGAATGGAACTGACATATATACACTGCATGTGCAAAACAGATGGCTAGTGGGAAGCTGCTGTATAGCCCAGGGAGCTCAGCTTGGAGCTCCGTGGTGACCTAGAGGGGTGGGATGAGGGGTGGGAGGGAAGTCCAAGACGGAGGGGAGATATATATATCCGCATGTCCATATGGCTGACACTGTTGTACAGCAGAACCTAACACATCATTGTAGAGCGACTATGAAAAGTGACAGTGTCGGTCACTCAGTTGTGTCCGACTCTTTGAGACCCCATGAACTGCAGCCTGCCAGGTTCCTCTGTCCATGGGATTGTCCATATAAGAATACTGGAGTGGGTATGCATTCCCTTCTCCAGGGGATCTTCCCAACCCAGGGATTGAATCCAAGTCTCCTGCATTGCAGGCAGATTCTTTAACATCTGAGCCACCAGGGACGCCCCGTAAAGCAATTAAAAAAAATATTATTCCAATTAAAAAATAATATTCCAATTAAAAAAAAAAGAATAGACTTCCTACACTTCTCTTTCAGAATGAATATCTTGAGCCTTTATTGAACGTTCAGCCAAATAAAAGCACTTTGAATGATATTAGAAGGTTCTGGTTTGCTTGTTAAGAAAAGAATGGGCACTTCCCTGGTGTGCCAGTGATTAAGGATCCACCTTCCCATTCAAGGAACACAGGTTCAACCTCTGATCTGGGAAGATCCCACGTGCCACGGAACAACCAAACCTGTGCACCATAACTATGGAAGCCGAAGCCCTAGAGCCCATGCTCTGCAACAAGAGAAGCCCCTGCGATGAGAAACCTGCTCACCACAGCTAGAGGGCAGCCCCAGACCCCACTCGCTGCAACCGAGACCCAGCAGAACCAGAACTACACAAGTAAATAAATAACATTTTTAAAAAAGAAAGGGATGTCCCGGTTTGCCTCGGGCTTGCTGACAGCTACATATGCTGTCACATGTGCTCTAGAGGAGAAAGGCCAGTTCAGGCTGCAGCAAGTAACACCCTGCGTGACTTTAGATGGAGCATTTTCGCTGTTCTGAGCCTCGCTTTCCTCCACTGTAAAATAAGCCATAGAATATGCGGGAAATTGGGAACCTTAGCTGCCTCTAGAGAAGTTAACTGATGAGCTGGGGATTAGTTTTAGGAAACTGTGGGCTGAATTTGGAGAAGAGCCATATCCAAGGCAGTTGGATAGGAACTTATTACCGTACCCTGTGTACCTTTGGTCCCTACTAAATAGCACAGGGAACTCTTGCTCAATGTCATGTGGCAGCCTGTAATGGGAGGGGAGTTGTGGGGAGAGTGGATACACGTGTATGTATGGCTGAGTCCCTTGTTGTTCACCTGAAACTATTGCAACATTGTTAATCAGCTCTCAGTTCAGTTCAGTTCAGTCACTCAGTCGTGTCCGACTCTTGGCAACCCCATGAATCGTAGCATGCCAGGCCTCCCTGTCCATAACCAACTCCCGGAGTTCACTCAGACTCACGTCCGAGTCAGTGATGCCATCCAGCCATCTCATCCTCTGTCGTCCCCTTTTCCTCCTGCCACCAATCTCTCCCAGCATCAGAGTCTTTTCCAATGAGTCAACTCTTCGCATGAGGTGGCCAAAGTACTGGAGTTTCAGCTTCAGCATCATTCCTTCCAAAGAAATCCCAGAGCTGATCTCCTTCAGAATGCACTGGTTGCATCTCCTTGCAGTCTAAGGGACTCTCAAGAGTCTTCTCCAACACCACAGTTCAAAAGCATCAATGCTTCGGCCCTCAGCCTTCTTCACAGTCCAACTCTCACATCCATCTACCCTAATATAAAATAAAAAGTTTTAAAATAAATAGGTCCATAGACCTAGGGAGTTGGTGTATTTCCTCCTGGAAACAGAACATCCTATTGTATTTCTTGCCCTTGACGCTGTCTGCTGAGAATGGTATACAATGTTCTCTTCATTTATCACCTCATGATTTTATAAGCAAGACATTAAACATGATAGCTCTACAGCAAACCAAGTCAAATGACAAAGAACGCATCCTGTTCTAATTCAGGTTATTAATAAGTGTGAAAAAGCCTAGTTCTGTCTGTGAAAATAAGGTCTCTGTTCCCTTTGCTAATAGCAGAGACGAGGACAAAGCTGTCATTACATTGCATCTTTTGTTATTGTTTTGGCTGTTCCACATAGCATGCAGGATCTTAGTTTCCCCACCAGGGATCAAACCCCTGCCCCTGCAATGGAACTGCTGAATCTTTACCGCTGGACCACCAGCGAAGTCCTGAATTGCTTCTTCTTAATTGGCAGGAACCCTTGCAGGGGTGACGGTGATGTGGTCAGACAAGTCCTGCCACCACCCCCAAGACAGAATTTTCACTGTGATTGCAAGAAAACTGGTTTAGTTAACATAATAAATTTCATCACCACTTAATTTAACAGGAAATGCCTGCTGTTTGGGGCCCACAGAATAATGCCTGATCCCTCAGGTGTTGAAGCTTCAAATTAGGGGGAAAAATATAAGATAGATGTGTGACATATATATTCTTACAAATGTATATGTATGAATGAGTGAACCTGGGATAAAGAAGAAATACAATTATGAAAGTTGGCAGCAACATCTCGGAAGCAATGATTTGCAAGAGATTCAATCTAAATTATAATTTCCCAAGTCGATCACAATAAATTTCCAGAAACAAGTCTTGCCTTTCAAATGCAGAATGTGTTGACAGGAAGATCATGTCTTTACCATGATGTATTTCATGTAGGTCTTGTTGACCTGTGACCTTGAAGAATCCTCTGTGTATTTGTCTTTCGGATTTGAAACTCGAGTCCTGGAAACACGCTGGTTGTTCACACTTGGTAATAACAAAGGGATTTGCATGACTTCAGGCCGGAAAACTGTTTAATCACCTAATGTATGCAGGAAGAAACAGTCTCAGAGAGGTTGCGTAACTCACCTAAAGGTCACATAGCCAGCAAGGACAAAGCAGCCTGCAGCCTGTTCAAATACACTTGATGGTTCCCAAGAGCGACTGTGAGGGTGTGACCTTCCTGGGAAAGATCACTTGAGCCACCAAGAAAGTAAATTATTCCCCAAAGAGACTGGGTAACCAATACAGCCTACAATGACGTGCGTGCTCAATCTTGTCTGATTTTGTGACCCCATGGATTGTAGCCTGACAGACTCCTCTGTCCATGGGACTCAAGGCAAGACTACTGAAGAGGGTCGCCATTTCTTCCTCCAGGGGATCTTCCCGACCCAGGGATCTAACCTGCATCTTGGCAGGCGGGCCTTTACCACTGTACCACCTGGGAAGCCACAATATGCAAGTAGAAGGTTTTATCCTGGGCATTCATGGCTCTGAATTTGGTCATCTGAATCCTTTTATCCTTTTTAACAATCGTCAGATTCAGAGAAGGGCTGGTGTTGTAGACACAGCTTCCCCAATGCACTAGAATTTCAATCACTTTGCAGCTGCACTTAGAGCTCCATGATTCATCCCACTGTTGACCCATCAAGGAGCATGACACATGCCAGCTGCTTTGTGGAACCCAGCGGAGGAAACCACTCCTTCATGGAAACAACCAGGAAGTTTTGATTCATTCTTTCAATGAACTTCTTGTTGGGAGTAGTCTGCTCAAAATAGACAGAGGATGAGGTTGGAAGATGGGAAACTGCCATCCTGGTAAGCCATTCATTTTGTCCCAGTTCAGTTGTGCCAAAGGCATATTAATTGAGCACAGATTGTGTGCAGGATGCTGGAAGGACTCAGGAATGAACTTTATGCAGTTCCTGTTCTAGAGAAAGAGGGAGATGCCAGCTTTGGGCAGTGCCTGCCCCAGCCCCATGCAGGGGTAAGGATGCCTTGACATTTGACGTTTTCTTTTCTTTCTTTAGTTTGGAAGCATATTCCTTTAAGCAACCTGACAAAAATTAGCATGGTTGTATTAGCAGGGTTGTATTCCAGAGTAAGAGTTTGTTTTCTGTTCATCCCTCTCCTTCTATCCTCTCTGATGATTCCCCAGGGCTGGGGGAGAGACAGAAAGTGACTCAGAACCACGGATCTATGGGAGATGGTTAAGACGGATGCTTGCTTGAAAAGTCTGTATTTTTTGCCTATTTGGTTTTTTTTTTTTTTTTTGGTCTCACCATGGGGCTTCCTTGGTGGTTCAGTTGTAAAGAATCCACCTGCAGTGCTGGAGACTTGGGTTCGATACCTTGGTTAGGAAGATCCCCTGGATGAGGGCATGGCAACCCACCCTCCAGTATTCTTACCTGGAGAATCTCCATGGACAGAGGAGTCTGGTGGGCTACAGCCTATAGGGTCACAAAGAGCTGGACACGACTGAGCAACTAAGCACAGCACAAGGCATGTAGGATCTTAGCTCCCTGACCAGGAGAACTGATACCTTCTGTAGTGAAGGCAGAATCTTAACCACTGGATCGCCAGGGAATTCCCAACATTAGCCTCAGCATGACTGTCATAAATGGCCAAACTGTTCAGTACCCATGCCATCTTCTGTTGAAAACTCCAGCCAGCTTTTTACTTCTGTGCCACTGGATACTGTCCTGGAGGGTTATTTGCTTAGCGCTTACCCTTCCCTTGTTGAGAAAGAATTCTTGCAAAGCTATTTATACACTCCCTCCTTGAAGGTGAATTATAAGGGGAGAAACAACTGAAAAAGTGGGGGTTCCTTCATTGGTGATGCTGGACACTTTTATGGTCCTTGGTGATTGTCCAGTCTGTGTTTCTCTTCTTTAGGCAATCTCACAGACATCTCCCCAAATTATCTTTTCATTTAATCTAACTAGATTCAGATCTGTGACTGCATGCAAAGAACCCTCACAAATATACTGATTCCATTGTGTTGAGTCTGTGTCTAACAAACAGCTTCTGCTTATACACATGCCTTTGATCTTTCTACCTCCACTCATCTGGCACATGATAGATGCTCTGTAATTTTTGTTGAATAAACAATAAGTGTAGAGAAGTGATGGCACATCAAGATATGGGATGCGGTCAGGACCTAAACTGCAAGAGTGGAGTGAAGAGGAGAGAAGGCTGTGAGGGGTGAGAGGTAGACCAGGGGGTGCTAAAGAAAAAGCATTTGAGCTGAGTTTGATGGGTAGATCCGGGTTGGAGAAGGGTGAACGTGAGACTGGGCTTCCCAAGTGGCGCTAGTTGTGAAGAACTTGACTGCTATTGCAGGAGATGTAACAGAGGCAAGTTCGATTCCTGGGTTGGGAAGATCCCCTGCAGAGGGCATGGCAACCCACTCTAGTATTCTTGCCTGAAGAATCCAATGGACAGAGGAGGCTGGTGGGCTGCAGTCAATTCATGAGGTCTCACTGAAGCAACTTAGCACTCATGTACTTATTCTTCCTGGATAGCTCAGTTGTTAAAGAATCTGCCTGCAATGCAGGGGACCCTGGTTTGATTCCTGGGTTGGGAAGATCTTCTGGAGAAGGGATAGGCTACTCACTCCAGTGTTCTTGGGCTTTTCTTGTGGCTTAGCTGGTAAAGAACCCACCTGCAATGCAGGAGACTTGAGTTTGATCCCTGGGTTGGAAAGATCCCCTGGAGAAGGTAAAGGATACCCACTCCAGGGGTTGCAAAGAGTCAGACCTGACTGAAAGACTTTTACTTCACTTCACCTCATTATTAGCAATTTCCTGATCACATGTGTCATTATGATTTGGGGGTGGATTTATTGCTGACTGTTTTTCTACCCACGGTGGCTAAATTCGTCTGAAATCACAAATTGAAATCAATGACCATTGTGGAAACCCAATGCAGGCATGGTCACACCAGGTCACTTGGGATGGGCCAATCTTTCCTCTGTGTTATTCTAGGGTCTGATGTCTGAGAATCTCAAAGCCATATAAAAAGTAGTGCTCCCAGCAAGGTCAAGAAACACAAAACAAGTTTTAATTACAGGCCTTATGCTGAGAACATAGAGACCAGGAAACAACTCAAGGAATTTAATAAACAAAGGCATCATGGTGTGATGGGAAAACTTTTTTTTTTGATAGTAAGGTAACACTTTTAATGAAAATTTTATAGAAAAATACCAGCAACTCTTATTTTCCTTCCTACTCCATACCTCCCAAACCTTTTCCTCATGCAGAAGTATTTCCTTTTTTGTGACAGTAATATGTATAAATCCTACTGTAGTTTTAATTTTTTTTTTATTTTTTGGCTGTGTGACATGACATATGGGATCTTAGTTCCCCAACCAGGGATCAAACCTGTGCCCCCTGGATTAGAAGCACAGAGTCTTAAACATTGGACCACCAGGGAAGTCTTCTTTAGCATATCATAAACTTGTTTCTTTTTTAGATACCACATTACTTTGATTTTAGTGATTGAAAGTGAGTGTTAGTTGCTCAGTTGTGTCTGACTCTTTTCAACTCCATGGACTGTACCCACCAAGCTCCTCTGTCCCTGGAATTCTCTGGGCAGGAATATTGGAGTGGGCTGCCATTTCCTTTTCCAGGGGATCTTCCTGGCCCAGGGATCGAACCCACATCTCCTGTATTGCAAGCAGATTCTTTACTGTCTGAGGCACTAGGGAAACCCAGTGACTTAAGAACATGCCATCTAAGACAGTGTATCACACTTTTCAGAACCCTTCTCTTAACACTGGGAATGTTTTTGTACCATAGATAAAGCGGCCGCTGACATCACGGTGGACAGCTTTGTCACTCTTGGCTCCCTGCTCTGCCCTTTTATAAATCAGACCAAAAATTTCAGTTTGGCCCATCATTGGGCAGCTGGTACTGAAATTTTAAGCATCTGGCAAGTTTCTGGCCTAGAACATCTGGGAAGGAGGGTCTGATTTGTGATAGAACAGACTTATTGGCCCCAAATCCTGGCCAGTCAAGATCAGCTACCCATGATCAGAAATTCCCAGGTTTTCAGCTCTATGATCTCTTTCCAAGGACATTAATCTCACGTCACCAGGAAAAACTCACCTCCCTGATGATAGTGGTGTTCTGTGATGAGGTCGTCTCTTTCAGATTCATGGGACAGTAAAGGGATCGCCAGGCAGCTGGCAAAATTTGATCTTTAAGGCAAGTCTGAAGCAGGAAGTGGGGGGCGGGTGGGGAGGTTAGAGGATGGGGAAGGGAGAGCCACCATGGAAATAACTTGAGGCACTGAAGGAAGATACAATAAAAAATGGGAAAAGTGAGAATAAACCTAACAATATACTCCTGGCTGTTTTAGCAGTGGGACTGACTCGGGACATGGTGGCTGGCTAATTTGGACGCTACGGGTCTACTGTCTCAGCTCACAAGGCTGCTCCGTCTCTAAGGATGTTGTCACTGTTGTTCAGTTGCTCAGTCGTGTCCAACTCTTTGTGCCTCCACAGACTGTAGCATGCCAGGCTTCCCCATCCTTCACCATCTCCTGGAGGTTGCTCAAATTCATGTCCATTGAGTGAGTGATGCCATCCAACCATCTCATCCTCTGCTGCCCACTTCTCCTTTTGCCTTCAGTCTTTCCCAGCATCAGGGTCTTTTTCAGTGAGTCGGCTCTTCACATCAGGTGGCCAAAGTATTGGAGCTTCAACTTCACCATTAGTCCTTCCAATGAATATTCAGGGTTGATTTTCTTTAGGATTGAGTGGTTTGATTTCCTTACTGTCCAAGGGACTCTCAAGAGTCTTCTCTACCACCACAGTTCAAAAGCATCAGTTCTTTGACGCTCAGTCTTCTTTATGGTCCAACTGTCACATCCGTACATGACTACTGGAAAAACCATAGCTTTGACTATACTTTGGACTTTGTTGGCAAAGTGATTTCTTTGCTTTTTAATATACGGTCTAGGTTTGTCATGGCTTTTCTTCCACGGAGCAAGAGTTTTTTAAATTTCACAGCTGCAGTTACTGTCCGCAGTGATTTTGGAGCCCAAGAAAATCTAAGGATGTCCTCCCCACAAACTCATACAGGAAGAGATGCCAAATGTCCAATGCGATCTCCCTCTACCTGGCATCCTTATCACCACTATCCCCCATCCCCCGGTTCAGGATGACTTGTGATGCTAACTCACATGAGTTCTTCCTCAAAAGGAATGTGGAAAATTTCCATCTTCCCAGGAAATTGTGCAAAGTTTCCTTTTAGGTGAACAGCTTGCCGGGCACCACATATACAGCACAGGTAAACTGGAATCAGCTCACCTGGCTTTGTCCTCCTGCCACGAGGGCTGGCATGCTCCAAAAAAAGGCGGAGTCTCCGTCCAAGTTCAGCTCTTGGCAGGAGGCTGCTTTGATCTTCCCTGTCCACCCCAGACATAAGGATCTGGGTTGCAAATACTGTTTGAGTCCATACAGCTCAGCTATATCTCATTAACAATAGTCAGAATGTAAATGACACAGTTTAGGGAACTATTAACTTAAGCCTCTGTATATTAAATTCCAGATAAGTTCCAGGCATCACAGCAGGGTGAGTCTTATTAACCAGCAGTTAATAATACCTTCTTATCAGGGTCATTTTATTTCTCAACTAGAGGTGGGCTTAGACATCACCTCTAGTGCTTTGTAAATTATACAGATCCTGAAGACAAGACTCCCCATCAAAACTTCTGTGGCAGTGACTGGCCAGTGTCTGACGGTGACGGTGAATGCCACCCAGACGGGCTTCTCCCTCATTAATCAGAGATCCCCTCTTCGTCGACTGTACATACACATTCCATTAGACTGCAGCAGCTGCAGTTAGAAATTCTCTATCTGCTTCTGCAGAACCAAAGAGTCTCCGTTTGATTATTTCATTCCACTGCGATATGGGTGACTCCCTCTTTTACAAGGCAAGGAATTTTTTCTATTTTCAAAACTATGAGCACAGCATAGAGCCAATGGGAAAGAAGCCAGGCTTAGAGAAGACAAGAATCCTGACTATCAGGAGATTTGGTTTGATGCTCTGGCTTATAAACTGGTGCTGGATAGATAGAAATGCATATGTTGAAAATGCTTGCAGGGGCTTGAAAAATAGCTGTTTCTTAAGGATTTTGAATACCGATTTGGCAGTGCTACTGATACCATTTATCTGCACTTGCCACGAAGTCACGTTTTCCTAAACAGAGATGCAGTTTGGTCCAGTCATAGAATTATCGTAGATTCTAAATTAGCATCATCCAAGTTAATAAATATCACTGTAATATGCCAAGTGCAAAAGCAGGGACTGAGGAGGGTAGAATGAATCATGTGATTCTCCTTGGAGATAAAGAATGGGAAAGCTATGAATTGTTTATAGGAATCTGGAGGTGGGAAGCCTGAGTTGCATTGGTCACACACAGCTGCCTTTAAAATATGAATACAGAAATTCTGATAGAGAGAAGCTTAAGGTCATTTTGTCCACACCCTTTATTTTACAGGTGAAAAAATGCAATTAAGTAGGTAAAATGATTTATCCTAAGTCACACAGAAAATCTATTAAGGGGCCTAAACAGATGTTATTTAAATAAGACATTTAGGTTTAAACTGGCTTTCAAAAACACCTCTGTGAAGACTGATTTTAGCACCTTCAACACAGCTTTCCTTTGCCCCAACCCTGTTTCCATCTTGCCCATCGAGAGACTCCATAGAAATTATAGAAAAGATTAAAAAATGAAAGTAGTCACCCTTGTAAACAACATTGGATGTTCTCAGCCTCAAATCTTTGAAGGGCCCCTGAACAATCAAATATGGTCTGGATATATACACACTGCTGCTGCTGCTGCTAAGTCACTTCTGTCGTGTTCGACTCTGTGTGACCCCAAGGACTGCAGCCTATCAGGCTCCTCCATCCATGGGATTTTCCAGGCAAGAGTACTGGAGCGGGGTGCCATTGCCTTCTTCGGTATACACACTACTATGTATAAAATAGGAAACCTTTTGTATAGCACCGGGAACTACTCAGTGTTCTGTGATGACCTAAATGGGAAGGAAATCCAAAAGAAGAGAGAATGCATGTGTATCTATGGCTGATTCACTTGTCTGTATAGCAGAAACTAATGTAACATTGTAAAGCAACTATACTCCAATACAAATTAGAAAGCAAAGGCAAAAGCAAAGCCGGTCAGGAAGCCAGCAAGGCAAGCCCATGATAGCAGAAGAGATGGCTCAGAACACCAGGGGTGAGAGAGTGCCAACCCAGAAAGGTGGGGAGAGTGCTGAGGCTGCTTTTTGTCCAGAGGTGAGAGAAGATGGGGGCGGGGAGGAGGGTAGCTCACAGCCCTGATTGGCTGGGTTGATTCAGGGAGAGCAACCAGAGGGTTGACCCCATACAAACACTCTCTCCTTTCTCCAAGCAGCAAAAATCATCTTTCCCTCCAGTGGGAAGAATGATTGCAGGCAGGTGGACTGGAAAGGACAGCAGAGCCCTGGGAGAATTAGGGACACGCACACCTAGATTGCCAAACTGCCCTGCGAGCTGGGCCAGCATACCCAACTCCACCGAGCACAGTGCAGACTGCAGGAAGGCTTCCCTGCCCCCCACCCCATCTAGGGCCAGCAGCAGATCAACTAACTGGGAGTCTCAGCAAATAAGATGAGAGTCAGCAAACATCTGGGGAGAGTCCTGCAATTCCAGCAAAAGATAAAAAAACATTAAAAAAAAAAAAGGTAGAATTAATTTCAAAGTGACAAATGCTGCCACGCTGTGACTCTGGTTGTAAAGTGACTGGCATGCATACACTATTGATAGTATATATAAAATAGCTAACTAATGAGAACATACTCTTCAGCACAGGAAACTACCCAATGCTCTGTGGTGACCTGAATGGGAAGGAAGTCCAAAAGAGAGGGATACATGTATATGCTGGGGTAGGAAATGGCAACCCACTTCAGTATTCTTGTCTGGGAAATCCCGTGGACTGAGGATCCTGGCGGGCTACAGTCCATGGGGTCACAAAAGAGTGACTGATACACAACCAAGTGACTGAGCAGATACGTATATGTATGGCTGATTCATTTTGCTATATGGCAGAAACTACAATGGATAAAGGAGAAAGGGATAGGATAAAGAAAATATTCAAAGACATGAAGGATAAATCCAGAGATTCAAAAATCCTTCTAATAGTTTTAGAAGGAGAGAATAGAGAGAGTAGAGGCAGGGGGAATACAAGATTTGAAAAAGAAAAAAAAACTAAGAATTTTCTACAACTGTAGAAAGACATTCATCTTCAGACTGACAGGGTCTACTGTTTATGGAGTAGGATGAATTTATAAAACCACAGATAGCACCTGGACAAATAATAGTGAAATTTCAAAACTTCATGGATAAGTAAGGAAAATTCTAGTAACCTCCAGGAAATAAAGATAGAATAGTTATGCAAGAATGAGGATCAAATTTACCTCAACAACACTGGATGAAAAGAAAATGAAGGGAAATCTTTCAGGTGCCAAAGGGGAGGAAGAAAGCCTTTTCATTCTAGAATGGTCTATCCAGTAGATTATTATTCTACAGGGAGAATAAAATATAGGCATTTTTCTAAGTGCTCAGATAAACTTATAACCCACAGACACTCTTGAAAGAATAGCTTTAGGATCTATTCCAGCAGGAATAAAGAAAAGACTAGTAGAAAAAAGTCAGTTATGAATGGAGACGACATTCATGCCTTACTTGTGCAACTCAAAATAATTTTTAAAAGATACCTTAAAAATAGAGTTTTAATTAAACTGAAAATGCTAAGTACATTATCATGGAAAAGGAAACAACCATATATTCAATGTTTAAAGTCTAGGCAATATATTTACAACACACAATCATTTCAGAAAATATCTAAACCAATTTTAAGATTTTCAGTTCCCAAGGAACTCAGACAAAGATGGTACATTGACCATAGGAAGCTATCACCAATTTCTTATGAAATCCCCAAAAATGATGCTAAGGGAATTAAAAAAGACACAACTCCAAAGAACAGGGTGAGTATGAGAGGGGAAATCAGCGTAAAAACCACTTTTCTTATTGGAAAAAAGGAAATGGGTGAGTGGTAAGTGATCTAACCCAGAGAAGACACTGCTGCTGCTGCTGCTAAGTCGCTCCAGTCGTGTCCAACTCTGTGCAACCCCATAGACGGCAGCCCACCAGGCTCCCCGTCCCTGGGATTCTCCAGGCAAGAACACTGGAGTGGGTTGCCATTTCCTTCTCCAATGCATGAGAGTGAAAAGTGAAAGTGAATTTGACACTACTCTCTTTGAAATATTTATTTTTATTTGTTTAATTTGGCTGCACCAGGTCTTGGTCGTAGCATGTGGGTTCTTTCATTGTGGCATGTGGGATCTAGTTCCCCCTGCACTGGTAGTCCGGAGTCTTAGCCACTGGACCACCAGGGAAGTACCTGTTCTGCTCTGTTAAGGTGGGTGCTAAGGTGAGAGCCAGTTAACCCAACAAAACCTGGAAAGTCTGACACTCAGAGACATAAGAGAGGATGAGGGGGGCTGAAAAGATTGAAATGGGGGAAGACTCAGACTGCAGACCAGATGTTCATCCCCATCCTCTTTCCTGTTACTGAGTCCAAATTTGCTCTGCTCTCCACAAGATAAGTCAATGAAACTGAGAGAGTCAATTCCTAGGCAGACTGATAAGTCCAGGGTCCCTAAGGAGAAGAAAGGGGTCTGGGGCTCTTGAAGTGGAGATAGGGGTCTGGAATTCTCAAGGAGGAGGAATTTTGTGTACACTCCTTAGTCAATTACACAACTCAGTTTAAACTCTGTACTAGGAATTATACAACAACAATTATACAACAATGTTGCATACAACAACTGCTTGAGGACAGTTGCTCCTTCCTGAAAACCTTCTGACTAATCCTGATATCTTAGAATGTATATTATGGGAGTGGGTCTGGTAGGATCTTTCTATTGTTAAATTCTAATCTTGTTATCCTAAAATGTAAATTGTGGGAGTGGGTCTGGTAAAATTTTCACAAACTTGAGACATTCTTTTGATTCATTGTAATAACTAATTGGAGAGTATAGAACTCCATTGCTAACACTAGCAAGGGGGTACCCTTTCTGCCCCCTTCTGATGTCTATCTATGTCAGAAGCTTTCTCTATCCCTTTTATACTTTAATAAAACTCTATTATACAAAAGCTCTGAGTGATCAAGTCTCGTCTCTGGCCCCGGATTGAATTCTTCTCTGGAGGCCAAGAATCCCAGTGTCTTCTGTGGTTCAGCTACAACCTTTCAAATCCAAGACAAGTCAATGAATCTGAGCTGAGGTGTTGGGATCAGGAAGGTGTAACGTGAGTGCGGAGAAAAAGAGAGCCAGGTGGTCAAGCAAGAAAAGGAAATTTATTAGAGGGAAACGAGAGGGTGACTGGCCCTTAAGGAGAACCAGCATCCTCCCTTTCTGATGGGGTCTTTCTTATATCCTACCGGGAGAAATATCAATAATCTCAGATATGCAGATGATACCACTCTTATGGCAGAAAGTGAGGAAGAACTAAAGAGCCTCTTGATGAAAGTGAAAGAGAGTGAAAAAGTTGGCTTAAAGCTCAACATTCAGAAAACTAAGATCATGGTATCCAGTCCCATCACTTCATGGCAAATAGATGCGGAAACAGTGGAAACGGTGAGAGACTTTATTTTGGAGGGCTCCAAAATCACTGCAGATGGTGATTGCAGCCATGAAATTAAAAGACACTTACTCTTTGGAAGGCAAGTTATGACCAATCTAGACAGCATATTAAAAAGCAGAGACATTACTTTGTCAAAAAAGTTCCATCTAGTCAAGGCTATGGTTCTTCCAGGAGTCATGTATGGATGTGAGAGTTGGACTATAAAGAAAGCTGAGCGCCAAAGAATTGATGCTTTTGAACTGTGATGTTGGAGAAGACTCTTGAGAGTCCCTTGGACTGCAAGGAGATCCAATCAGTCCATCCTAAAGGAGATTAGTCCTGGGTGTTCATTGGAAGGACTGATGCTGAAGCTGAAATTCCAATACTTTGGGCACCTGATGTGAAGAGCTGACTCATTCGAAAAGACCCTGATGCTGAGAAAGATTGAGGGCAGGAAGAGAAGGGGATGACAGAGGATGAGATAGTTGGATGGCATCACTGACTCAATGGACATGGGTTTGGGTAGACTCCGGGAGTTGGTGATCAACAGGAAGGCCTGGTGTGCTGCGGTTCATGGGGTCGCAAAGAGTCAGACATGACTGAGCAACTGAACTGAACTGAATGAAAAGTTCTCTGAAGGTGTTAGGGAAAGCACACTGATTGAAACTGTCCACCCTGGCCCAACACCATAGTAACCATTTACACGAGCTGTTTTATGACAGGAGGTACTGCTAAAGAACATGGAACTAATGAGCCTCCACCAGCTGAAGGAGTTCGGGAAAGGTCAAACTGAGACATCACATGTCCGACCACTTCCCACTCTGTCATTCATCTTGGCTGAACAAGGCGTGCACCACCAGAAAGGACTCTTGAGTCAGAATGCTTGGCTTAAGACAACCCGGAAACTAATCCCATCACCATAAAACCCAACTGCAAGCCATGTGACAGAGCTGTTCTCCTGGGTTCCCTTACCCTATTGCTCTACACCCAGGTGTCCTTTCCCAATAAAATCTCTTGCTTTGTTAGCACATGTGTCTCCTCGGACAATTCATTTCCGAGTGTTAGACAAGAGCCCAGTTTTGGGCCCTGGAAGGGGTCCTCCTTCCTACAACGGAAGGGTGTTCAAATTTTAGCCTGTAGCTGAGTCCTGCGGTCATGTAGGTCATATAGCCAGAGGTCTGGAATCTGGTGGTCTTGTAGCCTTGAGAAGGTAGGCGCCAGTAAGAAAAGAGAATGTTATTTGGGCAATTTGGTCAGTCTCAAGGGTACTTGATTTTAATGTTTGTTTGCAAGGTCAACATAATGAGCCATTTTAACAATGAGCCCCCTTGTAGGCTCTAACAGAAGGGACTTTATTTGGGAGTCTGCTGCCCGAGAAGATGGCAGGCTAGGACCTCAAAACAACTATCTTGTCAGGGTCTGGTTGCCAGGTTCTTTTATGCATTAGAGATGGGGTTGGGGGAGGCAAGGAAACAAAGTAAAAACACTATTCAATCCTTGCAAATGTCCCCTAGAATGGGAATCCTCAGGCAGGGGGATGTGTTAGTCTCAGTTCCTTACAGTCCTTCATGGGTGGGCAGCTCAGATTATCTCCCTGAGACAGGCCATTACGTATGTTAGAACAAAAAGGTGTTAACACAGGCAGTCAGGTCATCCCCTAGGACAACTCAGGGAAAAATCACTGGAGAAACTCGAGACTTGAGACTCCCAGAAGGCTGCTCATGGAACATCCTTCCACTCATTATCCATTGAGTCTGATGTGAATTTCCACACCCATGCTGGTGTGGACGTTCATCCCCATTGGCACTCCAGGACAGGCTTAGATTCCCAGACTCTCAAAGGTGCGTCTCCTTCACTGCATGACACAGGGTAAGGCCAGCTATTACACATATTTCTGACCTGTGGGCAGTGTGTCTACCTCTGTTCACAGGTGGAACATCCTCTCTGGATTCCTGGTTCTCCGCCGGGAGCTCACATACAGACTCCAGCTGGGCTGGGGCCCTCAACAGAGACCATGCCCTTGAGGGTACTGGTATATTGTAAGGCTGGGTCCTGGGATGTTTTTCTGTAAGGGGTTAAATGATAAACATTTTAGGCTTTTTGGACCAGGAAACAAAATTAAGGATAGCCTGCTGCTGCTGCTGCTAAGTCACTTCAGTCGTGTCCAACTCTGTGTGACCCCATAGATGGCAGCCCACCAGGCTCCCCTGTCCCTGGGATTCTCCAGGCAAAAACACTGGAGTGGGTTGCCATTTCCTTCTCCAATGCATGAAAGTGAAAAGTGAAAGTGAAGTCAGTCTGTCGTGTCCAACTCTTCGAGACCTCAAGGACTGCAGCCTACCAGGCTCCTCCGTCCATGGGATTTTCCAGGCAAGAACACTGGAGTGGGGTGCCATCGCCATCTCCGAAGGATAGCCTGGAGGTACTTATATAGCCATTTAAGTTGTATATTGCTCATTATTAGAGAAATGCAAAGTAAACCTACAATGAGATACTTCACACTGGTCAGAATGGCCATTATCAAAAAATCTACAAACACTAAGTGCTGAAGAGGGTGTGAGGAATGGAAACCCTCTTGCACAGTTGGTGGGAATGTAAATGGATACAACCACTATGGAGAACAGTATGGAGATTCCTTAAAGAGCTAGGAGTAAAACTACATCACCCAGCAATCCCACTGCTAGGCATATACTCTGAGAAAATCATAATTGAAAAAGACATATGCACCTCAATGTTCACTGTAGAACTATTTACAATAGGTAGGACATGGAAGCAGCCTAAATGTCCATCCACAGATGAATGGATAAAGAAGTTGCTGTTCATATACACAATGGAATATTTGTTGCTGTTGTTCAGTCACTCAGTCATGTCTGACTCTGCAAGCCCATGGACTGCAGCATGCCAGCCTTCCCTGTCCTTCACAATCTCCTGGAGTTTGCTCCAACTCAGGTCCCATTGAGTCTGTGATGCCATGCAAATATCTCATCCTCTGCTGTCCCCTTCTTCTCCTGCCCTCAATCTTTCCCAACATCAGGGCCTCTTCCAATGAGTCATCAGAAAAAGAAATGCATTTGACACTGTTCTAATGAGGTGGATGAACCTGGAGTCTGTTATACAGAGTGAAGTAAATCAGAAAGAGAAAGACAAGTATCGTCTATTAATGCACACATGTGGAATCTAGAATGATGGTACTGATGAACCTATTTGCAGGGCAGCAATGGAGATGCAGACATGTGGAGAAAAGAATTGTGCAGACAGTGGGGGAAGGAGAGGGTGGGACAAATTGAGAGAGTAGCATGGAAATATATACATTACCATATGTAAAATAGACAGCAAATGGGAACTTCCTGTATGACACAGGGAGCGCAAACCTGTGCTCTGTGACAACCTAGAGGGGTGGGATGGGGTGGAAGGTAGGAGGGAGATTCAAGAGGGAGGGGACATATGTATACTTATGGCTGACTCATGTTGATATATTGCAGAATCCAGCACAGTATTGTAAAACAATTATCCTCCAATTAAAAATAAATAAAATTTTAAAATGTAAAATTTCTTACCTCCCAAACTGTACAGGAGCAAGCAGTGGGTTGAATTTGCTCCCCACCCCCGGGCCATGATTTGCCATCCTATGCTCTAAGGCATATATATTTAAGCCAGACTCCTTGGCAGACAATTTGCCTTACTCCAGCACATCATTTCAACTCCCAGGTTCTTTTTCATTTCCGGTTGCTGGTGTTGCTTTTCCTTTTTGATCTTGAACTTGGCTTTATATTTCAAGAAAATTTTATTGTTATATTCTATGCAATATTTGTATGTCTTTGGAGCAAGAGGTGGGTCTTTCCACGTAAGCTTATTTTGCCATTCAGTCAGAAGTCCAGGAACCGTTTCCATAAGGAGAGCAAGGTGATGAAAGTTTTTAAAGAATGTTTTTGAACACGGAAGCATGAAATGGAACCAAACAATGTTCGAGCTGCTCTCCCATGGACTAGCTACTCCCTTACCCCACTCATCTATCCTGTGGGTAAGTCATTGCTTCTTAGCATCCAGAGTAACTGAACAAAGAAAGAAGAGGTGAAGTTCAGGTCAAACTGGTCTCCAAACAACCTGGCTTACTCTGTGGGTTTGCTATGTAGATCAAAGCAGAGAGTAGACAGAAAAGCGCTTTCAAAACAGAAAGTCCTTGATGCAGGGAGGTCATTTCACTATCAAAGGTCAGTTCTGATACTTGAAAGGAGTTTTGGTAAAAATACTCAGTTGAATTTTTTTGCTCTACAAGTTTAAGTAAAGAAAGAATCTGTATCCCAACTAAAATGTGTTTTATTAATTTTCCATGACAGATATTGTCAAATCTGGTTGTATTAGCAGGTAAACTCTGCATTTGTCAAAACCCATAACTTGGGGCTTGCCTGGTGGTTCAGTGATTAGGAGTCTGCCTTCCAGTGTAGGGGATGTGGGTTAGGTCACTGGTTGGGAACTAGATCCCACAGAACAACTAGAGAAGCCTATGCAGAGCAACTAGAGAAAGCCCACATGCCTCAGAAGACCACCATGGCCAAGATAAGCAAACAATAAAACTCAGAACTTTACATCACAGAGAGTGAACCTCAATGTATTAAAATCTAGAAAATCATTTAGCACTTTGGGGAATGCTAGGATGGAATGCTGAATGGGACCAAAGAATCTAACTTGATAACAAATGCATAAAATAATCTCATTGAAAGGAGGTAGGAGAAAAAAGCATTAACCTAAATAACTTTGGAATTGAGTGAGAAGGTAAGACTGAGGGGCTAGGGAAATGAATATAAATACTGTTCTCTACTTGATGAGGTGTTTCCTAGGGGTATGGGTTGACGGTTCTGAAACCACTGCATAGACATGCTGGAATAGAACAACTAAGGCCATGGATGGTGGGTAGCGGGGAACTCAGTTCTCAATGTTGAAATGAGGGGGGTACAGGCAAACAAAGGGAATGCTGGAATGGTCTATGACTAATGGATGAGAGTTGAAAGTACCAGTATGAGCTCATGTTTATCTTACTATAGATACAAATGCTTATATAGAGAAATATTTATAGATACATGCATCTACACTCATTAGTATGCATGGATATATTTCTTTGCTCTGTTATCTTCCCTTACCAATATTCTGTGTGTTTGGCTCTTCAGAGCTGAGGACAATTGTGTGAGCAGCCTGCAACTAACCTTCTGTGGGTCAATTGCCTTACAGGGTCAGGGATGAACAGCCTTAGAAAAGGGAACTTGTGGGGACTTCCCTGGTGGTCCAGTGGTTAGAACTCTGCCTTTCAATGTGGGGGATGCAGGATCAATCCCTGATCTTGGAACTAAGATCCCGTATGCTGGCAGGGGAGGGGGGTGCCGCCAATTTTTTTTTTTAAAGGAATTTGCTTTTGAGGTTTGGGAATCCCATCACTGAATTGGCAGTCTCCTCGATTCGCCAGGCACTTCTGACATTAAATAATAGATTCATGAGCCCAACAAAATAGTGAAGACAACAATATTAAAACAACACCCTACCTTGTATTGTGTTTTATGGTTTCAATGATATAATTTTCGCATTTGACCTTCCTAATCAACCTCTGATGCAGGATGGGTTAGAAGTCACTTTGTTTTAGTAGTTTTCAGGTGTCTCCTGGGAGAGTCGATGGTCGAATTTGGCATGGTACTTGTGTGCGTGCTAAGTCGCTCTAGTTGTGTCTAACTCTGTGTGACCCCATGGACCATAGCCCACCAGGCTCCTCTGTCCATGGGATTCTCCAGGCAAGAATACTGGAGTGGGTTGCCATGCCCTCCTCCAGGGGATCTTCCTGATCGAGATAACCCAACCTTTAATAAGTGAGTTTAAGATACTCACAAAGATGAAGATGACATACGTTTTAGTTTTGATTCAGTTGTCATATTTTATGTCATGCTTCCTATTATTAGTTTCTTTCACTGTATGACGTATTTTCTTCTTTGGGGAGAAGCGACACTTGAAAACTCCTAAGACAAGGTGACTCCAAAAGTTGAAAATTAAAGGCTGCACAAACACATGCTGAGAAAATAGACACAAACCAACAAAAAGAGCAAAGGTTGCCATCTTAATTTCAAACAAGGTGGAATATCTCCACACCAAATAATGTGGAAGAGATGCTTATAGAGCACAAACTATGGAAACTGAACAGGAAAATAGACAAAAACATATTATTACTAAAAAAGCCTTCTTCAGTCAACAACAGAGTAAGGGAGCAAAAAATGAACAATTACAGAAAATCTCAATACACATCTGAAGGTATAAATCAATATAGGTTGAAGTCTATGTTCAACCAACAGAAATTCAGAAAATTTGACCATTAATCTGGCCGTGAAGAAAATGTCAAATTGCCCCCCAAATTGAAATCATGCAGATAAGTTTTTCTATTCTGTTGGGAGTGTGTATTGCTATAACCTCACTGGAGGGTAAATTTTTAATATCATAAGTTAAATTACATCTACTCTTTGACTTACCAGTTCTACTTTTAAGGATTTATGCCCCAGATGTTTACTCTTAAAGGTGTGAAACGATATGACTGAGCATATTAATTGCATCAATCTTTTAATAGTAGAAATATGGAAATTACCTACCTATTCATTCATAGAGGTTCATTAAATAAGTTATGGCAATCTGTGACTGTGTGGATCACAATAAACTGTGGAAAATTCTGAAAGAGATGGGAATACCAGACCACTTGACCTGCCTCTTGAGAAACCTGTACACAGGTCAGGAAGTAACAGAATTGGACATGGAACAACAGACTGGTTCCAAATAGGAAAAGGAGTGTGTCAAGGCTGTATATTGTCACCCTGCTTATTTAACTTATATGCAGAGTACATCAGGAGAAACACTGGGCTGGATGAAGCACAAGCTGGAATCAAGATTGTCAGGAGAAATATCAATAACCTCAGATATGTAGATGACACCACCCTTATAGCAGAAAGTGAAGAAGAACTTAAGAGCCTCTTGGTGAAAGTGAAAGAGGAGAGTGAAAAAGTTGGCTTAAAATTCAACGTTCAGAAAACTAAGATCATGGCATCCGGTCCCATCACTTCGTGGCAAATAGATGCAGAAACAATGGAAACAGTGAGAGACTTTATTTTGGAGGGCTCCAAAATCACTGCAGATGGTGATTGCAGCCATGAAATTAAAAGACGCTTACTCCTTGGAAGGAAAGTTACGACCAACCTAGATAGCATATTGAAAAGCAGAGACATTACTTTGCCAACAAACGTCTGTCTAGTCAAGGCTATGGTTTTTCCAGTAGTCATGTATGAATATGAGAATAGGACTATAAAGAAAGCTGAGCACTGAAGAATTGATGCTTTTAAACTGTGGTGTTGGAGAAGACTCTTGAGAGTCCCTTGGACTGCAAGGAGATCCAACCGGTCCATCCTAAAGGAGATCAGACCTGAGTGTTCTTTGGAAGGATTGATGTTGAAGCTGAAACTCCAATATTTTGGCCACCTGATGCAAAGAGCTGACTCATTTGAAAAGACCTTGATGCTTGGAAAGATTGAGAGCAGGAGGAGAAGGGGATGACAAAGGATGAGATGGTTGGATGGCATCACCGACTCAATGGACATGAGTTTGAGCAAGCTCCAAGAGTTGGTGATGGACAGGGAGGCCTGGCATGCTGCAGTTCGTGGGGTCGCAAAGAGTCAGACACGACTGAGCAACTAAACTGAACTGTACTGAAATCTGCTCAATGGAATATTATGCAACCATAAAATAGAATAAGCTGACTATATGCAAATCAACATGTATCTCAAAATAAAAAGTTTGCTTTTAAGAAAGAAGGCAGGTTTATAGATGGTGATATAGACGGATCCCCCAAATATCTTTTTGATGATGAAAAAAATTAATGTATAAAGTAACTTGTATAGAATATTCAGTTCAGTTCATTTCAGTTACTTGGTCATGTCCGACTCTTTGCAACCCCATGGGCTGCAGCATGCCAGGCTTTCCTGTCCATCACCAACTCCCAGAGCTTGCTCAAATTCATGTCCATCGAGTTGGTGATGCCATCTATGCCTTCATTCTTTCCCAGCATCAGGGTCTTTTCCAATGAGTCAGTTCTTCACATCAGGTGGCCAAAGTATTGGAGTTTCAGCTTCAGCATCAGTCCTTCCAATGAATATTCAGGACTGATTTCCTTTAGGATTGGCTGGTTTGGTCTCCTTGCAGTCCAAGTGACTCTCAAGAGTGTTCTCAAACACCGCAGTTCAAAAGCATTAATTCTTCAGTGCTCAGCTTTCTTTATAGTCCAACTCTCACATCCATACATGACTACTGGAAAAACCATAGCTTTGATTAGACAGATCTTTGTTGGCAAAGTAATGTCTCTACTTTTTAATATGCTGTCCAGGTTGGTCATAGTTTCTCTTCCAAGGAGCAAGCATGTTTTAATTTCATGGCCTCAGTCACCATCTGTAGTGATTTTGGAGTCCAAGAAAATAGTCTGTCACTGTTTCCATTGTTTCCCATCTATTTGCCATGAAGTGATGGGACTGGTTGCCATGATTTTCATTTTTTGAATGTTGAGCTTTGAGCCAGCATTTTCACTCTCCTCTTTCCCTTTCATCAAGAGACTCTTCAGTTCCTCTTCACTTTCTGCTACAAGAGTGGTGTCATCTGCATATCTAAGGTTATTGATATTCCTCCTGACAATCTTGATTCCAGCTTGTGCTTCATCCAACCTGGCATTTCACGTGATGTCCTCTGCATATAAGTTAAACAAGCAAGGTGACAATATATAGCCTTGACGAACTCTTTTCCTGATTTGGAACCAGTCTGTTGTTCCATGTCTGGTTCTAACTGTTGCTTCTTGACCTGCATACAGATTTCTCTGGAGGTAGGTCAGGTGGTCTGGTATTCCCATCTATTGAAGAATTTTCCAGTTTGTTGTGATCTATACAGTCAAAGGCTTTGGCATAGTCAATAAAGCAGAAGTAGATGTTTTTCTGGAATTCTCTTGCTTTTTTTATGATTCAATGGATGTTGGCAATTTGATTTCTGGCTCCTCTGGCTTTTCTAAAACCAGCTTGAACATCTGGAAGTTCACGGTTCACGTACTATTTAAGCCTGGCTTGGAGAATTTTGAGCATTACTTTGCTAGCATGTGAGATGAGTGCAATTGTGTGGTAGTTTGAACATTCTTTGGCATTGCCCTTCTTTGGGATTGAAATGAAAACTGACCTTTTCCAGTCCTGTGACCACTGCTGAGCTTTCCAAATTTGCTGGCATATTGAGTGCAGCACTTTAACAGCACCATCTTTTAGGATTTGAAATAGCTCAACTGGAATTCCATCACCATAGATACTTATATAGACTGATCCCCCAAATACCTTGTTGATGATGAAAAGAATTAACATATAAACTAACGTGTATAGAATGTTACTATTGTGTAAAAAACAAAAAAGGGCACTACTTTTATTTTTATAGTCTATCTTTGAAGGGACAAGTAAGAAATTAGTGAGACAGCTATCTCCAGACAGAGTAACCAGTTGGTATACTGTATATTTTGAATACTGCATATTTCCCCCCTGTGGTGTGTATTACTTATTTATAACAATAATTAAGCAATTTATTTACCAATAAACAAAGTACCACACCCATGGCTGCTTGATGGCCTTGCCACCTTGGTGTTCCCATGCCATTCTGCACTCAGTGATCACTCTGAGCTATAAGGACTTCTTGGCATCTGCCTCTCCCAGTGGGCAGTGAGACTTCTGAGGGCCAGTGTCACTCGTGTGTGCTTAGTCACTCAGTAGTGTCTGACTCTTTGTGACCGCATGGACTGTAGCCCTCCATATTCCTCTGTCCATGGGATTCTCCAGGCAAGAATACTGGAGTGGGTTGCCGTTTCCTCCTCCAGGAGGTCTTCCTGGACCAGGGATTGAACCTCGTCTCCTTCATCTCTTGCATTGGCAGGCAGATTCTTTACCCGCTGAACCATTAGGGAAGCCCATATACTACTCATCTCAGTATAAATAATCAAAACATAGATTCTAGACTCAGACTGCCTGGGCTCACGTTCCTGGTCCAACTCTGTGACCTTAGGGAAGGAACTGAACCTCTATGTGCCTCAATTTTCCGTCTTTAAAATGCAAATAATAGTATTAGCCATCTTATAGGATTCTGGTAAGGATTATGTAAGATAAGTCTCAGAACTGATCCTTGACATGTAACAAGTTCCAACTGACTGACATGTCTTGGTGACATTTCTGCATTCAGGTGCCACTAACAGAGGGCCTGCACATTGTAGCACTCGGCATTTTCAAGTAACAAATAGATGCATACCCACTCACCACCCTACCATGACCCAGTGCTAACAAAGCTGTCTTTCTTTTCGCTTAGCTGGTAGATAATTCTGGATGAGTCAAGTTGTCCACCAATCTGACATCCCTGACATGATAAAGGAGATGGTTATTTCAGTAGAACTTGGATGCATGCCCATTTGTGCCAACCCTAAAAATATTTTTGTTTATATCAGGGATCCAGATAACTCCAGGAAAATAATGGAATCTCAGAATGAGGCTTAGTTACCAGACTTTCAGTTAGAGAGGCCAGGCTTTATCTACTCACAAAATAGCATCTGAAATGCCAGCAACCCAAGTCTAGCATAAATGGATTTTTCTTAAGTACTCTTCTCCATCGTTTCCCTTCATTGAACTCCTCTTTGTCAGGAAATATTATTTGGGTTTGCTGAATTGAAATCCAATTTCTTTTTGAAGTTCAGTCTAGTGGAGAAAATGTTAGGTCAGCATTAGAGAATTCCTCCTCTCCAGATGACCTTGGTGAAGTCATTTCATTCATTCATAGTTCTGTGGCTTTGTTCTCCTGTCTGTTAAGTCATGATAAGACAATAAACATATAAATCAAACCCATGTTCCCTGATATCATGAGAATATTGGGAAGTTAACATCAAGCTCGAGCTGGGAGCTGCCTGGATAAAACATGGTGGAAATACAGAGCTGATTCTACAAACAGGCTGAGCACCTACTGTGTGCCTGTCCTTGGGCTTGGATCTGGGGGTTTAAAAATGAAGGAAATTCATGTTAAATAAGTTTTTCAAGAATACCTAAATCATTTGACAAATATTTACTGAGCCCCAAACTATGTTTCAGACTTCTCAAGGGGCTCAGTGGTAAAGAACCCACCTGGCAATGCAGGAGACTCAGGAGACATGGATTTGATCCCTGGTTCAGAAAGATCCCCTGGAAAAGGAAATGGCAACCCATACCAGTATTCTTGTCTTGAGAATCCCAAGGACAGAGGAGCCTGGCAGGCTACAGTCCATGGGGTCCCAAAGAGTCGGACTCAACTGAGTAACTAAGCAACAACAACAACAAAACTATATTTCAGGCACTGTTTTAGTGCCTGGGATACATCCGTGATCAGAATCCACAAAAATGGAAATTAGTCAGTGTTCTCTAGAGAAATAGACCAATAGGATGTGTACAGTATTGGTTGTGGTGTGCGCTCAGTTGTGCCTGACTCTTTGTGACCCCATGGACTGTCACCCACCAGGCTTGGGTGCTGTTGAAATAGAAAAAAGGCCTAGTTCTTTCTCTCTGGGAGGATTCGTGTTTCAATTCTCATCTTCTAACTTAAGCAATAACGTCTATGGATTGTCTGAACTTTATTGTGTAACTGCAATCTCAGAAAGGAGTCATGATTTTCCTGTAACAATGCATGTGGCTATTATGTATCTTGTTCCTGCAAATCAATAGGCAATTAGGAGGCTCTGTGTCCTCTAGACTGCCATGCCCAAAAGTTATTGATTTTCCCACTCACCTTTGTACCAGGGTACCTTGTCTCTCCCCTCTCCCATACCACACATGAACTGGAAAAAAAAAAAAAAAAAGGGACAAAGCTCGTTTTCCCTTCCCACCACCTTCCTCCCTTGGTCCTGGAAGCCTCACTCATCAGGAGGTTGACGCTACCAGCTAGGATGGGGCTCAGGGACTCCCCTCAGTGCACCCCAGCATCTTTGCAAGCGAATCATGGACCAGCTGAGGAAACCAAGGCTCAGAGACTGCAAGTGCCTTTGTGTTAAAACTATATAATTGGCTCTTTTGTGTATCCAGCTTCATGACTCATCTCATCCGTCTTGGGGCTTGCACATCTATAATCACATGAATCAATTCCTTACAATAAATCTCATTATGGTTCAGTGGTAAATAATCCACCTGGCAATGCAGGAGACTCAGGAGATGCAGGTTCGATCCCTGGGTCAGGAAGATCCCCTGGAGAAGGAAATGGTAACCCACACAAGTATTGGAAAGTTCCGTGGATAGAGAAGCCTGGTGGGTGACAGTCCATGGGGTCACAGAGTCAGGCACAACTGAGCGCACACCACAACCAATATTGTATACATCCTATTGGTCTGTTTCTCTAGAGAACACTGACTAATTTCCAACCAGGCTTGGAAAATTCCCTGAGGAAATCGTGGGTGGGGTGAAATTGGAGTCAGTCAGGGGCTCTGCTATTCCCAGTACTGGACTCAGGCCATTGCACCCTAGATGTCACAACCACAAGGGGTGGCACAATTTAAAGACTGTCACCAGCTTCTTTTCACCATTGCTGGCTTCAGTTTCACAGCTTCGGGCAAGAGCGTTGGGCTGGCCAAGCTTTGGCCCTATCTGCAGGGGGTCCGTGAGGAGACAGGGTATTGAAGTTTCACAAAGTATCAATTTCCTCCAAGATAGGAAGAGAGTTCAGGATCTGAGCAGACAAGAAAATCAACAAATGTCCTTTGTGCCTGGTGGGCTTCCCTGGTGGCTCAGACAGTGGGTAAGAGCCCCTGGAGGAAGAAATGGTCACCCACTCTAGTATTCTTGCCTGGAGATTCCCATGGACAGAGGAGTGTGGCAGGCTACAGCCCATGGGGCTGCAAAGAATCAGGCATGACTGAAGGAATAATACCCACACTTTGTGCCTGGCAAACATCCCACCGCAATAGCTTCTGCTTGGAAAAGGCCAAGTGCAAAGCTGAAGAGTGGAACCTGAGGGTTCATGTCTGATTGGGGTGTGTCCAGCCAGGGGCCCAGCCTTCAGAAGATGACCTTGGTGCTGATAGACTCACCTTGGTCTAAACAGGCCCCTGGTCTGCAGGATATTTGAGTAGCAACCCACTGTGAGGATCCGGGGAGAATTCATAAGACCTCAGCCACTGTTTCAGATGTGTTTCTGATTCACATCTCCTTCCAGGCCTCATTTCATGACTGCCAAGCTGCTGACCCCAGTCTCTACCCATGTTACTCACAGGAAAGGAATTGGGGTTGGGAGTTGCTCTGTACCTCACTCCCACCTCCAATTTGTGTTATAAACCTATGACTGTACCTGAAACCCCTGCCACTGCTGGAAGTCCCCTGGGAACAGATATTGTCAGAAAGAGAAAAACAAATGTCATATATTAACGTATATATGTGGAATCTAGACAAATGGTACAGATGGACCTGTTTTCAGGGCAGAAATTGAGACACAGTCTATGACCATACCTGAACACTCTCGATTTCATCTGATCTCAAATGCTAAGCAGGGTCGGGCCTAGTTAGTACTTGGATGAGAGAAAGAGAGACACAGATGCAGAGAACAAATTTATGGATACTAAGGTGAGGAAGAAGGGAAGTGGGATGTATTGCTAGATTGGGATTGACATATATATGCTATTGATTCTGTGTATAATAATGAAAACCTGCTATATGGCACAGGGAACTCTACTCAATGCTCTGTGGTGACCTGAATGGGAAGAAAGTCCAGAAAAGAGGGGATATATGTATATATATCGCTGATTCACTTTATTGTACAGCAGAAGCTAACACAACATTGTAAAGCAACTATGCAAGTGAAAGTGTTAGGTGCTCTTTGTGATCCCATGGACTGTAGCCCTCCAGGCTCCTCTGTCCAAGGGATAATCCAGGTAAGAATACTGGACTGGGTTGCCATTTCCTCCTCCAGGGGATCTTGCCCACCCAGGAACTGAACCTGTGTCTCCTGCATTAGCAGGCTGATTCTAAAGAATTCTAATTCTAAAGACACAGAAGCCCACTCCAGTATTTTTGCCTGGGAAATCCCATGGACAGAGGAGCCTGGCAGGCTACAGTCCATGGGGTGACAGTAGTCGGATACAACTTAGCAACTAAATCATATATATATACAACATGTTGTGTTAGTTTCTGCTGTACAACAAGGTGAATCAGCCATATGTATACATTTATCCCCTCTTTTTTGGACTTTCTTCCCATTCAGGTCACCACAGAGAGTTCCCTGTGCTATACAGTAGGTTCTCATTAGTTATTTATGTATATGTGTATATTTTTGCTTAAGTCTCAAATAATTATCCTTTGAACTCTAGGGTCACTGAAGATTCTGGGAGGCTCAGGGTCACTTAAGCTATCACTGAACCTCTTAGTCGACACCCTTTACACTAAGGAAAAAGTGGAGCTCTGAGAACACCAAGCTGTCAACAGTTACCACCCCGATCAGGCATTAAAGTATCATTTTTATTAGCAGGTTCACTTTTAGAGCGCTGTCACCAATTGCATCCAGGCAGCGCGTGAAGGAAGGCTAAGTCGGCTCCTCGTTGCCCCCGGGCCGGCGCTCAGACCACAGGTAGCTGACGCCTGTGGTGGTACCCTGGCTGCACTCCGGGAAAAGCCGCCCGCCGACTGCAGCCCTAGGAGGGGGCTGTGTCCCTCCCTACCGAGGCGCGCTCCGCAGCAGTCCTGTTCCGCGACTCGGTAGGGGGCTTGGCTTTCCTTCTGCAATGGGATCTGTTGATTCTGAAACTACACTCTCTGCGCTTTTCTGACCGAAAGTGTGTTCGTGGGCGCTTCCCCACCGCAGGGCCAGGGTCTGTAGAGATGGTGGCGCCAGAGCCAGCTGCAGCGCTTCAGCCCCACCGCAGCGCGCGGGGAGAACTCGCGACAGGCCTCCAGTTCTGAAGGCTGTATCCAATTTGACTTTTGGAAACCCACCCTGGCTAGTTTCACTGGGCTTGGGGGTGTGTGTGTGTGTGTGTGTGGGTGTGTGTGTGTGTGTGTTTGTGTCGGGGTGTGTGTGTGTGTGTGTCGGTGTGTTGGTGTGTGTGTGTGTTTGGGGAAGGGGTGGTCACGTGATCGCCAGTCGCTCCAATCTGGGTACCAATTAAGCCCAGACCAGCCAAGAGGGAAAATCAATGAGCGAAGTGACCACTCTGCCCTGGTCTTGCAAAAGATTGCGGAACCGGAGGCCGGGGAAGGGCGAGCCGAGTGTACCCGGGGAAGAGGCGAGGCGAGGACGCCGTTCGCCGCCCCGGCTCGGCCGCTGGGGGCCGCAGTCACCTTCAGCATAGGGGAGCGGGGAGACGCGAATCCCGGCTGTGGCTCTGACCGCCGGGCTCCCTCCAGCGCGCAGCCTCCTCTCGCTCTTCCCCAGCGCTGCAGCCGCGACCCGGGACCGAGCGGACGTCGCCTTCTCCGAGCTCTGCCGGGGCCCCCATCCTGCCCTCCCCGGTCGCAGCTTCCAGCCAGGCAGCCCCTCTGCGCGTCCGCCGCGCCCCTCTCGGACCCGCCCCCTCCGTCCCCCGGGTGCGCGCAGTCGCCGCCAGTGCGCCCTGCCTGCCAGCGCGCCCCGGGCGGGCGACGATGGGGAAGCCGAGCCCAGCTCTTTGCCGCCTAGGGCTTCACGGCCCGCGCAGCTCACCGCCCGCCAGCCCGTGACGCGGCGCCGCCGGCCGAGACACAAAGACCGCGGCTGGGGCCGCCCGGGGGGCGAGGCCGCGTCCCGGAGCCGCAGCCAGCCCGAGCGCCATGAGAGCCGGTGCCGGCCGCTGGCTGCCCGGGAGAAGCCCGAGCGGCCGCCTCCCCCGCGGTGCGCCGGCCCGGGCTGCAGCCCTGTGGGCGCAGCGCAGGTGAGGGCAGAGCCCGACCCGGGGCGCCGAGGCCACGGCCGCCCCAGACCCCGGGGTGCCGCCGCGAGTGCGGACCCCGGGGTGCCCGAGAGGAGGCGGGGACTGGCGGGTTCCGGAGCCTTCCCCAGGCGCAGCGATTGAGATCGGGCGGACCACGGCGGGAAAGAAGTGGGAGCCTGTAGGGCCGCGTGGGCCCGGCGCCGGGGGAGCCTCGGAGGTAACTTCGGAGAGCCGGCGACGGGCGGGGGGCGGGAGCGCACGCGTGCTCGTGTGTGCCGGTGCGAGGTGTGTGCGCCGTGTGCTCGCGGCTCGCCGCACACGCGCGCGGGATGTAAAGTCCCGAGCCGCCGGCTCCCCTCCCCGCCTCCGCTCGGCTGCCTGCGGGGTGCCGCGCTGGGGGCTGTGATGGGAAAGGTGCGTGTGTGTGGTGCTGGGTTCGACCACACCTGGTGGAGAGATCAGGGATTCAGGAAGAGAGTCGACGCGAGAGGACCATGCGGTTTGGGGCAAGTTTTCATGGCTGAAAATTCCCTTGTAGAATCTGGTATCTTGAGGGTTAAATAGGCCAGCACTAATGTACAAAAAGCCCGACACATCAGAGGCGCCAGGTACCCACCCGAGCCGGACCGACCAGTGCATTCAATTCTTAAATTGAGATTTCCGGTAACGTTGACGTGGGATGGGATCGTTGGTTTTCCCGAGGAGATAAGATTGTTCAACTTCACCGGCCAGATGACACAGAAGCCGGGCCTGGCGGGCGGGGAGCGCGCGCTCACACGCGGCCGCCGCCGCCGTCTAACTCGTACGCCTGCAGCATTCCTTGACTGTTGGTCCTCTGAATGCGAGCGTTCCTCCGGGCTGACACATCCAGCCAGAGTGATCGTTAGTCCACTCTCCCGAGGGTGTCGGGAGCTCCCTGTGTTTGAGCAGCTTCACTGTAGCAGTGCCCGCTCCACCACCGTTGTGCTGGAAGACTGTGGCAATGTTGGTCTGTTGTGTGCACGCTAGGGAAGATGGTTGGTTCAGGACCGCTTTTCAGGGGGAATTAAGGATCCTGTGGGGAAGACCTGAGCTGGGGGATAGAGAGTCTCTGCGACAAACAATGATTTATCTCAGAGGCTTCCAACCCATTTCTCTTGAGGAAGGGGTGGTTTCCAGAGAGAGAGCAGAGTCCATGCTTCTGCCCTCATGGCTGTGATGGGGGAGCTTTGCTGCCCGGCTGGCTGAGGTCTTATGCATGGCATCAAGAGTTGCCAGTTGTTTGAGAGCAGCTTATGGAGACAGGTTATGCACTCCTTTCTCCACCAAACAAGCTGTCACCACCACCTCGCCCAGATGGAGATGTTTGGTTAATGACCCTTCTTTCCCAGTCCTGTGACCACCAGCATCCCTGGTCCGGATGCTCTGCAGGTAGAAACTGGCAGGCTGCTGTGACCACAGTATATCTGTAGGAATGCCACCCTCACAGCAGTATTTTGAGGACAGTTGAGATAAGAGAAGGACGTTAAAGAGAGTGGGGTGCCTGATGCTCTGATGCTGTAGGGAGAGTTGGACACCCTCCTTTTAGGGGCGACAGAGGAAGGAGGTGCAGGAGAGAGAAGGAGGGACCTTGGAGAACAAACAAATTGAGAGATTTTCTTACCTGGAAGGAAAACCTTGACTGTCTGGTAAAAAGAGTCTGATTTTTACTGTACTTGTCTGAGAGGCTTGTATAAATCTGAGACTATGTGCAAATAAATTGCCAGGCAAATAATAGATCAAACAGTGTATTTGCATTTCTGATGAGCTTGGTGAGGAAGTGTTGTGTAGCACTTAATACTTGGAAGACAGACAGAGGTTTCTTTGTCAGTGATGTGTTCTTTTTGAATTTTACAAATATAATATTCTACACCACCACCCCCCACCCGCCACTCCAGCCAATGCTAGAGGCAAAATTGATGTGGTTTCCAGCTTCCAAAAGCCTTTGCAGCTTATTAACTCTCTAATACTCTCTCTGGAACATTCAGTCGCTCCTGTGAGGTTAAGATGTCTGTCCTGTCTCTGTCCACTGCACACAGAACTGGTCTCAGGCCGGCGGTTCTCATTCAGGAGCCCCCAGATAAGTCCTTTCTTGGATCGTGAAAAATGTGAAGCAGAAAGCAGTGTTGCAGCTATGGCTTGGCACCTGCTGAGCTGGGACTTGATGACCAGGAGAAGAAAGGGGAAGGCCCTGCTGTCTGCTTCTGCCAAGTGGTGATGTGCGTTCTCAAAGTAGCCGGGAAAGATTCCAGGTTCCCCTGTGGCTGTGCCGCTAAAGCCCACTGATTAGCTTTCCCCATTGACATTGGGAACTTAGCTGCAGACTTGGTATAAATTGAAAAATAAGGGGATGGGGGGTGGGTATGGAGTTTAGAGACAGGCAAAGGAAGTTGGCAGGCAGCCTCTGGCATGCATCTAACTCATGATATGACCTCAGTAAGTTACTTAAGTTTTCTGCGTGTTTCTATAAAATGAGAGAGCATCAGACTGGACCATCAATTTTTCTTCTGGACTGTGCTGGGTCTTCACTGCTGCACGGGCTTTCTTTAGTTGTGGTGAGCAACGGCTGCTCTTCGGTGCAGTACACAGGCTTCTCATTGCAGTGGCTTCTCTTATTGTGGAGCAAGGGCTCTAGGGCGAGTGGGCTTCAATATTTGCTGCACATGATCTCAGTAGTTGCGGCTCCTGTGCACTAGAGCACAGGCTCAGTAGTTGTGACGCATGGCCTTAGTTGCTCTGCAGCATATGGGATCTTCCCAGACCAGGGATCAAACTCGCTTCTCCTGCATTGGCAGGTGGATTCTTTACCACTGAGCCACCAGGGAAGCCCCAGAATGCAGGTTCTTAACCACTGGACCACCAGTGGTTAATGGTCCCATAGATCATTAGCTTTTTTCCCCTCTTCTCTCTAAGAATAGAACTCTTTAACTTGAATCTTATATGAAAGTTAAGTACATGAAACAGATTAGAGATGAGGGAGGGACATGGCAGCCTGTTCACTTCCCAAGGTAATTTCCAAAGCACTCTCTTGGAACCCCTAACAGCTCTGAGAAAACAGTTTGAGAACCCCTAGAAGGCTTCTTTCTAGAATGTGCATATCCCCCCTCTGAGTGTCGGAAATGAAATATTGTGGTTCCTTGTTGTTGTTGTTGTTCAGTTGCTCAGTCATGTCCAACTCTTTGCGACCCTATGAACTGCAGCATGCCAGGTTTCCTTGTCCTTCACCATCAGAGTTTGCTCAAGTTCATGTCCACTGAGTCAGTGATGCTATCTAACCATCTCATCCTCTGTTGCCCCCTTCTCCTTTTGATTTCAATCTTTCCCAGCATCAGGGTCTTTTCCAGTGAGTTGGCTCTTCTCATCAGGTGACCAAATATTGGAGCTTCAGCTTTACCATCAGTCCTTTCAATGAATATTCAAGGTTGATTTCCTTTAAGATTGACTGGTTTGATTTCCTTGCTGTCCAAGGGACCCTAAAGAGTCTTCTACAGTGCCCCAATTTGAAAGCATCAATTCTTTGGTGCTCAGCCTTCTTTATAGTCCAACTCTCACATCTGTATCTGACTACTAGAAAACCATAGCTTTGACCGTACAGACCTTTGTCAGTAAGGTGATGTCTTTGCTTTTTAATATGCTGTCTAGGTTTGTCATAGTTTTCCTTTCAAGGAGCAAGCATCTTTTAATTTCACAGCTGCAGTCACTGTCCACAGTGATTTTGAAGACCAAGAAAATAAAATCTGTCACTGTTTCCACTTTTCCCCATCTATTTGCCATGTAGTGATGGGACTGGATGCCATTTTAGTTTTTTCAATGTTGAATTTTAAGCTAAATTTTTCACTTTTCTCTTTTACCCTCATCTAGGAGAAGGAAATGGCAACCCACTCCAGTGTTCTTGCCTGGAGAATCCCAGGGATGGTGGAGCTTGGTGGGCTGCCGTCTATGGGGTCGCATAGAGTCAGACACAACTGAAGCAACTTAGCAGCAGCAGCAGCAGCAGCAGCAGCAGCAGCAGCAGAGGCTCTTGAGTTGCTCTTTGTTTTTTGCCATAAGAGTGGTATCATCTCCATATCTGAGGTTCATATTTCTCCCCTCAGTCTTGATTCCAGCTTGTGACTCATCCAGCCTAGTATTTTATATGAGGTAGTTGCATAGAAGTTAAGTAAACAGGGAGACAGTATACATCCTCGACGTACTCCTTTCCCAATTTGGAGCCAGTCTGTTGTTCCATGACCAGTTCTACCTGTTGCTTCTTGACCTGCATACAGATTTCTCAGAAAACAAGTAAGCTGGTGTGGTATTCCCATCTTTTTGAGAATTTTCCACAGTTTGTTGTGATCCACACAGTCAAAGGCTTTCTTGTAGTCAATGAAACAGAAGTAGATGTTTGTCTGGAATTCCTTTGCTTTCTCCATGATCCAGTGAATGTTGGCAATTTGATCTCTGGTTCCTCTGCCTTTTCGAAGCCCAGCTTGTAGCCTTCTAATTCTGTGTCATTGACATGTCACCCACCTTTCCTGATCCTACTAGCTGATCCTCCTTGATGTCTAGTTAACCCCCTACAATGTGGACTCCTGAAAGACCGTTTCCTCTTCAGCCCTGAAAGCTCCTGAAATCTAGTACCGTACCCGGCAGGGAATTAGGTACTCAGTAAATGCTTACTGAATGGATGAGACAACAAAGGAGTAAAGTTATTTTGACTCAACAGGAACTAATGGATGGAACCACTACAGTATAAGTTGTAGGAGGACAGGGACTTTGGAATATTTGTTGTTGTTGTTGTTTAATCATTAAATCCTGTCCAACTCTTTTGTGACTCCATGGTTTGTAGCCCACCAGGCTCCTCTGTCCATGGGATTTTCCAGGCAAGAGTACTAGAGTGGGTTGCCAGTTCCTTCTCCAGGGAAATGTTGTTGTATATCAGTGCCTAGAACATGGCCTGACACAGGCAGATTTTGGCTCATTGCAAGAAAAACCTTTAAATTAGTTAAAGTTGGGAACTGATTGCTCCAAGAGGTCATCAGCACCATGTGTGTGATGGTTATTCTTCTGCTAATAAAGATTCTCACTCTCTCTCCTTCTGGGAACGTGGTGGATTGCAGCTCCCTGAAATTATTATTTATTTTATTTTTTAAATTAATTTTTTATTGGGGTGTAGTTGCGTTACAATGTTATGTTAGTTTCTGCTGTACAGCAAAATGAATCAGCTATACCCACACATATATATAAGGAAGTCCCTTTTGGACTTTTTCTCATTCAGGTTCCTTGTGTTTGTGTGTGCTCAGTTGTGTCTGACTCTTTGCGACCCCATGGACTGTAGCCTGCCAGGCTCCTCTGTCCATGGAATTCTCCAGGCGAGAATATTGGAGTGGGTTAGCATTTCCTCCTCCCCTGTCCCCTGAAATTAGATGTGGTCTTGTGCCTTGTTGGCTGGGAGCTTTCAGAGTTTTGGCAGGTGCCTCACTTTTTGTTCTTCCTTTTCTTCTGCTCCAGTGACAAAGCTCCATGGGAGTTCCCTGGAAGTCCAGTGGTTAGGACTTGGAGTTCTCACTGCTGTGGTCCTGGATTCTACCCCGGCCAGGAACTAGGATCCTGCAAACATTGCGGGGCCTGCCTCTTGGCCTGGATTCTAGGCTGAAGGTGGAGAGGAGCAGAACCCCTGGCTGACTCATGCAGGTCACATCCATGGATAAGAGATAAACCATTGGGGTTTTAAGCTCTTGGAATCCAGGGAAAGTCTTGCTACAGCATAACCTAGTCTGTTCTGATGGATGCAGCACGTAAAAGAGCTTAAGACAACACTGGTGTGTGATCAGAGCACATTGGGATCGAGTGTTATCCTCAAAGGCCAGAGGTTGCTGAGACAGAACTTCATGAAGATTTGAACCTTGGTGTGGTTCCCACATTGAGGTGTGTAGCTGTCATTTTTGCTAGTTGGAGTGTTCCTTTGCTGATATACCCAGGCCAGTCTTTTACAGAAGGACCCATGGTTAACCAAGGCTTCCCAGGTGGCTCAGTGGTAAAGAACCCACCTGCCAATGCAGGAGACCTAAGTTTGATCCCTGGGTCAGGAAGATCCCCTGCAGGAGGAAATGGAAACCCACTTCAGTATTCTGGCATGCTCAGTCCCTGGGGTCTCAAAGAGCTGGACGCAACTGAGCACACATGCAAAAGCATGACAACCGGAGACCTAATGCATAAGACACAAACTGCTGGCTTAATAGATGAGTGCGAATAAAGTGAATCTGATAAATGTGCTCACTGATCAGGGAGAAATGCCCATTAGAAGCCAGATAATAAGAAGCTATTTTGTGAGCTTGGAGTGAAATGTAGGGGAGTCAGTGGAATGGCTGGTGTCCTATGGCTGGGACAGGCAGGGGTCCTCCCAGATGAGGGATTGAAACCGTGTCTCCTGCATTGGCAGGTGGGTTCTTCACCACTGAGCCACCAGGGAAGCCCTGATGTTTCCTTCTTTATCCAAGTTCGAAAACCACTTGCTGAATGCACTCCATACGCAAAGACGCACAGACACCCCCCCACCTCCCCTGCCATTTAGTACCATCCTTAGCACATGACTTGTCCAGCACGAATACTGTGTGATTTTTCTGGGGCTCTGTTGCCCATGTTCTCAGCAGTGGGAACTTTCCTGGCAGCCTTTTTGACTGGCTTGGCCTGTGAGAACAGAGCACTGCGGAAGCTCCCAGCCTGCAGCCCTCCACCTCCCCTCTGCTATGCATGTCTTCCTTGGTGTTCCTCTGTCTGCTGTGATCTTTCTTCCTGCCTCTCCCCTCAGGTCCTGGAGGGCACTTCTGATTCCCAGAGGCTGATGTGCTGTGATGACCACGCTGGGGCCTCTGCAATATCACTGGGATTTTGAGAAAGAAAAATTTTAAGCAGGATGCTAAACATGCCTGTTTTATGGTTACTTAAGGAGACTTCAAGCAAACAGCTGAGAAAACAAACCAAAAGTCAGTAGGGATTCATGGGAATGTGAAGGGCTTTGGACCCTCCTGGAAGCCTGGAGGGTTGACAGCAGCCGTGAGAGGCCAGCTGAGACTCAGCAATGCGGCCTGTTTCTGGAGCTGGGGTTGAAGAGAATGCAGAGTCATTTTTCATTGTGGGTGCGGAATGGAGAGCAGGTATTGAGTGGGTGGGAGTGAATGGGGAGGGTAGTGAGGGGGTGGGGGTGGGGGTGGGTAGTGAGTGGGGATGGACAGTGAGTGCCCTGGGTGGTGGGCTCTCTCCTGCTCTGTCTGACAGCCGTGGGCACACTCCTGCGCTGTGCTGTGATAGACCAGTGCTAGTCTGTGCTTCCCTCTGATCTCTGAGCCCAGAAGGGGCGGGACAGTATCTTGTTCCCATCTTGGCCATGGCCGGCAAGGAGCTGGCATGGAGCTGGGCAGTGCAGTAGCACTGTTGTGTGAAGCAGGGACTGGGTGTCACTTCAGATGATTCAGAAGGCTCTCTGTGGGGCCGGGAAAGCCTGGCTCCAGAGCTGCTGCATGATGGAAAAGTGGAATGATTCAGTGTCCCATCACCTCCGTGTGAGTCAACACTACGGTGTGGCCACCAGAAAGAGGCTCAGCTTAAGGACAGCATAGGGAAGGAGGAGGGGACTTCCGCTGTTTTTTGTACTTCAGTGTAAGGAGGCTTAGCTGGAGGAGCTCATGAGCAGACTGAAGATGATTAAAAGTATCAGGGTCATCACTGCTAGGATACATCTAGTCCAGCATTCCCAAGCCACTGTCACGGTGTCGAGGGTACCAGAGCCTCTTGGGGATCTTTATACAAGCAGATTTCAGGTTTTGCCCCACTCTGCCCGGTCAGAATGTCTGGGCTTGAGGCCTGGGCTCCAGTTTATTCTCCGCATTTACAAGTGCTGTTTGGAGTTGCTAGAGGAAGGGGAAGATCCGAGTCAGAGACCACATCCCCATCCACAGGAAGAATTCCTGGAGTCACAGCCAGGTCCCGGATGGCTGAAGGACCTGGTCTGGACCAGTTCTTTGTCTCGGGTGCCCAGGCAGGCATGGGTCAGGGTTGCTGTGAGCTCGAAAAATGTGGGGGAGGGACGTGACAATGTGGCCTTCCATGTGTCCAGGATTTTAGGATAAATTCCAGGATTACAGTACAAGGGAGTCCTTATCAACATCACCAGTTATCTTTATCTTCAGCTGCCAGTCAACAGAGGGTTCTAGCTGATACGCTGGGCAAACCAGATCTTGTTTTATCAACTAGAGCAAAGCATTTGTCTTCCGAGAAGGACTGCAAACCTTCCAGCCGTGTCTACTCTAAATATGAGAAAGTGAAGAGGACAGACCATCCTTCTTTCTGCATGTGCACTGGTTGTTAGGGGTTCAGGCCCTCCGGTAAAGAGGTTAGCCCTCACCACACCCCCTGGATGGCCATGTCCTAATACCCAGGAACCTGTGAATATGTGACCTGTCCTTTGCAGATGTGATTAAGTTCAGATCTTGAGATGGGGAGATTATGCTGGATGATCGAGGGGTTCAGAGCAAACACAAGAGCCTACAGATGGGAAAGAGGATTTAGAAGAGTTAATGAAAGAGGTGTGGCCACTGGAGTAGAGCTCAAAATGATGTAATTGCTGGCTTTGAAGATGGACACAGGGGCCATGAGTCAGGGACTGTGGGCAGCTTCCCGGAGCTGAAAAATGCAAGGAAACAGATTGTCCCCTAGAAGAGCCTCTGGAAGGAATTCAGCCCTTGCTAATACCTGGATTAAAAAGTCCATTTGGACGTTAAGACTGTAAATTTGTATGGTTTAAGCCACTATATTTATGGTATTTGTTATAGCAGCAATAAGAAGATCCCATATATGGGACTTCCCAGGTGATGCTAGTGGTAAAGAACCCACCTGCCATTGCAGGAGACATAGAAGACATGGGTTTGATCCCTGGGTTGGGAAGATCCACTGGAGAAGACAATGGCCCCCCACTCTAGTCTTCTTGCCTGGAGAATCCCATGGACAGAGGAGCCTGATGGGCTACAGTCCATAGGGTCACAAAGAGTCAGATATGACTGAAGCAATTTAGCACATAGGACAGCAATAAGCAACTATTAATAATACAGCACAACCTCTGAGATGATGAGTATTTGCCACCTAAGTGTCAAGAACCAACAGAATTTTGCAGACCCAGAGGCATAACTTTGACTTCTTCTGGTGGCAGTGGACTTTCTGGGCAATCTGATCAGATCTACACCTTGGTCAGTGTTTCTTGAATCCTAAAACTCTTCCCTCTCGGGATTTCCCTGGTGGTCCAGTGGCTAAGACTCTGTGCTCCCAAAGCAAGAGGCCTGGGTTCAATCCTTGGTCAGGGACCTAGATCCCATGTGTTCCAACTAAGACCTGGTACAGCCAAATAAACAAATAAATATTAAAAACAAAAAACAGAAAAAACACCTCTATCCTCTCTAAAACAAATCCATGAAGCCCAAAGTTTCCTCTTAGACTGCAGTTTTGGAAACACAGTGATAAAATTTCAACATTGTCCCCACAGTGCGTATAGTCCCTGAGACCACATAGCCATACCCAGTTATGAGGTGACCACATGCAGCATCTAGAATATGCATTTACATTTATCACTGAAATGAAAAAAAACAGTTAAATTAAAACAAAGCAGAAAAATGACACACCATTTTCCCCCCTCAAATGTCATATATAGGAAAATGATGAGATGGACGAAACTGGAGCCGATTATACAGAGTGAAGTAAGCCAGAAAGAAAAACACCAATACAGTATACTAACACATATATATGGAATTTAGAAAGATGGCAATGACGACCCTGTATGCAAGACAGGAAAAAAGACGCAGCTGTCTATAACGGACTTTTGGACTCAGAGGGAGAGGGAGAGGGTGGGATGATATGGGAGAATGGCATTCTATCATGTATACTATCATGTAAGAATTGAATCGCTAGTCTATGTCTGACGCAGGATACAGCATGCTTGGGGCTGGTGCATGGGGATGACCCACAGAGATGTTATGGGGAGGGAGGTGGGAGGGGGGTTCATGTTTGGGAACACATGTAAGAATTAAAGATTTTAAAATTAAAAAAAAATAAAAATAAAAAAAAAATAAAATAAAAAAAAAAAAAAAAGGAAAATACATGCAAAGAGATTAGGAGAAACTTTAAGAAATGAACCAGAGAGTTGTTTGTTTTCAATTTTTGGCTATACTGGATCTTCATTGCTGTGCTCTGGTTTTCTCTAATTGCCCCGAGTAGGTGTTACTCTCTAGTTGTGGTGTTCGGGCTTCTCACTGTGGTGGCTCACGGGCTTTAGAGCATGAGGGTTTTAGTAGCTGTGCATGCCTTTAGTCACCCTGAGGCGTGTGGAATCTTCCCAGACCAGGGATTGAACCCATGTCCCCTGCATTGGCAGGCAGGTTCTTCACCAGTGGACCACAGGGAAGCCCAAACCAGAGGGTTCTTCTCCTGTTTTCTGTTATGAAACATTCTGACTTCCCCTCAGGGGTACTTGTCTGTCCCTCTCCATCCCAACAATCATCTGGTCCAGGGCCTCATCTCTTCCCAGGAAGTTAAAGGTTAGGAGGGAGGCTGACAGAGGGATGGTTTTAGGTGGAGAGAGGAGAAGTTGAGGGAACTCCCAGGTCTCATTATTGTTTCACTCTAAAATGGAATGTGCGAGGTGTCTGTGCTATTTTGGGGGGACATTTTGATAAAGACCATAGTCACCTTAGAGATAAATATTGTATCATTGACAGTAAAGTAGTAAATAGTGTTTATTTGCACATCATGATGTATAAAATGCGTTCCTGGCCAACCAAACACACCAGTCATGCTTCAACCTCAGGACCTTTGCACTCCCTATTTGCTCTGCCCGGAACGCTTGACTTCCTCTTCATGAAAGGCAGCTAGGCATGTGGTGGGCTCTGTTGCCTATTTGGGGGCTCCACTTAGATGTAATCTTTACCCTGAGGACTTCTCTGAACATCTTTTTAACAATTGCAGTCCCTACCCCTGGTCCCCTGCTTTCTAAATCCTCCTCTATTTTCCTCCATAGTATTTTCCACCATCTAATATACTATTCATTTTATTTGTCTCTTTTGCTTATTATATGTCTCCTCACTAGCATATAAGTTCATGAGGGTAGTTTGTTGTTGTTTTTTAATCTGCTTGAATAGCCTGTTATATTTCCAGTAGTTATAGAAATCATGCCTGACACATGCCATTTATAAGATTTTTGAATGAAATCATGAATGTCTCCTTTGACCATGTTAGAAATCCCAGGAAGAGGAATTGCTATCTTCCTTTTCTAGGTGAGAACACCAAAGATCGGAGGTAATAATTTACTTCCCCGGGTTCCCCTTGCTGGGATTTCCTGAAAATCCTTGTTTCATGATTTTTTTATTAGAAAATCACATATTCCAAGCATTTAAGTAATACAGACCTAAAACAAAGGGAAGAAAAAAGCACCAAGGGATAATTTTTAATAACATTTTGGTCTATAAAGTGTGCATATAGACAATTTTATATCATATTACAGTATGCCATTTACTGGCACACTTTTTAGCTTAAGAATACATCATTAAAAATTAAACATATCAATGCGTTTATTTCTTCAGCATGGCTTATAGTGGCTGCATGATATTTCATCACGTTGAAGCACTACAGTTTTATATAACCAATCGTTAGCTACAAAGGTTATTGCTGATATTTCTCTCATTATAAGCAATATTAAAGAGAATGTATTTGCAGCACTTTCTTTTTTACACGTATTTGACTGTTGCCTTGAGATAAGTACTTAGAAGTGTGGATTTGTTTTATTTAAAGGATATGCGTGCTTTAGGTTTTATGCAGATTACTTCCTGTAATGATCACACAAATTTCCTGTCTCTCTTTCTCTTTCATAATGCCTAAGAGTGCTCACTTTTCCACATTCTCCCCTACAGTGGTATGAGTCTTTTTAACCCATACCAGTTCAGCAAGCAAAATAAAATAAAAATATCCATAGTGTTTTGGTGCTTCTCCACCTTAGAAAGAAAATATCATTTTCATTTTCTTTACATGTATACATCCTAAGGCAGTCAAACCCATTGTGGTTTTAGTTTGCTTTCTTTGATTATCATGAAAGTGAAAGTCGCTCGGAGTCCAACTCTTTGTGACCCCGTAGACTGGAATTCTCTAGGCCAGAATACTGGAGTGGGTAGCCTTTCCTTTCTCCAGGGGATCTTCCCAACCCAGGGATTGAACCCAGGTCTCCCACATTGCAGGAGGATTCTTTACCAGCTGAGCCACAAAGAATTTATTATAATTCTTTATATATTTATATAAATTATATATTATAATTTATATTTACATAAATTATATATATTACATAATAAATTATATAACTGTTTCTTATAATGTTGCCCATTTTTTCCTTTGCCTTTCTCTCTTTGAATATTGTCTCTGGGACTGTTCATTCTTTCTTACTGATTTAGAGTTTTCTATGATATGCAAAAAATTACTGCACTCTATTTTTTTTCAATTTCTGTGATGTTTATTGACATGGTAAGTCATTTTCATTTATCCACATTGATCAATCTTTTTCATCATGGTTTCAACTTTTAGAATGTTGTGTGGAAATATCTTTTCACAGCCTCACCTAAGTCCTGACTCAGCTTTTATTCTTTTCATTTAATCTGTTATTTATTTTTGTATATGGCAAGGAATAAGTGCTAACTTAATTTTTTACAGTTGGTTAAACAATGTTTCGGAGAAGGCAATGGCAGCCCACTCCAGTACTCTTGCCTGGAAAATCCCATGGATAGAGGAGCCTGGTAGGCTGCAGTCCATGGGGTCACTAAAGAGTCAGACACGACTGAATGACTTCACTTTCACTTTTCACTTTCATGCATTGGAGAAGGAAATGGCAACCCACTCCAGTGTTCTTGCCTGGAGAATCCCAGGGACAGGGGAGCCTCGTGGGCTGCCGTCTGTGGGGTCGCACAGAGTCGGACACGACTGAAGCGACTTAGCAGTAGCAATGGACATATTTTACTGAATAAACCATTATTTTCTCATTGACTTGAAATGCCACCTTCATCATGGAATGAATCCTTAGCTACATTTGTGTATGCCTCTGGTCGGGAAGACCCCCTGGAGAAGGAAATGGCAACCCACTCCAGTACCCTTGCCTGGAGAATCCCATGGACTGAGGAGCCTGGTGGGCTACAGTCCATGGGGTTGCAGAGAGTTGGACATGACTGAGCAACTTCCCTTTGTTTCTTTCTTGTCTTTTTATCTTGCTCCATTGATTTATCTGTCAAATTATGGTTATAGGAGCTTTATAGGAAACTTCAGAATTTGTCTATCCAAATAGATCCAGAATTCTTAATTAATTAAAATAAAGCAAGTAACTATTCAATGTTCCTTCTAAGACACAGACTTCTCACTGTAAAAATGCAAGAACAGCAAAACATAGTAACAAAAACTGGTTAATTAGTAGTTACCTTTTACAGCCTTATTTATGAAATTTTCTGCTCCATTTTGACAGGAGGTCCAAGTGGGAACTAATTTTTTTAGTTTTTAAAATTGACTTTCTTTTAAAATTAGTACCTATTTTTAAAAATGCAGAAATGTACAGACAATAACCCAAGAGACATCCACGTACCATTGAGATTAAATAGGCATTAACATTTTGTCATGTTTGCTTGTGTGCTAGTTTTTTTAAAGAATAAGTGGTAGTTCAAGATCTACTTGTTCATCCTTTTGCTTGATTGCCAGCTATTCACCCCACTGGAGAAGGCGGATTCCCTCCCTAGGGTTATGGATACGGTCACCTGACGTCTGACTCTGGGCAGAGAAGACTGACAGCAGCTTATTTTTTTATTTTTTGTATTTATTAATTTTGGCCACACTTCACATATGTGGGCTCTTAGTTCCCCTAGGAGGGATTGAATCCATGCCTTCTGCATTAGAAGCACAGAGTCTTAATCCTGTGCTTTCATGATCCCATGAAAGTCCTGACAGCAGCTTAATTTTTCCTTTAAATTTATTTATTTTTAATTGAAGGATAATTGCTTTACAATATTGTTTTGGTTTCTGCCATACAATATTGTGTTGGTTTCTGAATCAGCCATAGGTATACATATGTCCCCTCCCTCTTGAACCTCCCTACCACCTCCCACCCCTTCCCACCCCTCTGTGCTTAGTTACTCAGTTGTGTCCAACTCTTTGAGACCCTGTGGACTGTAGCCCACCAGGCTCCTCTGTCCTTGGGATTCTCTAGGCAAGAATACTAGAGTGGGTAGCCATTCCCTTCTCCAGGGGATCTTCCTGATCCAGGGATCAAACCCCGGTCTCCTGCATTGTAGGCGGATTCTTTACCATCTGAGCCACCAGGGAAGCCCTTTACATATGGTAGTGTATATATTTCCATGCTACTCTCTCCATTCAGCCCACCTTCTCCTTCCTTACCCAACCCATGTCCATAAGTCTGTTCTCTACCAACAGCAGCTCATTAACCACATAATTCATAGTCTAGGGGGAGGACACAGCACATCATTCAGGACCACACAGGGATTGACTCAAGAGCTGAGTGAACACGCATGGTCTGTTGAGGGCAGGCTTCATAGTAACAAAGGGGTGAGGGGACCCCTGGCTTCCATGGGAGGCTGTGATTGTCTTATTTGAATATCCCTGGGCTTGCAGGGTACCAACACTTGCTGCTTGGGGATAAGTAGAGACTGCCAGATTCCCTTGATGAGGAGAGTTGTCTCGCTCCAGGATCCTATCTGGGAGCAGAGTGGGGAGAGGAACTTGTGACTAGATCCTTACAGAACAGCTCTTAACATTGAGATTTAATTTTAGACCTTAAACTGCATTTTTCCTTCCCCTTCTTTCTCTCCAAAGGAAACCCTCTGCTAAACATGGTATGAATCATTTCCATATATGTTTGTGTACCTTCCTTTTTATATAAAATGTTAGTTGCTCTGTCATGTCCTTCTTGTTAGGGACCCCAATGACTGTAGCCCACCAGGCTCCTCTGTCCATGGGTTTCTCCAGGCAAGAATACTGGAGTGGGTTGCCATGCCCTCCTCCAGGGGATCTTCCTGGACCAGGAATTGAACCCAGGTTTCCTGCATTGCTGCAGATTCTTTACCATCTGAGCCACTAGGGAATCCCTTGTTTAACTTGAGCCTTACCACTATTGCCAAATTACTTAATGTTCACCAGACACTAATACATATAAAAAGAGGTAGATACTATTATCATTCCCATTTTACAGCCAAGGAAACTGAGGCAAAGAGAATTTGTTCAAGTCACACAGCTTGTAAGTGGAAGAGCTTTAATTTGAACTTAAGCAATTGAGCTCCAGAGTCTATGACCTTTAACTATTATACCAATCTGCCTGTAAAAGCTACCAACTATATTCTGATTTGGTTTTGACTGATATTTTCTTATCCCATTGGCATGCTTGCATCCTTCCTGTGACAGCATTTAGGTATACCTATTATAGGTAGCATTTGACTGCAGTTGTTTCTTTTTTTTTAATCCACTTTGAAAGTCACAGTCTTTTAACCAGTAAATTTTCATACTGTTCATACTGTTCACAGGGTTCTCAAGGCAAGAATACTGGAGTGATTTGCCATCCCCTTATCCAGTAGACCACTTTTTTTTATCAGGAAAAGGACTACGTTTTGCTGGGAAAGATTGAGGGCAGGAGGAGAAGGGGACAACAGAGGATGAGGTGGTTACGTGGCATTACTGACTTAATGAAAATGAGTTTGAGCAAATTCTGGGAGATGGTGAAGGACAGGAAAAGATTGGCATTTTGCAGTCCGTAGGGTCACAAAGCAACCTAGTGATTTAGCAACTGAACAACAACAATAAAACCAGTAAATTTAGTGTGTTTACATTTATTCTGTATGATGTATTTGGAAACATTTCTGTCATCTTATTTGTAATTTTTACTTGCCCTCTTTAGCAGTTTTGTGGAGGAAAACTGCCGTGAAGGGAGAAAGGGGCGTCCTTTCAGTTAGAAATTTATTGCAGGTGACACAAGGGAGGTAGAAATTCCCATCCATAAATTTTAGATTCCTAGATGAATGCCTTCTTTTAATAGTTTCATTGAATCCAGAGTTTCACTGAATCACAGTAGCATCCATCATCCTGGGGAAAAAACACCAAAATCCAAAACAACAAGCCAGGCCAATACCCAGATGCTGCAGAGAAATTCTCTTTGTCGTGCTTTTCATGAGTGTAAAGTGAGGACACTGTGCCCACACTGCATCTTGGCACATTGTTTCAGTGTTGGAAAGATCAATATGTCATTGCATCTGGGAAAACATTAATAAGAACACCTTATAACCAAGTTTCGCTCCTCCAGCTCAAGGTTTGTATCATTTGTCCTCATCAGATTTTTGGATTGGTTGGCAAAGGAAAGAGGAAATCTTTAAGGGAGTCGGTGGAGATGAAATTCAGAGAGCTTGTCTTCTGTCCGAAGATTCATGTGGCAGTTCTGCAAGTTATAGTCCTAAATCATGTCCTTTTCTTCTCCGTTTTGATCATCTGATGTCAACACTTTGAGCAGTTACAAATGCATAAGGTTATGAAAAGGTGGACATTCATTTGAGCCTCGCAGACTGGACAGCTGCATTAGTCAAGCTGGAGCACAACATGAGAGTCACACATGGCGTCATGAGGGAGTGGGGAAAAGTCCAGAATCTGGTTCCGGCCCTTCCCGAAGCTGTAGATGTGTGGTGGAAATAGCCATGTGTCCGGAGATGGAAAAGCCTGGAGTTCTCCTGGCTGTGTGTATGCAGGAGGAGTTGCAGACTAGAGAATGTGGGCCCCAGTCTGTGCATCCTGTGGGCAGACGCTCATCTGCGCTGCAGGGCCAGCCCTTCTGGCACCTGCTCTGTCACTGCTCCCAGCTTCCGCTGCCTGCAGAATCGAGTCCAGACACCTAGCCCAGATTGAGCACCCTGCCTTCTCTGGATGCCCCCTTGCTTATCCTGACCATACAGACAGACTCTACCACGTCACCCCTACATGCCTCTGCCCTCTGCTTTGGAGTCGTCCGTCTCCTTCCTCCAGACCATCATACACCCTCCCCTCTCCAGTCTTCGAGGCCATTGCCGATGGTGCGTCCTTGGCAAAACTGGCCTTTCCCAGTGGCTGGGACTCATCTCACTCTCCCGAGGTCCCCAGCCTCTGGTTTCTGCTTCTCTGAGGCCTGACAGTTTCTACACAGACACTTGTGAAAATGGCAAGGTGTCAGGAGCCCTGCGACCTGGGGCTGATTATACCACTAGCTCTCCATGTAGTTTTGAAAAATGATGGTGCTCTGCCCTATTTTCCAGTCTGTAAGGGGGAGGGGCTTGGCCTGGGGGCTCACGGTGGTCCCTTGCTCAGTGTACATACTATTGCTCAGATGACTTGTATGTATGAATGTGTGTGAATGTTTGAGTGTGTCTAGGTGTGTGTCTCTGGGTGTGAACATGTGTGAGTATGTGAGTGTGTCTGTGAGTATGTCTCTATGTGAATGTGAGTGTATAAGTGTGTCTGTGTGTCTCTGTGAACATGTATGATTGTATGAGTGTATCTATATGAATGTGTGTTGAGTGTCTTGAGTGTGTGTCTCTGTGTGAATGTGTGTGAGTGTATGGGTGTGTCTGTGAATGTGTGTCTATGTATATATGTCTCTGTGTGTGAACATGTATGAGAGTGTCTGTATGAATGTGTGTGAGTGTATGAACATGTCTGTGTATCTCTGTGTGTGAACATGTATGAGTGTGTGTGTGAGAGTATGAGTGTGTCTGTGTGTGTCTCTATGTGTGACTGCGTGTATGTCTCCGTGTGCACACACCTGTGCACCTTCCATGGCAGATTCGCTTAGCCCCCAGCGATCTCGGGCTGATATTTCCTCTTTGCTCTGTCATCACTAAGAGAAGCATCTAAGATCCAGCATTCAGCAAGTTTGGCTTCAGACCTGGCATTTCCTTCTCCCTCTGGCCTCATTTCCCTCATCCTTCTGCACAGGTGTCCGAGTGGTGATGCTGCACTCTCCAGGCTGCTGTGGACGTTCTGTGTGAAGCCCCGGCACATAGTAGGTGGTCTGGCTGAAGTACCCATCCTGCTCAGCATCCCCCCACACCAGTTCACTTCTGTCCCTTGGCAGTGATGCTTTCCCTCCTCCTGGCACAAGACAGAGCCTACCTACTCTGCCCATAGCATCCTCAACCCAGGCTGTGGTCCATTTGGGCCCCAGGCAGCTCACATTCCCTCCCCTCTCTTCAGTTTCCTCATCTGCTAAATGGGAGCACTCTTCCCACACTGCAGAGCTGTTTTGTGACCTGAGGAGGTAGCTGCCAGGGACTGTGTGCTGCAGGCTGGATCCTATTGCACTGTCACTGAGCCCAGAAATTGTTTTTCCATTGGCCTCTCTTTTGCTCCTTATTCCTCTCTGGCATTCATTGGCACATTGTTGAAAATCTACATGGATTTCTCTGCAGTGATTAATCATCTTAAACACACAGCAGGCATGTGTCCATTGGCACAGGGGCACCTGCCTACCCTGCCAGCCATTCATAATCCCCTAAATTTCAGTCTTAATAGAAAACAACTCTGGTTTAGACAGATCCCACTTGTGTTGCCTTTATTCACTTCAGGAGATGCTGGGGCTTGATTTTCCAAGTTCTTATTTGACCTGTGATTAGTAGAATTTTCACCACATAAAGTAGAATAGAAACTTGAGACAATCTCGCAGGAAAGTGGGGTCTTGGGTTTGGGCGAGGTCCATGGGGTTGGACTGCAAGTCCAGCTCTGAGGATCCTTGTTACTCCCGCTTGCTACTTGCAGGGCTCCGAACTTGTTTGCTGGTCTGTTAGAAACTTATAGTGAAAGAAGCCTCCTAAGATTGTTACAAAAATTCTAGAAATCTCTGAAATAATTCTAGAATTTCTGAAAGTGCTTTGTGTCCCCTGTATATAAAATCTGATGTGCCTGAGGTGTAATTGCTCTTCCCTCAGTATTTATATTCATTTGTCCCCTGCTCAGGTTTCTGTGCCTGTTTCCTTGAAGATTGAGCTTGGCAGGTTGTCCCCACCTGGAACAAACCAGAACATCCTGACACGCAGCACTCCCTTCAGACGAAGTGGGCAGATGGGGCAGGGAAGGAGAGCTGTGTGGGGAAATGGGGGTTTCCCTGTGACTTGCTCTGGGCAGGAGCAGAGCCTCTCAGGGCTCAACTGCCTTTTCCATACAAGAAAATCCAGGCCACTCATCTCTGCATGTCCCTGCAGACGTTCATGGAGAGAGGGTATAGATTCTCATTGGGAGCGCTGCCTTCAGGATGGAGAGAGAACCCATGGTCCAGAGCAGCTGAAAGTTAACCCCTAAAAAAGACACTGTTCTCCTAGAAAACAGGCTCTCTGTGTGTGTGCTCTCAGTTGTGTCCCACTCTTTGTGACCCCGTGGACTGTAACCCATCAGGCTCCTCTGTCCATGGGATTTCCCAGGCAAGAATACTGGAGTGGGTTGCCATTTCCTTCTCCAGGGAATCTTCCTGACCCAGGGACTGAATCCATGTCTCTTGCCCCTCCTGCACTGGCAGGCGGGTTCTTTATCACTAGCACCACTTGGGAAGCTCCATGGCTGTGTATGGGCCAGGTCAACTTGACAATCTATAAGTCAATCATCAAAATGCCTTTGCTAAGTAGTGACTGGCAAGGTTCTCATGTGTAATTTGATATTTCCTTATAAATCTCAGAAATTGGGTCCATATTTATCCATGAGAAGTTTACTTTCTCTTGTAATGCTTTGTTAAGCTTTTGGCTTGATGTTTTTCATTTTTCCATCCAAGTTTCATTAATGTAGATTTTTCTTTCCACTTCAAAATAAGATTAATTATTGTTTGTATGTGTGTGTCCTAAATCGCTTCAGCCATGTCCAACTCTTTGCAACCCTATGGACTGTAGCTCTCCAGGCTCCTCTGTCCATGGGATTTTCCAGGCAAGAATACTGGGGTAGGTTGCCATGCCCTCCTACAGGGAATCTTCCCAACCCAGGGATCAAACCCGCATCTCTTAACATCTCCTGTGTTGATTTGGTGATGGCAAAAGATAATGTGTGGTCATGGTAGGAATTTTGGAAAAGAAGGAAAATTATGAAGAAAATATTAACATTACCTATAAAAAATAAGAACTGTCATTGAATGGGAAGGGATATGAGGGACTTTGGGGGCAATGGGAACATACTAGATCTTATAGGGGTTTTGCTTTTAACACAGGCACACACATTTGTTACAACTTCAGCAAATACACAAATTTTGTATACTTCATTGTATGTAAATCTTATTAATAAAAGAGAAACTGTAAACAATTGTTGGACTTAGGTTAATTATAGGCACAGTGAAATCTTTAGGAGGAGGTGCACAGATGTTTGCAATTTGTTTTGAAGTGCATTTAAAAAAATAAGATGGCTTCATGAAGGGTAGATGGATAGATACGTGATAAAGCAAATATAGTAAAATGTTAATGGTGGAATCCAGATGGTGGTTATATGAGTGTTCACTGTAAAATTCTTTCAACTTCGCTGTATGTTTGAAAATTTGCATAATAAAATATTGAGAAACAAAGATGACTAATTCAGAATGAAAATCTATATTTGCAATCCGAAGGTAACAGCCATTAACATTTTAGTGTATATTATTTTCTTTCAGTTTCATTTCCAAAAAGATATAATTTTATATAATTAAGATCTTACTACAGATACAGATTCATTTTTACATTTTCACTCAGAATGTCATTCCTCAGTTTTCCTTTGTCATCAAAAGTCTCCAATGTGTAATTTTATAATTAAGATATAATTTACATAAGTAAAACTCACACGTTTTAGCCCACAGTTCTATGAGTTTTGACAAATGCAGAGAGACATGTAGCCACCACTCCAATCAAGATGTGAAAGAGCTCCATCATCCAGAATGGAGTTTTTCCTACACCTTGCTTCACATCCAGTGTCTGGCAACCACGGATCTGTTTTTCAGAATATAATAAAAATGGAACCGTATAATAAGAGGGGCTTCCCTGGTGACTCAATTGATAAAGAATCTGCCTGTAGTGAAGGAGATTCGATCTCCTTCAGGGTTCGATCCCTGAGTCAGGAAGATCCCCTGGAGAAGGAAATGGTAACCCACTCCAGTATCCTTGCCTGGGAAATCCCATGGACAGAGGAGCCTGGCAGGCTACAGTCCATGGATTCACAAGAGTGGACATGACTTAGCGACAAAATCACTACATGATAGGTAGCCTTTTGAGTCTGGCTTCTTTCATTCAAGCACCATACATTTCAGATTCATTCATGTCATTTACTACATGTACTGGTAATTTGTACCTTTTTATTAATGAGTAGTATTCCATTGTAAGGATATACATTAATGTAATTTATTTATTTTGTGGTTGCCCTGGGTCGTTGTTGCTGTGCACAGGCTTTCTCTAGTTGCAATGAGCAGAGTCTATTCTGCATTGTGGTGCACCGGCTTCTCATGGCAGTAACTTCTCTTGTTGCAGAGCACAGTCTCTAGGGCATGGGGGCTCACTAGTTGTGGTGTGGGGGCTTAGTTGCTCCACAGCATGTGAAATCTTTCCGGACCAGGGATCTAACCCATATCCTCTGCATTGATAGGAGGATTCTTATCCACTATACCACCAGGGAAGTCCTACATTAATGTAGTTTTAATGCTTGTAAGAAATCACTGTATATCATAGCGTGCTTTAAGACGCTTACTCCTTGGAAGAAAAGCAGAGACGTTACTTTGCCAACAAAGGTCCATCTAGTCAAGGCTATGGTTTTTCCAGTGGTCACATATGTATGTGAGAGTTGGACTGCAAAGAAAGTTGAGTGCCGAAGAATTGATGCTTTTGAACTGTGGTGTTGGAGAAGACTCCTGAGAGTCCCTTGGACTGCAAGGAGATCCAACCAGTCCATTCTGAAGGAGATCAGCCCTGGGATTTCTTTGGAAGGAATGATGCTAAAGCTGAAACTCCAGTACTTTGGCCACCTCATACGAAGAGTTGACTCATTGGAAAAGACTCTGATGCTGGGAGGGATTGGGAGCAGGAGGAGAAGGGGACCACAGAGGATGGGATGGCTGGATAGCATCACCAACTCGATGGATGTGAGTTTGAGTGAACTCTGGGAGTTGGTGATGGACAGGGAGGCCTGGCGTGCTGTGATTCATGGGGTCGCAAAGAGTTGGACACGACTGAGCGACTGAACTGAACTGAACTGAATATTCAGATATTTAAGATGTTTTATTTTTCATTATTATAATTACCATTGTAATGAGCATCTTTTTTATGACTATAACTATTTAAAAGAATATTTTATTAGAGCATAGCTGATTTGCATTGTTGTGTTTCAGGTGTACAGCAAAGTGAATCAGTTGCACATGTACACAGTGAACATTTTTATGCAAAATCAAAGTCATCCTTAATTTCTTTAGGTAGATTTCCTTTAGTCATTCATAATGTATTTAGGTAGTTCCCCAGAAAGTTGAAAGCCCTTGCCCAGCATCTAAGTGCTAATCAATAGGTTAAGACAAAAATCTAGATTTCCTAGTTTCCAGGACCAGTGTTCCTTGGAAGGGAATTACAATGTGGTATTTTATAAATATTTTTAAAGCATTTACAACATTTCTAAGCATTAAAAAGTCTTTCCTTGCATTTCTTTACGTGGTTCAGGACCAGCTTGACTTAAAACTCCACTGATGTTTCTAATCCTCTTTTCCCCTCCGTACTATTTTTCCATATTATCAGTCCCGCAGAACTGACTCAAAGTTTCCAGTGTCGCCAGCTAGCCTGTGAAATTCTAAGCCATGGAGACCAACCAGGAAACGTCCCTCTTCTTGGTGAAGATCTTGGAGGAATTAGACAGCAAGCAAAATACCGTCTCCTACCAGGACCTCTGCAAATCCCTATGCGCCCGCTTCGATCTGTCCCAGCTCGCGAAACTGAGAAGCGTGCTCTTCTATACGGCCTGTCTTGACCCCAACTTCCCAGCCACGTTATTCAAAGACAAGATGAAATGTGCTGTAAACAACCAGCAGTCCAAGAAAATCATGGTGGCTGCGGACATCGTGACCATATTCAACCTGATCCAGATGAATGGGGGTGCCGCCAAGGAGAAGCTGCCTGGAGGCCGGCAGAAGATGCACAAGAAAGATGCCTCTTTTGAGTCGTGCCGCTCAGACACGGAGATCTGCAGCGCGGCAGAGTGCGAGCCCCTCAACTGTGAGCTGAGTGACCGGCCTTTCAGCCGGGGCTACCCCACCCGCCAGTCATCCAAGTGCAGAAAGGTGGACTGCAAGGACTGTCCACAGTTCATTCCTGCCTCTGAACCTGACTTCCTCCTGGGGGTCAGCAAAGACGTGAAAAACCGGGCAGCTTCCCTGGACAGGCTGCAGGCTCTGGCCCCATACTCGATGGCCAGCCCTCAGCCCTGCGAGATGCAGAGAACCTACTTCCCCATGAACCTCGAGAGTGAGTCCATGTCTGATCAGGACTCCCTGCCTCTCCCCCAGGGCATCAAGCAGACCTTCATCTCCAACGACGAGCCCTTTGTGGTCCAGTCCTGTGTCCAGAAAAGGAACATCTTCAAAGAGGACTTTCACAACCTGATGGCTGTGTCCCCTGGGTTGGCCAGCCCGGCCAACAAGGCCGAGAGCGAGCACAGGAAATCCCAGGGCCGCAAGGAGTCCCACAAGACGCCCTTCCCCCATCACAGCTTTGAGATGCCCTACAGCAGCCAGTACCTGAACCCCGAGTACTCCCCGGTTCCTGACAAGAGGCGGGCAAAGCACGAGAGCTTAGATGACCTTCAAGCCTCCACGTATTTTGGACCCACTCCAGTGATGGGGACCCAGGAGGCCCGGCGCTGTCCTGGCAAATCAGGCAAGCAGACCCCCTGGCCAGCTAAAAGCTGGAGCCTCAACACTGAAGAAGTTCCTGACTTTGAACGGTCCTTTTCCAACAGAAACCCCTCCGAGGAGAAGCTCCGTTATCCAAATTCCAGCAGTCAGACACCCAACTTCCCAACCCCGGACAGATGCCCCGCTTACCTGACACCACAGGATCAACAGCCCATCCTCCCAGTCGGCTACTCAGCAAAGCCCAATGGGCTCAAATCTAAAGAGATCCCATCTCCTGTAGACCTGGAGAAGCATGAACCAGTCAAAAAGTTTAAAGACAAGAGCATCAGCTGCACCAGTGGGCAGCTGAGCTCAGACACCAGCAGCGTGGGCACCCAGACTGACCTGCATGTGCTGGAGCCCAAAAAAGGCAAGGACCTGTGCACTCCCGGGCAGGGCAAGTACAGTGACCGGCATGCCGTGAAGCATTCCGACGATGACTCGGAGGTGGTCAGTGATGACATCAGCGACATCTTCCGGTTTCTTGATGACATGAGCATCAGCGGCTCGACGGGGGTCATGCAGTCATCCTGCTACAACAGCACGGGGTCCCTATCTCAGCTTCACAAGTCGGACTGTGACAGTTCGCCAGAGCACCACCTCACCAGAATCGCCAATGGGCTCCCCAGCGGCCAAGGGGAGAAGGGCAGCCGGCCAGAAAACAGCCACCACTCAGAAGAGGAGCTGAAGACCAGCGTGTGCAAGCTGGTGCTCAGGATCGGGGAGATTGAACGGAAGCTCGAGTCACTGTCGGGTGTGCGTGAGGAGATCTCCCAGGTCCTGGGCAAGCTCAATAAACTAGACCAGAAGATACAGCAGCCCGAGAAGGTGAGCGTGCAGATTGACCTCAATTCTCTGACCAGTGAGGCTCCGTCTGACGAGAGCGCCTCGCCCCGGACGTTCCGTGCCCACAAGGGTGCCCACGGGCCCAAGCTGGAGAACACGGCTGACTGGTGCTGCTCAGATGCCAGTGGGAGCAACAGTGAAAGCCTTCGTGTCCAGGCCTTAAAAAAAAGCCTCTTCACCAGGCCATCTTCCAGGTCCCTGACAGAGGAGAACAGTGCCACAGAATCCAAGATTGCCAGCATCTCCAACTCACCCAGGGACTGGCGCACCATCACTTACTCCAACCGCATGGGCATCAGCGAGGAGGAGATCAAAGAGCGAGGTCCTGGTGACAGTAAAGACTGGCATCGGAAGTCTAAAGAGGTAATGCCCACTTAAGGTCATGTAACTGGGTGACAGCTTTGTTGTTTTTGTCATTGTTTAGTTGCTCAGTCGTGTCTGATTCTGTTTGGCTCCATGGACTGTAGCCTGCCATGCTCTTCTGTCCATAGGATTCTCCAGACAAGAATACTGGAGTGGGTTGCCATCCCTTTCTCCAGGGAATCTTCCCAGCTCAGGGATTGAACCTGGGTCTCCGGCATTGCAGGTAGATTCTTTACCTCTATGCCACCAGGGAAGCCCCAACACTGGAAAAGATTGAAGACAAAAGGAGAATGGGGTGGCAGAGGATGAGATGGCTGGCTAGCCCCCAGAATTAAGGCCTCTTAATTCAAAAGCCTCTGAAAGCTTCCCAGGGGCTTCTTGCTGGTCTCTGATTTCCCTCCTTTAGTCATCTTTGTGCAGAGTAGATACCAGCTTTTATTTTTAAACTATCTTAGGTATACAGATGAACTGTTGGATGAGAACACAAGCAGCTCCTTGGTAGAAGCAGTGGGGGCAAGTGTGGGCAGTGGGTAACTTTCTAAGTCAGAAAAGCTTGCTTGTGTTATGTGCTCAGTTGTGTCCAACTCTTTGCAACCTTCTGGACTGTAGCCCACCAGGCTCCTCTGTCATGGGATTCTCCAGGCAAGAATATTGGACTGGGTACCTATTCCCTTCTCCAGGGAATCTTCCCAACCCAGGGATTGAACCCATATCTCTTACATCTCCTGCATTGGCAGGCAGGTTCTTTGCCACTGGCACCACCTGGAAAACCCCATAGTGTTTGTATCCATCCCTTTTATAAAGCTTGGAGTGCCTTCTCCTTAGTGGTGTGACTTTGCCAAATGTGGCTTTGAAAAGTGATCAAGATAGTCCTCTGCCCTTGAGGAACTCACAGTCCAGTGGAGGAGACAGACAGACAGATGGACAGGCCATCATAGTTCAGTGGGACAGTGCTGGCTATGAGCTCCATACACAGTCTGAAGGGGTCTCATAGGTGGGCACTGACCTGGTCTTGGTGGGTCAGGGAGTGCTTCCTGGAGGAAGTGACATGTGTGCAGAGATCTGAGGGCCTGAAGTTAGAAGGTATCAGAAGACCTGTGTTATAACAGGGTTCATGGAGAGCAGAGCCCCAGGTTCATAACTAGGGACTGAGAGCATCAGTGATGCCAGCGGTGTCAGGCAGGTTCCTGCCTCCACAGTGTGGTCCAGACTGTTCCCTGTCTTGAAGGCTGAGCAGATGTTCCTGAAAACCAGTGGAGGCTCTGACCATGTCCTTTCCGACTTGGCTTCTTCCATCCAAAGAAGCAGGGTGTCATCCGTGATTTCGGCCAGTTCCTTGGAGAAAACACCCATATCTCTTACTCCTCAGGACCAGGTGGAAATTGGTAATAGAAAGAGGGGGCAGGGACTTCCCTGGTGATCCACTGGTTAAGACTGTGCTTCCAATGCAAGTGGCATGGGTTTGATACCTGGTTGGGGAGCTAAGATTTTGTCATACCAGATAGTGTGGCAGAAATAAGAAAGAAGGAAGGAGAGAAAGAGGGGGCGGTACTATGCAGTGGTTAAGCAAGGCTTTTCTGAAGCCAGATGCTAAATTTAAATTCCAGCTCCCTGCCATTAGCAGCTGTGCTCCCTGGAGTAAATTACTGAGGCTTTCTGGTCTCCTTTTCCTTACCAGAATAATGTGTGTTAATAGTAGTAGCCATGGCGTGAAGATTAGATAAAATTGTCTCTTTCTGGCACAGAAATGTTGGGTCATATGAGTAGTATTAATGTTGTAAGCTTTTCCTAGTAAATATCCCCCAATACAGGCAATCCTTCTATTTGCTCATGAATAACTGCATGTTGCTACCTGGGCAGCACCTAGTGATGAAAAGCTGGGGTCTGCCCAGTGTGACATCTGACCACATCTGTGTGGCCTCCTGGACTTCTCTGTGCCCCTCTGCAGGCAGACAGGCAGTATGACATCCCCCCGCAGCACCGCCTGCCCAAGCAGCCCAAGGACGGCTTCCTGGTGGAGCAGGTGTTCAGCCCTCACCCCTACCCCGCCTCTCTCAAGGCCCACATGAAGAGCAACCCTCTGTACACGGACATGCGGCTCACGGAGCTGGCAGAGGTGAAGCGGGGCCAGCCTTCCTGGACCATCGAGGAGTATGCACGCAATTCGGGTGACAAGGGCAAGCTGACAGCCCTGGACCTGCAGGTGAGCCTCTCTGCCCAGGGTGGGGTGAGGTAGGGGAAGCCTGGCCACACCCCAGTGGATGCAGAAATGGATGAAGGATGCCCTAGCCACTCACTCCCTCCCCTTCAGCTCCCTTGGTCCCCACCATGGGACACTGAACCTGAATACATTATAAGGCAGAGATGTGTAACCAGGGGATTGCTATGTTGCTTATTGGCTTGTAAACATTTAGCAACAGGAATGCTTCATTCGTGGATTGACCTTGGCCATCAATTTGCTAACGTTGCGTTTAAGACTCTGTACCAAGAGCAGATTCTCATGCTTGCTCCTAAGACTTGAGCCCAACTGGTTAATGGAACACAAGCCTGATTTCTCCTTCCACATGTAGCCCGTGGGATAAGCATGTTGGTGGGAGCCAAGCTATGGATTATGTTTCCGTACGGAGCAGCCCCAGGTAAGCACCACCCCTGGAAACTCTGTGAATGCAGTTGTGGCTAGAGGGTGTGTTTGCTGTTCAACCACAGGCAGGGCTGGGTTTTGGCCACACTTGCATCTTGGTGGTTCCATCCACGCTGCGTCTCTCTGTGTGTCTGCATCATCTTGGGAGCAGGGAAGCACCTTGCCTTCACCTGCTGGTTAGATCTGTGGGCGGCGAGGTCATTGTCTTATTGCTGCCAGTCACGTACTTCCAGGTCCCTGAATGCCCCCACCACTTAAAGGGCAGCTGGGGAGATGCTGGTGGAGGCTGGTATGGCAAGGTATCCCTTGACATTGCCTCGCTCTGAAGCCAAGAGTCTGCAGGAAGGGCAGTAAGGTGGTGAGAAAAGGAATGTGTTTTCCCACAGTGCAGGTTCTCATCCAGGGTTCCTTTGCTGTGCAGCCTGGAACATTCACCTGTTTGAGCTGTGGTCCCCTCACCTGTTAACTGTCCATGATAATGTGTAACTTGTGGTGGTGTTGTGAGACATGAGAAGAATGTATTTAAAGTACCTGGCATTAATCAGGGACTGAAAAGGTATTTAGGCTGATGAAAGGATGCTGAAATCAATCAACTCTGTATGGTGTTTTTTAAAACAGTTTATTTATTTATTTTGGGCTGTGCTGGGTCCTTGTTGCCGCACAAGCTTTTCTTCAGTTGTGGTGAGCGGGGGCTACTCTCTAGCTGCAGTGTGCAGGCTTCTCATTGTGGTGGCTTTTCTTGTGGAGCCTGAAGTCTAGGATATGCGGGCTTCAGTAGTTGAGATGCGTGGGCTTTAGAGCACAGGCTCAGTAGTTGGGGCACACGGGCTCTGTTGCTCTGCACATATGGGATCTTCCCGAACCAGGGATTGAACCCATGTCTCTTGCATTATCAGGTGGATTCTTTGCCACTGAGACACCAGGGAAGCCCCTGTGTGGTGCTTTTTTACCACAGTCTCTCATGCAACGTGCAGTGGCTTGCAGGCAGGAGTGATGACATTCATCTCAAGCAGGTAAATGAGGAAATTGAGGCCCAAGAAACTCAAGAATTTGCTGCAGGTCCAACAAGTCTGAATTCCTGTCAGACTCTCTAGCAAGAAGACTTCTGTTCTTTCCGCTTATGTTGCCTCATCACCATTTCATTTTTCCGGTGGTGAGAGTATAGAGGGGCTTCGTGTCACTAAAGTGACCACAATGACATTTGTTTATGTTGGTCCCTAACTGACAGCAGTTATGGGGAGGAGCATCTCTGGCCAAATCCTAAGAGTCAGGTGGGTGGTGCTATCAGGATGACCCTGGGGATATCGTGGCCCCTGTCCCCTCCTGCACCTTGTGTCCACATGCCTGCTGCTTATCACTTGACCCTTCAGGCCACGTCCTCTCCTGTCACCACCCTGCTGGCAAGCAGGCTGTATAGGATTCTTTTCTCCTGGAGGTGGTCCTAACACTTTGCCGTGGGTACCACATTGTGCTCTTTGAGTATCAGGATGCCACGAATCAGGGAAGACCTGGAGGTATGAATGACTCACCTGGAGGAATAATCAGTGTCTCACCAGTATAATGGGGTAACCTTGACATGGTCAGTTAACTGAATGAATCATAGATTGAGAAACATCTTTTTAATGTCTGGAAGGCTGAGTCTGAGAGAAGTGCTCTTACAGATATATGTGATTTTGAAGTGCCAATATTTATAAGCACCAACAGTGAAATTATGAAAAGTTGAAGATCTTTAGAGAGCTTCAGGTGACATCACTTTCAAAAGTAGAGGATAATATATCTAGTCTCACAAAATGTAAGACAGCAAGGAGTTTCATAGCCTTTTGAGGGTGTTTGCAGCAAAGTAGAATAGGTATCGGGAACTTGGTAAAGGCAGAAAGGCACCACCCTCCTAGTTTCCATCTCTTTGCAGAGACCCAGATACTGTCTTAGGGCAGCCTCGGCATCTGGACCATCTTCTTTCTGTCTCTTGGCTTCGAGATATAAATTCACCAGCAATGGCACCTTGAGGATACAGCAAAGATACCGTTTCCATTTCCAGTGTTCAGCAGGTGTAATTGTCAATCAAAGATGCTCCCTGGGTCCCGTGAAAACTTGGCATCACCTCTCTGCTACTGGGTGTCATGAGAGCTTGCAGTTATTGAAAAAAACTAATTACAAATAGTTTATTTCACTGACTGAATCGCAGTACATAAAGCAAATCTACCCAGGAAAGGGCTTCCCGGTTGGTTCAATGATAAAGAATCTGCCTGCCAATGCAGGAGACATGGGTTCGATCCCTGGGTTGGGAAGATCCTGTGAAAGAGGAAATGGCAAGCCACTCCAGTATTCTTGCCTGGGAAATCCCATGGGTAGAGGAGCCTGGTGGGCTACAGTCCGTGGGGTCACAAAAGAATGGGACATGACTTAGTGACTAAACAACAGCTGAATAGACTAGAACAAAGGTTGGCAAACTCTCCTCTAAAGGGCCAGAGAGAAACTACCTTAAGACCCAGCAGTCCTTACAATCTCCGTCATCACAACTGCTCGGTTCAGTTCAGTCTCTCAGTCGTGTCCGACTCTTTGCGACTCCATGGACTGCAGCACCCTAGGCTTCAACTGGTCAGCTCTGCCCATAATAGTCTTGAGCAGCCATGGACAATCTGTGTTAAATAAATGACTGGACATGGTTGTGTCTTGATAAAACATTCTTTTTTGATGCTGAGATTTGAATTTCCTATGATTTTCACATATCCCTGACTTTCATTTTTCTTTTCTTTTTTTTTTCAGTGATTAAAAAAATGTGAGGACCATTCTTAATTTGTACGCTGTACAGAGGCAGGTGTTGGGCTGAATTTAGCTCCTGGGCTGGCGTCTGCTGGCCCCAGGACTAGAAGGCCATTAGTAGCAGGAGAGCAATAGAGATGCCAGAGGGGTTCACGGTGTGTGGACTGTCAGCATCCCATCAGGAAGCAGCTGGCGGACTCATGGAAGGATGGGAATGGGAGGAGGGGACTGCTGGCATCAGTGTAGGTGGGGTTTAAAGCCCAGCAAGCACCCAGGGACCAGCATGAGTGAGAGGCTGATGCTGCCCTTGGATCTGAAGGCCCAAAGATGGGAGCTATTTCTGAAACCCACCAGGACCCACAGCTGTGAAAGCAGGTGCCAGATAGAAATGTAGTCCATCAGAGAGGGATCCTGAGGACTGGTGCTCCACCAACTGAACTCACCAGTGTGTGTGTTACTCACTCAGTCGTGTCCGACTCTTTGTGGCCCCATGGACTGTAGCCTGCCAGGCTCCCCTGTCCATGGGATTCTCCAGGCAAGAATACTGGAGTGGGTAGCCATTCCCTTCTCTGGGGATCTTCCCGGCCTAGCGATTGAACCCATGTCTCCTGCATTGCAGGCAGATTCTTTACCATCTGAGCCACCAGGGAACCCACCAGGGATGCATCCATATGAACCAAGATCTGGGTGGGGTTGAGGGGTGCAGAGCAAGGTGGAGAAGAACAGAGAACTGCTCTGGAAGGACAGGTGGACAATGACTAACGTGGGTGAGAAAATCATCAATATTCCAGTAACCTGGAACCACTGAGGTTTTTTTTTTTTTAAGTTTTGGAAGCATTTGTTTTGTAATTCTCTCTCTCTCTGTGTACATAATTTGTAACACACCCCTCTTTATCAGCATTGACCAATCTGAGGACATCTTCAAAATGGATATTTTGCTTGTGTTTCAGAGATTTAGGAGACCTCAACTTGGAATCGCAATGTGTTGCCGCTTTTATGTGCCACTCACATTATTAAATGCTTGCTGTAAAATGAGAACACTGCTTTTCTTTATGAAAATAGATTATAGCCATCCACGGAGAACAGGATTCATGGGCAACACAGGTTAAATACAATATTTCTCTCGCAGACAATCGTTAATCTCAGGGAGACCAGGAGACAGAATGTCAGGGAGGGGCCACCCACTGGGGATGCCACACCTGGCCTGGGGGTGGTCTGCCGCCAGTCTGTAGACCTGGCCTTTGAGCAGTGGCCTGACCTGCTTAGACAGATGTTTGAGATGGAAATATTTTATGTTTTGTTTGAGCTGCTTCTGTGGGAGGTGCCTTTGATTTTTCAGTAGAGGCTTTTTCTGAAGAACTGGAAAGTGAATCAGAGTAATAGAACAGCCTTTCTTCAAACGGCTCTGTTCTTAAGGACTGTAAGTGGAGAATATCTGTCAGTGACCCTCCCTGCTTCCCCGACAGTGAGGCCAGCCTGTTCTTGGCTGTGCACCCTTGAAGTGTAGACTCTCACTTGTCTCGGCCCTGTTTTGCTTGTCCCCAGAAAACCTCTGGGTTTTCCTGTGTCGAGACCATCATGACCTTTGTAGTAAGAGGGGACAGGTGCAATCTGGGGTGTGCAGGACCCCGAGTCCTTGGTGGTCCATCTCAGGAGGGGCTGGTGGGCAGCTTGGACACCGCTGCCAGTTGCAGACACCTTCAAGGTGCTTCAAGCACCAGTTGAGATGCTTCAAGGATGATGAACCTGTTTACAAATATTCACCATCTTTCTAACATCTTCTCTTCACTTTTAGACTCAAGAATCTTTAAATCCAAACAACTTAGAGTATTGGATGGAAGACATTTATACCCCGGGCTACGACTCATTGCTAAAACGGAAAGAAGCCGAATTCAGACGAGCCAAGGTCTGCAAGATAGCGGCTCTGATTGCTGCGGCTGCGTGCACAGTCATTCTGGTGATCGTCGTGCCCATCTGCACGATGAAATCATGAGCTGCTGGAGGCGTTGTTGCCAATGGCTCGTGACCTCTGACATCTTTCTCTGTAGTCTAAAATCACGTGGCAGGTCAGGCACCACTTGTTGAAACAGAAATCGTGGAGGCTTTTCTGCAAATGGTGATGATGGTCTTCAGAAAATATTCATTCTAGAAAGATGTCTGCCTACCTACTAGCTTTGACTTAATGACACAGATGAATTTTAAGAAGTGCAATATCTTTTCCTACTGAAAGAATGTAATGGATGACCAGTAGATACAAACTGAATTCCAGGCAAAAAAAAAAATAATTAAAAAGAGGAAGATTAATTGGTTGGATTCTTTCCATTCATGGTGGAGAATATGCTATAGAGGAGATGGTTAATACATACTTCTTTAAAGGAAAGCTAAGAGAGAGCAAGGTGAGAAAGAAAAGCCTGGGTTCTCTCTTCCTTCATGTTCCTAGACCATTGCAGGTGAAGTAACAGGGTATGTTTCCACAGGGGGTTACTGTTTACTTCTCTGCTGACTGTAATCAAGGGCTACTGACTTTTCATACTTGCCCTTCAGTCATCATGATGCTCTTTGTTGCAGATCTTCATGGAAACATTCCGGACCTTCTTCCTGGTGCCCAGGGTAGGAAGGTACTGGACTGCCAAGTCAGCCATGGCATGAAGTGACCTCTTTGCTTAATAGGCCAAGGTCTTCAGGCTAGGAGACCTTTCAGTGGCCACCCCAAGCCACGGGAGGGCTGCTCGCTAATGATGTATGCTCAACATCTGAAAGTCAAGGTATCCCAAAGGACCTCCCATTCTTGCCTTGGTGTGTGGGTCATCTCTTCCATCTTCTATCTCCTGGTAGTACGGATCCTCCACCTTTTACCATGAGTTGATTTTGGAACTTGTCCTTGTGCCTTGAGTAGAGACAATGGCAGAACTTTGACCTTTTAACTATAAACCGTGGTTGCTGTGCACCAATAACACCAGCCATTTCCAATGGCTTTAAAAAGATTTTGAAAGCTTGCCGATAATATGATAAAGGCTCTGAGGTGTTCTCAACTACTCCAGCACCTACTCCATAGTTTCAGATATTTGTCAGCAGTGCAAAAAAATAATGATCTATTTAACCATTTAGCTATCTATCTATCTATCTATCTATATGTCTATCTAAATACCTGATTTTGGTTTATTGTCTTCTCTGTTAATTAACTTGAGAGCAAGATTTCTCCCGTGTAAGGAAGCCGTTGTCATTCATGAGAATTTGATCTCAGTTTCCACCTGTTGAATGGTGCTTTGACATAAGTGGACAGAAAGAATCCTTTTCAGTGTCAGATCCTAATGTCTTGTTATAGGTTAAAGAAAAACAATGGACAAAAACTAGCTACCTTAATTCTTCCAAGAACAAAGTGGAATATAAATAAATGTTGGTAGTAAGAATCCTGTCACTCCAGTGAAAGAAAAGTGAAATTGTTAGTCACTCAGCTACATCCAACTCTGGGATCCCATGAACTCTAGCCTGCCAGGCTCCTCTGTCCATGGAATTCTCCAGGCAAGAATACTGGAGTGGGTGGCCATTCCTTCTCCAGGGGATCTTCCTGACCCAGGGATTGAACCCAGGTCTCCCGCATTGCAGGCAGATTCTTTACTGTCTGAGTCTCCAGGGAAGCCCAATGATAGAATAAATTCCTAAAAGGGAGTTTGGGAAGCATCTCAGATTTTAAAGCAATAGGAATTCAGCATCCATCCTAAAATCTTCCAAATACTGCTTAGCTTGCTGTGTCTAATTCTCTTGTTCCCCCAAAGGGGAGTCAGAACATTTTGTGTTGTTAATAAATATAGGATGGATGCTCTCATCTGTAGTAAACCTTCGTTTTTAGAGGTCTTCATGTTCTCTATTTATAGTCTCATGTTTATGTATAGATTTTCAGCTAGGTGACTGAAATTTAAGCCTTAGTACGGAAACCTGAGGATTTATAATTGAAAATGAAAAATATATTAATATATATTACTGTCTATTGTCAGAATTTAGTCTTTTGGTGCTCTGTTTTGGGTTGGGCACATTAAATAAGGTTGTTTCTTTCAGCCCCAAGGGGATTCTAGATTAATACCCTCTGCAGTTGTGGGTTCCCAAGTCTCCTCCCAGAAATCACCCTAGCCCTGACGCTCTCCCCTTTATCACAGGTTAAGCCACGAGAGCAGCAGAGGTAGGTAGGTTGCCAACCTCTTGCCCTGTGATTTGCAGAGAAGTCGAGATGCAGTCACCCAGGCTAAGAAAAATTTGTCAAATCCCATTCGGACTCCTTCATTTGCCAGGTAGGATAATGCCGGATCGACCAAACCACTATGGCCACTGCCCTTGGGTGAGTTTCTTCTTAAAGGGCCCTCTTTGGGTCACGTGCCTAGCTCCCTGGGGAGGGTGTGAGTATAAGCACCCTCCCAACGCATAAAAGTGAAGAATTTTCTCCTACACTTTTCATATCTGGGGAGGTAGTCAAAGAAATTTAGTCTTGCTCTAAGTCCAGCATAGCTTTAAAATTCGGCTCCACTCATTGCTGCATCATGGAAACATCCAGACCTGGTCACCCCCCTGGGAGACCACACAGCAGTGACCCCCAGGCAAGGGGGTTTCCTCTGGAAAGCGATTGTCCTTAGCTTGGTAGCCCTGAGTCTGGTGTCAAGTTATGCACTTTTGCCATGGCGTGAAGCCTGATGGATGCTTGGAGTCTTGGGGTCTAGAGAATGTGAAGTTCATAGTTGGCTTCTTTCTCTCCATTGATCCCAAGCTTGTTACACTTTCTTTCCCTGGACCTCTAGACTCACTCCAGCTCCTCCATCCCTCTGTTTGCAGAAAGGGTCAAGACCAGAGTCTGGATGGGAATGAAGCATCTACCCATTCCTCTAAAATTTGCCTCTCATCTCCTGCTGCTATGAGCTCCCTGTGGGCGACCTAGAGTCAGGCCTGACTTCTGTAGTAGGCAACAGCCTCTACCACCGTATCTGGCATATTTTGATGAAGTACCATTTCTTGTGCCTAAACTGAAGATCATTATATTATAAAAATTCACTTCGGTTCTCTTGCATTTTAAAGAAATGAACCATGGGACATTATCAAGGGATTATTTTAAAATTAGATCTCTTTATCCAAATAAAGTCATAATCATCACATCCTCTTTTTCAGTCTGCATTTGCTCTGAACACAGCCTTGCAGAGAAGCAAAGTGTATTTCCCAGCGCACAATTTTCAGATATTTTATGCCAATACCTTCTTTAAATGGAAAATACAGTAACGCAAATCATACTTGTATCACCCATTACTAGCTGATCATAAATTGTTAGTATTTTAGGGCATGCAGCTATGTGGTTTGTATCTGCAAGGCTGGCTTAATAGATGTGCTGAAAGTCACTGTTTGGAACCTGCATAAGCTCTGATACCCTTATTGGATTCATGGCAGTGCTGTCTTTGTTTATAGTTTATCAGTTTAAGAGCACGGCACCTCCTTTTTCTTAACAAAAAAAAGCTCTGCCAAGAATACACAATTCTGTTAAGTGGTATAAAAATGTGTGAACGTTGAAATCCAACCTGTTTCATATTATAACCAGCCTGCAAGAAGATTGTGCTCAATTGTGTGAATACCAAATCAGAGTTTACTGTGTGTTGTACCTTGGAAATTTGTATTTAAAGGCAACAATGTTAATAATAGTTGGTATAACAGGGGAAAGGGTATTCGATATTTATTAACAAGGAGAAATGCAACAAACTTCCTTATTTATGCCTTATGAATACAGGGGTGTGAAATATTAGGTGAAGTTTTATGTGCATGACTCTGAACTTTAGAGTCTAAAGGAGTGGGGATCCTCGAAGGCAGGGACTGTCTTTTCTATGTTTGTTCTGTAAAGCTCTCAGCGCACTCTTGGTGCTTGATCAATGTTATATAATACCAATAACTAAGCACATTTTTAGATCTTTTTTCAAATGGCTTGTGTAAAATTTGGTCAACGTATAATGGTTGGTTTGAAGCTATCATGTAAAATCTGCCTCTCCAAATATAATCGAGAATAAACTGGAAATGATAAAGTAGCATGCTGTGAGGTTTTGTTATATGCATGAATTATGAGCAGTTAGTTTCATGCACAAATCATACATGACTGGCTGAACGCTTTGTCACAAATGGAACACATGCATGTAATTAGCATCCTGATTGAAAAAAAAGAAACAAAACAGGACATACAAACACCCCAGAAACCTCCCTCAAGCCCCCTTCCAGTAAAAATCTCACAAAGAAGAATGACTATCCTGACTTTTCAAAATTAATTTTTATTGGCAATATAGTTGCTTTACAATGTTGTGTTAGTTTCTGCTGTACAGCGAAGTGACTCAGCTATCCATATGTGTGCATGCATGCTAAGTTGATTCAGTCGTGTCAGACTCCTTGTGACACGAAGAATACTGGAGTGGGTTGCATGCCCTCCTCCCAGGGCATCTTCCCAACCCAGGGATTGAACCCGTGTCTCTTATATATCCTGCATTGGCAGGTGGTTCTTTACCACTAGTGCCACCTGGGAAGCCCATATGTATGCATATATCCCCTCTTATTTGCATTTCTTTTCCATTTAGGTCAACACAGAGCATTGAGTAGAGTTCCCTGTGCTATACAGTAGATTCTCATTGGTTATCTATTTTATACATAACATCAGTAGTGTATGTATGTCAATCCCAGTCTCCTAATTCCTCCCACTACCCCTGTTCCCCTTAATACTCATATATTTGTCCTCTATGTCTGTGTCTCTATTTCTGCTTTGCAAATAAGATCATCTATACTATTTACTCAGTGGACATGAGTCTGAGTGAACTCCAGGAGTTGGTGATGGACAGGGAGGCCTGGCGTGCTGCGATTCATGGGGTCGCAAAGAGTCGGACACGACTGAGCGACTGAACTGAACTGATACTATTTACCAGGTATCTCAGTGGTAAAGAGTATGCCTGCCAGTGCAAGAGATATGGGTTCAATCCCTGAGTGGGGAGATCCTTGGAGGTTGAAATGGCCATCCACTCCAGTATTCTTGCCTGGGAAATCCAATGGACAGAGAAACCAGGTAGGCTACAGTCCATGGGGTTGGAAAGAGTTGGATATGACTGAGCACTCATGTGTGCAAGCGTGCGCACACACACACAGACACATACTCTTTTTCCCGGGCATGTATTTGTTTGTCCTGTTTTCAAGGTTTGTGTGAATGCATTCATGCAGTATGTACTCTGTGTCACTCAACATAATATTGTAAAAAAAAATCCACGCTGTGGTGTGTGTCTGTAGTTTTCTCCTGCTCATTGCACTGACTGATTGCAAACATAGCACAACTTATTTATTCATTCTGGACTTCCCAGGTGGCGCTAGTAATAAAGAACACATCTGTCTTTGCAGAACACATAAGAGATGCAGGTTCAGTCCCTGGGGTCGAGAAGACCCACTAGAGGTGGGCATGGCAACCCACTGAAGTATTCTTGTCTGGAGAATCCCATAGATGGAGAAACTTTGCAGGCTGTAGTCCGTTGAGTCACAATGAGTTGGACACAACTGAAGCGACTTAGTTCTCATTATGTTCATTTATTCATTCTACTGTTGATGGACATTTGGGTAGCTTCCAGTTTGTGGCTATGAATATGCTTGTATGTGTCTTTTGGTGAGTGCTCTTGTTCAGTTGCCAAGTCATGTCCAACTCAAGACCCCATGAACCGTAGCATGCCAGGCTTCCCTGTCCATCACCAACTCCTGGAGTTTACTCAAACACATGTTCATTGAGTCGGTGATGCCATCCAACCAACTCATCCTCTGTCACCCGCTTCTCCTCCTACCCCCAATCCCTCCCAGCATCAGGGTCTTTTCAAATGAGTCAGTTCTTCACATCAGGTGGCCAAAATATTGGAGTTTCAGCTTCAGCATCAGTCCTTCCAATGAACATTCAGGACTGATTTCCTTTAGGATGAACTGGTTGGATCTCCTTGCAGTCCAAAGGACTCTCAAGAATCTTCTCCAACACCACAGTTCAAAAGCATCAGTTCTTCATCGCTCAGTTTTCTTTGTAGTCCAACTTGCACATCCATACATGACTACTGGAAAAACCATAGCCTTGACTAGATGGACCTTAGTCAGCAAAGTAATGTCTCTGCTTTTGAATATGCTATCTAGGTTGGTCATAACTTTCCTTCCAAGGAGTAAGCATCTTTTAATTTCATGGCTGCAATCACCATCTGCAGTGATTTTGGAGCCCAGAAAAATAAAGTCAGCCACTGTTTCCACTGTTTGCCCATCTATTTGCCATGAAGTGATGGGACCAGATGCCATGATCTTTGTTTTCTGAATGTTGAGCTTTAAGCCAACTTCCTCACTCTCCTCTTTCACTTTCATCAAGAGGCTCTTTAGTTCTTCTTCACTTTCTGCCATAAGGGTGGTATCATCTGCATATCTAAGGTTATTGATATTTCTCCTGGCAGTCTTGATTCCAGCTGGTGCTTCATCCAGCCCAGCATTTCTCATGATGTACTCTGCATATAAGTTAAATAAGCAGAGTGACAATATACAGCCTTGATGTACTCCTTTCCTGATTTGGAACCAGTCTGTTGTTCCATGTCCATTTCTAGCTGTTGCTTCCTAATCTGCATACAGATGCCTCAAGAAGCGGGTCAGGTGGTCTGGTATACCAAGGAGTAAAATTGCTGAATCATGAGATGTTCTTATGCTCTGCCAAACACTGCCAGACACTGCCAAAAAGTTTTCCAACACAGTTCTACCAACCTACAGCCCCATCACCAGTATATGTATGGGAGTTCCAGTTGCTCTACATCCTACTAAAAATGGATATTTTCCATCTCTCATTTGAGCCGTTCTGTTCAGTGTGTAGTGGTATCACACTGTGTATTTAGTTTGTGTTTTTATGGTCACTGATAAGACTTGCTATCTTTTTGTGTGTTTATTGACCATTTGGATTTCATATTTTGGAGTGCCTGTCCATATTTTTTCCAGGTTTTGTTCTACTTTTGTCTTTTTTCTTACTAATTTGTAGACCTCTGCAAATTCTGGAAATGAGTCATTTGTCATATATATATCAGAAATATGATTTTCCATTCTGTGAGCTGAATTTTCTACTCTCTTAATGGTGTCTTTTTGATCAATAGAAGTTCTGTATTTTAATATAGAAATGTATCATTTTCTTCTGTTATGACTGGCAATTTGAGTCCTGTTTGAGAAATCTTTACAGACTCCAGTGTCCCGAACATGATGTATGCTTTCTTTAAGAAACTTTATTGTTTTATATTTCATGATAATATGTGTACTCCTTTTTAAAAATTTTTTATTTTATATTGGAATATAATTCTTTAACAATAATTTGATAGTTTCACGTATAGAGCAAAGTGATTCAGTTATACATATACGTGTATCTATTGTTTTTCAAATTCTTTTCCCATTTAGGTTGTTGCAGAATATTGAGCAGAATTCCCTGTGCTATGCAATAGGTGTTTGTTGGTTATTTATTTTAAATATAGCAGTGTGTACATGTTCATCGCAAACTCCCTAACTATCCCTTCCTTGTGATAACCATGAGTTTGTTCTCTAAGCCTATGAGTCTGTTTCTGTTTTGTAAAATAAGTTCATTGCAATATCATACAATATTTCTCTTTCTCTGTCTCACTTAATTCACTCAGTATGACAATCTCTAGGTCCATCCATGGTGCTGCAAATGGTATTATTAATAATGTATTCCCTTTGGAATTGATATTCATACCTGATATGAGGTCGAGAGTTAAGTTTTTTCCTCCCTGTTTGTATATCCATTGATTGATGCCACTTATTAGAAAGATCATCTTTCCCCTTTGACATTAGTCCATTGAAAGCATATATGGTTTTCTGGACCTTCTATTCTGCTTCATTCATCTAGTCATCTGTTCTTGTGTAATAACATCAACATCATTTTTTTCATCCTGGAGACATTAGGCATTCCTGGCCATGAAGTAAATGAATAATAGCTTACTTGGGCAGAAGTCTGAGCTTGCAAAATCATATAATATCATTGAGAATGGTGAAGAGATAATTCACCTAGCTTCTTTCATCTCCTTCTGCCACTCACAGAGTCACTGAGTTCCCTGCTTGAGTCATTAAAGAAAACTGATTAAACATGGGTCACAGCACATTGGAAAAAGCAATTAATATCTTGACACCTAAACACCAAAAGAAGTCTCTGATGAAATCTTGGAGAATATTAGAGTAATTATACCATACTGGGTATAAGAATGCTTTTTCTAGTTTTACAATAAAATATGAATTCAGATCCACAAATCCAAAGTTTGCATATAGACAGACTGGACCTGGATTGAATTTTGCTAAGTGTTCTAAAAAAGTGAATTAAGAAAATAATAGAGGTAATCTTGTAGGGGGAAATGTTTACCCTCCCTAAGAGGACAAATCAATTGTAATATGCTGTTGTAAGTCTTTTTAATCTGACATTCATTTAGAGTCCTCCCTGGAAAGTACTAGCAAAAGTCAATACTTAGTTAACTTACTTTACACTATCAAATGTATCTTTTTAAAAAGCAGGCACTGCTCTTTTTTTTGTCTTTTTAAAATGTTTTAAATCAATTTATTTTAATCGGAGGCTAATTAAAATATTGTGGTGGCTTTTGCCATACATCAACACGAATCAGCCACGGGTGCACACGTGTGCCCCCATCCTGAACCCCTCCTCGTACCTCCCTCTCTGCTCCATCCCTTTGGATTGTCCCAGAGCACCGGCTTTGAGAGCCCTGTAAAAAGCAGACACTACTTTTGGTGACTGCTGTTGTTGTTCAGTCGCCAAGTCACCAGTATCTGAAAGCCTTAGAACTCAGGTTTTGCAACAGGGTCCCACTGGCTTTCTCCATCATGAGCCTGAATTACTGAGATCTTGCTCTACCTGGAATTAGTTTTATGTCTTCACTAGTTTTTGTAATGAAAAGAAGGGAGAGAAGGTACACATAACTTCACATAGAAGTGATAATAAAGGGAGCCTTCCCTGGTGGTCCAGTGGTTAAGGATCTACATTCCAGTGCAGGGGGACATGGGTTCAATCCCTGGTCTGGGAACAAAGATACCACATGCCACAGGGCAACTAATCCTGCCTGCCTCAACTACTGAGCCTGCACAGCCCCACAAAGATCCAGTGCAGCCAAAATAAAATTAAGAAAAGAAGTGATAGTATGTTATATGAAAAATTACCAGTATCTGAAAGCAGAAAAACATTGGAGTTTCTGGCTGGAACCAACTACTGTGTTTCAACCCATGCAAACACAGTTGCTTTGCTGTCTCAAAATTGACTTCAGCTTGTCACAGTCTTTGAAATTCCTGAAAGATTCATTAAATCCTGGACACAAAATTATTGTTAGAAATCAGCAGTGCAAGTGTGGTTAATTACAATACAGTTTCCTTTCACTTGTCAAGGAAAGCACTTAATAAATTATTCCTAATAAGTTACTGAGTGGTTATCCTGCTAATAGAAGAACTGTGGATAATATTTTCATGCTGGTTACTCACAGTCGTGTTCTACATTTTAATGATTTTTGTATAATTTCAGAAGTCCCAAAGAGGGAGCCTTTCCCAGTTCACTTTCTCTGGGACCAATGCTGTTTGATCTGGGATGTCTCAGCCAGTCTAAATTAGCATTTTGTTGCTTTATTATTAAAGTTCAGTTTTCTCATTAGCAATGTATATGTGACCTATATACCTCTTTCTTATTCAATCTTTTTTCTACCCTTCGGTTTATTCATTTATTTCTTTAGTCAACTGATATGTATTAAGAAACTTGCATGTGCAAGATAGTGGCTTTCCTGGTGGCTCAGCAGTAGAGAATCTGCCTGCAATTCAGGAGATGTAGGAGACACAGGTTTGATCCTTGGGTTGGGAAGATCCCCTGGAGGAGGGCATGGCAAACTACTCTAGTATTCTTGCCTGGGAAATCCCATGGACAGAGAAACCTGGCAGGCTACCATCTGTGGGGTCAAAAAGAGTTGGACAGAACTGAAGCAGCTTAGCACACATAGCACAGCACATGGTTCCAAGACGCAACAGTATTTTGTACGTATTATTTTCATGCTTAATAAGTAATTGTTGAGTCAATGAGTGAACACATGAGTGCATGAAAGTTTTAGATCTGATGTCTTGGAACTTCCATTCTAATGAATATGTAGATAGCAATCAAGTGAGCAAATACAATAATTTCCAACAGCTATAGGCGTAATGAAGAAAGCTTTTTCAACTCAGAGAGGAACAGAGGTGCTGCTTGAGTTAGAGTAGCCAGGGAAGGGTTCCTGAGGATGTGGTGAGTGGAGAACTGAGGATGAACATTTCTGATAGAGGGAACATGCAGTGCAGAGGAAAGCCAGGGTGGCTTGAACTTGGTGAAATAGGCTAGGGAATTCTGTCCAAGTGGAGATCAGTGAAATAGGCAGAGGCTAGATTGTGGAGGGATTATTGGCCACAGTAAGGACTTTTGGTTTTATTTTCGGTATAATGGGGAGCATGGAAAGGTTGCAAGCAGAGAGATGACCTAATCCATAATCTGACTGATATAATTTTATTTTGTTTAATTAGAGGATAATTAGTTTACAATATTGTGATGGTTTCTGCCATATATCAGCGTGAATCAGCCACTGGTATACATAGGTCCCCTTCTTCTTGGACCTCCCTCCCTCCTCCCACCCCATCCCACCCCTCTAGGTTGTCACAGAGCACTGGCTTCGGGTTCCCTGCATCATACATCAAATTCCCGTTGGCTATCTACTTCACACATAGCAATGTGTATTCTAAAGGAAGCCAACCCCAAATATTCACTGGAAGGACTGATGCTGAAGCTCCGATACTTCGGCCACCTGATGCAAACAGCTGACACATTGGAAAAGACCCTGAAGATGGGAAAGGTTGAAGGCAGAAAGAGAAGAAGGCAATAGAAGAAGAGACGGTTGGATGGCATCAATGATTCAGTGGACATGAGTTTGAACAAACTCCAGGAGACAGTGAAGGACAGGGAGGCCTGGCGTGCTGCTGTTCATGGGGTCTCAAAGAGTCAGACACGGTTTAGCGACTGAACAACAACAGCAATGTATATTCTGATTGATATTTTTTAAGAGCTCACTTTGGCTGCAGGGTGAAGACTGGACCACACGGAAGCAAGGCTGGAAACAAGGAGACTGGTCAGGAGATGCTGTTGCTCTAGGGTGAGGGAGTGGAGGTGGAAAGGACTGAGCTTGTGTCTGTAGATGCAGCTGACCAGACTTGCTGAGAAGGGGGTGAGAGAATGACATGCGTGGGTCCTGGACGACAGCTGAATTTTCAGCTCCTGGAGCAGGGTAAGTGATAGTGCTGTTGAACTGGTTGGAGAAGACTTTAGGAAGAACAGTTTGGGGGTAGGGGATGGTACCTAAGGCTCTATGTGGGGCATATTCCATTTGAGATTTTCTCCATCTGGTTCTTACAGGGTGAAATTTGACACTTGAGATTCAGTGGCTTGATACCTGCTTACCTCTTCCTCCATTTTCTTTCTTTTTTTTTTTTTTAAGATTTTTTGATGTGGACCATTGTTAAAGTCTTTATTAAATTTGTTACAATAGTGCTTCTGTTTTTTTCTTTCTTTATGTTTTGGTTTTTGTGCCACGAGTTATGTGGGATCTTAGCTCCTCAACCAGGGATCAAGTTGACAGTCCCTGCATTGGGTGGCAAAGTCTTAACCACTGGTCCACTAGGGAATTTCCTTGAGAACTGCGTTTTATATAAGATCAAGGGCTTCAAGATCTAAACTCTTGGAAGTCACTGTCTACACCCATCACTTATCTCAGTCCATTAGTAGAACTTGTCATTGTTGTTGTTTAGTCACTAAGTCGCGTCTGACTCTGTGGACCCCATGGATTGTAGCCCACCAGGCTCCTCTGTCCATGGGATTTCCCAGGCAAGAATACTGGAGTGGGTTGCCATTTCCTCCTCCAGGGATCTTTCGGACCCAGGGATCGAATTTGTCTCCCGTGTCTCTGCATTAATCGGCAGGTGGATTCACTAAATGACCTGGAAAGCTAGAGCTTGCCATTATGCAGACATAATTATTTAATACTAGAATGAAATCTCCAAAACACTGTAGTTTCAGCACCCAGAACAGTCAGTGCTAAGCCCAGAGGACTTCAGTGAATATTTCTGGAAAGAATGAATGGATGATTTCTTCACATTTGCATTAAAAATGAAAAATCATACAAATTGCCTTTTTTTAAAAAAGAAAGGAACCTACTATGAAAAGGATGTTAATAATGTGGGGTTGGAATGCTCAGTGAACTTACAAAATCCTGAGGCTAGACTTCCGTAAATTAGCTGGAACATCCTCTATTTGTAAAAGAAAAGCATAAGATAAGATTTTAAAAAATGATACATGTAGTAATTATAATGGTCCTTTCCATAAACACAGCATGACGAAATCTACAGTTTCACTCTGTTGTTAACATAGTTTTCTCTGTATTCCAAGGCTGAGATTTTAGTTTCAAGAAAGTGTCTTGTGTTAGGCTCTCAGGAAACAGACGAGGGGACAGAGATTTGTTTGCAGGGTTGACTGGGAAGTGCCTGTAGGGTCAGCAGCCTGGAGGAAGGGGAACTGATCAGGAGGAGGTGGTGGGCCACGGGTCAGCTGCAGCAGAGGCCACTCAAGGGGGACTCTGAAGGTGGTGTCCTACCTTGACACAAGGGGCTGGTCTTCAGCAGCGGGCTGCCTCTGCTGGAATGGAGTTCAGAGACATTGCCTTTGGGAGGCTTCCCGGGTGACTCAGTGGTAAAGAATACTCCTGCCAGTGCAGGAGATTCAGGAGGCATGGGTTCGATCCCTGGGTCAGGAAGATCCCCTGGAGGAGGGTGTGGCTACCCATTCCAGTATTCTTGCCTGGAGAATCCCATGGACAGAGTAGCCTGGTGGGCTGCAGTCCACAGGGTCTCACTGAGCACGCATGCATGCCTCTGGGGAAATAGTTTGTCTTTGAAAGAGAAGCCTTTCATCACTTGAAAGTGACTCCCAGAGAGCAGCTCACCTGGGAGCCTCAGTCACTGATGCTGTAGCACCCAGAGGGGGGGCTGCGATTTCCCTGCTGGAGCCAGGATCTAGGGCACCTGCCGTTGACTGTGTCAGCCTCACTTGCAAATCTGTGAGATACACACAACCATGCCACCTCAGGCCGACTCTGGATTATGACAAGCCTGTTCAAATGATGCTGGTACACGTGTCATCTGGAAAACCACTCAGCTGGAGAGGCAGCCAAGGGCTTTGGTCCCTTTAGAGGACACGAAGTTCCACTCGCTTCTCATTCTGTATGATGCCACTTGAAAGCTGATGACTTTCCTTTCAGGGGACCTGAATGTGACACTAGCTTGGCTCTCAAGGGCCTAAACCACTTGGGGTCAGTTTGTAATGGAAATTAAAACAGAAAAAAGGAATTGATTTTCCTGGTGTTGCACAGTTTTCAAAGACAGAAAGAAAGCAAGAAAATCAAAGGAGGAGATATGAATGTGTGTATGTGTAGGAAATGGATTTCCTGAGGTGTAGATGAGCAAAGAATAAATCATTGGGGAAGAAATAAGAAGCAGAGACATCACTTTGCTGACAAAGTTCTGTATAATCAAAGCTATGGTTTTTCCAGTAGTCATGTACGGATGTGAGAGTTGGACCATAAAGAAGACTGAGCCCCAGAGAATTGATGCTTTTGAACTGTGGTGCTGGAGAAGACTCATGAGAGTCCCTTGGACAGCAAGGAGATAGAACCAGTCAATCCTAAAGGAAATCAAGCCTGAATATTCACTGGAAGGACTGATGCTGCAGTGGAAGCTCCAATACTTTGGACACCTGATGGCGAAGAGCTGAGTTATTGGAAAAGACCCTGATGCTGGGAAAGATTGAAGGCAGGAGGAGAAAAGGACAACAAAGGATGAGATGGTTGGATGGCATCACCGACTTGATGGACATGAGTTTGAGCAAACTCTGGGAGTTGGTGATGGACAGGGAAGCCTGGCATGCTGCAGTCCATAGGGTTGCAAAGAGTTGGACATGACTTAGCAACTGAACAATAATAGATAGAATGCTGTCTTGATTTTTGGTGCAATGCACCTTCTCTTTCAGTTCAGTTCAGTTGCTCAGTCATGTCCAACTCTTTGCGACCCCATGGACTGCTGAACGCCAGGCCTCCCTGTCCATCACCAACTACCAGAGCTTACTCAAACTCACGTCCCTCAAGTTGGTGATGCCAGCTAACCATCTCATCATAACTCCTTGCTTTCGTGCACCATTGCAAGTTTTAACACTCATATTAAGTGAAGAAAGCTGAGAGCAAAAATAGTGTCTAGCATGCTACTTTTTATATAAAATCAAAGGTGCAAAAATGAATATATCAGTGTATTGTTATATGTATACATAACACATCTTTAGGAGGGTAATTAATCACAGTGATTACCCTTTGCAGAAGGATGGGATTTGGAGATGGGAAATAGAGTGGAAGGAAGAGTTTTCATTACATATCCTTTGTACTTTTTGAAGTTCTAACCATGTGCATATATTGTTCTTGTTCAGTCGATAAGTCATGTCTGAGTCTTTGCAACCCCATGGACTGCAGCATGCCAGGCTTCCCTGTCCTTCACCATCCCTGGAGTTTGTTCAGATTTATGTCCATTGAGTCAGTAATGCTATCTAACCATCTCATTCTTGACCATCCCCTTCTTTTGCCTTCATTCAAAAAAAATTTTTTTTAAATTTTGAGTGTTTTCCTGTAGCCTCAGGAACCATGAGAAATAGATATTACAGTTTCTCATTTTACAAAGAGTTGCATACCTAGGAGAGATGGAACTTTAACTGTGGGCTTCTCATTTCTGTAATGGTGTTCTTTCTACAAACTATTTTGTCCCCAATTTCACCTAAATCTGAAATTGCTGGGTGCACTGTCATATCTTGGCAGCCACTTGTACTGGGTTTCCTCAGATGTAAACCCAGGCTCACTGAATCAGCAGATGCATTTTTACACTATTTTTATGGAACTGGAAGTCTATTTCTTCAAAGAAAGTCCGCGAAAATATCTGTTTCATGAGCAAAGGAAATTTTCCTTGAAATGATCTCATACTATCTGTGGAAGATTGCAGTAAAGCATGGAATTCACTAGGTTATGAAATATAATTCTGCTTTCTTGGTTTGAAGCATTCTTATAATTGACCTAAAAGAAATACAGTCTAGGAGTCTAGGTTTCTCCTTAAGGATGGGTTTATTCCCAAATAAGAAATACTGGAGGAGGGAATAGCAACCCACTCCAGTATTCTTGCCTGGAGAATCCCAGGGACAGAGGAGTCTGGTGGGCTATAGTCCGTGGGGTTGCAAAGAGTCAGACATGACTGAAGTGACATAGTGCTAGCACATTCCCAAAATAAAAGTTGAAAGGATAAAAAAAAAAACAGACATGATGGGATGGACTAGGAGAGGCTGGAGATTCAAGGTTTTGGAGTGAAGATTTGAAGGGTCAAATAAGAAGAACGACTGAGAGAAGGGAGGCTCAAGAGTAAGGGGAGGTATATATGTATTGCTCAGTCATTAAGCCATGTATGACTCTTTGTGACCCCATGAACTGTAGCCTGCCAGCTTCCTCTGTCCATGGGATTTCCCAGGCAAGAATACTGGAGTGGGTTGCCATTTCCTTCTCCAGGGGATCTTCCCAACCTAGGGATCAAACTGCACAAATAAATAAAAAGAGATAATGATGATTGAGAACTTGTTACCTGGAAACACCTAGCACACATCACCTTGTATAGCTCTCACAGCCACTGTCCAGTACAGCAGGTGTTCCTTGAGGCCCTATTTCACAGATAGTGAAACTGAGGCTTGGAGAGTGAGTGTGCTTGACCCAAGGCAGAATGGCTGGAGAGGGGCTGAGCCGGGCTTGGAAGTCAGGCCTCTGCTCTGGCCACCCCCAGCTCCACCCCACTCTCAACTGAGGGGAGCATGCTGGAACCAGAACCAGGAGGCTGGAAGGGGGTGCAAGTGACTTGGGTATGAAAGACCCCACAGGAGCCATGAGCAAGTGTCATTTAAAGAGGCTGGAGGATTTTCCTGGTAGTCCATTGGCTAAGACTGTGCTTCCAATGCAGGGGGCCCAGGTTCCATCCCTGGTGGGGGAACTAAATCCCACATACAGTAACTAAGACTGGTGTGACTAAATAAATATTAAAAAACAGAGACTGGAGAAGGAGTAGGTGCAAGTTCACTGTGATGTATGGGAGAGGAGGAAGCAGATGAAGGGCAGTATTGTAAGTATCGTATTAATAATGTAAATGAAGAGAAGGGATGGGCGATGGAGGGGCGTGGTCAAGAGGGATTTCTTTAGAAAATAGGAGATTCTTGCGTGGTTACAGATCCAGGGAGCAGAATCCCAAGGAGAGAGAAGTGTTCATGGTTTTTTCCTTTCCTGCTTTTTTCTTTTTTTTTTAAGTTTTATTTTTACTTTATTTTACTTTACAATACTGTATTGGTTTTGCCATACATTGACATGAATCCACCACGGGTGTACATCTGATCCCAAACATGAACCCCCCTCCCACCTCCCTCCCCACATCTTCCCTCTGGGTCATCCCCGTGCACCAGCCCCAAGCATGCTGTATCCTGCATCGGACATAAACTGGCGATTCGATTCTTACATGATAGTATACATGTTTCAATGCCATTCTCCCAAATCATCCCACCCTCTCCCTCTCCCTCTGAGTCCAAAAGTCCGCTATACACATCTGTCTTTTTTGCTGTCTTGCATACAGGGTCATCATTGCCATCTTTCTAAATTCCATATCTCAGAAGTTTATTTTTTCCAAATTTTAAAATTCCTGCCCATATCCACATATACTTTATATATAGTCTTAGCCAGAGTTCATAAAATTTCAATTTTTCAAAGTTATTTACTGATAGTATTCCAGAATCTTTTTAATTATCATAGTTATTGGTGGCACCTGTGTGTGTGCTACTTTACTCAGTCATGTCCGACTGTTTGCGACCCTATGGACGGTAGCCCGCCAGGCTCCTCTGTCCATGGAATTCTCCAGGCAAGAATACTGAGGTGGGTTGCCATGCCCTTCTCCAGGGGCTCTTCCCAACCCAAGTATCGAACTGGGTCTCCCGCATTGCAGGCAGATTCTTTACTGCTGAGCCATTGGGGAAGCCCATTGGTGGCATGCTGCTGCTGCTAAGTCACTTCAGTCGTGGCCGACTCTATGTGACCCCATAGATGGCAGCCCACTAGGCTCCCCCGTCCCTGGGATTCTCCAGGCAAAAACACTGGAGTGGGTTGCCATTTCCTTCTCCAATGCATGAGAGTGAAAAGTGAAAGTGAAGTTGCTCAGTCGTGTCCGACTTTTAGTGATCCCATGGACTGCAGCCCACCAGGCTCCTCCGTTCATGGGATTTTCCAGGCAAGATACGGGAGTGGGGTGCCATTGCCTTCTCCGATTGGTGGCATGACATGTCTTCAAATTTGTATATGTGGTGTACCTTGCAGGAGAGAAACCCGGGCCAGGTGGAGGCTCACCTGGGGAAGAGAGAGCAGAGTGTGGACAGGTCTGGAGTACCATCCCCTGCCCTCCGGCTCTCCTGCTCCTGAACTCAGTCACTTACTGATTCCAGATCCCAGGGATCTTGCGCTGCATTCAGCATCAGGACAGGCTGAGGGACCCACCCCAATCTGTACAGACAGGAAGTGAGCAGGCGGGAGCCAGACTTGTGGCCGTGGATGACTCTGAAGCCTGTGTGTGCGCCTCCTTCCTTTGGGTACTGCCCTGCTTATCCATATTCTGCCAAGGCCAGGGAGGTGGAAGAGCCGGGGTCGGGTGGTACTGGAAGTCTCTCCTCTGCTGGGAAAGAGGGAAGGGGTGAGGAGGAAGGTCGGAAGGGGTGCCATGGGGACTTCTGCTGGCAGGGACTGGGAAGGCCTGGCCATGATGCTCAAGGCGGGACTGACCTGGTCAACACTGGAGACGGCCTAATCGGAAAGGCCCAGAGACCAGGCAGGACCTGAGGGCCACACGCACAAGGGTGGGGTGAAAATTAGGACACCGCTGTGTGTTTTCTCTTCTCTCTCTTTGGTCAGGACAATCACATGCAACTGTGAGTATATGTGTGGTTGTGTAAAGTGTACACAAGGTGTGGGTAGGTTTCCGAGTGTGGTTATATGTGTGTCTGGGTGGGTGTAAGCGCATGTGCCTGGAGGTGTGCATGCATGTGCAGGCCAGTGGAGAGGAGCCATCTTCCTGGTTGTGCGGCTGGAATGCAAACACAGCCTCTGAAATTAATCACTGTCTGCAGCCCCGGCTGTGTAACTCGGGCTGGCTGCGCGCTACGTGCCAGGCTTCCTAAGCTCGGGCTCTGGCTGCTCACAACTGACTCTCCATCTCCCCCCAGGATGACCTCTGGGCACCAGGACGTTCTGTGCAGGTCTGGGGGGCACCTTCAGATGGGCCCCAACTGTGGGTAGAGTCTCTAGATGCCTCTGTTCCCAGCTGGGCTCTTCAGCGGGCATCCTGGCCTAAGTGCACCCACCTCCTGCGGATCTGGGTCTACATGGGAAACCCCAGGGCCATGGGTTACACCTTCAGCTTTTACTGCTGAGATGCCAGTGGCAAGGACTGAATTAGAGACAGAGGCTGAGAAAGACAAAGAAGCACATTTGTGGCACAGCCATATTGTGTGTTCAACCAAACATATTGCGTGTTCATAGATTTTCCTTGTTTGCCTATGAAACTGATGCACTTCATTCCTTCTTTCTTTCCTCCCTCTCCTTTTTCCTTTCTCTCTTCCCTCCTCCCTCCCTTCCTTCTACAGATTGTTTCTTGAAGCTATTTGATGCACCTAGGATGATGCTAATGGCTGGGCCTAGAGCAGGGAAGAGTCAGAGTTCAGCCTGAGCCTCTTGACCTGTCAGGAGACACACATGGAGCAAGTCACCACCCCCATGGCATGAGCATGTGGGGGAGCATGTCCTAGAATCTGGTAATAAAAGGCTCTGACTTAGCCCTGGGGATGGGGTGGTGATCTAGGTGACAAAAGCTTTTAAAGAAGCACTGCCTGGGAGTGAGAATCCCTCTGGTGCCCACCATGGTGCTCACTTTGGCCTGATACCTTGTGCCTTCAAAGGGGCTTTGTCCACAGGGAAGTTTCCTCTCCCAGGCCCACCACGGCAGTGGACCTGCAGTGGGCCTCCGTCCCAGGGTGTGACATGCAGGCCTGACACCCCCCAGGCCAGGTCTCAGATTTCATCACTCTGGTTGGCAGTGATGTTTAGACCGCTAGCTGGCAAGACCCCTGGGACTTGATGATTCCAGTTGTGTATTAGCCCTTCCTTGTGCCAGCTGACTCCATCCCTGGGCAGCTAAGAACAGTGGACTCCTACATGGAGCCAAGCATCACACCCAGGTTTACCACCACTCTTTGAAGGGGGTACTATTGTAATTGCCAGACCAATTTACACTTGAGACAGAGGCACAGAGCGGTCAAGTAACTTGCCCAAGGTTGGATGAGGGACATGGAATTTCAACTTAGGTGTTCCGGAATCAGGGTTCACTTTCTTATTGACTCTGCTATGCTGCCTTTCAAAGTCAAATCTAAATTGGCCTCTCAGATCTCAAGACAGATTCCTTCATCCATTCACCGAATTTTTGAAGGCCACTGTACCTTGAGATCTCACTATATAATGACACTGTGCTAAATGCTTTGTTCATCCAATCAGTTTTAATAAAGTGTGATCTCTCTGCTGGACAGAGTCCTTGGTACTGAGAATACAGGGGTGAACAAAACATACCATATCCCTACGTAATTATAATCGAGCGGGGATACACAAAAGAGGCCAAAGAGTATATAATATTGGATGGCAATTAATGACATTTGTCTCACTTAATATTTACCTCATCTTTAGAAGCAGGTATTGGGACTTCCAGTGGCTAAGACTCCATGCTCCCAATGCAGGGGGCCTGGGGTTCCATCCCTGGTTGGGGAACTAGATCCCATATGCCACAACTAATATCCAGCACAGCCAAATAGATAAATACATATTTTTTTTCTAAAAGAAGCAGATACTATTGTGCCCATTTTATTGATGTAGAAATAAATCTAAGGCTCAGAGCTATTCGTCAGTAGATCTAAAGTCACACAGTTATCAATTTTGAACTTGAAATTGATTTTGGATTCGAATCTAGATTTCTTCAACTTTGAAGATAAAGTTCTCAGCCATCACACACTCAAAGCATTGTCAAAGGATAAAACATAATACTACTTTTGCTTATCTTTGCCTCTCTCTTTCCATCATCTCTGCTGAAATAAAGGAAGAGGGGACAGAATCTGAGGGCTGGAGGGACAAACTCAGAAGTCACCTCCAGAGGTCACCTGGCTATTGTGTCCTAGGGAAGGGGTCTCCTCAGAGTCTATCTTGTCTTGTTCTAAACGAGGAAGTCATGCAGAACCAAATCCATAAGAGATCTCTTTGACATTAGAACTTCTTGTTTATTTTTCTCTCCTCCTCTTATGCTGACAGATGTGTTCATGAAAGACAGGGGAAAAAAGCCAAGCCGTTTGTCACAGTGATATCTTCCCTCCTGGCCTTCATAATGAATTGTAGCGGTTCTAGTTAATCAGTCATTCCCATAACTGTGCCTATGGATGCTTCTCTTTTAAAGGGCCCCCAGACTGCATGCTTGAATGGACTGTTCCCAAAGACTTTACATGCACACATGTAATCCCAAGTGTTCCTTGAGGGAACTAGGCATTCATGTCAGGCACCAAGCTGACTGCTGTGGACACATTGCCCCATCTTCTCCCAGCAAAACTCCCACATCCTGGGAGGTTGGATTTTCCTCCTTTTTACAGGTGGTCTTATAGGGAAGCAATCAGGTGTGTTCTGTAGGTTCAGGGTCACAGATTGTGGGAAGCAGCGCTGCAGTATGAACCTAAGTTTATGTCTAATTAACAGGTTAACCTTGCCTACTAAAGATGCATTCCATGTCCTTACCCGATGTTCACAAGTTCATTCTCAAAGGTATAAGCATGTTTTGCTGTTCTCTGAATCCCCCCAATCCTAATTTCTCATCTGGCTTTGCCCGTATGCATGGGAATCCAACAACTCATCTTATCATGCAAGGCATTAGAATCATAGGTTCCATAGGCTCAGAGCCTGCCCCAAGCTCCCCTGTGTCCTCATACTGCAAAGCTTCACGTGTTCCCCCAAGTAGGAGATAGTGAGAAAATGTAAAGACTTGAAAAAATTCTACCGTGTGACATACATTCATTGATTGTGATGCTGCTGCTGTGGGGGGAGATATTGAGTAGGTGCACTATGAAACCAGCCAGTGTTTGAAAGAATTGATGGAAGTATTTGTGTTGAGCCTGTTCATTACTTGTTCTCAATCACACAGTTGCCAGAGTGGTTTGAAGAGGACTTGGCCGTTGTTCTCGCGTATTTACTCATGTTCAGCAAGGTTAAATATTGCCCTCGTGTCCACTCCTGATTTGTACAGGAAGCCAGAACAAAGGAACCCAAATGAATTGTCACACTTCACTTAATGTGGTTTTAATTCCGAGACAAATAGGATCACAGTGAACTTCAATGAACTGTCCAAATCCTTTTATGTGAGTTTGCGCTGATGATGGGTGTGTAAAATTAGAGGGCTGTGGGCCGACGTTCAGCAATTGTTTCATAAGGCGAAAATTCTGGTTGTCATAGTGCTTATAGCAGAGTCTGAATTGCATGTCACATACTCTACCCTAATGAAGAACAGAGCAGCACCCATCAATGTCAGCTAGAGACAGGTTGCAGGTTTCCTTGGAGCCTGTGGTTTTTAAATCTCCATCTCTATACCACATCTAACATTTAGCAGAAGTAACATCATCTTATTTTCTCATGATACCCCCATGCCTAGGGACTCTTACTTGACTTCATGAAATCAATTGTAAGAATATCATAGATTATAGCTAAGGGACTGGACGCCTTAATCTTTGAGGTTCTTTAGGTTCCAAAAAATCTAGGTTCATTTAAGATCTCAGTGGTTCAGTTAGATAGGAAGACATGGCCCAATTATCGGCATAAGTCCAGAACTACCTAAACTTATTATTCAACCATTAGATACTATTTTCTCACCCTGGGTTAGAGACTGAAGATATGGAGAAGAAACTTAGGTGGTCCCTGCCCTCCATCCCTCTGTCTAGTCAAAGAGATGATCATGGTGACTCCAGTAGGCTAGCTTATCATCACCTTGACTTTTCTGTATTGTCTGCTAGAATATAAACCTCCTTAAAGGCAAGATTGCCTCCTATTAACAGATCTGTCCTCCAAACCCAGAATAGGGCTCACCACTTAGAAGACATTCAAACAAAAACAATCAGATAAATAAATGGATGAATAGCATTAAGGAAATATGATTGAAGTACATTAGAGAGAGTAGATTTTCTTTTTTATTGGACTATAGTGGCTTTACAATGTTGTGTTGGTTTATGTTGTACAGCTAAGTGAATCAGCCTTATGTATACATATATCCCCTCCCTCTTGAGCCTCGTCCCCACCCCCCATCCCACTCCTCTAGCTCATCACGGAGCACCAGGCTGAGCTCCCTGTGCTATGCAGCAGCTTCCCACCAGCTAGCTGTTTTACACATGGTAGTGTATGGTAGTGTATACAGTCCACATGGTAGTGTATATGCAATCCCAATCTCCCAATTCTTCCCAACCTCCCTTTCCCCTGCTGTGTTCACATGCCCACTCTGTAAGTTTGCATTTCTATTCCCACCCTGCAAACAGGTTCATCTGTACCATTTTTCTAAATTCTACATATATGCATTAATACCTGATGATTGTTTTCCTCTTTCTGACTTCACTTAGTATGACACTCTGTAGGTTCATCCATGTAGCTACAAATGACCCAATTTCATTCCCTTTTCATAGCCGAATAATATTTCATTGTAGATACATACCATAACTTGTTTGGTTAGGACTTGGGTTGGAGATGACTTCCTTTCTTCTTTTGAACTGTGTCTCTTTTAAACACAGCTGCAATGGGACCTCATACAGTCATGTAAAATTGGTCTTTAATCCTCATTTTCCCATGAAGAAACTCATAAAGGGGCAGGAATTTGCTGAAGGTCACACAACTAAGTAAATGACCCAGATGAAAAGCTAAATATTTAATACTTAAATGGAACTTGATTTCAAGCTTATTTGCTTCTACAGGACCCTTCACCATAACTTGCTTTTACCACTCAATGAAAATCTGAAACACTAGGTCCTTTAAATAAGTCACCATACTTGATTCCTAAAGGAACCTGCATGGTGGCTTTTGATCCTCTTCTTGTCCTCATTGCTTTTCTTCAACTTACCAGGGATTGACAGTGACCTTGTAATTACTGACATTCTATAGATGAGAAAACCAAAGGTGATCAATGAGTAAATGTCAGATTATGTCAGTAAATGTCAGAACATTGGTCTTTCTCTTTTCGCACACATTCCACTGCACTTCCGCACCATGGGGGTGCCTTCAGAATCCAGTCACTTGTTTACCTGTTAAATGTCCCAACAGCACCTACCTCAGTTGTGTTGCCCCACTCCTGTACCTGAACAGCTCCCCTTTTGTTTTTTGTTTTTTTTTAACTTCTGTCAAACTCCTTTATTTATTTTTTAACTTTTTATTTTATATTGGAATATAGTTATTTAACAATGTTGTGTTATTTTCAACTGTACAAAAAAGTGATTGAGATATATATATATATATATATATATATATATATATATATATATATATATACATATTCTTTTTTCAAATTCTTTTTCCAGTTAGGTTCTTATAAAATACTGAGCAGAGTTCCCTGTAGTACACAATAGGATCTTGTGTGTTATCCACTTTAAATACAGTAGTGTGTACATGTAAATCCCAAACTCCCTAATTATCCTTTCCCCTGGATCACCATAAATTCTTTCTCTAAATCTCTGAGTCTGTTTCTGTTTTATAAATAAGTTCATTTGTATTTTTTTTTTCAGATTCCACATATAAGCCATATCATAAGGTATTTCTTTCTCTATCTGACTTACTTCACTCAGTAGGACATTCTAGGTCCATCCGTGGTGCTACGAATGGCATTATTTCATTCTTCTTAATGGCGGAGGAACATTCCATTGTCTGTATGTATCATATCTTCTTTATCCATTCTTCTGTCGATGGACACTTAGGTTGCTTCCATATCTTGGCTGTTGTAAACAGTGCTGCAATGAACACTGGGGTGCATGTATCTTTTCAGATCATGTTTTTGTTCTACGAGGAGTGGGATTGCAGAATCATGTGATAGTGTATGGGCTTCCTGGTGGCTCATACAGTAAAGAATCTGCCAGCAATGTGGGAGACCTGAGTTCTATCCCTGGGTTGAGAAGATCCCCTGGAGGAGGGCATGGCGTGGCATGGCAACCCACTCCAGTATTCTTGCCTTGAGAATCCCCATGGACCGAGGAGCCTGGCGGGCTACAGTCCACAGAGTCGCAAAGAGTCGGATACGGCTGTGCGACTAAGCACAGCACATGAGAATGTATACTTACCTTTGTGGACCTGGCTATAGGGCTTCATTGTTTTTTATGGTGAAGTGGAACATATCAGACTTGAACCAGCTCCTACAGTTTGGTCGTCAGCATACTTTGTCCTGCAGAATGAGGAGTACAGCAGCCAAGCTCAAGCACATGAGAACTGAAGAACATCAGTTCCTCACTCCGAGTCTCCCCAGCTCCTTGGTGAGGTGGAGGAGCAAGTTTCTGAATGCCTGGGGAAAATTGTAGAAATGATTGATGACCAGAAAAATACAACTTGTATTTTTATCATTGACAATGAAGATAATGCCTTATCTTGGCGGTTTTCCTGGGTTCTCCTGTCCTCAGCCCTTCCTGATGCAGGTCACCAATATTGGCAACCTAGACTCTCCCCCAGCCCCCATTCGCCTAAGCAGGCAATGTCCATGGGAGAAATGCCAACTGTAACTGGACTATGTCACAGCGTATGGCCCATGAGGCAGATACAACAAAGAAAACGGGAAGCTTCCTCTCCTCCATCACTCACTCATCTAATTTACAAAATTGAGCATGTATGTAACGCCACACACTTGCCATGGTCACGCTATAAGAGATGATCAGGGATAGGACCTGCCCTCGACTGTGCCCAGATGTTTTGGGACCTTGAGATATCACCTCCTTCCTCTGGGCCTCAGCTTCTCCATTTAAAAAACCCAAACATACAAAGAAGCACCAACAAGATCCTCAAGATGACTTAGCTTAATCTCCCACTTTGTGCCCCCCTCCCCTTCCCTCTCTGTGTCCACATGTCTGTATATTCTCTACATCTGGGAACCTGCTATATAGCACAGGAAGTTCAGCTGGGTGCTGTGTGATGACCTAGAGGGATGGGATGGGAGGGGATGAAGGAGGGAGGTGCAAGAGCCAGGGGGTGTATGTACACATATGGCTGATTCACTTGGTTATAAGCAGAAAGGAACACCACATTGTTAAGCACTTACACTACACTTAAAAAAAAAAAAAAGATGATTTAACTTGAGAATCATCAAGTTCTTTCTAAATTTTTATATTCCATGAGAATATGGAATATGTCTATGTTAGAATTTTCCAGGATATTTGAAGTCCATCATAAATTATACAGGGCATCACATCCATTCTTGGGGAGATGGTGGTCCCATGGGAGACTCATGCTTTCTAGTCAACAGACTTGGGAAGAGAAATATCATTATTGCATAGTGTCCCCAAAGAACAGAGCAGCTGAAATGTGCAACTGTGCAGACTGCTCCCAGTGACACCGTCATGCAATTTCTCACCCATTTCCTCACAGGGTTAAGACAAGAGGTTCCTGTGCACACATTTGAATAAGGAAAAGGCAAACACCCGAGCTGCTTAAATTCAGAAGCACTTTTCTTTTGTCCTCACTTGAATTTAATTTCCAAATCACAATATTACAGATTGAAAGAGAAGGTCCAGAGGTGCCAGGGCAGAGTAAAAATAGAAGCCAGAATGACAGAGGGGACAGTCCTCCAGGAAGTGGTAGCTGATTTATTAACAAAAAAGAAAATTGATGTATAAATGATCTTGGCAAGGTAGACTGCTGCCTACATTTTTAAATTGATGTGTGATTATATATGAAATTCTTAATTACATTTGTAATCCTTAATTACACAAGCAGTATAGGAATACATTTTTTCTTTGCAAAAATTTAAACATTCCAGATGAAACTGACATACCCTCTGAGCAAACCTCATTCTCTCTCCATCCTGAGCTTCTGTTTGATGCAGATCCTTTCAGCTCATTTTCCTTGATTTTACATAATTTTAATATGTATTGATAGATCCATAAAAGCATATTATATCATTTAGTAGTATGATCATTGGGCTTCCCCAGTGGCTCAGTGATAAAGAAATCTGTTTGCCAATGCAGGAGACTCGAGTTTGATCCCTGGTCCAGGAAGATCCCCTGGAGGTGGAGATGGAAACCCACTCCAGTATTTTTGCCTGGAGAATTCTATGGACAGAGAAGCCTGGTGGGCTACAGTCCGTAGGGCTGGAAAGAATCAGGTTCGACTGAGCTCAAACACACATGCATGCGCACACACACACATTCAGCAAAGTTTCTTGTGGTCAAAAATTTGACGCTAAAATCATAACAGCCTTGTCTAGTGGAACCCGCTTCAAGCTTCTTCCTTTGTCCTTTTGACATACCCCCATCATTAAATTAATTTATTTTTTGAGCCTTTCATGACATTCTGGCACAAGATATTTCAGGCTCATATTGCACCTTCTCTTCTCCAGCTCAGAAGCAGTCATTTCTCCATGAAACCTAGCTCCTTTAACTGAAGAATAATATTGAGGGAAGTGAGTGGGAAATTCAAGAGGGAGGGGATGTATGTATCCATATAGCTCATTCACTTTGCTGTCCAGCAGAAACTAAGGCAACATTGTAAAGCAATTACACTTCAATTTTAAAATAAAAATAAACATAAAATAAAGGCTAATAGTTTCACTAATACGTGTCTTTGGAGTTCATCATTTCAGGTGAATTTTCCAAAGTATACAGTCATCCTTCTCAATATGTAGATTTGAGTTCTCTCTCAGATCCACAAAATTTTCTTAGAGTATAGTTTTGAATTTTAATTCTGTTTCATTGTTTTGCTTTGTTTCTTCCAGGACAGAAATCATAGGTATATTGTATTAACTTTCATTTTAATCACTTTCTCTTTGACCCTTTTGTACATATTTCTATAACTCAACTTTATTCTCTTGGCTATTTTTCTGCCTGTCTTCAATGTCCCCTATTAAAATTTCATTGGACTTTATTACTTTTTGACTTTGTTCTCCCCTAGGCATTTTATGATTTATTTTTTATTTTTGAGATGATCTTGTCTTTTTATTCTATTTTCCCCCGAGTTCTCACTGCCTATCTTTCTCTCGCTCTTACATTTCTGCTGTTAGTCTTTGAGTTTCTATGTGTTTTTCATTACCTCCAAATGCTAGTTTAAGGATATTTGATTTAGTCTAAACTGAACTCTGTTGCATTGTAGTTTTACTTGGCTTCATGGTTTTTTTGAGGAGAATGATAATCAGCTAGAATATTATGACTTATTTTTTTGTCTTCTTGTTGTAGCTTTGTATACGGTTGGTTTGATTTTTTAAAAAATAACTAGATATTTCAAGGAGAAGTGGCATAGTTCAAAAGAGCTTTCTTCTGTCGATAAAGGAAAATGTGACTTTAACCAACTATATTAATGTGGGGAAAGGGACAGATGGGGCTGATTGGAATTATTCCTTCTTCATTCCTTTAGAATCTTTGATGTGGACCATTTTTAAAGTTTTTATTGAATTTGTTGCAATATTGCTTCCATCTTGTGTTTTGGTTTTTGGGGCTGCAAGGCATCTGAGATCTTAGTTCCTGGACCAGGGATCAAACCTACACCCTCTGCATCAGAAGGTGCAGTCTTACCCACTGGACCACCAGGGAAATTCCCCCTTTAGAATCTTTGCCTCTTCTTCATTAGTTCCTTCTTCCCTTGCCCTGCCACATCTCCTTCCTGGGCCTCATCCCTTCTCTGTGTAGTTTATACCCATCCAGAATCAATGTTTCTGCAAGCCTGCCCCTTATTGTCCTGCTCACTTTAAGCTCTGTCCCTGTAGCCTGTGTATGAGCCAGTAAGTCCCATTACTGTGCTCACTGATTCAGCATTTAGGGCTGGGCTTTCTCTTTCTCAAGTGGGTGATCTTTATACTTTATCTCTGTCCTTCATTCACTTCTCCTTCTTTCACAGTCTCTTCAGTTCAGTTCAGTTCAGTCACTCAGTCATGTCCGACTCTTTGCGACCCCATGCATTGCAGCACGCCAGGCCTCCCTGTCCATCACCAACTCCCAGAGTTTACTCAAACTCATGTCCATCTAGTCAGTGATGCCATCCAGCCATCTCATCCTCGGTCGTCCCCTTCTCCTCCTGCCCCCAATCCCTCCCATCATCAGGGTCTTTTCCAATGAGTCAACTCTTCGCATGAGGTGGCCAAAGTATTGGAGTTTTAGCCTCAACATCAGTCCTTCCAATGAACACCCAGGACTGATCTCCTTTAAAATGGACTGGTTGGATCTCCTTGCAGTCCAATGGACTCGCAAGAGTCTTCTCCAAAATCACAGTTCAAAAGCATCAACTCTTCGGCACTCAACTTTCTTTGCAGTCCAACTCTCACATCCATACATGACCACTGGAAAAACCATAGCCTTGACTAGATGGACCTTTGTTGGCAAAGTAATGTCTCTGCTTTTTAATATGCTGTCTAGGCTGGTAATAACTTTCCTTCCAAGGAGTAAGTATCTTTTAATTTCATGGCTGCAATCACCATCTGCAGTGATTTTGGAGCCCAAAAAATTAAAGTCTGACACTGTTGCCACTGTTTCCACATCTATTTCCCATGAAGTAATGACAGCAGATGCATGATCTTAGTTTTCTGAATGTTGAGCTTTAGGCCAACTTTGTCACTCTCCTCTTTCACTTTCATCAAGAGGCTCTTTAGTTCTTCTTCACTTTCTGCCATAAGGATGATGTCATCTGCATATCTGAGGTTATTGATATTTCTCCCAGCAATCTTGATTCCAGCTTGTGCTTCTTCCAGCCCAGCGTTTCTCATGATGTACTCTTAACTCTCCCCAAACCTGCTGGCCACATTCTCAGCTTTTCAGGGGTGATGGAGGGCTCCATTGGAATGGTTCAGATGGTAAAGAATCTGACTGCAGTGCAGGAGACCTGGGCTCAATCCCTGGATTGGGAAGATCCCCTGGAGAAAGAAATGGCAATCCACTCCAGTTTTCTTGACTTAGAAATCCCATAAACAGAGAAGCCTGGCAGGCTACAGTCATGGGGTCACAAGAGTTGGACACGACTTAGCCCCTAAACCTATCGACCTAATTCATTATTAGCTACTCTCAATAATGTTTTATGTTAATCTAATGTACCATTACTTTCCTAAGGAAACTGGGACATTAAAGGAGAAGTGACACTTGAGAGATGAGGTGGTAAATGTTTTGGATGCCAAGTCCTGCTTCACAGCCTAATCCCCTCTTTCAGGCTCTGATAGATTCTGCTGTGTCCAGGCCTCCTGATCAGGGTAGGAAATTGAGTAGCAGCCTTGACAAGAAACAGTGCTGTGATTGATTAGAAATGTCTGGTTTGGGGGCAAGATGATGTGAGAGGTGGTATATAGAACACAGATTCTACCTACTCCGGTGTAGCCTTGTATTTCCACTCTGACCTTACACCTCATTTCCTTTTTTTAAAAAAATTTTTTCATTGGAGTATAGCTACTTTACAATGTTGTGTTAGTTTCTGCTGTACAGCAAAGTAAATCACTTTTATGTATACATACATCCCCTCTCTTTTTTAGATTTCCTTCTCATTTAGGTCACCACACAGCACTGAGTAGAGCTCCCTGTGCTAGTCTCATTCGGTATATGAGTCAGTGACTCAGTTGGTTCTCATTAGTTTTCTATTTACACCTAATTTCTTATCAGAATTCATACCAATATTAAATTGGAGCTCCCAACACCTATCCCTTTAAAAAAAATCAGCTTCCAAATTCTATGTCTTCTTGCCTACTGCCCAAGCTCCTTGACAAACATTCTTATTTGAGTTTACCAGATTGTTGTAGTCTTCCACATTTTCTAGTTTCTTTCATTTTTCTGTTTCTAAAATATTCTGTCACCATGAAGTAGACATTTCTAGGAATGCAGGAAAAGAAAATATCATTTTCCTTGACTGTATAGCCATCACATTCATCTACCCTGGAGCGTGTTTCAACCAGAGAAGCAGAATCATATTGTTAGTCGCTCAGTCATGTCCAACTCTCTGCGACCTCATGGACTGTAGCCCTCCAGGCTCCTCCGTTCATGGGATTCTCCAGGCAAGAATATGGAGTCAGCTGCCATTTCCTCCTCCAGGGGAATCTTCCTGACCCAGGGATGGAAACTGGGTCTCCTACATGACAAGCAGATTCTTTACCGTCTGAGGCAGCAGGAAAGCAGAGTAACAGGATACATGTAAAAAGAGAGTCCATCACTGACTCAATGGACATGAACTTGGGCAAACCATGGGAGATGGTGAGGGACAAGGAAGCCTGGCATGCTGCAGTCCATGGGGTCTTGAAGAATCAGACACAACTTGGTGACTGAGCAAGGACAACAAAATGGAGAGAAACAGAGAGAAGGAGAACCTGAGATTTTCTGCAGAGAATTTGCTTTTAGAAATCAGGGAGTTTGTTAAGTAGCCTCTCAAACAGTATTTTCTGCATATCCCATGCTCAAGCTGCACACCCACAGGGTACGCAATCCGGAAGTGTGATGTTGTGATACAATGAGAAAGAAACATTTGGTCTTCATCCCAGTGGTTGGCACAGAGCTTTTCTAAGACCCTTGGAATTGCTGGAGCTTTGTTTTCTATGCTAATGAAGGGAATCTCAGGGTGCAGGCTGCCTGCCAGAGGAGTGAAAACACAGGAGTTGGAGCCTTTGGAGGGCTGGAATTTTTAGTCTCTCCACCTCCATCTTCCCAACCTCCAGGGAGGGAGTGAGATTGGGGTTAATTCCCAAGTGTCACTGATATCATCAAGTATGCCTATGTGATGGAACTGCCATGAAAACACTGAATAATGGGGTTCAGAGAGCTTTCAAGCTGTGACTGCTTGGAAGCGCTGGAGAGCTAGTGCTCAGAGGAAGCATGGAAGCTCCACCCTCCCCACATATCTTATCTGTGCATCTCTTCCATTATCTGTTTCTGAGTTGTTTCCTTTATTGTCATTGTTGTTCAGTTGCTAAGTTGTGTCTAACTCTTTGTGACCCTGTGGATGGTAGATCGTCAGACTCCTCTGTCCATGGGATTTTCCCAGGTAAGAATACTTCAGTGGGCTGCCATTTCCTCCTCCAGGGGATCTTCCCAACCCAGGGACCGAACTCACATCTCCTGCATTAGCAGGCAGATTATTTACCACTGTGCCACCTGGGAAGACTTTGTATCCTTTATAATAAACTGCTGAAAGCAAGTTAGGGCTTGCAAAGTTCTGTGAGGCATTTTAGAAAATTATCAAACCTGAGGAAGGGGTCCTGGGAACCCCTGGTTTGTAGCCAGTTGGTCAAAAGTATTGGAGGCCCAGGCTTAGGACTGGCATTTTAAGTGAAAGGCAGTCTTCTAGGACTGAGCTCTGAATCTGTGGACTCTATGCTAACTCTAGGAAGTCAGTGTCAGAATCGTTTGGTGCAGAAAACCACACGCTTGGTGTTAGGAGTGCTGAGAGGAGAGAGAGGAAGTTTTTCCTTTAGGGAAGGGAAAGTCTTGAAGAGGCTGGAACCCAAGAGCATGAGTTGAAAGTCATGAGGACAGACTAGAACCACTTCTAATTTTCAGGATGTAGGTGCCCTGCAGAAGTTGGGGCCCTTAGTCACAGAGCTCAACACACATACCTGACCCAGGAATCAGAGAAGCTGAAGAGAGAACCTAGGAGACATTAGAGCAACTCCACATCACTATGGCAACACCTAGAACAAGCAAGGCAATGTGGAGGTGAAGGATCTGTCTTATGGGAGTGCCCCACATCCCTAGTTGGCAAATACTCCATGAGATGATGTTCAGTAGGTCACCTGCCACACCATCATTCATTACTCTGCTTAATTTACAATGTGTTTTCCTTCCTAGTAGGGGGAGGGAGCGTCATTGCCAGGGCAACTTGAAGTAATATAAGCTAATCTCAGTCTTTACCAAAATCTTAACTCTACTTGGTCAAACATCCATTGTCCCTTCCTCCTGAGGTCCAGAGAGCAAAAACTTTCTTTAGTCCTGCGTGTGTTCTCTCCAGGGATCCCATCAATTTCTATATGATTTTCTAAAGTTAATATCTTAATGCAAGGATATATTGTACAACATAAGGAATATACCAAATATTTTAAAATATTAATAACTATAAATGTACATAATTTTAAACTGTGAATCACTGTTTTGTACAATGTAACATGTAATACTGTACATCAACTACAATAAGCAATAAAAGCAGGGGCTTCCCTGATGGTGCAGTGGATAGGAATCCACTTGCCAGTGCAAGGTACATGGGTTTGATCCTTGTCCAGGAAGTTTCCACATGCCACAGAACAACTAAGACCATGTGCCACAACTACTGAGCCCAAACTCTATGGCTTGGGAGATGCAACTACTAAAGCCTGTGTGCCTAGAGCCCATGCTTCCAAACAAGAAAAGCCACTTCCATGAGAAGCTTGTGAATGCAACTAGAGAGTAGATGCCACTCACCACAACCAGAAAAAGCCTGAGTGCAGCAATGAAGACCCAGTGCAGCCAAATAAATAAATATAATAGTGAAAACAAACAAAAGTAATATGTTAATTCATTTCATTAGTATTAAGTAACCTTGATACTTTCCTTGCCTCCAGTACAATAGATTCACCCTCTGATCAATACTGTTACTCAAGAGCAAATGTTCAATAATTACTTGCTGAATGAATAAACCTCAGTCTATTATCAGTTCACCATTTGTACCTACCTTGGCTTTGGCCATCTGGAAAACAAGGTCCATTTCCTGTTTCCCATTATGACACAGATAAATTAGTCCAGACAAGTGGCAGATTGTGAAATTATGAGAATGAATAAATCATCTGGGCAACAATAAATGACATTAAGGTATAGAATCACAAAGCTTTATTTCAATCAGCCCTAAGGCCCTCCACTCTCCCTGAATCAGCCTGGTCTAATAATTACCACTGCTTGCAAAACAAAGCAAGCAAACAAACCCATAGGATTAGTTGTCTTGGATGGTTAATCTACATTCATATGCTGGATGTCTCCAGCTAAAAGTGAAGTCTTTTCCTAAATGCCTGTATTTCTAATTTTTAATTGATTTGAGTCAGAATTTCTTCTTTTCTTCTTTTAAGCTGAAAAATGTCTCTACTAGACACAGGGAAGCAGAGTACCGGGGGCAGTTATTGATTGGTAGCCAGGGATGGCTCTCTGAGGAGAGATGGGAGAAGGTAGCCACAAGTCCCCTGGGAAGAGCATTTTGGGAAGGGAGAAGGACAAATTTCAAGGACCCTGTCATGGCTGACACAGGGAAAGGCAGAGAGATTGGAAAACTGAATAAAAGAAATAGAAACCAATAAACAGTCTCCCTCCTCAAACATAACCAATTATCTTTCTTTTCTACATAGTTTTTCCAATCAATACTCTGGCTAGGCTTTTTCTTAGCCCTGGCCAGCATTTACCATTGGCCACAGGTAGATGCACCATCCGTCTTCCCTGGTGGGCCAATGCAGGAGACACAGGTTTGATCCCTGGGTTGGGAAGATCCCCTGGAGGAAGAAATGGCAAGCATTCTTGCCTGGGAGATCCCATGGCCAGAGGAGCCTGGAGGGATACAGTCCATAGGGTCACAAAGAGCCGGACCCAAGTGAGTGCACACATATACACAGATACACTATCACCACTTAAACATTCTCTTACTGTTAGACACACCCACACCATAAGAAGAGATGGGATCTCCCCAAGCCCTTCTTCTCTGCATCCTCCAAAACAAGTCCTCAGCCCCTCTCTCTGCAGAATTCCATTGAGAAATAAGACAGTGTCCAAGAGGCCTCATGGGGAAGACTAAGATCCCAGCTTTACATGAAGTCCTCAAGATCTTTGCTCCTGAGATTCCTGGGTCCTCAGGCCCACACACTCCCTGTGATTCTCATGCTAACCTCCTCCCCCAGTGAGTCTGACTTGATATAAAGTCAAGATAGAGACATACAAGCCAGGCAGTCTTCTGTTTGCGATCTGGTCAACTTCACCTACCACACCCCCCAAAACCCCTGCCCCTGCCCCAAGGCCTCTCCAGCAATCTGACCCTCCAAATCCAGGCAGGGAGCCAGGAATGACCACTGGGCACAAGTGTTTCTGCTTTCCAAGAGTATTCTGGCCTCCTCACTCACTTGCTCTAGGAGGAAACCTCACCCCAGGGTGCTGACTCACCCACATCACCTCTCCAGGAGGAGGATGGCCAGAGGAGGTGAAGAGTGGGGTGAAGGCTAGTGTTCTGGCTGTAACAATGAAAAGAAGCTACCAAAGTGGGCACAGCCCTTACCTCCTATTGCCTGGGAGGAAGCAAGAAGCTCTTCCAGTCTGGCAGGTGCTATTTGCACTTCCTATAACGTGTGAGGTAGGAGTGTAGAAACAGTAGTAGATGACTTCCGAGAATAGGCAACCGAGGCCTGTGACAAACGTGTGTACTATTTATGTGAAACCTGATGCCTCTGCTAAAAATAGGGCTCCCCACCAAATGCTCCATCCTGATACAGCACGGGGTGTGCTCAGTCGCTCAGTCATAGCCGACTCTTTGCGAACCCATGGACTGTGGGCTGCCAGACTTCTCCGTCTATGGGATTCTCCAGGCAGAAATGCTGGAGTGGGTTGCCATTTCCTACTCCAGGGGTTCTTCCCAACGCAGGAAATAAACCTGCATCTCCTGCATTGGCAGGTGGATTCTTTACCACTGAGCCACCAGGGAAGCCCAATTCTAACACTACAAAGATAATAAAGTTATTGTACATCTAACTTTTGTCCAGGCTGCTGGCCTATGTTTTTGTCATCTAACAGCACTGCTTTGTTTCCTGGGGCCAATTTCAGTGTAATATCACAGAAGCAGCACTCAGTCCAAGCCCTAGCTCCTCTGCTGGCTAATTGTTCCAGATTGACATTATTGGCAAAATGAAAGTGGAGGTCTTCCCCGATGGCTCAGTGGGTAAAGAATCTGCCTTCAATGCAGGAGATATGGGTTTGATTTTGGGGTTGGAAAGACCCCCTGGAGAAGGGCATAGCAACTCACTCCAGTATTCTTGCCTGGAGAGTCCCATGGACAGAGGAACCTGGTGGGCTACAGCCCATAGGGTTGCAGAATCAGACACAACTGAGCAACTACACACAATGGGATAAGATAGAGTTTAAGACTAGCTTCCAGTTCCATACTTTATGAATCTAAGAAATCATTTGGGTAGTTGAAGTCTTGATGGGAACGTGGCATTTTCACTTTCAGGAATTGCTTGGAATTTCTTGTAAGAAGACATGTAATCCATGTCAAATGAATGGCTTTATGCAACTAGCCATTTAACTTGAATTTCTGAAATTATGAAATTTTACCCATATAGTCTCAGTTCAACAAACCCAACCAGATGCAGGGGAAAATCCTCATTTTTTAAAATTATACCCACTTTTGGTAAGTTTCCAGTGAAACAGGTACGATTAATTGCTCATTGCTAGAGGACTATGAATTGGAAAGTGACTTGAAAATATACTGACTAAACATCAACACTTACCTGCAAGTAAAGAAACCTAACCAGAGTGAGCAAATAAGAGAAAACAAGGGTTTAAAAAAATTCATATGATTAAAACGTACAAAGTGCTTTTCCCCACTCTCCCACCAGGTTGTTTCTCTCTCAAGGTGACTGGTGGGACTCAGAGCAGGGAACAGGGGGAAGAGCTTGGCAGCTGGAAGTTCCATATTCACATCTTTATAGACCCAGGTTTTTAAAAGAAAAGAGGCTACTCTTCTGTCAGCTCCAATTTGAAAAATCTCAGGGAAGGACTGTGATTGGCTTGCTTTGGACCACAGGCCTTCCAATTGGTCCAACTATTTGTTCAATTGGCTGAGCTTGGGTCATGTGCCTGCCCCTGAGGGGAATGGACTGAGATTCTGTTACTATAGCAAGTGGAAAAGTGGAGTACCACTCACATGGCCATTGAGGGGATTTGTAACTGAACAGGGACAAATTGAAACACACATGGCTCTTATGTGGCCTCTATTTAGAGTCAGAGTAGGAACATGTCACAAAGTGGATCTGAGAGTTGTAATAATCTAAGTGTCTGAAGATGTTTTAAAAAGTGGAATCTCTTCAGAACAATCCTGCCCACTTCTTGGCAGGGACAAGAAGGAACTGATATTTTGGGAGAGATGTAATTTTTAAGGGAGCAAAAAGGATTTCTCTTTAATAAAATGATTTTACCTGCTGTAAAAATTCACTAAATCCCACAATATTTACTAAAAAAAAGGTGTAATGAGACTTGTCTTTTAACTTCATCCAGAGGGAAAAAAAGGAGCTCTGTGTAGATAAGGTGAAGTGTCAGGACTAAAATAAGCAGTTACCAAGACTTGAGGATAGGGCTTTAAAAGAACCACAGGCAAATTAAGACAATTCTTTACCCTTTAACACCTATTAAATTCTGGGAATTTTTTTTTAATTATACCCGCTTTTGGTAAGGTTCCAGTGAAACAGGTACAATTATTGCTCATTGCTAGAGGACTATGAATTGGAAAGTGACTTGAAAATATACACTTATAGCCATTAAAGTGCCTGATGTTTTGATCCAGTAATCTCTCTTCAAGGAATTTCTCCTTAGGAATTAAACTAAATGAAGGTAAAATAAAGAAGCTCCCTGAGTTTTAACTTTTACTGAAGCATAGTGAAGAGCAACGGAGAAGGCACTGGCGACCCACTCCAGTACTCTTGCCTGGAAAATCCCATGGACAGAGAAGCCTGGTAGGCTGCAGTCCATGGGATCACTAAGAGTTGGACATGACTAAGCGAATTCACTTTCACTTTTCTTTTTTATGCATTGGAGAAGGAAATGGCAACCCACTCCAGTGTTCTTGCCTGGAGAATCCCAGGGATGGAGGAGCCTGGTGGGCTGCCGTCTATGGGGTCACACAGAGTCGGACATGACTGATGCGACTTAGCAGCAGCAGCAGTGAAGACCAAGGTCATGTTTTATTTATTCCTTGTGTCTCCAATACAATCTCCAACAGGTATGACACTGAGTTGGCACTTTCAAGTTTGTTAAAATAAGGAAATACAATGTTCACAGAAGGATATTTCCAAAGTGAATGTTATAAGATTATTTCAATGTGAGAGGATGCTGACATTAAAATTAAGTATGAAAACAACATTGTAGTTGGGGAGAGAGCTTATCTTACAGGTCTGGGAGGTGTGGTGGAGAAACTAGAGTGTATATAGCATTCCTGTGTGTGCCCAGTCATGTCCAACTCTTTGCAACCCCATGGACTGCCCGTTCTGATTACCAGTGTGTAAATTTTATCTATGAATCTGGACATGGAGTCGACAGGAAGCAGAAGAAACCAAACAATAGCTAGTTAGCGTGAATTCTTTATTATATGACCTCTCAATTTAGATTAACTGATAATGTTTGTGAAGTGTAACTCTGGTGGCAGAATGGCCAGCAAGACCTATCCGGATGCAACAAAGCCCTCAGGAGCCTGCCAAGAAGGAATTCTCTGCTCTGGTCCTCACCCTGAGTCTTGGTGGACCTTAGAAATGGAATCTCCCAAAGCAGTCATGGGAATCCCTGTTGGCTCAGAAAGACCCTTGGAGAGCAAGGAGATCAAAAAAGTCAATCCCATAGGAAATCAATCCTGAATATTCATTGGAAGGACTGATGCTGAAGCTCCAATACTTGTGGCCACCTGATGCAAAGAGATGACTCATTGGAAAAGACCTGGATGCTGGGAAGATTGAGGGTAGGAGAAGGGGGTGACAGAGGATGAGAGGTTGGATAGCATTACTGATTCAATGGACAGGAGTTTGAGCAAAGTTTGGGAGACGGTGAAGGACAGAAGAGCCTGGTCTGGGGTCAAAAAGAATTGGATACAACTTAGTGACTGAATAACAACAAAAGCATTCACAAATATATTCACAAATATATAGACTTGATGCTTGACAGGCATGTAGAAGTATTCCATAGAATATCAATCAAAGGTAGACATTTTCTTATTGTGATATCACGGTTTATGTTAAGAAATATGTAATTGTAACCAAGCAGGACCCCATGGGGCCTTATCCCATATCCTCTGCTTTAGCCCCTCTCTGAAGTACTTAGATAATAGTATTTGATTCATATTTCCTGAGTTGCTTTCTTTCTTTCTCCAACAAATAGAACATGTTAACTACTTGATAACCAAGAGCCCATAGCCCCAGGCCTTTTGCAGCCTAAGGATGGATAATGTTAACTTCTGTGACACCACCTGTTAACTCATCATCAGCCAATCAGAGAGCTGTGCACAAGCTGATCAAAGACCCTGTGTCCCCACTGCTGCTGGCCACTCACCACCATTGGCTTTTAAAAGTGTTTTGCAAAACCCCTTCAGGGACAGTGGGGTTTTTTAGTGCAGGACTCTGCCATGAATAAGTCAATAGCCGTGAAATCAGCCCTGGTTTCCTGTATTTGTGAATTTGGGCTCTAGTGTCAATTTTCTCTCTCACTAGAGGTGCTGCGTGTATGCTCAGTCATGTCTGACTTTTTGGGACTCCATAGGCTGTAGCCCCTTAGGCTCCCTGGCCCATGGAATTTTCCAGGCAAAAATACTGGAGTGAGGAGTCATTCCCTTCTCCAGGGGATCTTCCCGACCCAGGGATCAAACTCAGGTCTCTTATGTCTTCTGCATTGGCAGACAGGTTCCTTACAGGTAGGGCAACCTGGGAGTCCCTGTCAGAGCTGCAACCTTGAGCAAATGCGCCATTCACTCTCTCTGTGCACCCCCACCATCTCTGCTGCCCTGGGCGGGATTTGATCCTATGGTCAGTCTTCTCCTCTGTCTCTGACTCAGCACCCCTCCTACCAGCCGCAGCACCTGCTGTTTCAGTGGGTTTCGTGAGACCATGAAAGGCTCTGCTCTTTCAAACAAGATGTCCCACCTCGGGGAAACATTTCTTAGGATTAGCCACCTTCAGATTCAGCTTGATGCACCTTCACCCTAACTTCTCAGGAAAACACTCATAAAAAATGAAAAGAAGAAAATTCACAACAGCAGGGACATGATGGATAACCACTGACCATATGGCAGCATCCAGAGGAGCGAAGAGGGTGCCACGTCTACTGGGCCACAGGGAGAACAGCAGCCCTGGCTGCCGCTAAACCCCTCCAGTGAGGCCCGGGGCTATACATCCACCCAGGGCTTCGGGCATTCAGACTGCAGAGTCCACCAGGAACGTGTGTACTGTCAGCTTGGGCTCTGCCTCCCCGCAAAAGCCACAAGTCCATTTTTTTTACCTCCTTCCCAGGTCCTCCATGTCTGCCCCCTTGACACTGGAGAGTGAGTAGGACTGATCCTTTTGGAAATTTTGTAGTTCAGTTTATTCTTCTGTGTGTGTGTGTGTGTGTGCTTAGTCATGTCTGACTCTTGCCACCCCATGGACTTTGGCCCATCAGGCTCCTCTGTCCATGTGATTTCCCAGGCAATAAAACTGAAGTAGGCTGCCATTACCTTCTCCAGGGGATCCTCCCCTCCCAGGGATCGAACCTGTGTCTCCTGCATTGGCTGACAGATTCTTCACCACTAAGCCCTAGTTTTTCTATCCTATTCCATATCCCTCATATCCTTAATCACTGTCTTAATGTCATCATCCTCACTCTGTCCCCTCCTGTGCTCTCATCCTCAGGCTGCTCTGGACTCCCTCCCCCTGACTCAGTTTGCCAATGTTTTCCTGTGCCTTTTAGAATTCAATTCCCTTAATTGCAAAGAAATATAGAGACACAGATGTAGAGAACAAACTTAAGGACACCAAGGAGGGAAGGAGGGTAGGATGCATTGGGAGACTGGGATTGACATATATAAACTCTGTTCAGTCCAGTTCAGTCACTCAGTCATGTCCGACTCTTTGCGACCCCGTGGACTGCAGCACACCAGGCTTCCCTGTCTGTCACCAACTCCCAGAGCTTGCTCAAACTCATGTCCATTGACTCAGGGATGCCATCCAACCATCTCAATCTCTGTCATCCCCTTTTCCTTTTGCTTTCAATCTTCTCCAGCCTCAGGGTCTTTTCCAATGACTAGGCTCTTCGTATCAGGTGGCCAATGTATTGGATCTTCAGTTTCAGCATCAGTCCTTCCAATGAATATTCAGGACTGATTTCCTTTAGGATTGACTGGTTGGATCTCCTTGCTGTCCAGTTCAATTCAGTTCACTTCCGTCGCTCAGTCGTGTCCAAATGTTTGCAACCCCATGAACTGCAGCACGCCAGGCCTCCCTGTCCATCACCAACTCCCAGAGTCCACCCAAACCCATGTCCACTGCATCGGTGATGCCATCCAACCATCTCATCCTGGGTCATCCCCTTCTCCTCCTGCCCTCAATCTTTCCCAGCATCAGGGTCTTTTCCAATGAGTCAGCTCTTCACATCAGGTGGCCAAAGTATTGGAGATTCAGCTTCAACATCAGTCCTTCCAATGAACACCCAGGACTGATCTAATTTATAATGGACTGGTTGGATCTTCTTGCAGTCCAAGGGACTCTCAAGAGTCTTCTCCAGCACCACAGTTCAAAAGCATCAATTCTTCAGCATTCAGCTTTCTTTATAGTCCAACTTGCACATCCATTCACGACTACTGGAAAAACCATTGCTTTGACTAGATGGACCTTTGTCAGCAAAGTAATGTCTCTGCTTTTTAATATACTGTCTAGGTTGGTCATAGCTTTTCTTCCGAGGAGCAAGCATCTTAGTACTATATATAAAATAGATAACTAATGAGAACCTACTGTATAGCACAGGGAACTCTACTCGGTGCTCTGTGGTGACCTGAATGGGGAGGAAATCCAAAAAGAGAAGGGATATATGTATACATGTAGCTGATTCACTTTAAATATATAGAGGAAACTAACAGCATGTACAGAAAAACACTCCTGTAAAGATTAATTTAAAAAGAATTTCACACCCTTTTTTTTCTGTAAAAATTTTTTTATTGAAGTTGAGTTGATTTTGGAGAAGGAAATAGCAACCCACTCCAGTATTCTTGCCTGGAGAATCCCATGGACAGAGGAGTCTGGTAGGCTATAGTCCATGGGGTCAAAAAGAGTCAAACATGACTTATCAACTGAGCACAGAGTGACCCTTGAAATAAGTAGCATCTGGGAGAGGCCAGGGGAGTCTAGGTATCCTGGCATTTCCCACTGCCCCCTTCATTCCTTCAAAAGAAAATGTGTGGATGAAGGGGTAATACCCAAAGACTGAACTTGGAGAAGAAAGGTCCAACAGCATGTTAGAACTCATTGCCAGACAGACTTCCTTATCTCCCATAGGAGAAAAACAATTTGAAGGACCACAGGAGGTAGAGGCCTCTTTGGGTGTGTGGGGGGAAAAGAATGTGTGCATGTGTGTTCACACATGCATGTATGTGTGTATGTTGGGCAGTCAAGGGGAAGAAGGTAGTACACAGTATTGCTTGATTCACTCACCTCTCATTTTCCTGGAAAAGAATTTCATGCTTTTCCAGTTATATGGAGAAGAAGAAGCCATGTTTATATAATGTTGTCCTGGCTTTCTAACTCTATCGGATTCAAGCTGAATTAAAGTCCTTTCTCACAAATTTCAAATTAAGATATTGGATTAAGGCCTTCTCTGATGGCTCATTGGTGAAGAATCTGCCTGCCAGTGCAGGAGACACAGCTTCAGTCCCTGGTCCAGAAAGATCCCACATGCTGGGAACAACGAAGCCCATGTGCCACAGCTGCTGAGCCTATGCTCTAGAGCCTGCGAGCAACAACTGCTGAGCCCACGTGCTGCAGCTACTGAAGCCCAGGAGCCATAGAGCCCGTGCTCCGAACCTGTACACAACAACTAGAGAGTAGTCCCCCCTCTCGGCAACTAGAGGAAAAGCCTGTGCAGCAATGAAGACTCAGCACAGCCAAAAATAAAATAAAGTTTCTAAAAATATTGAATTAAGATATTGAAACATTGGCCTGTCCACTCTCTGAGTCTGGATGGCACATTCTGGAACCATCACCAATGACCGAATTCTTTCTTGTCAACTGGAAAAAGCAAGATGAATGGCAGTGGTAGAACACTGTCAAAACGTGTGCAAAGCAGAAGCACAAGACAGATCTGCCGGAGTCTCTCTAATGTCGCCCCAGTCTGTCTGCATCCTCACCTGGATATAGGACTTCCTCCATTTGCATGATTCCCCTAAATTCTTACTATAACACCCTTAGTCCTCACCCTTTGGCTTAAGCTGGCTTAAGGTTTCTATTTCTAGCAACCAAGAGAATCCTAATATCCATTACTATCTAAAGAATTTATATTTTTAATGTTATCTTACATATATCACTCTTTTTTCAAGTTTCATCAACTTTTTTCTGAATTTTTAAAATTTTTAATTTTTAAATTAGTTTTTATTGGAGTATAGTTGTTTTATAGTGTTGTGTTAGTTTCTTCTGTACAGTGAATGAATCAGCCATGCATGTACATATATCCCCTCTGTTTTGGATTTCCTTCCCATTTACAGCTTTCCTTGTGGCTCAGCAGTAAAGAATCCACTTCCAATGCAGGAGATGTGAGTTTGATCCCTGGGTTGGGAAGATCCTCTGGAGAATGAAATGGCAACCCACACCAGTACTCTTGCCTGGAAATCCCATGGACAGAGGAGCCGGGCAGGCTACAGTCCTTGGGGTCGCAAAGAGTCGGACATGACTTAGCGGCTAAACCACCACATTAGGTCACCATAGAGCATTATCAACAACTTTAAGAAACTTTCATCACAGTTCTTATGACAGTGAACAGTAATTATTTTGCACACAGCCCACCACTACACTAAGAATTCATTAAGAGTCAGGGTGGTGACTTTCTTATTCATCTCTTGATCCCCAGACCCATCAATCAAGGGCTAAGCTGTCTCATTGGTCCGGTAATAGCAGCAATGGGCACAGGGTCTGCAGTGGGAAATGGTACCTCCTGCCTTGACTGCTGTTTCAGAAAGTAGCTCCTGACTTATCAGCTGCCTTTACACCTGAGACTCACGATGCATCCTTGTCATCCCAGCACAAGAAGCCTAGAAGGTTGTGTTAATGCTGACAAGTGGGCAGGCTCTAGGAGAATCACAGGCTCCAGCACTTCTAGGGCTGTGCAATCCAGCATCCCAGCACTAGCCTCAAGTGGCTCATGGAACACTTGATATGTGGCCAGTTCCAACGTGAGATACACTGTTGAGGTAACGTGCACACTGGCTTGTGAAGACACAGAAGGAGAAATACAATGTAAAGTGTCTTGTTAATAATATTTACTTTGGGGATTTTTCTGGTGGCTCAGTGATGAAGAATCTGCCTGCTAACGCAGGAGACACAGGTTCGATCCCTGGTCTGAGAATATCCCACATTACTCATAGCAACTAAACCCATGTGCCGCAACAATTGAGTCTGTGCTCTGGAGCCCAGGAGCCTCAACTACTGAAGGCCAAGTATACTAGAGCCTGTGCTCCACAACAAGAGAAGACACCACAAGAAGAAACCTGAGCATCGAAAACTAGAGAGTAGCCCCTGCTCACCGCAACTAGAGAAAAGCCCCAGCAGGAATGAAGATGCAGGGGACTTCCCTGGTGGTCCAGTGGCTGAGTTTTCGCTACCAATGCAGGGCACCCAGGTTCGATCCCTAGTCAGGGAACTAGATCCTACAGGCTGCAACTAGAAGTGTGTTGCAACCAAATAAATAAAAATAAACATTTAAAACAAGGAATGAAGACTCAGCATAGTCAAAAATAAATAAATAAATAACTTTAAAGTGTTTACATTGATTATATAATCTACACTATATTGCTTTATATAAAATGTTATTAAAATTAATTTGACCTATTTCTTTATACCATATTTTCCCAAATTCTTTTTTCTGATTAAGGCATAATTGAAATATGGCATTATGTTCATTTTAGGTATATTACTTGATGATTCACTATTTCTAAGTATTACAAAATGATCATCACAGTAAGTCAAGTTAGCATCCATAGCCATACATAGTTATAATTTTTTGCCTTGTAATAAGAATTGTTGACATCTAGTGTCTGAAACAACTTTCAAATATGCAGTACAGTATCATTAACTATCATCACCACATCATTTCTTTTTTTTTTTAAAAAAAGAGTATAGTTGCTTTACAATGTTGTGCTGATGTAGTGACCCAGCCATATGAATACATGTATCCCTTCCCTCTTAAACCTCCCTCCCACCCCCATCCCACCCATCTAGGTCATCACAGAGCACCGAGCTGAGCTCCCTGTGCTACGCAGCAGCTTCCCACTGGCCATCTATTTTGCACACGGTAGTGTGTATATGTCAGTCCTACTCTTCCAGTCCATCCCACCCTCCACTATCTTCCTGTGTCCACACGCCCAGTCTCTACATCTGCGTCTCTATTTCTGCACTGCAGGTAGTCTTACCTGTACCATTTTCCTAGACCCCACATATATGCATTAATATATATTTGGTTTTGTGCTTTTTAAACATAGCTACCAGAAAACAAAATGACACGTGTCTCTCCCTGTCTTTCTCCTGGATAGTGCTGCAGACTCTGACTGAGGACGAAGAACAGGGAAGAAGGAGATGGAGAAAGAGGCAGATGAAGGAAAACAAATTGTCTTTTTTTCTGAGGAATTTGGCTGCAAAATTAGCATTCTTTGGACATGTAATATGTAACATTTCACATGTAATATTTCATTTAATCTTCAAAACAATCCTATAAAGTTTCTGTGACTAGGATTCTCATGTTAGTGATGAGGAAACTTGGGAAACTGTGAGTAAGTGGCCCAAGGTCCTATAGACAGTTAAATGGTTCTGCTGGTGTGTGCACAGAAACCACATCCACCCTCTCATTCTTTATTCTCCATCCCCTAGCCACTGGGTAGCACAAGCTAGAAGCTCTGTGTACATTCTCACTGACTTCTCCCAGAATCTCTCGACCAAATCTGCCTTGTGTCATTTTTTTTTTTTTTTTAAGTATAATAGAGTTCACTCTGTGTTCCTTGAGCAAACATAAAAGGAGTCTTGGTGAGTTCAGTGGTTCTGGATATTAGAGCTAAAACCCAGCCTCCCCAGGACCATCCCCACCCCACACCCCTTCGGATAGAGCTTGAAGAAGCCCAGTGCTTTGCAAACTTTGCTTAAGAAAATTGGATGGGACCTAATCAGCTGAAAAAAACAAGGCTGCAAATTGATCTTGACATGGGAAGTCGTCAAGAATCTGCAATGAAATTTCCAAGCTGTCAAAACAGTTCAATATGCATTCACTTAGAGCATGGGGGATTAAGAATTCCAATTCTCCACCAGACACCAATGACGAGTGGAGAAAATGAATGGGCCATTATGAATTTAATCTTCTGATGCTAATTGTCCCTGGAACATTGCAGGACACAAACACCATCCTCCCCGGCAGCTGCCTTGAGAGCTCAACTGGGTTTCCACCTGGGTCTTCCAAGGATCCCATTCCTTGGAAGATGAGCTGCCAGCCTTACTTAACACAGCAGGGGGCCAGTCCTGGATGAGGCCATGCACTCGTTAGCCTCTCTTGGCACCAGACAGCAATGCCGGGTCCCTTTGAGTCAGGCAGTGACACCGGGGCTCCCTGGAGTTTCTCAGCCCGGGCCTGAAAGCAGGAGGCACGCCCCGGGAGCTCTGGTGTATCCGTGTCTTAGGGCTGTCACAACAAAGCACCGCAGACTGTGTGGCTTAAACAACAGCGATGTCCTGTGTTGTCATAGTTCTGGAGTTTAAAAATCCAAAATCAAGGTCTTGTCAGGATTGATTCCTTTTTAAAAATTTTATTTTACTCTTACTGTGCTGGGTCTTCGTCGCTGCGCAGGCTTTCCCTAGTTTCGTCAAGTGGGAGCCACTCTTTAGCTGCAGTGCGTGGGCTTCTCATTGTGGTAGCTTCACTTGCTGCAGAACAGTGGCTCTTGGGTGCATGGGCTTCAATGGTTGTGGCACACGTGCTTAGTTGCCCCGAGGCATGTGGAATCTTCTTCGACCAGGGATCGAACCCCTGTTCCCTGCATTGGCAGTCAGACTCTTAACCACTGTCCTGCCAGGGAAGTCCAGGATGGGTTTCTTTTGAGGGCTGTGATGGAGAATCTGTCCCACACCTCTCTTCCAGCTTCTTCTGGTTTGCTGACAATCATTGGGGCACCTTGGCTTGTACAAGTATCACCCCATCTCTGCTCTCAAGTTCACACAACGTATACCCTGTTGTGAGAGTTGGTCTCTGTGTCCAAATTTCTTCTTTTCTTATGAATACAGCCATACTGGATCAGGATCCACCCTGACAACCTCGTCTTTACTGGAAGGTCTACAAAGACCATATTTCCAAATAAAGTCACATTCACCAGTCCTGGGGTTTGTACTTCAGCATCTTTTTTTTTTTTTAGAATATTTTTCAAAAATTAATTTGTTTATTTTAATTGGAGACTAATTACCTTACAATATTGTAGTGGTTTTTTCTCATACATTGACATAAATCAGCCATGGGTGTACATGTGTTCCCCATCCTGAACCCCCCTCCCACCTCCCTCCCCATCCCATCCCTCAGGGTCATCCCAGTGCACCAGCCCTGAGCACCCTGTCTCATGCATTGAAGCTGGACTGGTGATCTCTTTCACATATAATAATATACATGTTTCAGTGCTATTCTCTCATATCATCCCACCCTCACCTCCCACAGAGTCCAAAAGTTTGTTCTTTACATCTGTGTCTCTTTTGCTGCCTTGCATATAGGGTCATCATTACACCATCTTTCTAAATTCCATATATATGTATTAATATACTGTATTGGTGTTTTTCTTTCTGACTTTTTTCACTCTGTATAATAGGCTCCAGTTTCATCCATCTCATTAGAACTGATTCAAATGCATTCTTTTTCATCAGTCAGTTCAGTTCAGTCGCTCAGTCATGTCGAACTCTTTGCGACCCCATGAATCGCAGCACGCCAGGCCTCCCTGTCCATCACCATCTCCCGGAGTTCACTCAGACTCACGTCCATCGAGTCCGTGATGCCATCCAGCCATCTCATCCTCGGTCGTCCCCTTCTCCTCCTGCCCCCAATCCCTCCCAGCATCAGGGTCTTTTCCAATGAGTCAACTCTTTGCATGAGGTGGCCAAAGTACTAGAGTTTCAGCTTTAGCATCATTCCTTCCAAAGAAATCCCAGGGTTGATCTCCTTCAGAATGGACTGGTTGGATCTCCTTGCAGTCCAAGGGACTCTCAAGAGTCTTCCCAACACCACAGTTCAAAAGCATCAATTCTTCGGCACTCAGCCTTCTTCACAGTCCAACTTTCGCATCCATACACGACCATAGGAAAAACCATAGCCTTGACTAGACAGACCTTAGTCGGCAAAGTAATGTCTCTGCTTTTGAATATACTATCTAGGTTGGTCATAATTTTTCTTCCAAGGAGTAAGTGTCTTTTAATTTCATGGCTACAGTCACCATCTGCAGTGATTTTGGAGCCCCCCAAAATAAAGTCTGACACTGTTTCTACTGTTTCCCCATCTATTTGCCATGAAGTGATGGGACCAGATGCCATGATCTTCATTTTCTGAATGTTGAACTTTAAGCCAACTTTTTCACTCTCCTCTTTCACTTTCCTCAAGAGGCTTTTTAGCTCCTCTTCACTTTCTGCCATAAGGGTGGTGTCATCTATCATTTTGCCTTTTCATACTGTTCATGGGGTTCTCAAGGCAAGAATACTGAAGTGGCTTGCCATTCCCTTCTCCAGTGGACCACATTCTGTCAGACCTCTCCACCATGACCCGCCCATCTTGGGTTGCCCCGCAGGCATGGCTTGGTTTCATTGAGTTAGACAAGGCTGTGGTCCTAGTGTGATTAGACTGACTAGTTTTCTGTGAGTATGGTTTCAGTGTGTCTGCCCTCTGATGCCCTCTTGTAACACCTACCATCTTACTTGGGTTTCTCTTACCTTGAGCATGGGGTATCTCTTCATGGCTACTCCAGCAAAGCACAGCTGCTGCTCCTTACCTTGGATGAGGGGTATCTCCTTACCGCCACTGTTGCTGAATAATATTCCATTGTACATATGTACCACAGCCTTCTTATCCATTCCTCTGCTGATGGACATCTAGGTTGCTTCCATGTCCTGGCTGTTGTAAACAGTGAGTACTTCAGCATCTCTTGAGGAGACACAGTTCAGTCCAGAGCACCCAGAGTGGCTGGTGTCCCCTAGAAGGACAAGTCTGTCCCTAAACAACTGTCCAGCCTGGGGGCCGAGTCATCAGTTCCATTGACTATTCCTTGTCACAGATTCAGTTCTTCCCAGGGGCCCCCGCTTTGGGTGCTGGGAGCAGGCCGTACCCTGCTGTCTGTCTTGAGCCCCTGGAGTCCTTGGGAGAAGAAGTTCTAGAGCCATGACTGTCTTACTCTGTCTTGCTTCGGGCACCCAGGGGTCGGGTGGGTGTGGCAGAGTGTATGCTGTCTCTGGCCTTATTCCTCACCTGTGCCTGGAACAGTCAGGGCATCATCTGGATCCACAGTCAGGTCTATGCTCTGCCATTTACCAGCCAAGTGACCTTGGCATGTTCTTTGACCTCATTCAGCCTTATCCTTCTCATCTGTCAGTGAGGACCGGGATGCTCGCTTCCTTCCACCTGTTGTGGGGTGGGAGTAGAGGAGGCGGTTCTGGTGAGGCAAGAAGCAAGAATCTGGTGCAGAGTTGGTGGATAATAAACAGTAGCTTCAGAGCTTCCTTGGTGACTCAGTGGTAAAGAATCCGCCTGCCAACGCAGGAGACTCAGGTTTCATCCCCAATCCTGCTCAATCCCACATGCTGCAGAGCAACTAAGCCTGTGTGCCACAACTACTGAGCCTGTGCTCTAGAGCCCAGGAGCCACAACTGCTGAAGTCTTCAATTCCTAGAGCCTGTGCTCCACAACAAGAGAAGCCGCTGCAATGAGAAGCCTGCACACCACAGATAGAGAGTAGCCCCTGCTCGCCACAACTAGAGGAAGCCTGTGCAGCAACGAAAACCCAGCACAGCCAATCATAAATTTAAAAAAATAAATAAGCGGTAGCTTCCAACTCTGAGCTTAGTCAGAGCCTGACCTGGGGGAGAGCAGCTCTTACCCTCTGAGAGGCCGTCCAGCAGACGCCACTCTGAGGACTGAGGACGAGCTTTTCCAGGCTGACCATTTCCTCTGACTAACGTGCTTGCCTAGCTTTCCACACCCTCCAAGATCCTCACTGTACATCCCTGTCGGCATTTAAGTTCCAGAGACAAACGCAGGGCTTGGCAGCCTGAGAGTCAGGAGCAGGTGTGCAGAGAGGGAACGGAAATGCATATTAATGAAGGAAATTGGAAGGCTAATAAAGAATTCCATTCGTGAGGATCTACCTGAAACACAAAGCACCCTTTGACCAATCTCCCAGGGCCCAATTAGACCATCACTTTAGTGAACTTGATTCTGAGATGCAAGTGTGCTTTCCTCTGAGGCTTAGAGAAGAAAGGAGAGAAAGAGGGAGGAAGAGGGGGAAAGAAGAGAGGAAGCGATGGGGGAAGTAGATGGGAGGAGAGGGGAGGGGAGGAGGAGGGAGAGGCACAGAGAAGGGGAGAAGAGCAGATGGGAAAACCCATGCTTCTCTGCCCAGAAGACTCATTCATCGTGTCTAATGAACTACCTCAAAAGGCCAATTGTTGTCCTATTAAGGTAATTACCTGCTATATCTTATGGACATGAAGGGTTTGGGTAGGAGGGCTCATTCCTTTCTATACACTCCCCACCAGTGGTCAGTAGACATCTTTGTTAGTTCTTGCCACCACTCTCCAAGGGACAAGCCTGTTGCCTTCAAGCAAAGAAACCATTAGAGATGGGGAACTGTGATTCTTGGAAAATTTCCCTATCACCTATGGTTGGTTCTGGAAGGATCAGCCCCTGTAGGAAACATGAGGTCCCCTAAGCCCACCTGCATCTGGTCAGGCCAGCCATAGCAGCAACATGGTGACCCGTATTGGAGAGCCCTGGGATCAGTGGCCCTGGCCTTGGAAACCAAGAAGAGAAGTCTTAAGGCTGTAAGAGACTCGGTTCCTGGAAGCACTCCAGAATCAAACAAATAAAAGAAGATTGATCATGAGTGACTCTGATTCCCTCTGGCGCCCGAGATGGGTCAGCTAAAGGCTCATCACCTCCATGACGCTCGCTACATCTCCTTGCAAGTCCGTGCCATTCCTGTCTCTACATGTGTCTGCCTCCTCCACTGCCTGGGGACCTCCCAGGTGGCAGAGACCCTGCCTTATTCACTTTGGAATCCCAGGCAAACAGTAGGTGATCAAAAGTTTTGTAGAACAAGTCAATGAGCTCCCATGGGCAGATGAGACGTGTCCACTACTATGTACACATGGGAAGGAAAATAACCGTCTGCAAAGATTCCATTCCCCCAAATCCTCTATTCCAGCCTGTGTCTTGTCAACAGCCATGATTCAATTCAGGCCTGGAGTCCTGAGAGGGGATCTCCTTCCAGCTGGCTTCTCGCCCTGAGATAGATGGGCCAGGCTGGTGGGAGGGAGGGCTCTCCTTCTGGGAGGGGTGGTGTGCTCTGCTGAAGAGACATTGCATGAATGGAGTCACCCCCTTGTCCCTCTCTGGGACTCAGTGCTCCCTTCTCCAAGATAGGAGTGGGTGGACCAGACCATATCTAGGTGTCCTTTCACCATTGGCTTGTCTCTGTACCAACCAGGGCCACCATGTTCACTGATGAAGGTCACACTGGGCACAAAAGTTACCCAACTGAGGAAGCAGCACTCTTGGAAATCAGCACGCACTCCATCTCCTTCCCTGGTGGGTCAGAGGTAAAGAATACACCTGCCAATGTAGGGGACATGGGTTCTATCCCTGGGTCAGGAAGATCCCATGGAGCAGCTAAGCCTTTGTATCACAACTACTGAGTCCACATGCTGCAAGTACTGAAGCCTGCACACCCTAGAGCCCGTGCTCTGCAACAAGAGAAGCCACCACAATGAGAAGTTCAAGCACTGCAAAGAAGAGCAGCTCTCACTCACTGCAACTAGAGAAAGCCCAAGTGCAGCAACAAAGACCCAGCACAGCCTGAAATAAATAAATAAACTAAGGGAAAACAGCCTGGCAGGAGAAGGCAGAACCATGCCTGAGAGTCTCTGGGAAGTTCCTGGAGGGGAGACTTTGCATCTAGTGTTTTTTGTTTGTTTGTTTGTTTGTTTCATCTGTGCCCCCACATCAAGTGGGATATTATTTCCCCAACCGGGGATCGAACTCATGCCCCCTGCAATGGAAGCGGTCTCAACCACTGGACAGCCAGGGAAGTCCTGAGACATTGTATTTAATTGGCCTCAAGAGCTCCAGGACCCACCATAGGCCTTGATTCAAATGAACAAACCTCTGCTCAGCCAAAAGCCAGAACAGTGCCTGGAGGAAAATTCCACCTGCAGGACCTGCAAGATGCAGAGAAGAAACTGCAGGAGCAGGCAGGCATCTGGGAGGTTGGAATGGGCACAGGACTGGGGCTTCTCAGTTTATAAAAAGTACTTTTCTGCCCCCACCCCAGCTCTTCCTGCCCCCAGAGGATCAGGGGTACACATGTCTCAATTGCAATTTACTAGACAGGAGCTCAGGGAAGTCTGTGGACTTGTGCACCCAGTCAGAATCAGAGCTGAAGCTTGGACCACCTCCTGGATCCCAAACCCTGTGGAGGGGGGCAGGTCCCAAGAAAGGAGCTGGGGTGTTCTTGAAGATATGCCTTCTGCCTGTCATCATAACAAATCAGCTTAGGGCAGAACTAGATGAAAGCTACCTCCAGGCCAATTATTTTTCCCACCGAAGAGAAACAGCTCTCCACAGATACAGCCTCTTCCCCCTATTCTCGTCCCTCTCAATTCCCAAGCAGAAGGAGACATGAACAACTCAGCTCAGACCATCCTCGCTCTGTGTCGTGCCTTTCTGCAGCTGAAAGTGTCATCTTTGTGCATCAGCTTGTATCAGGGTTGCAAATTTAGCAGTGACACTCAGAATTGCAAAGAAAACATATTTATTTTCCACAATTGATGTAAGGAAATTCAATCTGATCTAATAATGTAGAACAGCCTCTTTAGAGAATTCACTCTCTTTTGGATAAATGCTTTGTATTTTTTCCCTCAGTTTTTGGCTGCGCTGTTTGGCATGAGGGATCTTTGTTCCCGGAGAAGGGATCAAACCCATTTCCCCTGCAGTGGCAGTGCAGAGTCTTAACCCCTGGACTGCCAGGAAAGTCCCATAAATGTTTTGTGTTTTTTAATTCTTTTTAATCCCTCTTCACCTCGCTTGGCTTCCCTGGTGGCTCCGAAGGTAAAGAATCTGCCTCCATTGTAAGAGACCCTGGCTCAATCCCTGGGTCAGGAAGATCCCCTGTAGAAGGAAGTGGCAACCCACTCCAGTATTCTTGCTTGGAAAATCCCATGGACAGAGGAGCTTGGCAGGCTACAATCCATGGGATCACAGAGTCGGACACAACTGAGCGACTTTTACTTCCTTCACCTTGCTTAATCTCCAGGATGGCATCTAGCTATATGAGAGAGCTCGTTTGTGTGACCGTGATGCTGCCACGGTCCATTCCAGCTCTGCTGATCTCTATGAGGATGCCCCTGTCCACCTGATTGTCAGGAGCCCAGCTGGCACCTGAGGCTGAGTTGTGCCCTCCTGGGTTCTATCTGGGCTCAGTAGTCTTGCTGCCTTGATTCCATCTCAACCTTCTCCAGGATTGCATGTCCAGGAGGTCTAACTGTGATGCCTAGTGAGCGCTTTTTTATTTGGCTGTGCCAAATCCTAATTGCAGCACACAGGATCTGGTTCCCTGACCAGGGATTAAACCTTAGGCCCCCTGCATTGGGAGCATGAGTCCTAACCCCTAGAGCACCAGGAAGTCGTGCCTAGCCAGCTCTTGGTCAGGATGGCCTGCCCTCCAGCCCGCAGCTCTAGCGCTCCCTCACCATAACACAGCAATATCTTTCTCCCCAGGTAAACCTCCCAGCCAACTCCATCCATCTCTGATCTTATAGGGGCACCAGGAAACAATGGACAGTGTTCCTGCCCCCTCCCCAGCAGCTGAGGAAGCCTCTGGAGTCTTAGCTGGGAGGGTTCCCACTTCAGCTGGGAAAGTCAGAACACACCTCTTTCTGTAGTGACTTCCTGCTTCCGACCCCCTCCTTCCTCCCATGGTTCTTTGTGGCCAGAAGGGGTGACTTCTCCCTTCCTCCTCCTTTGATGGAGACACCCCTTATTCTGTATTTCTACAGGAGACACTTGCCCTCCCGTCTCCTGTATGCTTTGATGGAGGAATGGCTGCCAGTACACGTGGTGTCTGGGTGAGAGAGATGAAAACACATCAGTCTGGTACTTCTGGAAGATGACCTCACTGCACAAGAACACCAGCTCCTTGGGCCAAGCTCCCAGACCTGACAGAAGACCTCTCTTCCGGCCACAGGTGCTCTTAACATCACAGAGATAGGTGAGCAGAAGGGAATGGAAATCTCTTAGACCTGAAAGAGATTGATGTTTTATAGCAAACTGAACATTTGTTCCAATGCAGAGCAAAAAGCAAACTTTCAAGTTTGGTCAAGGGAGCCTTGTGGCTGAAATCTGAAACTTGAGTCCTTAAAGACACAGACTGACCTTGAAAAATGTTCCTTTTCCAGGAACATTTCACTGGCAGCATTTGGGGCAAAATGCTCAATACCTGGCAATATCTGAGGTGTCCAGCCTAAGTGTTTAACACAGCGGCTCATCTGCCAAGGTCGTGCCTCTGGTTTCCATAAGGAATGAGAGCAATCTGGTTCCAAGACCACAGGCTGGCTCCCAGGGGTGGGCGAGTTGGAGCAGAAGTCTGAGCTTTTGGTGTCAACGGGAAACAATATGAGTGAGTGTGGCTGACTCAGCACTGTAACTTATCTCTTGGGAAAAACAAATATGCATCTTAAAGCTCACATTTTACCAGTGTAAGAACCATGGTTCATAAACCTCCTGAATCTGCCAACACATCAACAAAATGTGTGTGTGAGAGAGAGTGAGGGATGGAGGGGTGTCATTGTTTTCTTGTTTTGTTTTCCAAACACTCAAAGAAATATTTGACTTGTATCAGCATACAATGGAATAAATTTAGCGTAGGAATATGGTGACACTAGTGAACATGAACAGGAGGAAATAGCTAATAATAGGAATTAATGAAATAGATGCCAAAATCTGTAATAGAATCAACAAAGCAAAATAGCGGTTCTTTGCAAGCTCTAACGAAATTGCTCTTTTTCTATGTGTATGCATGCATGTTAAGTTGCTTCAGTCATGTCCAGCTCTTTGTGATCCCATGGATTATATAGCCTGCCAGGCTCCTCTGTCCATGGGATTTTGTCCGTCCACTCCAGAATGTCATTTCCTTCTCCAGGGGATCTTCCTGATGCAGGGACCTGCATCTTTTATGTCTCCTGCATTGGCAAGTGGGTTCTGTACCATTAGTGCCACCTGGGAAACCCCATCTTTCTGTATGAAAGTGAAAATGTTAGTCAATCAGTCATGTCCGACTCTGCAACACCACGGACTGTAGCCTGCCAGGCTCCTCTGTCCATGGGATTCTCCAGGCAAGAATACTGGAGTACCCCAGGTCTCCTTCATTGCAGGCAGATTCTTAACTGTCTGAGCCATCAGGGAAATCCATCTTTCTGTATACGTGTCCACAAATTTTTTTTATCTTAATTCCCCAATCAGGGATTGAACTGGTGCTGGTAATAATTTAAAAATTTTAAAAAGAAAAATTCTTAGAAGAACAAAATTCACCCAAATTGAACCAAAAGAAATGAAAGACCTACATAAAGAAAATTCCAAACCAGTTCCAAAGAATTTCACCTCATAGAAATCAGAGAATGACGTTATAAGAAAAATCAAATATAAGCCAGACTCTTTATGAATGTAGATGTAAAATTCCTAAATAAAATAAAGTAGTTCAAATCCAGTGACACATGAAAAATTTTTTTTTAACTTTAGTAATGCATGGTTGTTTAACACTCAAAAATCAATTGTCATTATTATTATTTTTCAAAAAAGATAATGTAAATTTTAAATTCAGGATATAGTTGCAAAACCAGTGATTTAATTCTGAACATGTGGAAATATTAAAAATCTCAAAGAAAAAATGAAAAGTTATAGGAGAGAGGTCATATGATTATTTCAACTATGTGCAGGAAAAGTATTTGATGAAATGCAATATCTGTTTATGTTAGAAAGCTTTATAAAGATAGGAATGAAAGAGGACTTCCTTAATCTGATAAAAGTTATCTATGGAAAGTCTGTCACAGTCATTACAATTACAGAGCTCTCCCCTAATATTGATAGCATCAGAGTCTCTTGCTACCTTCAGTTGACTCAGCACTTCACAGGAGATTCTCAATAAGAAGATAAAGGAATTAGAAAGGAAAGAAAAAAATTATGCTTAGTCATAGATGGCCTGATCATGTAAGAAGAATCCAGAGAAAACAGCTCTTTCCTTGAATCGGTAAGTACGCTTGGCCCCATCCAATCTCCCATGTCTGGCCCCTGGGCCCAGGCTTCTGCAGTTGCTTTCTGAAATTCCATCATGGTGAGGAAAAAGAGGTGATGAACCGTGCTGTGACTTGGAAATCTTTTGCATGATGTAACCTGCATCACCTGCAGTCACGTGTCTTTGGACAAAGCTTGTGACACAGCCGCTCCTGGGTTCAACAGGATAGGCTATGTCATCCTCCTGCAGGGAAGGGCACAATGGAGGGGGACATGATGATGTTGCCTGTCCTGAGAGTGAAAGGCAAACGAGTGGAGGACAGAGAAAGAAGCTGGGAGAGGTACAGGTGTGGTGACAGGTTACGAGAAACCAGGACTGCAGAAGAAAAGAAGCAAGCGAAAGCTTCCAGTGCAGAGTTCCCAAAAGAGCAGGTAGGTCTCATCTTCATCTTTATAGTACTTGTTTGCTTTGCTACAACCTACTCCTAATTCTGGAACGTCTAAGTCCAACACATACTTAAATGCTTTGTGTGTTTTTGCAGGAAATCAGGGAAAGGAGATGAATGACATACTTGGGTGCACAGCGCAGGGAAGAGACCAGCCATGGGAGGAAGAAACCCATGAGAACAGAAGTTGAGTGAAAGCAGAAAACTAGAGAGGGACATGGCTGAGAATTTATGCCCCTGGGAGTTCTCAGAAATCTAGAGAGGGGCATTGGAATTCCCATGGATGTGGAATTAGAGGCTTGAACTAATTTTTCTACATCTCAGACTTCTTGGCTAAGATCCAGGCTACATCTATAACAAGCATGCATTTCTTAAATTGTAAACTAATTAGCAAATATTATGATTGTTTTAAGAACTCCAGGCATGGCCGTCAGCTGTGAGACAGCTAAAGCTGGGCAGGTAAGTGGAGGAATGGTGTTCTGCTGAGTTCTTCTTAGTGTTGCCACAAAGTTACTCAGGAGATCATTAAATATTTTTAACCCCTGTGTATTGCAAACAGTGTAACTGGGTTTTCTTTTTAGCTAATAAAGGCAATGGAATTAATAAATATCACCCAAAATTTTATTTCAAATCTCAGAGACATAATTTTTGATGTTAAATCTAAACAATTCTCTAAGGGGGGGAAAAAAAAAACGCTCAAGATAAAGATTTAACCCAGAGTCAATGTCACTGTTGGGTATCACCCCCACACAGGGGCTTCAATCAGTTCTGTGACATCAGCAAGAACTATATACCAGTGCATACACTGAAATGAGAGCATTTAAAATGTGTTGACACATAAACCAATGCAAATGAGAATGCACAAGTCTATACAAAGTCTTTGCCATCTAGAGCTGACGTGGATGGTGATTGCTGCCACAAAATTAAAAGATGTTCACTCCTTGGAAAGAAAGTTACAGTAAACCTAGACAGTGTAGTAAAAACCAGAGACATCACTTTGCTGACAAAGGTCTGTATAGTCAAAACTATGGTTTTCCCAGTGGTCATGTACGGATGTGAGAGTTGGACCACAAAGAAGGTTGAGTGCCGCAGAATTGATGCTTTTGAATTGTGGTGCTGGAGAAAATTCTTAAGAGACCCTTGGACACAAGATCAAACCAGTCAATCCTAAAGGAAATCAACCCTAAACATTAATTGGAAAGACTGATGCTGAAGCTCCAATACTTTGGCCACCTGATGGGAAGAACTGACTCACTGGAAAAGCCCCTGATCCTGGGAAAGACTGAACGCAGGAGGTGAACAGGGTGACAGAGGATGAAGTGCTTGGACGGCATCATCGACTCAATGGACATGAGTTTGGGCAAACTCAGGGAGGTAGTGGAGGACAGGGAAGCCTGGTGTGCTGCAGTACATGGGGTCTCAAAGAGTCAAACCTGACTTAGTGACTGGACCATAAATGAGAAATCAAGCTAAACAATCTCAAAATGAAATGTGAAGAAATTAAATTTTGCATGGGGCCACCAAGAGAGCCCTCCTCTGAATTTGAAAGTTCAACATGCGCCATGTGCCAATGATGCATTTGACATTGCATATCTGAGTGCACCCTTCTGTCAACATACAGACGCAAACTTAGAGGAGGTAAATACCACGTCCTCATCTGTTAGTATTCAGTCAATGGTTTCAGTTCAGTTCAGTCGCTCAGTTGTGTCCAACTATTTGCAACCCCATGAACTGCAGCACACCAGGCCTCCCTGTCCATCACTAACTCCCAGCGTTTGCCCAAACTCATGTCCATTGAGTCAGTGATGCCATCTAACCATCTCATCCTTGATCGTCCCCTTCTCCTCCTGCCTTCAATCTTTCCCAGCATCAGGGTCTTTTCCAATGAGTCAGCTCTTCACATCAGGTGGCCAAAATATTGAAGTTTCAGCTTCAACATCAGTCCTTTCAATGAACACTCCGGACTGATTTCCTTTAGGATGGACTGGTTGGATCTCCTTGCAGTCCAAGGGACTCTCAAGAGTCTTCTCCAACACCACAGTTCAAAAGCATCAATTCTTCAGTGCTCAGCTTTCTTTATAGTTCAACTCTCACATCCATACATGACCACTGGAAAAACCATAGCCTTGACTAGATGGACCTTTGTTGGCAAAGTAATGTCTCTACTTTTTAATATGCTGTCTAGGTTGGTCATTACTTTCCTTCCAAGGAGTAAGCATCTTTTAATTTCATGGCTGCAATCACCATCTGCAGTGATTTTGGAGCCCACAAAAATAAAGTCTGACACTGTTTCCCCATCTATTTGCCATGAAGTGATGGGATCAGATGCCATGACCTTAGTTTTCTGAATGTTGAGTTTTAAGCCAACTTTTTCGCTCTCCTCTTTCACTTTCATCAAGAGGCTCTTTAGTTCCTCTTCACTTTCTGCCATAAGGGTGGTGTCATCTGCATGTCTGTGGTTATTGATATTTCTCCCAGCAATCTTGATTCCAGCTTGTGCTTCTTCCAGCCCAGCGTTTCTCATGATGTACTCTGCATATAAGTTAAATAAGCAGGGTGACGATATACAACCTTGACGTACTCCTTTTCCTATTTGGAACCAGTCTGTTGCTCCATGGCCAGTTCTAACTGTTGCTTTCTGACCTGCATGCAATGGTTTGGGTTTCCTCAAAGATAAACTTTATTGATACATTGAGGATTTGAGAATAGATGGGTTACTTAGGAGGTGATTCCAATATGCATTCATATGATGGAGGAAGTGAGATGGGAGAGAAAAAGCAGCCAATATGCAGTGTGTTAGAAAACAAAAAACTCTACTGAGATAAGGAGATACTTGGAGCATAATCCTAACCCAGAAACACAGAGCTGATATAGAATACTTGTGTCAAGAGTATAAGCAGAAGGGACAAGGGAGCTGGGGTATTGCTACCCCAACTGCCTTCGACCATTCATTACATGCTCCTGGAGGCAGAGGACTAATTTTCCAGTACTTCCTGCTTGCCACAGGCTCTGCCACCTCCAAAGCCCTCAGGCAGAGAGAGGCAGAGACTGACATAAATCAGCCATGGTGGACCATAATGTCCTGAACCAAAGAGACACAGTTGGGGTGCTGACAGCCACCTCTGCTTCCACTGCATCTCTTGTCTTCCAAAGAGTCTGTTTGTCTGGTCCTTTATGTGCTAGCATGTCTTGCTGACTTTTATGCAGACTTTGACAAGGGCTAGGAAACCACAGTGGTGGAGTCTTGTTCCCCCAGCTTATGTCTTTTGTCCTCTGCTCTGCACTGTCTTGTTTCAAGAACTGACATCAGGTGCCTACCAACCAATACGGTCTGAAGCAGGTGCCACAGAAAAACCAAGACAGGAGCTTTAAGTGATCAGTGTTTTCCCTCCTGATCCACAAGGAAGAAGATGCCGCTGTAATTAGCCCCACGGTGGAACAACTGTCAGCCAGCCAGCTGCTTCATTCTGCCAACGTTGTCTCCACCCTTATTCTGAGATGCTCACTCCCTGCAGGAGAAGAGCCCCATCTGCTCTCTAGAAAAGCCTCATCAGAGACCTTCAGATGTAAATAAAGCCTTGGCTGAAGCAAGCCCCACTCAGAATAGCAAGTATCGAAGAAGCAGATCTACGTGCCTCTGTCTTCTCAGCAAGTAAACTGCTGCTACAGTGCCCACCACACCAGCCCTTAGTTATCTCAGGGCAGCACAGAAGCCAGAGAGCCCCAGTCATGAACTTTTATGGTGGATGTTTTCCAAGCGGCTGACTATGCCCCATCCCACTCTTCAGAGATGGCAAGTGATGCACCCAGAACTTGCAAAGGGTTTGAAAAGTGGAAGGTGGCCACGATCCATCTAAGACACTGATTCTCAACCAGGGGTGTTTTTGCTCCTCCCTGGGGCTTCCCAGGTGTCACAGTGGTAAAGAATCCACCTGCCAATGCAGGAGATTTGTGTTCAAACAGTGGGTCAGGAAGATCCCCTGGAGGAGGAAGTGGCAATGCACTCCAGTATTCTTGCCTGAAAATCCCATGGACAGAGGAGCCTGGCAGGCTACAGTCCAGGGGGTTGCAGAGAATGAGACATGACTGAGTGACTGGGAACACAGACACCCACCAGGAGACACTTGGAGATGGTGACGTCTGGAGAAACAGATGATAGTGGCATCTAGCAGGCAGAAGCCATGAAAGCTGCTGAGTATTCCCCAAAGACCTTCTCCCCACACAGCAGACATCTGAGGGTCTGGCTAAGAAGACTCTGGGACTTGGGTTCTCTGTTCCCTGACACTGACAGCTGGAGCCCCATTGCTGGTGTCCCAGCCACCTGGCGATGGTGAGACGGAGGCCTCTCTGTTTGCTGGCTGACATGGCAGACCAGTTCCATGTCAGAGTACCGCTTCCCCACAGCAGGGTCATCTCTATGCTTGGGGTTGGAATGAACAATCTGAAAGTTTGGGCACTGAAATCTGGGGATGGTTGACTTAGGACTGTCCTGGTTTTCTTTTTTTATCTTTTTTTAAAATTGGAGGATAATTGCTTTACAACGCTGTGCTGGTTTCCTCTGTATAGCAACGTGTAAATCAGTTGTGCATATGTGTGAGTGTGTGTGTGTGTGTGTGTGCTCAGTCACTCAGTCACGTCCAGCTCTTTGCAGCACCATGGACTGTAGCCCACCAGGCTTCTCTGTCCATGGAATTTTTCAGGCAAGAATACAGAAGTGGGTTGCCATTTCCTTCTCCAAGGGATCTTCCTGACCCAGGGATTGAAATTGCATCTCTTTCATCTCTTGCTTTGGCAGACAGGTTCTTTACCACTAGCTCCACCTGATAATCAGCTATATGTATACTTAGATCCCCTCCCTCTCGAGCCTCCCTCCCAGCCCCACCTCTGTAGGTTGTCCTAGTTTTAAAAATGAAAGTCCTGCACCCTAGGAACACCCCCAGGAGGGTGTCCCACCTACCTGGGTGAGCGAGGTGGAAGCAGCTGGATAGAGGAGGGCAGAGTAGAGTTGCTGTCTCTGCTCTTCACTCTGGTTCACTCGGGACAGCCTGTTTCTTCCTGATGAGAGGGAGAGTTGCTTCTTGGGTTTGGGTCTAGAAGTCCATCTAGGAAACTCAGACTCAATAGTTTCATGCCATGTTATTAGGTTCAACAGATCCCCTCAGAGCATTGCAACATACATCCCACTCCTGGTCAGGGGTACAGAAGACACTAGACCACAGCTCCTCACCAGAGGACCTCTGGGTCTGGGGATGTGTGAAAATAGACAGTGCCATGCGGCAAGAGTTCTGACAGAGGCCTGGGCTGCAAAGGAGATGGAGGAGGCAGTCAGGGAAGGTTTCCTGAAGGAGTTGGTGCCTGAGAATCTGGGTTTAAGGGACAGCAAAATTTGCTAGGTAGAAAGGGAGGTTTAAGGAAATATTTTCTTGCTGACGAAACAAGAAGATAAAAACATTGAGAAGCCTTGTCGATGCTTAAAAGAGTGGAGAGAAGTGTGATTCTCTTTGACCATGAAATGAAAGTACCTCTGTATATTTAGAATGTGGGCTTACAAGTTTTTTAGATGGATCTTCAGCTACTGCCCCATTTTTCTTTTTCATAACCTCTGCTTTAGGGTAATGAAACAGAGATTATTATTCCAGTTCATATTTGGGGGAGCTGGCCCCACAGATTTAAGCAATGTGTGCAGCTAACATGTCTAGTTCAAGTCTCCAGGGTTTCTTTCTTTCTTTTTTTTTTTTAGTTTTCATTTGATAATCTTATAAATGATTTTAATTTTAACATAAGCATGCATTTCTTTTGTAAAACAAAATAAGGCAAATAAACCACAATGTGAACTCTAGAAAAAATGGTGTAGACGACCTTTCCTGCAAAGCGGAAATAGAGACTCAGATATAGAGAACAACATATGGACACTAAGTGGGAAGAGAGGGCTGGGATGAATTAGGAGGTTGGGATTGACGTGTACACTACTATGTAAAAACATGTAACTAATGATAACCTACTGTACAGCTCAGGGAACTCTACTCCATGCTCTGTGGTGACCTGAATGGGGAGGAAATCCAAAACAGAGGGGACATATGTGTACATATAGCTGCTTCACCTTGCTGCACAGAAGGCCTCCAAGTTTTGACCTTGAGGGAGGCTGCTGAGGGCAGCGTGGATATCCTGGACTTTGGAACTAGAAAGACCTTGCAGGATTTGACATTCTTGACTTATTAACTCCATGAACTAAAGCAAAATTCTGAGTCACAGTTCTCTCTTGGAGGAAAACAGAGGGGACATATGTATACGTATGGCTGACTCACTTTGCTGCACAGCAGAAACCAACACAACATTGTAAAGCAGCTATCCTCCAATAAAAAGAGAGAGAGAGAAACCAAAAACACAAAATGATCTCTACAAGTTTGAGCTCTTAATTATGAATTTCAAAGGATAAGTTTGGTGTCAGACTGGAGAAGTTTTCCACTGTTAAGATCTATTTTTGTGGTTTTGCTTGCTTGTGTTTCTACAACTTGATTCTCAGTGTGCTCAAACTAATTAAACAACCTTTCTTCAAGGATGAGAAAGCCGACATGCTTTTGAGCGGATGCTAATTACACTTGATATCTCCTTTAATAATATGAGATTAAAAAGAACTGAAAGTAAGGTTTTTAAGTGCACAAGACAACCATGCCGATGACACGCTGATCTAGACTGGATCTGTAGACTTGTTTGCTTGGATCCTATCTTTGTGGGGTGTTTATATATATATATATATGTTGAAACCAAGGAGCAGAAGATGTTATCAGTGATGAGCCATTTCAAATGGTGATGCAGTGCAGCCTCTGTCAATGGGCATTTAGGGTGCTTCCATGTCTTAACTACTGTAAATAGTGCTTCGGTGAATATTGGGGTACATGTATCCTTTCAGATCATGGTTTTCTACAGGTATGTTGGGCTGGGGTTTTCTTATGTGCCCTGCAGTTTTCCACTCCTATGCCATCTCATCTGCACCAGATTCTTGCCCTAAAATTTTCCATTTTAGTCTCAATCTGTATTCATGCTTTGCTCCAAATACAAACTGAATTCTAGGCCTTTCTTTTGAAATCCCTGGAGTAGAATGTATTCTCTATAACTGGACAATTTTTTGCAGCTGTGTTCCTCTGTATTTTGTCCCAAGGGGTGGTTGCCTTCCGCTGTCCACGATCATTTATGGACCAACCGTTAGTTGAACATTTCAGCCATTTTCGTCTACAGCACCTGGACCTGTTGAACCTGGATCTGTGATCGATGTGTCTACCCTGCACAGCCTTCTGTCTCACTGCTCCAAGTTGCAGAATCTCAGCCTGGAAGGCCTCCGACTTTAGATCCCATTGTTGATAATCTTGCTCAGAACACAAATTTACTGAGACTAAACTTTCTGGGTTTTCTGGATTCTCTGAATCTGCCCTGAAGACCTTGCTGAGCAGTTGTTCCAGATTGGATTAACTGAACCTCTATGATTTCACTGAAAGGCATTTATAGGTAGCTGCTGCACATGTGTCAGAGACCATCACCCAGCTGAATCTCAGTGGGTACCGAAAGAATCTGCAGAGATCAGATGTCTCCACCTTAGTTGGAAGATGTCCCAATCTTGTCTACCTAGACTTAAGTGATCGTGTCATGCTGAAAAATGACTGCTTTCCAGAGTTTTACCAACTCAGCTACCTCCAACACCTATCACTCAGTCGGTGCTATGACATAATACCTGAAACTTTACTTGAACTTGGAGAAATTCCCACATTAAAAATACTACAAGTCTTTGGAATTGTGCCAGACGGTACCCTTCAACTGTTAAAGGAAGCCCTCCCTCATCTACAGATTAATTGCTCCCATTTCACCACCATCACCAGACCGACCATTGGCAACAAGAACAACCAAGAGATATGGGGCATCAAATGCTGACTGTCACTGGAGAAGCCCAGTAGTCTATGAAGCCTCCATTGCAAGATGGTGTCTCCTCTTTTCTTTGAACAGGGAAAGTAAGCAGGAAGCCCAATTGTGGAGAGCTCAGCTATTTTTATTCTTGGTTTTCTGTTGCCTTCCTTCTACAAGCATATAAGAGAACCATTGGAGACAGAAAACTATGAAGTGTTGCTTTTTAGAAATGACTAGGAAAGCTTTTATCACTGCTATACCCTTAAGAGCCTAAACTCTACGCTTTTTGAAATTTTAGGGACAGTGAGCCAATGATTTCAGGATACCTTAAATAGCAAAAGTTGAACCACGTCTTCCAAGTGCCATTCTTCATAATCTATTTAGAATCAAGCTTAAAAATCACCACCAGCAAATCATTTTTGTAGCCTATATGGCAACTGAGCATTCTTCTATTTAATTTTTCAGCACTGCTTTATTATAATACATAGGTTGCAAAAAATAATAAGCTATTTGTATTGTAAGCTGAAAAGAATGAGAATCATAGAGTAGATCTGCAGCAATCTCTTCTGAGGATGGCAAGAAAAATAGACATTTCAACTGCGCCTTAGATTTGCAATCAGGTTGATAGAAACAAATAACCCCAGGTCATTTACCTTAAAACATAAATAAAGAAACAAACAATCGGCCAACCAGAGGTGTAGAATTGGTATAGAATTTAAAGGCTCAAGAGAGAGTTTTCTATGACAGTTAACCTGGGGTATCCTCTAATGCACATTAATGAAGTCTCCTTTATGTATAGTTTGGAAGGTCCCCTGAAGGAGGAAATGGCAACCCACTCCAGTATTTTTGCCTAGAGAATCCCATGGACTGAGGAGCCTGGAGGGCTACAGTCCATGGGGTTGCAAAAAGTTGGACACGACTGAGTGGACTAATACTTCATACTTCCTCTGTATTAATACCCATCTGGACCCATGAGGGAGAATTTATAGCCCTTTGAAGGAAAAAAAAATGTCTTCTTACTTCTGGTCAGTTCTAAAAACTTGATCCCCTAGTTGCTCAATCCCAGGCCTGCTGGGAACACTGTTAACCAGTCTTTTGGCCAGTATGGTCAGAACAGGAAGGTTTAATCATTCATGCCCATGGCTTTTGTGTTACCATAGCAACCACTTTGTATATCAATCATCTGTCAACATCTCTCTCCTCTAGAGGTTGTATACTCTTAAGAACACCAGTGGGGTGTTCCATTTTTTCATTCCTAGCACCAACACAGAGACCAACACAGAATAGTTTGCTGAGTGAATGAGGAAAGGCATTTGTGTTCAAAAGGCTGTCCCATGAAGATGTACCATGTTATTCATCTCTGCATCTTATTGACTAGCATAGCACCTGGCTGGGATACAAACGTGAATGCCTCTGGCCCAGGAAGATGGTCAAAATGAATGAAGACCACTGAGAGTAGTGGGATGCTCAGGAAGCCACCTGCCCTTCTAAAAAGGAGAAAGAAGGCCTTCTCTGGTGGTCTACTGGCTCAGAGTCCTTGCTCCAGGAGGCCCAGGTTTGATCCTTGGTCAGGGAACTTGATCCTGCATGACTCAACTAAGAGTTCGAAAGCCACAACTAAAAAATCCTGCAAGCTGCATCTAGGACCCTGCACAGTCAAATAAATAAATACTTTTCAAAAAAATAAATAGAAAAATGGCCCTCAACTCCTGCTGATTGTTGGCCCCTAAAAACACAGGCCCACTGTGGCCAAATCATCTTTTTCTTTTTCAAGAAAATAGAGAAATTTCCCTGTACACATCCGATCCACTGGTCTGCTCTGTGCCTCCAGCAGATGATCCACAATTCAGTTCAGTTCAGTTCAGTCGCTCAGTCATGTCCGACTCTTTGTGACCCCCATGGACCACAGCACGCCAGGCCTCCCTGTCCATCACCAACTCCCGGAGTTTACCCAAACTCATCTCCATTGAGTTGGTGATGCCATCCAACCATCTTACCCTCTGCCGTTCCCTTCTCCTCCTGCCTTCAATCTTTCCCAGCATCAGGGTCTTTTCAAATGAGTCAGTTCTGCACATCAGGTGGCCAAAATATTGGAATTTCAGCTTCAACATCAGTCCTTCCAAAGGATACTCAGGACTGATCTCCTTTAGGATGGACTGGTTTGATCTCCTTGCAGTCCAAGGGACTCTCAAGAGTCTTCTCCAACACCACAGTTCAAAAGCATCAATTCTTCAGTGCTCAGCTTTCTTTATAGTCCAACTCTCACATCCATACATGATCACTGGGAAAACCATGGCTTTGACTAGACAGACCTTTGTTGGCAAAGTAATGTCTCTGCTTATGAAAATGCTATCCAGATTGGTCACAACTTTCCTTCCAAGGAGTAATCATCTTTTAATTTCATGGCTGCAGTCACCATCTGCAGTGATTTTGGAGCCCCCCCAAAATAGCCACTGTTTCCACTGTTTCCCCATCTATTTCCCATGAAGTGATGGGAGCAGATGCCATGATCTTAGTTTTCTGAATGTTGAGTTTTAAGCCAACTTCCTCACTCTCCTCTTTTACTTTCATCAAGAGGCTCTTTAGTTCTTCCTCACTTTCTGCTATACAGGTGATGTCATCTGCATATCTGAGGTTATTGAGATTTCTCCCGGCAATCTTGATTCCAGCTTGTGCTTCATCCAGCCCAGCATTTCTCATGATGTACTCTGCATATAAGTTAAATAAGCAGGATGACAATATACAGCCTTGACGTACTCTTTTCCCAATTTGGAACCAGTCTGTTGTTCCATGTCCAGTTCTAACTGTTGCTTCCTGACCTGCATACAGATGTCTCAAGAGGCAGGTCAGATGGTCTGGTATTCCCATCTCCTGAATAATTTTCCACAGTTTGTGGTAATCCACACAGTCAAAGGCTTTGGCATAGTCAATAAAGCAGAAGTAGATGTTTTTCTGGAACTCTCTTGCTTTTTCCATGATCCAGCAGATGTTGGCAATTTGATCTCTGGTTCCTCTGCCTTTCCTAAAACCAGCTTGAACATCTGGAAGTTCACGGATCACATATTCCTGAAGCCTGGCTTGGAGAATTTTGAGCATTACTTTACTAGCATGGGAAATGAGTGCAACTGTGCAGTAGTCTGAACATTCTTTGGCATTGCCTTTCTTTGGAATTGGAATGAAAACTGACCTTTTCCAGTCCTGTGGCCACTGCTGAGTTTTCCAAATTTGCTGGCATATTGAGTGCAGCACTGTCACAGCATCATCTTTTAGGATTTGAAAGAGCTCAACTGGAATTCCATCACCTCCACTAGCTTTGTTCGTAGTGATGCTTCCTAAGGCCCACTTGACTTCACATTCCAGGATATCTGGCTCTAGGTGAGTGATCACACCATTGTGATTATCTTGGTCGTGAAGATCTTTTTTGTACCGATTTTCTGTGTATTCCTGCCACTTCTTTTTAATATCTTCTGCTTCTGTTAGGTCCATACCATTTCTGTCCTTTATTGAGCCCAACTTTGCATGAAATGTTCCCTTGGTATCTCTGGTCTTTCCCATTCTGTTGATTTCCTCTATTTCTCTGCACTGATCATTGAGGAAGGCTTTCTCATCTCTCCATCCACAATTGGCCAATGACTAAGAGGCAAGGATCCCAGGTGCTATATCATCCCAGCTTAAACAGTGACTTGGTCTTGGGACACCCCCTCCCCCCGCCCCCGCAACCCCTGCCCTGAGCTGCCTGCATTTCCACAGAGTTTGCCCTGGCTTCAGAAGCGTGGTCTCCAGGGGGTTCCCATCACTCTTCCCCTCTCTCAGAGTCTATGAGTAGTTTCACATCATTGCTCTAATCCAAGGTCTAACACCCAGGCTTCTAGTCCTGTAAGACCAGCTGCAGCTTTATAAGTTAGCAGGCTATATTTCAAAGCTGGTTCCTGAAGTTAAAGTGTATCTTTTGCATCAGGACATATGTCTACTGTATCCATTTGTGAAGCCCTCATTCCAGGGGATGGGCCCTTGCTCTCTATCCACCAACAGCCTTGTTTGTGGTTGTTGTTGTTCAGTTGGTAAGTCGTGTCTGACTTTTTGTACCACATGGACTGCAGCCCACATGCCAGGCCTTCCTATTCCTCACTGTCTCCAGGAGTTTGCCCAAGTTCATGTCCACTGAGTTGGCGATGCCATCCTACCATCTCATCCTTTGCCACCCTTGTCTCCTCCTGCCCTCAGTCTTTCCCAACATCAGGGTCTTTTTCAATGAGATGGCCATTTGCATCAGGTGGCCAAAGTATTGGGGCTTATGGTTCAGCACCACTCCTTTTAATGAATATTGAGGGTTGATTTGTGTGTTAGGTGGGCCCAGTTGTAAGATGAATCTGTCTGTTCACTATTGGCAAGTTGATGCCTCAAAGACTCCCTTGTGCTCTGAGACACAAAATATCTCTGTTATTAAAGCTGAGGGCAGACCTCTTCATGTCACAAGCATTCCCAAGGAATCAGAAGCTACTGATGTGTATCAGTAATTTAAATGGTTTTGCCTATAGGCATTAAGTTGCAATTATCTGCATTAAATTCATTAACTATTGTAACACCTAATTATCCCATGTTTGCAAAGGTTTGAAAATTCAGTCTTTCCCTTCCTCAGCAAAATCATTTTGCACAGGCCATGTATCTGTCTCCGTGCCTCGCCAGTGCTTCCAGGTGGCAGGCATGCCGGGTCATGGCAGAATGGCCTTGGAAGCTCAGGAACTGACTCAACCTGAACAGGGGAGAAACGATTAAAGGAAGGCAGCCTGGGGTCCAGAGACACCAGAAGGGCTGTACCATCCCCGCTCTTGCCTTCAGATCAAGCCCAGCTTCCCTCTTCCCTGGACTCTCGATACATTTAAGCCTGGCTACCACCCCAGCAGTCCTGTGTGCTGTGAGGACCTTCACAACAGAAGTAAAGACCTATGAGTAGACCTTCACAGGGACCCACTGTGCAGTGAACACACTGAAAAACAGAGAGGAAAAGGGATGTTTGGATATGGAAAAATAATTGGGAAATTCTATATGCCCAGCTGTTCATTTTTTTAAAAAATCATTAACAGCAGTAAGGATGTCTACAGTATAATAATAACAGAACTGGAGAAAATAGAACTGACTGTTGAAAATTAATTTGTTTAACTTGAATAAAGTTGTAGTCCACAAATAAGCTACAGATAACTAAAACTGAGGGAGGGGGAGGCAAGGTGAAGTAAAATAAAGTAGCATCAAAACCCAGATTTTTACCAATGAAGAAAGGGCTGAGAAAGAAGGACAAAGGGGAGAAGCCAAACCTGTAAAAATCTTTCATCAGCTCTAAAGGGGAGTTAAAAGTTGTGCTTGCTTAGAAAGATTAAAAAAGATGATTGTAGCTTTAAGAAGGTTCATGGAATGTCTCATTCATTGATTGTAAATGAGTTTTTAAGAATCAGAGAGTTACTTTTTAAAATTCTATAAGACAGAAAATGAAGTATAAAACAATTATTTATCAAAACACACATCAAAAATCAAAAGGAGGACAAGTAGACATAAAGTGAGATGACAGTAAACACAGTGTGGCGTTTATAAAAATGAATGTAAGTAGAGACTTCCCTGGTGGTCCAGTGATTAGGATGTCATGCTTCCAATGCAGAGGGCACGGGTTCAATCCCTAGTTGGGGAACTAAGATTCTACATGTGTTGTGACATGGCAAAAAAAAAAAAAGTAAGTGCCTATCAAGCTATTTAAGTGTTCCCCTCCCCCCCTTTTTGGTCCTGCTACATGGCTTGTGGGACCTTAGTCCCCTGATTAGCAGTTGAACCCAGGCCAAGGCAGAGTGCAGGGTCCTAACCATAGGACTACCAGGGAATTCTCTAAAGGTTGTATTTTTTTTTTTTTAAGTTTCTGTTAAGTTGCCCATAAGATATGTTTCTTCAGCACAAAGATTCTAGAAGTTAAAAATGATTCGTGAACCAGAATACACCTGTCAAATTCAAACCAAGGAATAGCCATATTAATTCTGGACAGCACAGTGTTAAGTAGAAGTTTTACTTAAGACTTGCAAGCACACAAAGCAAAAAGCTATAAAAATACACAAGAAATGAAGCAAAGACAAGCTTTTTTGTTTTTGTTGAGAGGAAGAAAGTAATTTAGCATTATCAGTCTATTACAGATCCAAGTAGACAGAGATTAAATAAGGATGTAGAAAAAAAATGAGACACAATAAATGCAGTCCATCTAACACACTTAAACTAAACTTCATAATCCACAAATATGGATTACTTTTTCTTTTGAAGTATATATACCTGGTCTATAAGCAAAAAAAGAAGATCACATACTAAATCATATCTATAAACACAAAAGAATAAGTTTTAGAGAGAATACTTTAAGATAACAATGCAGTAAGTTAAAAAATTCAAATAGATATTAAAAAGAAAAAATATTCAGATATCTAAAAACTAAGAAAAATGATTTACATACTGCTTGGATGGAGAGAAAGTTCAAACCAGGAAAGAGAAAGAGATAGTGAAAAATGGGAGAATGAAAAGTGAGAATGAACTGAACACTTTTGGAACAGAAAATCACAACAAGGGAAAAATAAAAGAAATAAAACAATACCAGAAAAATTTGAAAGAAAGAAGAAATGGAATGAGAGAAAAAAAAGAAAAGAAAAGCAGTTAACTGTAGGGTATAAAGGGTTCCAACACTGAAGTCAAGTGAACCTGGCTTACTTATCTTCACTCCAACATACACAGCTCTGTAACCTTGGAACATTTGGTTAATTTCTCTGTGACCCATTTCCCCATGTTTCTCATCTGTAAAATATGGGTAACAGTGCCATTTTTATAGGGTTGTTTTAAAAATTAATTTCAATAATGTCTGATAAAGCTTAAAGCAGTGTCTGGTGAAATACTGATATAGGTTGAATGAATTTTAAGTGCTTGAAGTGGTAGTTACCATTTATGTAAGAATGGTAGTAGTAATAGCAGTGTTATTGATACTAAAAGCTATGACTTTGAAAGGCAAACAGGACAATCAAACAAAGTCCCTGGTCAACCTTTTAACAATATAAGAAATACAAAATAGATCATTAAAGATGAGAATGAGAATCTAGTACCTGACAGTAAAAGAAAAATTTTGTTATGACACTATTACATGTAGTTGTAAGATAAGAAATTTATCATCCTTTTCTCCGCATCCTCACCAACATTTGTTATTTCTGGTCTTTTTTATAGTAACTATTCTGACAAATATGAGTGATAGCTCATGTGGTTTTGCTTTGCATTTCCCTAATAGGGATATTGGACATCTTTTCATGCACCTGTTGGCCATCTTAATGTCTTCTTTGGGAAAATTTCTATGCAGGTCTTCTGCCCATTTTTAACCAAATTGTTTGTTTTTTGCTATTGAGTTTTATGAACTATTTACATATTTTGAATATTAACCCTTTACCTGTCACATCACTTGCAAATATTTTCTCTCATTTCATAGGTTGCATTTTTGTTTTGCTGATGGTTTCCTTTGCTAGGCAAAGGCTTACAAGTTTGATTAGGTTTCATTTGTTTATTTTTGCTTTTATTTCCTTTGCTTTAGGAGACAGAGCCACAAAAACAGTCCTATGATTTATGTCAAAGAGTGTTCTGCCTACGTTTTCTTCTAGGAGTCTTACATTTAGGTTTTGGTTTGGGTCTTACCTTTAGGTCTTTAATCCATTTTGAGTTTATTTTATATGATATTAGAGAATGTTCTGAAAATGACCATTTTTGGTATGGTAAAAATGCAATGAAGTTAAATAAAAAGATTAGAAAATATATGTGTGACACTTCTAAAGACAAAGAATTAATTTCCAAAATACCTAAAGAGCCTCTACAAATTAGTAAAGAAAAGAAAAAGAGAAGGAAAGAAAAGAGAATGAGCAAAGATAACACCCAGGTAATTCTGAGACATATAATGTACAACATAAAAAGTGGAAATACCTCTATGCTGTCTAAAAACAGAGAATTTTTTTTCACAGCAAAACCAGGGGAAATATTCTAGAAGTATCCATATCAGTTATATCTCAATGAAGCGATATTTTGGTTTTGACTCTCTCTCTCCACCCCATCTCTGCACTGTATCAGGCAATGGAATACACCTATATCTGTATGCGCTGAGTCGTGTGTGACTTTTGTGATCCCATGGACTGCAGCCCACCAGGCTTCTCTGTCCATGGGATTCTCCAGGCAAGAAAACTAGAGTGGGTTGCCATTTCCTTCTCCAGGGGATCTTCCCGACCCAGAGACCGAACCGTCGTCTCCTTTGTCTCCTGCATTGCAAGCAGATTCTTTACCCGCCGAGCCATATCTGTATATCTTAACACTAAATGTGCTGAGCACATAGGCCCACAGTAAATGTGGAACTGCTGAACTGAATTATAAATTATACTAGGGGCATGAGAAAAAGTGGTTATTTACAAGAGAGGAAATCCAACTAGAAAACTGACATATGGAAAAAGATCTGGTCTCCCCAGTGATCAAAAACACTGCAAATTAAAACAGCCAGGCATTGCCATCTTTCACCTACTTCATTAGCAAGAAGTCAAACAAGATCACAGCCTGGTGGCCTCAAGCAACAGGGCAGCTAGGTTGTGACCACTCTCACCCCTTCATTGGAACAGAAGTTGCTGAAGATTTACTGTGATGGTTTCAGCACTGCTGTTCCTTTGATTTGCTTACCAAAAGGTGCAGTGAAAACAAGACGTAAGCACCTTGGCTGCCGGAGACCCTGAATGCCCCATCTTTCTCTCCTGCAGTTACCAAAAAACCTCGAAAGGCAGCTTTAATTTCCTCTCGCTGTTCATCTGAGATCTGGTTTCCCAGGCAGCTGAGGCGCTGGAGGAACGCAGGAAAACCCATCCATCAATTTTGTGGCTGCCATAGCATGGCGATTTCGAATCTTGCAATAAAACAAGATTAATGGGCTTGACTTCAGTTGCTCTGACATTTCAGCAATGAGGGCTGTGTTTGCCAGGTTTCTACACCACGTTCCTTCTTGTCTCCGAGCCATTTTGTCATCACCAGCCGGGTCTCTCCCACTCCCTTGGATTCCTGAAGAGAATTGTGGAAAAGGAGCGTGTATTGAGAGCTCGGAGGAGGCAAATAGCTCCCATTTTTGCTCATCTTCAAAGGCCAACAGGGATTTCAGTGGGAGATGGACCCTCAGAGCCATGGTTATGGGACCAAGTATTAATTATTTCATTGGTTGAGTGATCATTTCATCTATCAAAATACACCTACCGTGTATCCAGCACCACGCAGACCCTGGGAGAGGCAGGAGGGGATATACTAAGAATTCCAAGGTGTCTTCTCTCAAGGAGTCTGAGGTTTGCTGGTGTGGTTAGAGCTCGGGGACGTGGTTCTAAATAAAAGTACAAGGACGTAGAGGACAAATGTATGGACACCAAGGGGCAAGTAGGGGAGGAATTGGGAGATTGGGATAGACATATATGTATATACTACTATGTATAAAATAGATAACTAATGAGAACCTTCAGTACAGTATGGGCCTCCCTGGTGGCTCAGATGGTAAAGTGTCTGCCTGTAATGAGGAAGACCTGGGTTCAATCCCTGGGTCGGGAAGATCCCCTGGAGAAGGAAATGGCAACCCACTCCAGTACTCTTGTCTGGAAAATCTCATGGACAGAGGAGCCTGGTAGGCTACAGCCCACAGAGTCACAAAGAGTCAGACACGACTGAGCGATTTCACTTTCTTCTTTCTTTACAGTACAGTACAGGGAACTCTACTCAATGCTCCTTGGTGACCTAAATGGGAAGGAAGTCCTAAAGGGAGGGGATATATTATAGGTATGGCTGATTCATTTTGTTATACAGAGGAAACTATCAAAATGCTGTAAAGCATCTCCAATAAAAATTAATTATAAAAAAAAGTACAAGGAAAGAGCACATGAGTTAGAGAATTTGAGACACGTTTCTTGGGGAAAGTGGGGCTTGAGCTGACTTTATTTTATTTTCTTGGCTGTGCCACAAGGTATGTGGGATCTTAGTTCCCTGACCAGCGATTGAACCTGTGCCCCCTGCATTGGAAGCACAGTGTCTTAACCACTGGACCACCAGGGAAGTCCCTTGAGCTGGACTTTAAAAGAAGATGAGGGGACATTCTATAGGGAGGTAAAGAGCATGGGGAGATGCTCGGAAGTGGAAGGCAAGACACAGGCATGATGGGCCTGGAAATGCCTCTGTGCCTTTTCATGTCCTGTGTCCTGGTCTGTAAATGTAGCTCAGATACTGAGTCCAGCATCCATCAGGAACCCTGCTCTTCCTCTGGAGCCTGTCCTTGGCTCTCCCTTTTCTCTTCTTCTTTATCCTGCTTCCCCACCTGACTTATGTTGATTGGTTCTAGTTATTACACTACTTTATAGCATTTTTTAAAAATTACTTTATATTCATAGTAAATTACTATTCATACTGCCCTTTCATTCTTATATTGAAATATCCATCTCCTGCAATAATTACTGAGCAGCACGGTATCTGGAACATAGATATTGCTGTTGTTCAGTCCCTAAGTCATGTCTGACTCTTTGTAACCCCCTGCAGCATGCCAGGCTCTTCTGTCCTTCACTATCTCATAGAGTTTGCTCAAACTCAAGTCTATTAAGACAGTGATGCCACCCAACCATCTCATCCTCTGCTGCCTCCTTCTCCTTTGGCCCTCAATCTTTTCCAGCATCAGGGTCTTTTCCAATGAGTCAGTTCTTTGCATCAGGTAGCCGAAGTATTGCAGCTTCAGCATCAGTCCTTCCAATGAATATTCAATTTTTCCAATGAATATATATGCTATTAACATATATGCACACAGACATACATATTTGTTTATGTACATCTAATCTGGATATTCATGCAATATCCCAGGAAAGATGTAGAAGATGTCAGTGTTGGTAGTTGCCTCTAGAGAGGGGCAGTCAGTGACAGGGGCAGAGGAAGGAGGAATCCTTTCTTTTAACTATGATCCCTTTGGTATGTTTTTAACTTTTTAGAGAACTGTATACTGCCCACTTAAAAGCAAACAGGGAGGGATGTCCCTGGCGGTCCAGGTTAGGATTCCGTACTGACAATGTAGGGGACACGGATTCCATCCTTGGGTGGGGAGCTAAGATCCCACAGGCCATGCTGCACAGCCAGAAGATTTTTTAAAAAGAAAAGAAATGAACTGTTTTTTTAAAATGCAAATGGAAAATTCCTGAAAAGTAGGTCAGAAGCTATTTCCTCTAAAACAACTACAAAAAACTATTACAAACAAAAAGCAAACACTTTAATGAAGAAGTTGATTGGGCAAAAGACAAGATGGAACAATTAACAAGAGAAGAATGGTCAGTCGACAACTAATTGTTCAGTCTCACAAAGAAACAGCCCTTCCCAAACCCAGTTTTCAACTGAAAGTGCAGGCTGGGCAGTGATGTGCTTAGATTCTCTAGCATGGACCCCCAGTGGGAGGAGGTAAAGAGGAAGGGAGGCAGTCAGGAGAGATGGAGGGATGGAGGGGTATGTCTGATCTGGCCCTTAGGTGGGAGCGCTATATCAGAGACTGGGATGGTTTTCTTCCTTGAGCAGGAAACAGGATCTCAGGCTACACATTCAGTTTCCCAGTCTAAGGCTTATCATCCTTCGCAGTATTTATCATCACAGCCCCATGCAAATTTCTGTGAATTTTCTTCCCCTTCCCTGTTTTAAAGTAAAGATCTTAATGAGTCAAAGTACAGAGCCTGAGGAAGAGACTCTGAATGAGCTAACTGCCTCATTCAAAAGTTAACTGTTTCTAGACAGTTGTAATGGCAATAGAAACCACCCAAATGTTCAACAATTACAAGCTGTTGTTTGCTCTCCTCGACTTTTAATATCTCACCTCATTGAATTCCCCCAATAGCCCTATAAGTTAGAGTTTATTTCCACTTAGTAGGTGAAGTCGTGGAGGCTCAGAGCATTTAAATAACTTTCTGAACATCTCATATGCCAAAGGTGGGGTGGCCAGGACTTAAAACCAGGCTGTACAGTCCTCTTACATGATGTCCAGATGGAGACCATTTTCTCTCGTCCTCACAAGGCCAAGAATAGTGTGGACAAGATGTCCAACTTTATAGTCAGGAATGGGTAGGTCTCACCCACCCTCTGGACCCCCAGACACATGGATGGAGTGAGGAGAAGGAGCCAGGAAAGGTCACTTGCCTACATGAGCACAGAGATGATTAACAAATCAATGAGATGAGTTTCCATGGAAACCATCCACCTAAAGTGATACCAATGAGTTCCTGGATGGATGAAGGTCCTTCTGAAATCTTAATAACCAGCTTGAAGGAAGGCAAGCTTTCAGGCTATAAGTGGAAGAATCCCCTTGTTCAACCCTTTTTTAAACACCGTTGGACCAGGCAACAGAGTGGACAAGAAACTCTATTGCAGCCAAAAAACTTTTATTGATTAATAAGGAATTTCAAAAAAGTGAAGTTGGATGAGTCACTAGCACTTGTCCATAACTATCCAGGAGTGAGACCTATCTGAAAATCATCATCCCAGACAATTAATGGCATCTCTCTTCCACCAGTCCTTATCTCACTGCCCTTTTGTGGTACTTGATCACACCTGCCTTCCTGTCTTCCTTTCTTGCCTCTCTGCATCACTGTCTCAGTGTCCTCACCTGGGATATCTTCTCTGAACACCCCAATTGTTTGTCTGTCTTCTACCTTCTCTAGTGACCAAGCAGCTTGTCCAATCCTCACCCTACTTTGAGTAACTATAAACCCCCTCCATCCAAGCTCAAATCACCTCCCCCTCCTCCACTTCCACCTCCTCCTTCAATGCCTTTCTTGGGTCAAGAGACCACCAACCCTCCAAGTACCTTAAGAAACAGACTCATCCATTCCTTTCATTCACCTCCAGGATTTAATCAGTAATCATTTTTTAATTGATCTGCTTTCTCAGTATCTCATACATCTAGCCTCTCTCTTCCATCTCCTTTTATACTACCTTGATGTGGGGTCCCCATATCTTGAACTTAAAAAATAAACTTAATTGGAGTTTAGTTGCTTTACAATGTTGTGTTAGTTTCTGCCATACAGCAAAGTGCATGCATGCTCAGTCACTTCAGTCATGTCAACTCCGTGCGACCTTATGAGCTGTAGCCTGCCAGTCTCCTCTGTACATGGGATTCTCCAGACAAGAATACTAGAGTGGCTTGACATTTCCTCCTCCAGGGGATCTTCCTGATCTAGAGCTCAAATCCACATCTCTTACGTCTCCTGCATTGGCAGGCATGTTCTTTACTACTAGCACTACCTGGGAAGCCCTTCCCACTCAGGTCACCATAGAGCATTCAGTAGAGTTTCCTGTGCTATACAGGAGGTTCTTATTAGTAATCTTTTTTTTTTATCAATAGTGTAAATGTGTCAATCCCAATCTCCCAACTCATCCCATCCTCTCTTCCCCTCTTGGTTTGTTCTCTATGTCTGTGTCTCTATTTCTGCTTTGCAAATAAAATCATCTATAACATTTTTCTAGATTCCACACTGGCTCTGATCCCCCTACCCCCAGAGGTTAAGCTTTCCCTGACTTCTTGGAAAACACTCTCTCTCCTCAGCTATGTGCTCATACCTCTTTTTTTTTTTTTTTTTCCATCAAAAAGAAGACAAGGGATAAAAGTAACAGTAGCCAGCATTTACTGGGTGCTCCTGAGTCATGCACTGGGCTCATAACTCCTCTGGTGCATTATTTCAGTGAATCCTCACCATAGTCCTCTGAGCTCACCTGCTTTAAAGGAAAAGAAGCCATCATCAACACGTTTATTCTGTATTGCCTTGTTTTTTGTTTTGTGTAGACATTTTTTTCATGTGGATCATTTTTTTAAAGCCTTTATTGAATTCTGTCTCTCAAACCGTCTTCACCAGAAGAGACGAGCAATGCACTAAGACTAGACCTTTCCTTTATTTCAGTTTCCCTCCCATTTCTTGGGGCCTAAGTTTGATCTCATGTTCAGGTCTACATATGTCATGTTGACAGGCTGGCTGGCTCAACAAACCAAGTCTTTCTTGCATTAAGGCAACAAAGGTCCTTCCCTGGCAGTCCAGTGGATAAGATACTGCCCTTCCACTGCAGAGGGCATGGTTTCCATCCCAGGTCAGGAAACTAAGATCCCACGTTCCATGAGGTACAGCCAAAATATAGGAAAGGAAAGAAAGAAAACAACAAAGAAACTGGCTTATGATTAACAAGGAAATGACTACATGGGAGAAATTTTCCAGACTGCCATCCAACAATTTATATATGGGCAGACGAGTGTACTGTTTAGATGGCCACACCACAATATTGACTTCCTGAGATGAAATATCAGAGCTAGACGCAGGACTTAAAGAGATCAATCTCACTGAGCCTGGCTGCACAGAACTGTTTTGTAGTGTGATTCAGCCCCCAAAGCTCAGTTACTTCTTTAATGCATCTGAGTCTGTGCTTCGTTTTTCATTAAATCTGTCATTTGACAAATGCAGGCTTCAACGTGGCCAGCCACGGAGGCGGCTGGCTGAGAGAAGGCTTGTCTGGAATGGCCATTTTTGGAATCTGAGGGAAAAGAAAGTATACCAAGGCCATAAAACATGCCCTGGGTAGCCTGGGCCTGGGGTAGGGATATAGGGTCAGGCTTGGTCATTGTCCCACATCAGGGGATCCTGTTCAAGTGTCCGTGACCAGGCCAAGAACACAGAGGAGTAAAATCTATTCCAGTCCCTGCCTTTAGCTGATGTGGTTGCTTTTCTCCAAGAAAACGAAAGGGGTAAAGATTCAGCACTTATTAAGCACTGACTGTGTGCCAGCCACTGGGCATTGTACTCTGTATTTTGTTCTCTTCAGTTGCTAAGTCGTGTCTGTACGTGACCACTGGAAAAATCATAGCTTTGACTATACAGGTCAATGCTAATCTCTAAATTAACTTAAAAACTTTTGCACAGCAAAGGAACCCATAAGTAAGATGAAAAGATAACCCTCAGAATGGGAGATAATATATGCAAATGAAGCAAAGGACAAAGGATTAACCTCCAAAATATACAAACAGCTCAATATCAGAAAAATAATCCAATAAAAAAAATGGACAGAAGATCTAAAAGGCTGTTTCTCCAAAGAAGACATAAAAAAGGGCCAAGAGTCATGTGCAAAGGTGCTCAACATGTATGTATGGATGTGAGAGTTGGACCGTAAAGAAGCCTGAGCACTGAAGAATTGATGTTTTTGAACTGTGGTACTGGAGAAGACTCTTGAGAGCCCCTTGGACTGCAAGAAAATCAAACCAGTTGATCCTAAAGGAAATTGGCCCTGACTATTCATTCAAAGTTTGGCCACCTGATACAAAGAGCTGACTCATTGGAAAAGACCCTGATGCTGGGAAAGAGTGAGGGCAGGAGGAGAAGGGGGTGACAGAGGATGAGAAGATTGGATGGCAACACTGACTAACTGGACATGAGTCTGAGCAAACACTGGAAGATAAAGAAGGACAGGGAAATGCAGTGTGCTGCAGTCCATGGGGGTTGCAAAGAGTTGGACATGACTGAGCGACTGAACAAAAACCAAAAGCACTGACATATACACTACCGTGTGTAAAATAGATAGCTGGATGGCAGCTGCTGTGTAGCACAGGGAGCTCAGCTCAGTGCTCTGAGATGACCTGGGCAGGGGAGGGCAGGGAGGGAGCCTCAAGAGGGGCAGGATATATGTATACATATAGTTTATTCAATCTGCTGTACAGCAGAAACCAACACAGTGTTGTAAAGCAACTATAATAACAAATAAAGGTAATTTTCAAAAAGAGAAAGAGGAGAAAAAGGATTCTACCAGAGAGGAGTCAGGAGGTGACAAAGACTTTCTGCTTTACCAAACTTGAGTCAGGCTCCTCTGAGTCCTCATTCTAACCTTGAGCTCAGTTCCTGGCCTGCTTATTCCAATTTTAGCAAGAATCTTGCCAGCTTAGTTTAAAGAAAATCCCCCATCCTTGATCCTATCTGATCAAATTCCTTACTTTTCACCCTTGAGAGCTTATTGCCCTGGCCTGCCCTCAGCAAATATCCTGTCAAGTTGGTTTAGACAGGATCCTCCTTAATTCTGCTATTTTGTCTTAGTAATTTTCCATCTATAGCCCTTACCTGCTCTTTGGTTATAAATCTCCACTTGCCCTTGTTATATTCATAGATGAGCCCAGTCTTCCTCCCCTGCAAAAGCCATTGTATCTGGGTTTCTTTCATGGTCCAGTGGTTAAGACCCTGCCTTCCAATTCAGGGAATGAGGGTTCAATCCCTGTCAGGGAACTAAGATCCCACATGCCACAGGGCAACAAAACCCGGGTACCAAAGTGAAGACCCAGTACAGCCTAAATAAAATAAATAAACTCTTTAAAAAATTGCAGTAATCCTACCTTGAGTAAAGTCTTCCTTACCATTTTTAACAAGTACCATAAATTATATTTCTCTTTGAGGAGGCAGCCAGTTCCCAGAAACAGAATGGATGTAAAGTGCATCTAAGTAGATGAAGAGCCGACTCATTGGAAAAGACCCTGATGCTGGGAAAGATTGAAGGTAAAAGGAAAAGAGGGCAACAGAAGGTGAGATGGTTAGATAGCAACACTAACTCAATTAACATGAATCTGAGGAAACTCCAGGGAGATAGTGGAAGACAGAGGAGCCTGGCATGCTGCAGTTCATGGGGTTGCAAAGAGTTGGACTCGACTTAGCGACTGAACAACAGCAGTAAAGTAGATGAGACCTTATCTAGCTTCCTAAAGACATCTTTGGCAACTTCCCCACACCTCCACAAGCACACACCTGTAGACAGAAAGAGTGGAAATGTCCCCAGTCCCCCGAGTATGGCATAGAAACAGCTTAGAAAGGGACCGTTTGGACAGAAATAAAAGATGCTCTTTCCTGCATAAGCGGTAAGTCACATCAGTTATGTCTGACTCTCTGTGAACCATAGACCACCAAGCTCCTCTGTCCATGGGATTCTAGAATACAGGAATGGGTTGCCATGTCCTCCTCCAGGCGATCTTCCCAACCCAAGGATCAAATCTGTGTCTCTTAAGTCTTCTGCATTAGTAGGTGCGTTCTTTACCACTAGCGCTACCTGGGTGTGGACCCACCATCAAAACTCTTCACCCCAGCACCTACCGACATGCAAGACTCTTGACACTACCCTTGACTGAGGTCAGGTTTCCTCGGCTCTCCCATGAAGTGAGCCAAAACATAATTAAGTCGCGTTATGGACAGCCAGGAATATTTCTTGCATGCAGCAGAAGGCGTATTGCCTTTTTATGCCCCTCACTAGCTAGACTGGGATACTTAACAGAGCTGTCCATGTCTTATTCACTTTCGTGTCTTTAGTGTCTCTTATGGAATTGCACTTATATAAGCGCTCAATTGATGTGTATGAAATAACAGTTTAGAATTTAAAAAATCGTTCTTAATTATCTTAACATATTGAGTTGACATTCTTGATTGCCCCTCTGACTTCTCCATCAGATGAGGAAGTCCTCAAAGGCAAGCACCATGTTTAACTCAAGCATGGGAACATAGAAGACGGATACCCAGAGATGGTGGCCAATCAAAGCGATAGGTGAAAGAGTATATGAATGCTGGTAGGAGACAGAGAAAAGGAAAGCTGCCTCTTTCTGAAACTTCCTGATCTCATCATTCATAAGATAAAGATAACAACATCTATTACACAGACATGTTTTGAAGATGAAGTTAAACGTGACAGTATTTGCGAAAAGACTTCACAATGCAAAGCATGCAGGAGACCTCTTAAAAATGTGAAAAACAGTCAAAATTCACACTTATTGATTACATACAGATATGCCATTTGAAATAATTCATTTCTCCTCCCAGATCCAAAACAAGAATAGTAGCTCCTGCCTCTGTGGAATGGCATCTGCTTGGAATTCCTTATATGTGCACAGATCTAAACTGCAATTTGGGTTAAAAAAAGGAAATAAAACAGAGGAAATTCCCCCCAAAGAATAGCATTATTTTAAAAAATGAAACCTCAACTAAACCCCTAAAATGTTTATTTAGAAAACTGGAAATATTGAGCCCTATCACAAATACATTATCATTTTAGATTATCTGACATTATGATTAATAAAACGTCAAAACCAGGCTGCTTGAGTACATGCTATAAATCATCTTCTAGACACCAGAATGGGTACTGCTTCTGACAGATGCTCCTAGCTCCAGGGGTGTTGTCCGAACGGGTGGGCACATCACCTAGGAAGCTCTGACTATAGATTCAAGCTCTGATTCAAGCTCTGAGTCCTGAGAGATTCAGTCATTAGGAGCAGTCCTGGGTGGCTCAGTGGTAAAGAATCTGCCTGCCAATGCAGGAGATGCAGGTTTGATCCCGGGGTTGGGAAGATCCCCTGGAGGAAATGGCAACCCACTCCAGTATTCTCACCTGGAAAATCCCATGGCCAGAGGATCCTGGAGGGCTACAGTCTATGGGGTCACAAGGAGTCGGACACGATTGAGCGACTAAACAGCAGCAGCATTAAGGCTCCAGAATGGCAGAACAAGGGACTCCTTGGAGAAATTCTCAATGCTTCCAGCAAGGAGTGAAGCGCATTCTATGGCATCTGAGGTCACATCACTGAGGTCAGGGAGCAGAGCCTCCCAACCAGCATGCTTCCTTTTCTGCATCATAGCCTCCAGCGGGGATTGATTACTTTGTTCAGAAGGCAGAATCAGCAGATGTTACTGATATGGGACTGGAATTCTGCACTGCGGCTACCACACAAAGCTTTCTTTCTTTCTTATTTTCAAGCCAAAGCAGCATTAGTAAAGGCTCAGACATGAAAAGGAGTGAAGCTGGGTCATTTGCAGAGATGTGAATGGACCTAGAGTCTGCCACACAGAGTAAATTAAGTCATAAAGAGATTTAATATTGTACATTAACTCATGTATACATGGAATCTAGAAAAATGGTACAGATGAACCTATTTTCAGGGCAAGAATAGAGACACAGACATAGAGAATGGACTTGTGGATACAGGGAGGAAGGGAGTGTGGGACAACGTGAGAGAGTAGCGTTGACATATATATATACCACTGGGTATAAAATAGATAGCTAGGGGGAAGCTGTTGTATAGCACAGGGAGCTCAGCTCAGTGCTCTGTGATGACCTAGAGCGTGGGATGGACAATGGGAGAGAGACTCAAGAGAGGGGGGATTATATATATGCATGTGAACTAAGTTATTCATTGTGTCTGACTCTGTGACCCCATGGACTGTAGACCACCAGGTTCCTCTGTCCACAGAATTCTCCAGGCAAGAATACTGGAGTGGGTTCCCATTTCCTCCTCCAGGATATATGTATACATATAGCTGATTCATATTGTTGTACAGAAGAAATTAACACAATGTTGTAAAGCAACAATTCCCCAATAAATAAATAAACTTTAATAAAAGAAATAAGCTCTCCTGTTTTAATTGATTCAGTGTTGGGTCATGTGCAAGATCTGCTATTTAACATGTGCATTTACAGGCCACTGTTGAAAATAGCTGCTTTTAAAATACCTTGGGCTGCAGACTTGCTACATGCAGCAAGACTCTGTCATTAGGGTTGTCATTTTTACCAGCATCTGTCTGCCCTGCTCTGGTGGAGATGCAGGCATCTCTACTAGGGCATCAGTTCAATTCAGTTCAGTCAATCAGTCACGTACGACTCTTTGCGATCCCATGGACTGCAGCACTCCAGGCTTCCCTGCCCATCACCAACTCCCAGAGCTTGCTCAAACTCATGCCATCCAACCATCTCATCCTCTGTTATCCCTTTCTCCCCCTGCCTTCAATCTTTCCCAGCATCAGGGTCTTTTCCAATGACTCAGCTCTTCACATCAAGTGGCCAGAGTATTGGAGCTTCAGCATCAGTCCTTCCAGTGAATATTCAGGATTGATCTCCTTTAGGATTGACTGATTTGATCTCCTTGCAGTCCAAGGGACTCTCAATAGTCTCCTCCAACACCAAAGTTCAAAAGCATCAGTTCTTCAGCACTCAGTTTTCTTTACGGTCCAACTCTCACATCCATACATGACCACTGGAAAAACCATAGCCTTGACTAGACGGACCTTAGTCGGCAAAGTAATGTCTCTGCTTTTCAATATGCTATCTAGGTTGCCTTAAACAATATCTATAATTGGCTTCCCTTTTGGCTCAGATGGTAAAGAATCTGCCTGTAATGTGGGAGACCTGGGTTCTATATCTGGATCAGGAAGATCCCCTGGAGGAGAAATGACAATGCATTCCAGTAATCTTGCTTGGGAAACCCCATGGACAGAGGAGCCTGGCAGGCTATAACAGGGTCGAAAAGAGTCAGACACGACTGAATGACTAACACATACACACCCTTAATAAACCTTGCAGTTCCTATCATCTGCCATCTGGGTTCCTCTTGCAGGTCCCCCAGTCCTCAGGCTCACATTAATGTGGTGATCATGTGCAGGGTTGGCTGGGTTTGTGGACATCCACTGTGAACCTCAGGAGTTAAGCCAATCTGCCTGCACCATCATCAGAGCTGGTCACTCAGAGCTATGTCTGCGGAAACCTATGGTCCATGAACAGATGGGAGTTTCCTCTCAATATATCCTCTGTGAACTCCTTCCACACCACTTGGCAGCCTCTTTTCTCATCCAGACCCTGAGGGTCAATTTGGAGGCAAATGATGCCCATATGGACAATGTTTGAATGGAAAGTGTGTGCAGCTGTTGGGGCTGCCAGGACCAGATGTTTAACTGATGATCTTCTCGGGCTCAAGATGAACTTGTCTGAAGTAGTGTTCACAGGAGACTGCCTGCTGAGAAACTACTGCTCTACCTTAGAAAACGGTTGTCTTTCAGCGTGTCTAAAATAGCCTGAGATTCAAGGAACTTGGTAAGAGAGAAAGGCAAAGGTTTTGTAAAGCAAAGGTCCCCCACTGGTAGGTGTGTGGTTTGCAGCTATTGCTGTGTTTGGCCTCCCAGACTTTTTAAAAAATTAATTGCCATGATTTTATGAATTGCTCACATAAGTACCGCCTCCAACATTGCACACCTGGCTTGCTTTCCTATTTCACTACACCTGCCTGGCTAGAGCATGCCACTCAGTTCTGTTTTTCCCAGTTTTATGACTCTGAGGCATGGCAGGATTCAGGGACTTCTCCTGAGTTGCTGTTCTTGGCTGAGTGTTGAAGAGTAGCTCATAGAGTAATCCTGTTTTGTCTTTGTTTCTCTAAAGTGGGGGAAATTAGTTTTTAGCTCCTTCTTGAAGAACACAATGATACTTTTTACTGAAAGGAGTTTTGAAGTTTTCACTCACTGCTGGAACCGGCCAAGAACACAGCCATGTCAGAGATCCTAGAGGCCCACAGCCTGCTCAGATAAGGGATCCTGAGGTCTGAGATCTCAGCAATGACCGACATCAGATGATGTCACCAGATGACATTATCTGTCCAAGGGAGCAGAATTTTCATAGTCTCGACTGATGTAATTGCGTCCATTGAGATAGTTCTTGGAGTAAGGGCATGCCGCAGACTTTCCTACCCCACTTCCTTATCTTTCTGGGGGTTCAGAGGCCACAATTGCCACACACTGGAGGGGCACGTGGCTGAGTTCTAGCCAGCTGGGTGGAAACAAGGTGTTTCCCATGCTCAGAGCTTCATCGTCTCTCCCTTTCCATGGGTGGCATGGGAGGAGCTTTGATGTTCAACAGAGCCACAAAACCGAAGAAGGATCCTGGGTTCCTGAGTTACCGCTACCTCCCACTGAAATGACTTTTCTTCCTTTCCCTTTTCTGCTGCTCTCCTTCCTCATCCCCTGCTTTGAATCTCAGTGTTCTCCAGAATGAAATACAGAAAAAACCCTAAAGACACCATGCACACACACACACACACACACACACACACACACACACACAAACCCCTTAGAACTAATCGATGAATTCAATAAAGCTGAGCTGCAGGATACAAAATAAATACACAGAAATTTGTTGCATTTCTATACACTAATAGTGAACTATCAGAGAGACAAATTAAGAAAGCAATCCCATTTACAGTTTCAACAGAGAATAAAATATCTAGGAATAAATTTAATCAAGGAGGTGAAAGATCTGTACACTGAGGTTAAAGCTTCTGCCTGCAATGCAGGAGACCTGGGTTCAATCCCTGGGTTGGGAATATCCCCTGGAGAAGGAAATGGCAACCCACTCCAGTATTCTTGCCTAGAAAATCCCATGGACAGAGGAGCCTGGCGGGCTACAGTCTATGGGGAAGCAAAGAGTCAGACACGACTTAGCAACTTCATAAGACACTGATGAAAGAAGCTGAAGACACATATATATGGAAAGGTATTTTATTCTCATGAATTGGAAGAATTAGTATTGTTAAAACATCCTTGCACAAATTCAAAGCAATCTTCGTAAAATTTCCATGGCATATTTCACAGAATTATAACAAATAATTCTAAAATTTGTATGGAACCACATCAGTTGTGTTAACATTACTCAAACTTATCAGGTAGATTTCCTTTAAGCCATATCCTTCTCGTTCTTCTTAAACTTTTAGAAATATTTTTTTTATTTATTTTGGCTGCACTGGGTCTTCGTTGCTGTGCTCAGGCTTTCTCTAGTTGCAGTGAGTGGAGGCTACTCTCGAGCTGTGGTGCTCAGGCTTCTCACGGCAGTGGCTTCTCTTGTTGCAGAGCATGGGCTCTAGGGTGCGTGGGATTCAGTAGTTGTGTCACATGGGCTTATTTGCCCAGAGGCATGTGAGATCTTCCTGGACCAGGGACAAAACCCATGTCCCCTTCACTGGCAGGCAGATTCTTAACCACGGGACCACGAGGGAAATCCCTAAATCCTTGCTTTAATTGATTGATCTGGTGCCTGACTAATGATCAAACAGCAAAAACTAGTTTTATTCGATAAAGATCATCTTCAAAATGTGCTACTCCAAAGTTAAAAAAAAAAAAAACCTACCTAACACCCCATTACCTGGAACACCAATCTGGAGTTCACAGATTGGACTCACAAGCCCCCAAGTCTCTATGGAGATTCATCAAATTCTGCATCAGCCTGCCTGGCCAGTGATGTTTGCCAACTTTTCACATATTTCTTCATCTTCAAAATGGAAACAAGGCTATTTCTCAGCTGGAGCTATTGAGAAGAATAAATAATAAGCAAGTGTTTGTAAAGCAGTTGACACCAGCTAAAGGGCTTGCTGACCAAGAAAAAGTGAAAGCACTCATAAATCCCATTAACATCATCCTATCTGTCTCGACCTCTCCCTGTCCACTTACCATCATTCATTTTTAATCAGAAACTAAGTTACCTTAGTACAGTGGAGTTTTCAAAGTGCACACAGAAAATATGACTGAAAGAGATCAGGCGCAGGTTTTGAAAACCTGGCATTGACTGCCAGCAAACAAGTGATCCACATTACTCAAGCCCAAGCTAGTTGCACGTACCGTTGGCTCCTGCTACCTATATTCAATCAAGGCACTTGAGAGCAAATGGATGATATGTTTTCCTGTCAAGGCCCTGTATGTGGTTCCAGTCAGCACCTTGAGCCAGAGATAAAAGATAGAGAAGAAAATCAAGAGTGAAATGAAAAGAGAGAACACATAAGCCTGAGAGTACGGGTGTCCACATGTGACCAATACATATGACTTTTCAAATGTTTATTACTATCTACTTGACCTACTGTGGACATGCCAGAGAATGGCTGATACGCTCACATATCTAGGTAGGTGTCTGGTGTTGAGCAGGCATTCAGTAAATCATTGTCACACACAGAATTTGCTTTAAACACAGCAGCAGTTAAAACTAGATCTTTTTTTAAGTTCTTCAAAGTTTTATCTTATTTGATAACAACTTTTTTTTCATTTGTTACAAAGCCTAAGCCCATATACAAAATTAGGAACACACTTAGAAACCTCTTTTGAAGAATACTTTGTTCAGTTGCTAAGTTGTATCTGACTCTTTGCAACGCCATGGACTGCAGCGTGCCAAGCTTCCCTGTCTTCCACTACCTTCCAGAGTTTGCTCATTCATGTCCATTGAGCCAGTGATGCTATCCAACCATCTCATTCTCTGTCACCCGCTTCTCCTGACCTCAATCTTTCCCAGCATCAGGGTCTTTAAAATGCCTTACTCTTTTTTAACTGAGTTTAAAAAAAAATAAAAATGCAATATTTCAATACTGCTTTGAAAACTTAAACGTGAAGCCATAGGTGTCAGCTTGTTGCTCTGTGATGACCTAGAAGGGTGGGATGGCAACAGGGTAGGGGGTGGGAGGGAGGTTCAGGAGGGAGGGGATATACATATACATATACCTGGTTCACTTCGTTTGCACGATGAGGGAAACAGTAGACAAATTCATTTCTGTGTAACAACAATGCAAATCAAAATGCTGCGGTGTACCCCTAGTATAAACTTTAACTTCTGCTTTGAGTCAAGGACACAATCTTAAATGTTATCACGTCCCAGAGAAAACATGAACACACAGGTGAGAGGACCAAATTGTGGTTGGACATTCAACGTCATGCACTAGTCCCATGCAGACCTGATGGAGGTGTTTAAGGGCTGGTAGCTTAGTTCACCTGGGCCAAAGGACAGGAACAAGACTATAAACAAATGTTCTGGTTTTCTCTCCCTTACCTAATATGGACTTCCATGACAGCAGTGAAGACTGAGGTTCAAATGTTCTCCCACTTTTTAAATTAATAATTTGTGTTTTTCTTTTTTTATTTTTGAGCCATGCTCTGCAGCCTGTGGGATCTTAGTTCCCTGACTAGGGATCAAACCCATAACTGATACATTGGAAATTTGGAGTCCTAACCACTGGACTGCTGGGGCAATCCCTAACTATTCTTCTACTTAAAAGTGCTAACGAACTATGGAAAGTACTCTTTCTGTGTATCTTTACATACATATAAGTGAAATCACTGATTTAAAATTCATGTGTTGGGGTGGTCCTAAGATAGCAGAGGAATAGGACAGGGAGACCAATTTCTCCCCAACAGATTCATCAAAAGATCACTTGAATGCTGAGCAACTTCTACAAAACAACTTCTGGATGCTGGCAGAAGACACCAGGCACCCAGAAAGGCAGCCCATTCTCTTCGAAAGGAGGTAGGACAAAATATAAAAGACAAAAAGAGACAACAGAGGTAGGGACAGAGACCCATCGTTTGGAGGGAGTCATGACGGAGAAGTTTCCAAACAGTAGGAAACCCTCTCACAGGCAGGTCTTTGGGGAATTTTGGAATCTCAGAGGGCAACATAACCAGGAGAAGAAAAAAACAAAAACAAAAAACCCACAGAATGCGCGCCTAACTGCAACTGCCAGCGGAGAAGTAGCCCAGACACTTGTGTTGCCCACCAGCGAGCAGGGCCTGGACAGGGAGGCGTGGGCTGCATAATCAGTGCTTAGGGTAAGGACCTGGACTGAATGCCTGGAGGACTATCTGAAGGAGGAAATGTGAGACAGCAATCTAAACTGTGGGATTGCCAGAGATTAAAAAAAAGAGAGAGAGAACTTTCCCTCGAAAGGCTCTAATGTGCAGATTGGCCCGCTCACACAACAAAAGATTGAGCGAATACCAGACACGCCCCTCCCTCCCGCCTGAGGCACAGAGGCAGGTGTGCAACAGCCAGAGCCGGAAGGCAAGGGGCTGCTGCAATCTTGGTCACAGAGACCAGCATCCTCCACCAAAATGTGAGCAGGCTCCCAGTTGCTAACCATGTCTTCCTGGGATCCTGGATGGTTGACATCTGCCAAGAGGGTCGCACTCAGAGATCAGCTCCCCAGAGGAGACACATGGCACACCTGAGACAGTGCTCCTGCGGTGCACCTGGGAAACCGAGTGGCTCGGACTGGGGAGGTGATTAAGACTCAAGGCCCATGTGGGACAGTGTGCTTGCCAAACACCTGATTGCCTGAGCTGCTCAGATCTGGGAAGGGCACAAAACGCATACCCAACTGAGTCTATGCCCTTGCAGAGTACCCAAGAACCTGAACGGCTTAGACTTGGGAGGTGCGCAAAATGCAGGCTCTGCTTTAAAATGCAGAGCCCCTGCAGAGCACCCTGGAGCCTGAGCAGTGTAGACCCAGGAAGCACACACCACCTTGACTTGGGGCAAACCCAGTCCATACATGTAAGTACTCCCCCCACATACCAGAGATATTTGTTTGAGATTTTCCTGCCTCCCCACAACACAACTGAACAAGTGAGTCTAAATAAGTGACCACCTTCACACCCTTGTGTCAGGGCAGAAATTAGACACTGAAGAGACTTGCGAACAGAGGAAGCCAAAATAATCAAAGAAGGGGGAACCACTCCGGAAGTGACTGGTGCAACAGATTAAAACCCTGTAGTTAACATTGACTAAGCAATGGAAGGGGCCTGTAGACCCTGAGAACAAGTACAAGCTGGAACAAGGACCTATCTGAAACTGAACTGACCCCATACTGCCCACAATAGCTCCAGAGAAATTCTTAGATATATCTTTACTATTATCACTTTTTAATTTTTTTAATTTAACTTCTCTATTACTCCTTTAATTTTCATTTTATAACCTACTATTATCTTGCCAAAAAAGACCTTATTTTAAAGCAAATTTCATATATATATTTTATAATTTTTGTGATTTTTTTTGTATTTTTAACATATATTTTTTGAGAGTCTAACCTCTCCTCTAATATGCATTTTGGATACTGAACATTAGGTTCTTAAAGGTACAAAATTGATAACAAATACCAAAAAGCAAAGATTACTGGCTTAATTGCTCTCTCCCCTTTTGACTCTCCCTTTTCTTCTCCAGGTCATTTCTAGCTCCTCCCTCCCCCTTCTCTTCTCTACTTAACTCTGTGAATCTCTCTGGGTGTTCCGGGCTGTGGAGAACACTTAGGGGACTGATTACTGGCTAGATTGGTCTCTCCCCTTTTGACTCCCCCTCTTCTCCTCCTGATCACCTCTCTCTCCCTCCTCCCTCTTCTCTTCTCCATGTAACTCTGTGAACCTCTCTGGGTGTCCCTCACTGTGGAGAATTGTTTCACCTTTAACCTAGATGTTTTACCATCTGTGCTGTATGGATGGAGAAGTCTTTGAGGCTACTGTAAGAATAAGACTGAAAGCCAGAGGCAGGAGGCTTAACTGCAAACCTGGAGAATATCAGAGAACTTCTGATTCCAGGGAACATTAATAGACAAGAGCTCACACAAAAGCCTCCATACCTACACTGAAACCAAGCTCCACCCAAGAACCAACAAGTTCCAGAACAAGACATACCACACTAATTCTACAGCAAAGCAGGAACACAGCCTAAGCATTAAAAGATAGGCTTCCCAAAGCCATGCCAAACCCATAGACACCCCAAAACTCACTACTGGACACTTCATTGCACTCCAGAGAGAAGAGATCCAACTCCATCCACCAGAACACAGATGCAGGCTCCCCTAACTAGGAAACCTTGACAAGTGACTAGTCCAACCCCACCCACAGGGAGCAGGCTCCACAATAAAGAGGAACCACGAACTTCCAGCCTACAGAAAGGACACCCCAAACACAGCAATCTAAACAAAATGAAAAGGCATAGAAATATTCAGCAGATAAAGGAACATGATAAATGTCCACCAAACCAAACAAAAGAGAAGATAAGGAGTCTACCTGAAAAAGAATTCAGAATAATGATAGTACAGATGATCCAAAATCTTGAAAACAAAATGGAGTTACAGATAAATAGACCAGAGACAAGGACTGAGAAGACGCAAGAAATGTTTAACAAGGACCCAGAAGAAATAAAGAAGAGTCGCTCAATAATGAATAATGCAATAACTGAGATCAAAAGCACTGTGGAGGGAACCAACATTAGAATAACTGATGCAGAAGGTAGGATAAGTGAGGTAGAAGATAGAATGGTGGAAATAAATGAAGCAGAGAGGAAAAAAGAAAAAAGAATTAAAGGAAATGAGGACAAACTCAGAGAAATCTGGGACAATGTTAAATGCCCCAGCATTCGAATCATAGGAGTTCCAGATGAAGAAGACAAAAAGAAAGGGCATGAGAAAATACTTGAGGAGATAATAGTTGAAAACTTCCCTAAAATGAGGAAGGAAATAGCCACCCAATTCTAAGAAACCCAGAGAATCCCAAATAGGATAAACCCAAGGCAAAACACCCCAAGACACATATTAATCAAACTAACAAAGATCAAACACAAAGGGCAAATATTAAAAGCAGCAAGGGAAAAGCAACAAATAACACACAAGGGGATCCCCATAAGCATAACAGTTGATCTTTCGATAGAAACTCTTCAGGCCAGAAGGGAATGGCAGGACAGACTTAAAGTGATGAAAGAGAAAAATCCTACAAACCAGATTACTATACCCAGTAAGGATCTCATTCAAATATGAAGGAGAAATCAAAAGCTTTACAGACAAGCAAAAGCTGAGAGAGTTCAGCTCCACCAAACCACTTCTTCAACAAACGCTAAAGGATATTCTCTAGACAGGAAACACAGAAAAGGTTTATAAACTCAAACCCAAAACAGCAAAGTAAATGGCAATGGGATCATACTTATCAATAACTACCTTAAATGTAAATGGATTGAATGCTCCAACCAAAAGACAAAGACTGGCTGAATGGATACAAAACAAGACCTCTATATATGCTGTCTACAAGAGACCCACCTCAAACCAAGGGACACATACAGATTGAAAGTGAAGGCCTAGAAAAAGATATTTCATGCAAATGGAGACCAAAAGAAAGCAGGAGTAGCAATACTCATATCAGATAAAATAGACTTTGAAATAAAGAGCATGAAAAGAGACAAAGGTGGACACTATATAATGATCAAAGGAGCAATCCAAGAAGAAGAGATAACAATTATAAATATATATAAACCCAACATAGGAGCACCTCAATATGTAAGGCAAATGCTAACAAAAATGAAAGAGAAAATTAACAGTAACACAATAATAGTAGGAAACTTTAATGCCCCACTCACACCTATGGATAGATCAACCAAACAGAAAATTAGCAAGGAAACACAAACTTTAAATGATACAATGGAACAGTTAGACTTAATTGATATCTATAGGACATTTCACCCCAAAGCAATGAATCTCAGCTTTTTGTCAAGTGCACATGGAACAGAACATTCTCCAGGATAGACCACATCTTGGGCCATAAATCTATTCTTGGTAAATTTAAAAAAAAAACCAAAAAACTGAAATCATTTCAAGCATCTATTCTGATCACAATGCAGAAAGATTAGATGTCAACTACAGGAAAAAACTATTAAAAATACAAACATATGGAGGTTAAACAACACGCTTCTGAATAACCAATAAATCACAGAGGAAATAAAAAAGGAAATCAAAATATGCATAGAAACAAATTAAAATGAAAACATGACAACCCAAAACCTATGGGATTCAGTAAAAGCAGTGCTAAGGGGAAGGTTCATAGCAATACAAGTTTACCTCAAGAAACAAGAGAAAAATCAAATAAATAACCAAAATTTACACCTAAATCAACTAGAAAAAGAAGAAATGAAAAACTCCAGGGTTAGTAGAAGGAAAGAAATAATAAAAATTAGAACAGAAATAAATAAAAAAGAAACAAAGGAGACTATAGCAAAAATCAACAAAACTAAAAGCTGGTTCTTTGAGAAGATAAATAAAATAGACAAACCATTAGCCAGACTCATCAAGAAAAAAAGGGAGAAGGATAAAATCAACAAAATTAGAAATGAAAATGGATAAATCACAACAGACAACACGGAAATACAAAAGATCGTAAAAGGCTACTATCAGCAACCATATGCCAATAAAATGGACAACTTGGAAGAAATGGACGAATTCTTAGAAAAGTACAACCTTCCAAAACTGAACCAGGAAGAAATAAAAAATCTTAACAGACCTATTACAAGCATGGAAATCGAAACCATAATCAAAATCTTCCAACAAAAAAAAGCCCAAGACCGGATGGCTTCACAGGTGAATTCCATCAAAAACTTAAAGAAGAGCTAACACCTATCCTACTCAAACTCTTCCAGAAAATTGCAGAGGAAGGTAAACTCCCAAACTCATTCTATGAGACCACCATCACTCTAATACCAAAACCAGACAAAGAAGCCACAGAAAAGAAAGAAATAAATAAAGAAGGAAAACTACAGGTCAATATCACTGATGAACACAGATGCAAAATTCCTCAACAAAATTCTAGCAAACAGAATCCAACAACATATTTAAAAGATCATACATCATGACCAAGTGGGCTTTATCCCAGGGATGCAAGGATTCTTCAATATTTGCAAGCCAATCAATGTGATACACCACATTAACAAATTGAAAGATAAAAATCATACAATTATCTCAATAGATTCAGAGAAAGCCTTTGACAAAATTCAACACTCATTTATGCTAAAAACTCTCCAGGAAATAGGCATAGAAGGAACATATCTCAACATAATAAAAGCCATATATGATAAACCCACAGCAAACATTATCCTCAATGTTGAAAAACTGAAAGCATTTCCCCTAAAGTCAGGAACAAGACAAGAGTTCCCACTCTCACCACTACTATTCAACATAGTTTTGGAAGTCTTGGCCACAGCAATCAAAGAAGAGAAAGAAATAAAACGAATCCAGATTGGAAAAGAAGTAAAACTCTCACTGTTTGCAGATGACATTATTCTCTACATGGAAAACCCTAAAGACTCCACCAGAAAATTACTAGAGCTAATCAATGAATATAGTAAAGTTGCAGGATATAAAATCCACAGAAATCCCTTGCATTCTTATACACTAACAATGAGAAAACAGAGAAATTAAGAAAACAATCCCATTCACCATTGCAACAAAAAGAATAAAATACTTAGGAATAAATTTACCTAAAAAAAAAAAAAAAAAGACCTGTACATGGAAAACTATAAAACGCTGATGAAAGAAATTAGAGATGACACAAATAGGTGGAGAAATATACCATGTTCATGGATCGGAAGAATCAGTGTAGCGAAAATGAGTATACTACCCAAAGCAATCTGCATTCAATGCAATCCCTATCAAACTACCTGGTATTTTTCACAGACCTAGAACAAATAATTTCACAGTTTGTATGAAATACAAAAAACCTCACATAGTGAAAGAAAACTTGAGAAAGAAAACTGGAACTGGAGGAATCAACTTGCCTGACTTCAGACTATACTACAAAGTTACAGTCATCAAGACAGCATGGTACTGGCACAAAGACAGAAATGTAGATCTGTGGAACAAAATAGAAAGCCCAGAGATAAATCCACGCACATATGGATAGCTTATCTTTGAGAAAGGAGGCAAAAATATACAATGGAGAAAAGACAATCTCTTTAACAAGTGGTGCTGGGAAAACTGGTCAACCACTTGTAAAAGAATGAAACTAGAACGCTTTCTAACACCATGCACAAAAATAAACTCAAAATGGATTAAAGATCTAAATATAAGACTAGAAACTATAAAACTCCTAGAGGAAAACACTCTATGACATAAATCACAACAAGATCTTCTATGACTCAGCTCCCAGCATAACAGAAATAAAAGCAAAAATAAACAAATGGGACCTAATTAAACCTAAAAGATTTTGAACAATGAAGGAAACTATAAGCAAGGTGAAAAGACAGCATTCAGAATGGGAGAAAATAACAGCAAACAAAGCAACTGACAAAGAATTAATTTCCAAAATGCACAAGCTCATGTAGCTCAATACCAGAAAAATAAATGACCCAATCAAAAAATGGGTCAAAGAACTAAACAGACATTTCTCCAAGGAAGACAAACAGATGGCTAACAAACACATGAAAAGATGCTCAACATCACTCATTATCAGAGAAATGCAAATCAAGACCACAATGAGGTACCATCTCAAGCTGGTCAGAATGGCTGCTATCCAAAAGTCTACAAACTATAAACACTGGAGAAGGTATGGAGAAAAGGGAAACCTCTTACACTGTTGGTGGGAATGCAAACTAGTACAGCCACTATGGAGAACAGTGTGGAGATTCCTTAAGTGAAGTGAAGTGAAGTTGCTCAGTCATGTCTGACACTTTGTGACCCCATGGACTATAGCCCACCAGGCTCCTCCATCCATGGAATTTTCTAGGCAAGAGTACTGGAGTGGGTTGCCATTTCCTTCTCCAGGGGATCTTTCCAACCCAGGGATCCAACCTGGGTCTTCCTCATTTTGGGCAGATGCTTTACAGTCTGAGCCACCAGGGAAACTCCAGAGATTCCTTAATAAACTGGAAATAGAACTGCCATACGACCCAGTTGGGCATACACACTGAGGAAACCAGAATTGAAAGAGACACATGTACCCCAATGTTCATCGCAGCACTGTTTACAATAGCTAGGACATGGAAGCAACCCAGATGTCCATCAGCAGACGAATGGTTAAGAAAGCTGTGGTACATATACACAATGGAATATTACTCAGCTATTAAAAAGAACACATTTGAAACAGTTGTAATGAGGTGGATGGAACTGGAGCCTATTATACAGAGTGAAAGAAGTCAGAAAGAAAAACACCCATATAGTATATTAATGCATATGCATGGAATTTAGAAAGATGGTAATGATGACCCTATACTTGAGACAGCAAAGGAGACACAGACATAAAGAAGAGAATTTTGGACTCTGTGGGAGAAGGCAAGGGAGGGATGATTTGAGAGAATAGCATTGAAACATGTATATTACCATATGTGAAATAGATGATCAGTCCAAGTTCAATGCATGAAACAGGGCACTCAAAGCCAGTGCACTGGGACAACCCTGAGGGATGGGATGGGAGGGAGGGGGGAGGGGAATTCAGGATGGGGGACACATGTACACCCGTGGCTGATTCATGTCAATGTATGGCAAAAACCACCACAATATTGTAAAGTAATTAGCCTCCAATTAAATTAATTAATTTTAAAATTAAAAAAAAATTCATGTGTCAGTCGCTCAGTCATGAGCCTACTCTTTTTGTACCCCGCCAAGCTCCTCTGTCCATGTGATTCTCCAGTCAAGATGACTGAAAAGGGTTGTTATTCATTTCTCCAGGGGAATTTCTGGACCCAGGGATAGAACCCCAGTTTCCCCCATTGCAGGCAGATTTTTTACCATATGAGCCACAGGGAAGCCTTAAAATTCATAGATAGCACTGAGTTCTACCTACTTCACTAGTTTAAATGAATGCAACTTACCTTTAGCATTATATTCAGAAAAAAATACATGTCTCAAGTCCCCAATAATCAAAAGTACTAAACTAGATAACCACTGGAAAGATACTTTTACCAGAGGTAATGCAGTGCATAAAAAGAGGATTTCCAGAACTTGCTGTTAGAACCTAAGCACACACAGACCACACTGACATCGGCCACTCTTCATGCCGGTTTGCTCTGCCAACAGTCCATCAGTCAACTCTACTAGCCTGAGTCCAGCAGGAAAGTTCATGGTGCACCAGAGTCACCCGCTCTTAAGCTGTTACTGTTTTCTCTTCTTTACTGAAAGGCTGTCCTTAGCTAGGATTTACCCATTACAGGCCAAGATGGACACTTTTATTATGCTGTTCTTCAGGCTTTGTCTGAGTCAGCATCTTCTCTCTAGCTTCAGCATGTACAGAAGGATTCCACAGAGAAAAGCTAATTCTGTAGAGGTCTTCTATTTTAGGTTGGCCAAACAAATGAGCAATGCATACCTTAACACTGCCAACCACTTTACTTTTCAAAAGCTAAATACATTTTACACCCAGTATTGCAGTCTCTGGGTTTAGGGGACTTGTTGGATCAATCTTGTAGAAAACTCACCTTGCACACATCAATACTTGCCAAATACAATTATTGTTCTGCCTCCACTTTGCAATGGAGAAGGAAATGGCAACCCACTCCAGTATTCTTGCCTGGAAAATCACAGGGACAGACGAGCCTGGTGGATTGCCATCTATGGGGTCGCACAGAGTTGGACATGACTGAAGCGACTTAGCAGCAGCAGCAGCCACTTTGCAAATACTCTCTTTGCATCCAGTTCACCTTTGTGTGTTCTCAGTGTGTGCTCAGTCACTCATTCATGTCCAGCTGTTTGCAACCCCATGGACTGTAGCCCTCTAGGCTTCTCTGTCCATGGGATTCTTCAGGCAAGAATACTGGAATGGATAGCCATTTCCTTCTCCAGGGGATCTTCCCAACCCAGGGATCAAACCCATGTCTCCTGCCTTGATAGGCAGGTTCTTTACCACTGAGTCACCTGGGAAGCCCACAGTTCACGTGAGATGGGATCAACTAGCTGGTGAAAGATGGGAATATCACACACCAAATGTGGACAGTCACCATCTGGGTAGTTATCAGGGATGTAAACTTAAATACACCACCTTGATAGAGTCCATGCCCTACAAACATGACTCCAAACTGCAGTAACACAGATTGATAGGAAGGCAGCACATAGACACCTGGTGACTTCTGCTTCATAATCAAGGTAAAATCCGCAAGAAGGAAGTATTCCAAGTGGAAAGGTCCATAAGAAGCATAGATGCCATTTGTGTTGCTGGGGCAGGAGATGTAGGTTTAATTATGGGCAGAGCATTTTGGAGGGAAGAGAAGGCAGCTGTTTATTTGGATCAGTGTGTGGAGGACTGGTTTTCACATCCCATCACTGTCTGCTCTTCACCATCAGATTGTTTGCATACAGAACTTGTAAATGTGCTCAGTTTACAAGCAATCTTTGGAAGTTGGTGATGGACAGGGAAGCCTGGAGTGCTGCAGTTCCAGCCCAGGGGTCGCAAAGAGTCAGACACAGCTGAAAGGAAATGAATTGAAATATGCTCCAGAAAGGGTGATAATTTGCACTCCAAACAAAGAAATTCAGTGCTCTGTGTCATCAAACTTTCATGCTCAGAATTCACTTTACATTGGTGATTTCAGATAGTGCTCCCGGCTGCCCGACAAGCCAGCACTGTCACAGCCCTACAGCATCTCTGGTTGTCTGGCCCCTGCAAGTGGGATCTTAGTTCCCCGATCAGGGATGGAACCCTGAAGTAGAAGTATGGAGTTTCAGCCACTGGGCCACCAGGGGAAGTCCCAAACCCACTCTGAACATTACTTGGCTTCTTCAAGAGCTAAAAAGATGTAAACACTTGGTATTCTTTTCAAAATGGAACATGGTAATAGTCAGCACTCGTGAACGACAGGGAAGGCCCTGAATGACATTGTTTGGAATGCAATCCCCCACCCTATCTCCCCCCTACCCTCTATGCTCTATAGGAACCCCACCCCATTACAGAGATAGGAAACTGGGGTGTGGATTCCACAAACCTGAGTTGGCAGCCCTGTGGGATTCTTAGCAAGGGCACTAGGGAGGAACTGGAGAACCAAGAAAAGAACAAGTTGTATTCTTATGTACAAGTGCCAGCCCGGTGAGACTCATCTAGAAACCTGGGGCCCAGCAGGTTCACTGTGGGTAATAAACAGGGGAGCTCACTGCCATAGTGCCTCCCAGATCACTAAGCAGGTTCATAAACAGAAGAAGCCTGGAGGCAGAAAACAGCTGGGCTTGGCTTCCCCCATGCCCTCTATGAGGGCTCTGGTCTAGGCCAGTCTGCACAGCTTGTTGATGACTGCTCTCCTGACCCTTCCAAGCATCCAGGAATTGATGACCTAGAAGAGAGAGTGAATAATTATCAGAATTTTACACAGAGGCTCAGAGAGGTTGTATAAGTTACCCAGAGTCACACAGCCCACTAGTAAAAGACTGGCATTTCAATGTCAGACTTCTGCTCTTCAAAATACCCCAGCTTCCTGAGACAGCAGCACTTAGACCTACTCTATCACCCAACATGCTGATCCATTTGTCATTTTGGTATCACCAGGTGTGGAAGGAAGACACCTGTCAGAAGCCACCAGAGTCTGTGCCCTGGTTTTTGGAGTGAAATGAAGCCAGGTGGGGTGCAGAAAGGAAGCAGTATGTTTGGTAAGGTATTACACAGGGTAGGGTGGCAGGGGGGCACACCGATGGAGCAGTCATGAAGTTGTCTCCCAGGAGACTTGAAGCTCTAAAGAGAGCAGCTCCAAGTGCTTTCTAGGAAAGGAGAATTTTCGAAGGACTCGAGGCTACATTTCTCCCTTCCCCTCTTGTCAAACATCTTTTGCTAAACTCTGATTTTTAGCAAAAGCAGGAGTTTTATAGTCAGCGTCCCTTCTCACATTAAATATAGCCCTGGTTCTTATCTTTCTAGCCCAGGAAGAATTTGACATGGTATTGACATTAGGGAAATCAGTCGAGGAGACAATGTCAGAGACAGATCGTCTGGGCTGAGAGCTTGAAGATGTTATTTTCAAACAAAACAGCAGCCATAAAAGGGAAATGGGCAGCTGTGTGTGAGGAAGCCGGGGAAAGGAAGAGACCAGCTCAGCCCCTCCACCCCTTGCCCAACAACAGGGGGCAAATACATCACAAGGAGGTGTCAGACAGTCTACACAGAAGGATTCTGAGCTTCAGACCATCACCTGCTTCCAGACATCAAATGAAATCATAGAGCACTTTGAAGACATAAAGTATTCCGGGGCCATAAGTGTCATAATTATTGTTACTCTTGTTGCTTAATCAGTGGAGCTGGGTATCTGTCTTGGGGAGGACACTTTCAGACCCAGGTGAATGAGAAATGTCTTTAGTACACATTCAGGCTGTCTTCTCTATATCTGTCAGCTCCCACATAAGAGTCAGACTATAAACGGAGAACGACAGAAGGATGCTGCTGTGTATCATAATAGACATCCATCAAGTGTGCACAGCTGCTCACAGCCTGCACAGCATTTCCATTCCCATCAGCTCGCACATCCCCAGCACTGTCCCCTAGTCATGGGGTTGGGACTTGAGTCCTCTCCCCAAGGTCAAGGACAGGACTCTCGGCCTTTCTGCCTTTGCCTCCGTGACATAAGAACTCTGCCCTCCATATACCTAAAGTGAAAGTGAAGTCGCCCAGTCAAGTCTGACTCCTTGCTACCCTGTGGACTATATAGTCCACGAGGCTCCTCCGTTCATAGGATTCTCCAGGCAAGAGTACTGGAGTGGGTTGCCATTTCCCACTCCACCAAATACCCTAAGGAAACCATAATAAAAAAAGACACATGTACCCCAATGTTCACTGCCACAGTATTTACAATAGCTAGGACATGGAAGCAACCTAGATGTCCATCAACAGAGGAATGGATAAAGAAGATGTGATATATACATATATACAGTGGAATATTAGTCATAAAAAGGAACACATTTGAATCAATTCTAATGAGGTGGATGAACCTAGAGCCTATTGTACAGAGTAAGTCAGGAAGAGAAAAACAAATATCGTGTATCAATGTATATACGTGGAATCTAGGAAGATGGTACTGATGAAACTATTTGCAGGGCAGCAATAGAGATGCAGACACAGAGAACAGACTTATGGACACTACCCACAAGGGGAACCAGCCCGAAGATCCAGCCACCCACTCATTGGGGTGGGCAAAGGAGAGACAGAGAAAGTGTGTCCTTGATGACCATCCCAGGACCCTGAATCAGCCAACCCCAGAGCCTGTGCTAAGTTCAGCTTCTCAAGACATGAGATGATAGATGTCTTTATTGCATAAGCTGCTGTGGGTCAAGTGTTCTGCTCCTTGCCGAGAGCATCCTGATTAACTCAGGTCCTGGCAGGCAGCAGCTGGACATATCTGAGCTGTCCACTCAAGCAGCTGAAATCCAAACTGATAAAAACAGTTAACACAGACTGCGTTCACTATGCCAGGCTCTCTGCCAAGTGGTTTATATGGATTATTTCTTTCATTTCTCACAGCCATCCTATCAGATGGTTACTTACAGGGGGACTCATTTACAGATGTGGAAACTGAGGAAGAGACCGTTTAAAAAACTCCTTCGAAGATAGTGGCAGAGCCAGAATATGAATCCAAGGAATCTGACCTCAACATTTATGATATCAGAGTTACACTGAGATGCTGCGTGTTGAAGACTTGTTGTTCAATCGCTAAGTTGTGTCTGACTCTTTTCGACCCCGTGGACTACAGCATGCCAGACTTCCCTGCCCTTCACCATCTCCTGGAGTTTGCTCAAACTCATTGAGTCCATTGAGTCGATGATGCCATCCAACCATCTCATCCTCTGTTGTCCCCCTTCTCCTCCTGTCCTCGATCTTTCTCAGCATCAGGGTCTTTTCCAATGAATCAGCTGTTCACATCAAGTGACCAAAGTATTGGAGTGTGTTGAATCCTGCTGGTGTTCAAACAGGCCCTCCTCCTTCAAGAAGGGTGGGGCTGAATTTGGTCAATAGGATTTTACCATCCAGGACAATTTGTTCATATCCACCAACCAAGGTACTAACCCATCCTGAAAGCATCTGCCAAGAAAGAAATGCCAACTTCCCACTGGAGGATCAGTGGTAGGGCTGGCAGCCTCAGGTAGAGCTTCTGGTCAGCCACAGAGTTCTTGAATATGTCCTGTTCTCAGGGGGAGGTGGGGCCCAAGGAAGGAGCAATTGGTTATCTTTTCTGTTCAGATTCTCCTGCCCTGTGAACTATACTGCAGTAACCCCAGCTGCAAATCAGGACCCATCTGCTCATTTTAAATTCACCTGGACAAGAGCTGCTGCTGCTGCTGCTGCTAAGTCGCTTCAGTCGTGTCCGACTCTGTGCGACCCCATAGACGGCAAGAGCAGGGGATTCAAATGACAACTCCTCATGTTCCAGTCACTTTACAGGGTTCATCTCTGCTTCCTTTAGTTCTTGAAATGGAGAAATTTTGCATAGATTTTAGAGGGGACTGTGTTTTAAAAATTGAACAGGTATAAAATATCAGCCTCCATACATACAATACATAGACTTTGTCCAGATGAATTCCAAACTCCAGGGCCATAATATAAAGTCAAGTCAATCAGCTACTGAAAGAAGAAAAAAAATGTCAGCCAGATTTTGTTGTTGTTTTTTTTTGTTTGTTTTAACTCATGTAGATAACTAGTCTGTAGATTTTATTTTTCTTTTCCTTTTTAAAAATTTTTTATTGAAATATAGTTGACTTACAATGTTGTGTTAGTCTCAGGTGTACAGCAAAGTGACTCAGTTGTGTGTGTGTGTGTGTATATATATATATATATATATAGTTCTTCCTTCTTTACATCCTCTTCCATTTTAGGTTATTACAAGATATTTAGTAGAGTTCCCTGGGCTATACAGTACGTCCTTGTTGGTTAACAATTTTATATATGGTGGTGTTGTTGTTCAGTCACTTAGTCATGTGCATATTTAATTTATTTATTTACATAACTTTCATTTTTCAGCTTCCTACTCTAGATAGGGCTTTCCCTGGTTGCTCACATGGTAAAGAATCTGTCTGTAATATGGGAGACCCGGGTTCAATCCTGGGGTTGGGAAGATCCCATGGAGAAGGGAATGGCTACCCACTCCAGTATTCTTGCCTGGAAAATCCCATGGACAGAGGAACCTGATGAGCTACAGTCCATGGGGCTGCAAAGAGTTGGACATGACTGAATGACTAACACACAAACATTCTAGCAAGTAGCTAAAAGCATGGTAGCATGTCTATTTATTAAAATATGTGTGTGTGTATATATATATAGACACACAGCCACATCTGCTCCTAATATGCTCATAAATGTTTTACACTCTCAAAATCTTTGTGACATTTTCCTTGATCCCAGAACATGTATGCTTTTGACAAATACTGAATGAGATTCTGTGTTAGCCGGGGCCTGTGTCAGGCATCAAGACTCTGCCACCCTGGGCGGGGTCCCCAGGCCAGCAGTTTCGGCATCACCTGAAAGCTCTCTAGAAACACAGCATCTCAGCCCTACCCCAGCCCTGTTGACTCAGACTCTGGTGGCTCCAATTCATTGCTCTAGAGGATAAGATGACAGATGAGACCTGGTCCATGTCCTCAATGAGTTCAGACACTAGAGGAAGAGAGGAACATGAAACTGGGGACTTGCAATCCGCAGTGCTAACTGCTATGAGGGAATCAAGCTTAGCAGGTTCCGAACGTCCAGAGGAGGGATGTGCTGGCTCTGAGACATCAGGCAAGGCTCCTGGCAGGAAGTGAACCCGATCTGGCCACAGTGGAGTGGGAGGTGCCCTCCTGAGAAGCTATGGGCAATGGTTCACAGGAAGAGGAGCCCCTGGGACTTCCCTGGTGGTCCAGCGCCTAAGACTCTGTGCTCCCAATTCAAGGAACCCAGGTTCGATCCTTGGTCGGGGAACTAAGATCCTGCATGCTGCATTGCAGGGCCAAAAAATGTCTCTGGAAGCTCCTGGATGTTCATCTCTGACAATATACACAACAGTCCCTGGAGAAAGGCCAGACATGGTGGGGTGCAAGGAAAATGGCTTGGCTACCCCATGCACAAGAAGCTTTCACAAAAGGACCCTGTTACAACTTCTCTGGTGGTCCAGTGGCTAAGACTCCATGCTCCCAGTGCAGGGGGTCTGAGTGCCTTCCCTGGTCAGAGAACTAGATCCCACATGCTACAGCTGAGAGTTCACATACTAAAACTAGGACCTGGCGTGGTCAAATAAATAAGTAAAGATAATCTTTTTTCTTTTTTTAAAGAAGAGGGTCCCCCATTGAAAGACTGATGCTATCTGGGACATTTTCCACATCCAAAGCCTTGTTGGTAAACACTAGCGATGATACTCTTTAGGCAACAATGGCCTTTGCATACCACAGATAGAGAGGGGACTACATTTGCATCTCTGAACCTGGGAAGCATGGATGAGTACCAGTGGAAGATAAGGCTGTGTGTACAGCAATAGAGATGTGGTCCCTGTGATTGGCCCTAGTGTTTTCATTTTCACTTAATAATCATGTAGTTTGGACATGCTCCTTGGGTAATCCTTCAACACACCTTAGTAGGATGCAGGCACATCTGAGTCTCCTATGAAAGAAGCAAATGAGATTTAAAATGCCTCTCTTTTGACCCATTGCATGGAAGAGGTCACTGACACCAAGTAATATCATTTCTGGTACCTTCCAGGAAGGCACACATGACTGACATAGGACTGACGTCAGAGTCAATGGACTCAGCCTGAGACTGAAGAGGCTCTGTGAGCAGCCTGGAGGTGATACGTCACAAACTGTGATGTGGGAGGTGGATGAAGTTGACATGGGGGGGCGGGGGGGGGGGCTACTGGGGAGGTGGGGAGGGGAGGGGAGGAGAGGAGGTCTGCTGTATGCCTAGGGCTGTGCTATGTGCCTTTCTTTTTTAAAATTCATCTTTTTATGGCTGTGCAGAATCTTCATTGCTGCACATGGACTTTCTCTAGTTGTGGTGAGCAGGGGCTACTCTAGCTGTGGTGCATGGGCTTCTCATTGCAATGGCTTCTATTGTTGCAGAGTACAGGCTTTAGAGCACAGGGGCTTCAGTAGGTGGGCTCAGTAGTTGCAGCTCCCAGGATCCATAGTACAGACTCAATAGTTGTGGCACATGGGCTTAGTTGCTCCACAGCACAGGGGATTTTCCTGGACCAGGGATTGAATCCATGTCTCCTGCATTGGCAGGTAGATTTTTAACCATTGAACCACCAGGAAAGTCCCGCTAGTTGCCTTTCTGTGATCCTCACAGCAACCCTGGGTGTCACTTCCCCTCATGACAAATAACAAAGCAGAGTTGAGGAAGCCCTCTGTTGGTGCCTGAATCAGACTCCAAACTTCTCCTTCTCCACTCCTGACTATTTCTCACCAAAGGTACTCCCTTCCCCAAAGATTTCTTTTTTCTTCTGCATCCATTCACATCTCCATTCCTCCCCTTCTCTCTCTCAGCTTCCCACTCCCGGCCCCCAGACTCTGCATTTCAGGCTTTCAGTAACAGTACTCATCACCATGGTGCCTGTGGGTCCCACAGACATCCTATTAGTGCATGCTTCAAGATGCATTTAAATCTAAAATTCCACTGCTAGTTATTTTCTGCCTTTTAGAAGCCTTGATCCTGATCTGCACATCAGGTCTTTTCTGTCTTGCAACCCTCTTTCTGAGAGACACTGTGGGGCTTTCACCTCTAACATCCTGTATCTTACTTTCTAGCAAATCCTTAGTTTTCAGTTTCCCCCTCAAGGACACATGGGAAGACTTACGGGACCCTAATACTGGGAGGGTAGCAATGCTGAAGCAGGGCCAGGGTGGAAGTGAAGCAGGCAGGGTGCTGAAACCTTGTGGCCTGGGGGAGAAAAGCTAGTGAGAGCTTAAATGGTGGTGAAGGAGGACACCGAGGTGGCTCATAGAAAGACCGTGCCCAACGTCCAATACAAGAGCAAAGTTTCAACATAAATGAGACGAACGAGTTACTTGAAGCAAGTTGTTCCAAAGTCATCATTTTATGCAGTGCCACGGACAGTTTCTGCAAGAGGAACTTTAAGGATTACATATGGCTTCAAAAGCTCTTTCGCCAGGTATGGAAAGCTGGATGGCCCACCCACAGGCAACACTGCCTATGGTTTGAAACATAATTTTTCTGTCTAATCCTCCTTAGGTGGTTTAATCAAAACAACAAAAGCAGAATGCTGCTCTGCTTCTTCTAAGCGCCCTGTTAACCATTTTCTGAACCTTCTTTGGGTGCATCTGTTTTATATTTTGTGGAATACAGAGAAATATATTCAGACTTCACAGCAGGGTGGACTACTTTCACCTACAAACTAAGGAAGAATGATCTCCCTACATGCACCCCTATACTGATGACTAAGCAGCTACTGTCAAGTCAGTGGCAAGAGAGAGAAGTAGTTTAGAACAGGGTCACAAACCTTCTGTAAAGGTCAGAGAGTAAGTAGCTGAGGCCACAGACACATGGTCTTGATCACAGTTACTCAGTCCCACAGCTGCAAGAAAGCAACCGTAGATAAACTTTAATTGAATGGGTGTAGCTGGGTTTCAATATTTGAATTTCACATAATTTTCACATATCACAAAATATTATTCTCCCTTTGCTCTTTTGCTGTTTAGTCACTAAATCATGTCTGATTCTTTTGTGACCCCATGGACTGTAACCCACCAGGCTCCTCAGTCCACAGGGTTTCCCAGGCAAGAATACAGGAGTGGGTTGCCTTGCCCTTCTCTAAGGGATCTTCCCAACACAGGGATTGAACCCCTATCTCCTGCATTGGCAGGTGGCTTCTTTACCACCAAGCTACCAGGGAAGTTTTTTTTTCAGGGAAGTTTTTTAAACTGTTTCAAACTGTAAAGTACATTCCTAGCTCATAGGCCAGCAAAAGCAGGCAGCAGGATGGATTTAGACTTTGGGCCATAATTTGGCAAACTCTGACTTAGTCCCACCCCTCTGATGACCTAAAGGGGTGGGATGGAGGGGTGGGAGGAAGATTCAAGAGGGATGGGATGTATGTATATGTATACATATAGCTGATTCACTTAGCTGTACAGCAGAAACTAATTCAACACTGTTAAGCAAGTATACTCCAATTTAAAAAACTAATTTACTTCCCAGGATATTAGATGTTCTCCTACTATCAGTGGTTCATAATCCTATAGGCAAATCAGAATCACCTATGGCTCTTTTATTTAAAATAAAAAATTATAAGGGCCAAAGCTTTTCAAACCTACCTAACTAGAGTCTCAAATTAGAGGATTATTCTCTGGAATTACAATATCATAATTTAGTGATAATATTTAGAAATAATATTTATATTTCTTAATAGTATTTAGAAATACTATAAATTATTGAATCCCTTACTGATGGACATTTAGGTTGGTTCCAGCTCTTTGCTATGACTGTAAAAAACTGTGGCAAACATCATTGTACATGTATTATCCAATTGTGTCCTTAGGATAAATTCCTAGATTTTTAATTACTGAGCCAAAGACTATAAAAATTTCCAAGTTTCAACTGTAGCAGATGATGTAAATTTGCACTGTAAGACACAAAACACAGTCCTCTACTCCAAACCAAAGCAATGCTCCATCTTAAACCTTGGTGTATTTAAAAAAAAAAAAAAAGTGATAAGGGACTTTCCTCATGATTCAGTGGCTACAACTCCGAGATCCCAATGCAGGGGTCCCAGGTTCCATGCCCGGTCAGGGAACTAGAGCCCGCATGCCACAACTAAAAGGTCCTGCAAGTAGCAGGTAAGACTTGGTGCAGCCAAATAAATAAATAATTTTTTTTAAGCTTTTAAAAAAGTGATAAGCATCTTGATGGAAGAAAATGAGAGATTAATACATAACCTTAGGCAGGGCTAGAGCTGTGGACCTTCTGGGCTCCAAGGACATTAATACAAGTAGCCCATATTCAGCTTCAGTAGTGGGCTGATGTGAGGCCTAGCCTGTGAAATCAGGAGCTGGAATAGAATGAGGTGGGGCTCCCTCACTCAAGAACAAACACTGAAAGAAGCTGGCCCAGCTTCCTGGCTATATTCAACATTAAGCTGCTGCCCAAGGTAGCAGCATTGGTAAAGAATCTTCCAGCAATGCAGGAGATGCAGGTTTGATCCCTGGATCAGGAAGATCCCCTGGAGAAGGGAATGGCTACCCATTCCAGTATTCTTGCCTGTAGAATCCCATGGACAGAGGAGCCTGGCGGACTACAGTCTATGGGGTCTCAAAGAGTCAGACACAACTAAGTGACAAAGCATGGCAAAGTAGCAGAAGGAATCAGACATTTACGCAGGCAGAACTCGGCCACACTACCCGTCGGCTCCAGAACTGAATCTGAAGCATCCCTGTGAGACAGGAGCCTCAAACTTCTATCGTAAGTCCTAGTTTTGAGTTGTGAAACCTGGTTCAGTATAAAACTTCTAGACATAAAGAAGGCAAGTAGGAGAAAAAGAACAAAAAAGGCCAAGAACGGCTCCTTCTCTTGAACCTTATACTGCAATTTTGAGTCATATGAGGACAACTGATGCCATAAAAGACAGACACTGAACACACCTCGGAGATCATTCAGTTCAGAGAAATTTAAGATAATAAAGCAATTTCCTTAAAAAAAAAAAAAAGGCCACTAAGGAATATATGGTTAATATTATCAAAAAGACAATAGAAGTTATAGTTGCATATTTTAAACGTTGAGAAAAAGATCAATTTTGGATATGTTAAAATTTTAAGAAAAGGAAACTCAAGGTGTAATTTACACACTAGCAGAAGTGAGAGAAAGAAAGAGAGAGACAGAGGACAAAGAAAACTTTACCAATCTAAGAGAAGACAGGAAAGGAGAAACTAATAAATATACCACACTATAGAAAATAAGATAGAAGTAAATATATTTCACCCCCCAAAACAGAGAAAATGTGAGCTCATTGGACCCATATATTTATATCAGAGACTATCAATTGGACTTTTTACTTCAATTTTGTACTGATGAAAACAGATATTTACAGTCTAACACAACAGACTCCCCTGATGGTCCAGTGGTTAAGAATCCATCTGCCAATGAAGGGGACTCAGGTTCAATCCCTGGTCCAGGAAGATTCCACATGCCTTGGGACAGCTAAGCCTGCATGCCAGTAGACTAATAAACCGTTAAGAGATTTTAAATGGTCATTGGAGATCTCTCCTGGTAGCAAGATTCAGCTTAAATGTAGATTTCCCCCAGTGCCTCTATAAAAACAAAAGAAAAACCCATAGACAACATCTTATAAAAACTAATAACAGGAATCCCCAGGAGGCCCAGTGGTTAGGACTCTGCACTTTCACTGCTGTGGGCCTGGATTCAATCCCTGGTTGGAGAACTAAGATCCCACAAGCCTCGGTGCAACCAGAAAAACAAAACAAAACAAAACAAAACAAAATCTAGCTGATAACATTTCCAAGAACTTCAGAATAAGGGCAGGTGGGGGCAGTCAACAAGAGTCTTATGGCTGTGTATGAGCAGCCCAGGGGCACATGAATGGACTAAGAAATAAGAAATCTAGAAATGACCTACCTGTGCTCACTTCTAAATGGAAGGAATCCTCAGATGAAGACTCAGCTAGCCAATATGAGGACAATGATCAACAGGAGTGCCTCTTTTCAGGTTCTAATGTGTGAGTGAGTTATCCAAAGATGATGACAGAAGTTCTAGAGTGATGGGTCAGGCAGAAATCTCAAGGAAAGGAGACAGCCCTGCACCAAGGACATTCTGCTAGGATTGAAACACAAATGGGTCGGGACAGGAATGCATAGGCTGAAGGAGAAGGAAGGTTCAGATATTACCAGGGAAGGGATCTAGAGAGATAGACCTCAGAAAGGAGAATTCAATATGAGAAACCCATTTACACAATCATCATATTAACAGCATAAATTAAAAGATCATCTCTATAGATTCTGAAAAGAAAATTTAATACCCAGCTTAAAAACACTCAATAAAATAAAAACTGAAGGATATTTCCTGAAAATGATATACAGAGCTCAACCTAAAACTGCTATCTTACTTAAACAAAAATTACTAGCAAGAATTCTTAATCATATTTGTTAATCTCTGTATTAGTTGGGTAAAATCATAATATTTTTACTTTCACTAACCAACAGAAATTTAGTTTTCCCTTCAATTATGAATGTAGGTAATAAACCAGAGTGGTATTAGAATTACCCATGGCTTTGTCACTAACAGAAATCATTGGTATTTTCATGTCATAGTACAGTGGTTGCAGGAACATCAAAATAGTATTCATGCCTCTCATTGCTTTGAAATCATGGTATTTATTAGACCTGCCACTATATCTTATATTTAGTGCAGTAATAATATTTCAATAACTACTTCATTAGTTTCCTTTGCCATCCTATGTATTTTATTTTATACATTTAAACTCTTGATTCAGAGAAGGGTGTTCATAAACTTCACTTGACTGCCAGACAGGTTCAATACACAAAAGAAGAGTTATGAAAGTCCTGCATTTGTCACTTCCTAATAAAATTAGCTGGAGAAGGCAATGGCACCCCACTCCAGTACTCTTGCCTGGAAAATCCCATGGATGGAGGAGACTGGTGGGCTGCAATCCATGGGGTCGCTAAGAGTCAGACACGACTTCATTTTCACTTTTCACTTTCATGCATTGGAGAAGGAAATGGCAACCCACTCCAGTGTTCTTGCTTGGAGAATCCCAGGGATGGGGGAGCCTGGTGGGCTGCCATTTATGGGGTCGCACAGAGTCGGACACGACTGAAGTGACTTAGCAGCAGCAATAAAATTAGCAACAAAACACCAATGTCCACCATCTCCAGGGGTGCTAAGGATTCTCAAGCCAGTAATCTGGCAAATTTGCAAATAATAATCGAGCCCAGCATCATCTGATCGTCCCCTGTACACACACACACACACACACACACACACACACACACACACACACACACACACAGAGAGATACTCAATTGTCATTTCTTGCAAAATGAAAAGCTAGGGCAGGGAAATGAAGACTGAGAAAGGGATGGAGCTTCCCTAGTGGCTCAGTGGTGAAGAATCCTCCTGCCAATGCAGGGGACATGGTTCGATCCCTGATCTGGGGAGATCCCACATGCCGGGCAGCAACTAAGCCCGTGTACCACAACTACTGAACCTATGCCCTAGAGCCTGGGAGGTGCAACTACTGACTGCTGAGGTTCGCATACCCTAGAGCCCGTGCTCCACAACAAGAGAAGCCACCACAATGAGAAGCCCACACACTACAACTAGGAGTAGCCCCCACTCACCACAACTAGAGAAACGCCCATGCAGCAATGAAGACCCAGCACAGCCAAAATAAATAAATAACTTTTTTTAAAAAATGGAAGGGGATAATTCATCCCCAGGAGGAAGCAATCCTTCTGCCCCAACACTGGCAGATTCCTCAATGGAGGGCTGCAAGGTGCTCCAAGAGAATACCTACCAGGCCTAGCAGAGCTGCAGGTGGGATCTGGGAACAAGGCTGCTACCCCCATCCAATGCCCAGTGCATGTCGGGAGCTAGCTGAGGACGCTGCAAAGAGGTACCAGCATCCACTCCTCTTCTACTTCTCTTCTGGCTCTGCTTGCTCCCCTGGAATCCTGAGCGTGCTCTGGTGCCCTGGCAGACATGGTGGCCTGACCTTGAACTTCTGTCCTTCTGTCTGGAACCCCGAATCCTTATCTGGCTTCGACGAACCTTATCTCCCAAAAATGGGAAGAGAAGGGGTCGGGGTCTGTCCTGGGCTACCAAGGGCTCACTGGAACCAGAGGTCATGATGTTGAAATCAACCTACCAATGAAGATGACCATTGCTTAGTGAAGTGTTGTAAACCTCAAGTTTTCAGAGTATCAAGCAGCTATAAACAATATATTTAGGGAGTTATGAAGACAGGAGCTGAGGTGGAACAAACATCTTCACCTGAAGACACTGAAGTAATATATAAAAATACATGCACTCAAGTCAGACAAAGAAGGAGAAATATTGTACAACATCCCTTATAGGTGGAATCTAAAATGAAATGATACAAATGAACTTACATACAAAACAGAGACACAAAACTTAGAGAACAAACTTATGGTTGCTGGGGGAAAGGGATAGTTAGAGAGTTTGGGATGGACGTATCCATACTGTTATATTTAAAATGGATAACCAGTAAGGACCTATTGTGTAGTACAGGGAACTCTGCTCAAGGTTTTGTGGCACCCTGGATGGGAGGGGAGTTTGGGGGACAATGGATACACGTATATGTATGGCTGAGTTGCTCTGCTGTGCACCTGAAACTACCACACCATTGTTAATCAGCTATACTCTGGAACAAAATTAAAAGTTTTTTTTAAAATATGTGTGCTTCACAAAGTCAAATCAAGTGAATCTGCAGTTTTTATTCAGCCCTGAGGATCATCAGTGTGCCACCTACACCAATATGTGCTGCAAATTACTCAGTTCGTTCATTCGCTCAGTCGTGTCCGACTCTTTGCAAGCCCATGAATCGCAGCACGTCAGGCCTCCCTATCCATCACCAGCTCCCAGAGTTCACCCAAACTCATGTGCATTGATTTGGTGATGCCGTCCACCCATCTCATACTCTGTCATCCCCTTCTCCTCCTGTTCCCAATCCCTCCCATCATCAGGGTCTTTTCCAATGAGTCAACTCTTCACATGAGATGGTCAAAGTATTGGAGTTTCAGCCTCAACATCAGTCCTTCCAATGAACACCCAGGGCTGGTCTCTTTTAGGATGGACTGGTTGGATCTCCTTGCAGTCCAAGGGACTCTCAAGAGTCTTCTCCAACACCACAATTTAAATGCATCAATTCTTCGGCACTCAGCTTTCTTCACAGTCGAACTCTCACATCCATACATGACCACTGGAAAAACCATAGCCTTGACTAGATGGACCTTTGTTGGCAAAGTAATGTCTTTGCTTTTTAATATGCTGTCTAGGTTGGTCATAACTTTCCTTTCAAGGAGTAAGCATCTTTTAATCTCATGGCTGCAATCACCACCTGCAGTGATTTTGGAGCCCCCAAAAATAAAGTCTGACACTGTTTCCACTGTTTCCCCATCTATTTGCCATGAAGTGATGGGACCAGATGCCATGATCTTCGTTTTCTGAATGTTGAGTTTTAAGCCAACTTCCTCACTGTCCTCTTTCACTTTCATCAAGAGGCTTTTTAGTTCCTTTTCACTTTCTGCCAGAAGTGTGGCGTCATCTGCATATCTGAGGTTCTTGATATTTCTCCCAGTAATCTTGATTCCAGCTTGTGCTTCCTCCAGCCCAGCGTTTCTCATGATGTACTCTGCATAGAAGTTAAATAAGCAGGGTGACAATATACAGCCTTGACGTACTCCTTTTCCTATTTGGAACCAGTCTGTTGTTCCATGTCCAATTCTAACTGTTGGTTCCTGATCTGCTTATAGGTTTCTCAAGAGGCAGGTTAAGTAGTCTGGTATTCCCATCTCTTTCAGAATTTTCCACAGTTTCTTGTGATCCACACAGTCAAAGGCTTTGGCATAGTCAACAAAGCAGAAATAGATATTTTTTTGGAACTCTCTGGCTTTTTCCGTGATTCAGCGGATGTTGGTAATTTGATCTCTGGTTCCTCTGCCTTTCCTAAAACCTGCTTGAACATCTGAAAGTTCACGGTTCACATACTGCTGTAGCCTGGCTTGGAGAATTTTGAGCATTACTTTACTAGCGTGTGAGATGAGTGCAATTGTGCAGTAGTTTGAGCATTCTTTGGCATTGCCTTTATTACTCTGCTGCTGCTAAGTCGCTTCAGTCATGTCCAACTCTATGCGACCCCATAGATGGCAGCCCACCAGGCTCTGCCGTCCCTGGGATTCTCCAGGCAAGAACACTGGAGTGGGTTGCCATTTCCTTCTCCAATGCATGAAAGTGAAAAGTGAAAGTGAAGTCGCTCAGTCGTGTCCGACTCTTAGCGACCCCATGGACTGCAGCCTACCAGGCTCCTTCGTCCATGTGGTTTTCCAGGCAAGAGTACTGGAGTGGGGTGCCACTGCCTTCTCCCCTTTATTACTCAGTCCTGAGCAAACAAGCTGTGCCCCAAACTATGCCTACATACACGGCAGTTCCTGTACACCATAATCTGGACTATTTGTTCCCTGCCAGCCCTGGGGGAGAAGCCTGGGGGCTGCCCACTGACATCTCAGATTCCTTGTTTCTTGTACTCACCAGCTCAGCTGCTAAGCAGCCTCATATCTGGGGTCTGGGTAATGACCCAGGTCACCACACCCTCCTCAGAGTCCTCAGGACTTCTCTTCTCAAAGGCATGCATAATACCGCTGCTATCACCAAAGAGAATATCTGGCCAAAGAAGGTGGTATGGAGAATCTAAATATAGTTATCAGACACGTGCAATTTCTCCATTGAATAGAGAATATAGCAACTGGGAATTTCTAAACTCTTGGCATAGAATATATGATTGTGGGCTTCATTCATGAACCAATTCTTTTATATAATTCATGCTTATTTAAAAATATCCTTGTCACCTGACGGCCTACAGAAAGGTAGGTTGAGTAGAAAATTATTAATAGCATTAGCACTGCCTGCAAATTGCAGGTTTTAATAGCTCTAGTCACAGCCTCAGAAATAACCAGAGAAGATCATATTAAGGAACTGGAGCAACCCTAAAAGCCGAACAGAAAGGGAGACATGGCTGCTGCTGCTGCTAAGTTGCTTCAATCATGTCCGACTCTGTGCGACCCCATAGACAGCAACCTACCAGTCTCCACCATCCCTAGGATTCTCCAAACAAGAACACTGGTTACTATTAAGTCACTTCAGTTATGTCCGACTCTGTGCAACCCCATAGACAGCAGCCCACCAGGCCCCCCATCCCTGGGATTCTCCAGGCAAGAACACTGGAGTGGGTTGCCATTTCCCTCTCCAGTGCATGAAAGTGAAAAGTGAAAGTGAAGTCGCTCAGTCGTGTCCACTCTTAGCAACCCCATGGACTGCAGCCTACCAGGCTCCTCCGTCCATGGGATTTTCCAGGCAAGAGTACTGGAACACTGGAGTGGGTTGCCATTTCCTTCTCTGGGTGACATGGCAGTGCTTACCATTTACATGGGCTTCCCAGGTGGCGCTAGTGGTGAAGAATCAGCCTGCCAATTCAGGAGACATAAGAGACCAGGTTCGATCCCTGTGTCAGGAAGATCCCCTGAAGGAAGAAATGGCAATCCATTCCAATATTCTTGCCTGGAGAATCCCATGGACAGAGGAGCCTGGTGGGCTACAGTCCATGGGGTCCAAGAGTCAGACATGATTAAGCAACTGAGCATGCATGCACCATTTCCACAACAGTCTGCTGTTTGCAAAAGGGCTTCCATGCACATTATCCACCATGATGCTCACAGGTGATGTGTGGAGGGCTTATTATCCCAGATCCAGAGATGAAGAGACCCAGGTCTACCATGATTCTCTCAACACCCCAACTGGTAAGTTCCAAAGCCAGGAGTTGAAGCTGGATGTGTTGGCTCCACCTTCAATGGCTTGGCAAACTTTTCCTAAAAAAGACCAGGCAGTACATATTTTTTAGGCTTTGAGGTCATGGGTCTTTTTTTGTAACAAACAGGTCATCCTGTCTGTTTGTTACAATCCTCCTGCAATGGTAGGTGGATTCTTCACCACTAGTGGCACCTGGGAAGCCCATGGAAATGGTAAGCACTGCCTTGTCTCCTTTTCTGTTCGGCCTTTAGGGTTGCTCCAGTTCCTTAATTTGATCTTCTCTGGTTATTTCTGAGACTGTGACTAGAGCTATGTCTGTTTAGAAAGAGACTCACAGCCTTGGAGAATGAACTTATGGCTGGTGGGGAAGGTGGGGACAGAATATTTAGGAAGTTTGGGATGGACATGTACACTCTGCTATATATAAAATGGATAACCAACAAGGACCTACTGTATAGCATAGGGACCTCTTCAATGTTAATGTGGCAGCCTGGGTGGGAGGGGAAGCTTTTGGGAGAATGGGTACTTGTATATGAATGGTTGAGTCCCTTCCTTGTTCACCTGAAACTGTCACAACATTGTTTGTTAATCAGCTATTCTCCAGACAAAATAAAAAGTTTAAAGAAAAATTATGTTGTTATAATTGCCAAAACTGCCAAAGACACTGTGTAAACAAATGGGTGTGACTGTGTGTCTGTTAAGCTTTATTTACAAAAACAGGCAGAGGGCTGCATTTGGCCCCGACTATAGTTTGATAGGGGCTTCCTTGTTGGCACAGAGGTAAAGAATCCACCTGCCAATGCAGGAGACATGGGTTCGATCCCTGGGTCAGGAAGACCCCCTGGAGGAGGAAATGACAACCCAATCCAGTATTTTTGCCCAGGAAATCCTACGAAGAGAGAAGCCTGGAGGGCTCCAGCCATGGGGTTGCAAAGAGTTGGACACAACTTAACAACTAAACAACAACAACAGTAGTTTGGTAGAGATTCCTGCTCTACCATCTTCAAGGAGCCACTCTTCTTTGTAGTCTCATGAATCAGCTCACAGTTGAACTGGCAGAGAAGTAGGAACAGTGCTGAAAAAAACAGGAAGCAGAAAGGAAACTGCTGTGATAAGAGAGTCCCAAGAAATGACATTATTTACAGAAGAGTTTTCTCAGAGTCCTGGGTGTTTGAATGTTAGGGAAGAGGTAGGAGAGACAACCTGATGATCATTGCAATAGCCAATTTGCCCATCAACAGGTGCATAGAGAAGACATAGTGGGCCATTGCCCGGCACACAGTGGAAGCCACTCTTAGTTGTCTGCACAGCAGGTACTCTCTGTATCTTCCCATTTTTGTTTGGAAAAATAGTTTCCCAGCCCAGGTGATAAATGGTGATGGGACCTAACCCTATGGTTTTACTCCCATTCCGTTTGTCAAACACATGACTTCCCAGGATGCTTAAAGGGAGGAAGCTGCCGTGTCTCCTAGCTCCAGACAATGCAACTTTGGAGTCTGCCAGAAGTGCTCAGAAAGATTTGGTTTTCCTGATTAACAGGGTAGAAGATGCAGATAGTCCTATTCCTCTATGTAGCTTCCCATCTTGAACATAGCCATGAAGCCTGGGGTCTGGGGTTTTTGTTGTTCAGTCACTAAGTCATGTCGGACTCTGTGACCAAATGGACTGCAGCATGCCAGCCTCCTCTGTCCTCTACTATCTCCTGGCATTTGTTCAGATTCATGTCTATTGAGCTGGTGATGCTATCTAACCATCTTGTCCTTTACCTCCCCCTTCTCCTTTTGCCTTCAATCTTTCCCATCATCAGGGTCTTTTCCAATGAGTCAGCTCTTTGCATCAGGTGGCCAAAGTACTGGAGCTTCACCTTCAGAATTGTGCATGCTCTGTCACTCAGTCGTGTCCAACTCTTTGTGGCCCTGTGGACTGTAGCCTGCCAGGCTCCTCTGTCCATGGGATTTCCCAGGCAAGAATACTGGAGTGGGTTGCCATTTCCTTCTCCAGGGGATTTTTCCCGACCCAGGGATCACACCTGGGCCTCCTGCATTGCAGGTGGATTCTTTACCGTCTGAGCCACCTCAGCATCAGTCCTTCCAATGAATACTCAGGGTTGATTTCCTTTAGGATTGACTAGTTTGATCTCCTTGCTGTGCAAGGGACTCTTCTGAGTCTCCTCCAGCTACAGTAGCCATCTGGTAGCCATACAGGAAAGAGCTATTGTATTAAAGCTAGGAGAGAAATCAGAGAGCAGGAACAGAGGCAAGGTATTGCCTCACAATATCGTGGAGCCCTGTACCATCCTTGGACTGCCTTTCATTGGACTCCTCCTTACGGGAAAGAATTAAAAAGCTTTATGATGTCTGGTACTGTTACTCTTCTGCTGTTTGTTCCCGAAAAAAATTCCTCCTCTTTCTTACCTTTTCTCTGGATGTGTAAATGCATTTCATTGTATCAAAGATAATTTATGTATTTCGCCTAGAATAATGTCTGGCTCATAGTAGGCACTCTGTAAGTCACTGTTCTTCCTGATTCTGCTTTTTCTGGTCCTTAAGACTCAGATCCTAATTCTCTTGTACCGTCACAGTTTCAATTATCTGAGTCAATGCTTTAATAATGAACCACATTAAGTGAAAGTGAAAGTTGTTCATTGGTGTCTGACTCTTTGCAATCCCATGGACTATACAGTCCATGGAATTCTCCAGGCCAGAATACAGTAGTGGGTAGCCTTTTCCTTCTCCAGGGGATCTTCCCAACCCAGGAATAGAACCCAGGTCTCTCTCATTGCAGGCAGATTCTTTTCCAGTTGAGCCACCAGGGAAGCCCAATGTACTACACAAGGTTGCCTAGAACGCATGTTGAAATATCTCTTTTTTCTGAATATCTCTCCTTCTTTACTATATTATAAACTCTTGAGAGGGTGAAATCTATCAGAGTTTTTCCCCAACAATATTGTATTTGGTCAAATCTAAGACGCCAAAATCACTGCAGATGATGATTGCAGCCATGAAATTAAAAGACGCTTACTCCTTGGAAGAAAAGTTATGACCAACCTAGATAGCATATTCAAAAGCACAGACATTACTTTGCCGACTAAGGTCCGTCTAGTCAAGGCTATGGTTTTTCCTGTGGTCATGTATGGATGTGAGAGTTGGACTGTGAAGAAGGCTGAGCGCCGAAGAATTGATGCTTTTGAACTGTGGTGTTGGAGAAGACTCTTGAGAGTCCCTTGGACTGCAAGGAGATCCAACCAGTCCATTCTGAAGGAGATCAGCCCTGGGATTTCTTTGGAAGGAATGATGCTAAAGCTGAAACTCCAGTACTTTGGCCACCTCATGCGAAGAGTTGACTCATTGGAAATGACTTTGATGCTGGGAGGGATTGGTGGCAGGAGGAGAAGGGGACGACCGAGGGTGAGATGGCTGGATGGCATCACGGACTCAATGGACGTGAGTCTGAGTGAACTCCGGGAGATGGTGATGGACAGGGAGGCCTGGCATGCTGCGATTCATGGGGTCGCAGAGTCGGACACGACTGAGTGACTGAACTGAACTGAAAGAAAAGAGATGACACATTTGAGGTGGGAATCAAAGCAGAAGTAGAGGCTACCAAGCTATGGATGGGGGAGAAATCCAAGGAGACCCTGAGAAGTTGGTAACGAGCAGGGCCCTATCTAGCTCTGGGGCACAAAGCCTTTCTGTGTCCCCCATTTCTCTGATTACAGGAAAAAGCCTTCATTCAGTCTCCACAACCTTCCCTGAATTCCGGGGTCAAGACTCAAGCAATTGCTATTTAGTGAAGGGAGGGAATGGGAAACCAAGGAAAAACAGTCAAGAGGAACAATAGTGCAGCCTTGAACAAGGTCTTGGTTCCCCATCAAGAGATCTTTGAGCTGTTCTGTCGATACTGAAACCCCCTCCAGGTGGGAGAAGTTAAGATTTATCCATAGTAAGCTGCCCACAAGCATGTAGACCCCAGACCAGTTGAACCTGAAAGTCGGTGATGCTGACTCCTTCTCACCTCACCACCCACCCATCAGAAAAATGACTACGAGCAGACCATGCCCTCTTTGAACTTTTACAACAAAACTTCTTACTGTCCTCTCCAAGTTGGGACACATGGTTTTGAGGGCATGAGTCCACATGCCCCATTTACCTGGCAAAGTAATTAAGCTATTCTTTTTTTGTGTTTAGACGTTCAGTCATGTCTTACTCTCTGCAACCCCATGGACTATAACCTGACAGGCTCCTCTGTTCATGGGATTCTCCAGGCAAGAACATTGAGTGTGTTGCCATTTCCTCCTCCAGGGGATGGAGTGACCCAGTGATTGAACCCCTATCTCTTGCACTGACAGGCAGATTCTTTACCACCAGCACCACCTTCACCCAAAATTCTGTCTTAAAGATTTAATTCAGTTTCCAAGTACAGAGGCCAGATTCACCTTCAATGTGAAGCCCTGTTAAAGCTAGAGTCTCTGAGGAGATGGGTGTAACTCCTGGAGGTCAGGACAGGGAGAAGGTTCTGGAGAGAAAAGCTGAAGCACAGGATGCTGAAAGAATATCTTGTCACCATGAGGAGGGAGGGGAACAGGTGTAGTGTGTGACACTGTCACATGTGTGTTCTTTAAAGAGAAAAAGATGAGACACAGGGCCGCCAATGGATATGGCTGAATGTGACTCCCCCTGGAAGGCATCATTGCTACTAGGCTGCATTTGGTTAACCTGTGTTCTACTGGGATGTCCCAGGTAGCCTAGTGGTAAAGAATTGGCCGGCAATGCAGGAGATGCAGGAGCCACAGGTTCAGTCCCTGGGGTGGGAAGATCACCTGGAGAAGGAAATGGCAACTCATTCCAGTATTCTTACCTGGGAAATCCCATGGACAGAGGAGCCTAGCAGGCTACAGTCCATGGGGTCGCAAAGAGTATGGACCTCGCTGATGAGGTATCACTGAATTACATTTAATACAATCATGTAATGAGCTCATCCTGAGGGCTGGAACCACAGAATAAAAGTCTTTTGTCAGGCCTTTCTTCCTAGAAGTCCTCTCATTTGGAATTATTAATGTTTGGAAAATGATTGGGTGTGCCCCCTCCCGAGGAGGGAAGCTCTTGGTCACAAAAGAGCAGAAGACTGAAAAATTCATTCATTGAGTCTGTGCCATTGAATTCACCCCTTTGAAAACCTCAGGGGGCTGAGTATAATTAAACAACATTAATTAAAATACTAAAGAATAGAAAAGGGCAATCGGCAGGAGGGACAATGGAACAACATCAAAGAGATGGAAAATAACAAAAATAGCAGCAATCACTATGCATTAAAGCCCAGGAGGTTGACAGCTCAGTTGGAGCACCTTCAGAGAAAAGTTTCATGGACAACAGCCCTGAGTGTGAGAGGAAACATGGCGGCAGGAAAGAAGGGACCCAGGGGTGCACCCAAGGGCTCCTTTTCTTTTCCACAGATACCCAAGAGGCTCAGACTTGTGCAGATCATAATTAGACACTGAAACAGGATTGTCTTAGAAGTTTCTATGAACACAGAACGTACCACTGTCTTTGTGGTTTAATATGTCACTGCAGTCTCAGTGTTTTAGGTTGTATTTCAAAAGAAGAATTCTAACATCTTGCTAAATTATAGAATGATTCTCACACATGAATTTCTTCAGCTCAACCTCTGTTAGATATAAAAATAAAGCAGCTGAATCCACCATCAGTAGTGGTGTGGTTCCAGCTCAAGGTGTGCATAGTTGCTCAACTGAGCATGACTCTGCAACACGATGGACAGCAGTCCGCCAGTCTTCTCTATCCATGAGATTCTCCAGGCAAGAATACTGGAGTGGGTTGCCATTTCCTCCTCTGGGGGATCTTCCTGACCCAGGGATCAAACCTGTATCTCTTGCATCTCCTGTATTGGCAGACAGATTCTTTGGCACTGAGACACCTGGGAAGTCCCTTCTATTTTCTCTAAGGTGGCCTATTTGTAAAGACATTTGTGGTCAAGGTACTTTCATTTCTGGATATGTTCTCCCTACCATCTGAGAATAAAAATTGATCTTTTAAAACCAGATCTTAGAAACTAATTTTGTTATGAGTAAAATGAATAAACAACAACAACAAACAAAAGGAAATGCTTCTAGTATTTACATTTTAAACGAGTTTCTTCCTCTAGAAGACTGCTTGGAGGAGATATTTTTAAATTTTTTTTAAAATAACTTTTACAGTGTTTTTTCCAATTGCTAAGTTGAGACCTGATTCACACTTCTGATTCTGCTCATTGGATGGGAGAAAGGGGAATAGAAATGGTGGCTAATTGCAGAAGAGCCACTTCCAAGAAGCCACAGTGGGCAGATTGGGGAGCAGGGAGGGGAAGCAGATGCCTCTGATTCACAATGAAGGGGAGATTTGCTCCTCCTTCTTCTCTGGCTTGTGCCTTTGGTTTGTGTCATTTTCACCCCCAACCAGGGTGTGTTTTCATACTTACTTGGTGTTTAGAAAACGACATATTCAAAGGGATGAAGCTGCCCTTGACATTAATAAAACTGATGAAGATTTTAAAAGAGAAATGTAGGTACATCAGACATCACTTTGCCAACAAAGTCTGCATAGTCAAAGCTATGGTTTTTCCAGTAGTCATGTATGGATGTGAGAGGTAGACCATAAAGACTGAGCACCAAAGAACTGATGCTTTTGAACTGTGGTGCTGGAGAAGACTCTTGAGAGTCCCTTGGACTGCAAGGAGATCCAACCATTCAACCCTAAAGGACATCAACCCTGAATATTCACTTGGAAGGACTGATGCTGAAACTGAAACTCCAATACTTTGGCCACCTGATGCAAAGAGCCAACTCCTTGGAAAAGACCCTGAGGCTGGGAAAGACAGGGCAGGAGGAGAAGACAGCAGCAGGAGATAAGATGGTTGGATGGCATCACCAACTCAACAGACATGAATTTGAGCAAACTCCGGGAGTTAGTGGAGGACAGAGGAGCCTGGAGGGCTGTAGTCCATGAGGTCGCAAAGAGTTAGACCTAGTGACTGAACAACAATAACAGACTAATGGTTTCAACTTCAGTGACTTCTTTCATCACTAAGCCATATCTGTTTCCTGAGCTCCAAATGCTGACTCAACTTCATCTGGAGGGTCTCAGAGTCAGCATGACACGGATCAAACTCAGCTTGCGCCAGACTCACAGTCACCAAATGTCTCCAAGGATCTCACCTTTTTCAGTGGTTGTGACCACTAATGTAGCCCAGAAACTGGGGAATCTCCTTCCTCTTTAGTCAATCCACTCAAGTAAGAGGTCAAAGTGACTCTACCTCTGAAAGATTTCTCAGGGACATCCTTGTCCTTCACTACTGGTCCTGCTAAGGTTGGGCGTCCAGATCTCTTGTCTGAAAGACTGCAATAGCCCAACTAGTCTCTGCAGTAGGTGGTGTTTACCAGGGTAGCTGCATCAAGGTCTTCTACCCCACATCCTCACATGCATGCAAGCAACACAGTCTTGACTCTCCTGCATGAAGGTAGGTACAAGAGGAGCCTACTCTCTGCCCCCTAAATCTGAGCTGGCATTGTGACTTGTCTCAATCGATGGATGCAGCAAAAGTCACTCCCTCCACTGGGCTTCAGGGATCCACATTTCTGCTCTTTGCCACTTGTAGTGCTCCCTCGGGAAGGCATTCTTCTGAAATCACTGTCTTCTGCAGAATTCTGAACTAGCACCTCCCCACTGGAGAGAGAAGGGCCACAAAGAGGAGTGCTGAAGGGCCAGATCCCTTGTAGACAAGTTCAACCACCAGCCGAAGTGTAAACAGTGCCAGTGGAGTGGATCTTTCCAGCCCAGCCCTGCCTGGATCCCCGACTCTCAGCAACAGGAGGAAATGAAGGGACTTGTGTTCATCCAGGAGGTTTGGGGTGATCTGTTATACAGAAATATATGATAAAGACAGTTCGGGTACCTCTAGTCCCTCTACTCTAGACCCTTGGCCACCAGCACTGTGCTCCTGAATTTAGAGAGCAATCCAATCCCTGTCTTTCCTACAGAACCAACGCCAACCATATTCAGCCCTTTACTGAATAAACTTCTCAAGCAACCCCTTCTCCCTGGCCCAGTTTCAGCTCTTATCACTCCTTCCTTCACATGCCCAGCTTACTCATGACCCCAGACATTCACGTGCTTGTGCATCTTATCTCGTGATCCTGCATCCTGCTGCTGGTCTTCCTTCATCACAATGCTGCCAGATGGAAAGTTCAGTTCCTCTGTGAAGCCTCGGAGGGAGGGCCCATAGCTCCTCCCTCACCCAGCCCCTTCAATAGCTCTGCCTGTTCTGGGCCTCCTCTCAGATCTGAATGTACATTGGAATCACCAGAGCAGACTGGAAATCTGTTGCAAACTTTTCTTTTCCTTGTGACCTGTCATATCCCTCTCTTAATGGTGTCTTCTGTAGAAGAGAAACGCTGAATTTTAGTGCAGTATGTATTGGGTTGGGCTTCCCAGGTGGCGCTAGTGGTAAAGAACCCACTTTCGAATGCGGGAGACATAAGACATGGGTTCAATCCCTGGGTCGGGAAGATCCGCTGGAAGAGGACATGGCTACTCACTCCAGTATTCTTGCCTGAAAAATCCCATGGACAGAGGAGCCTGGCAGGCTACAGTCCATAAGGTCGCAAAGCATCAGACATGACTGAAATGACTTAGCATAGTAGAGCACATATATTGGGTTGTTAATTAGCTTTTAGTGGTGTTTAGCTTTCTCTCTCTTCTAACACATAAGGAAAAAGTGTGGTCACGCTGTCTCTTAAAATCGGTGGAGCTATTTCTCATCTTAATATTTGACTCAGTTATTTTTTCAAAGTGTAAAACCAATGTTTGATACTCATACACATTTGCCAGATTTATTTTATAAATATCCTTTTCCATACATATAACACTGCCATATCACAAATTCAGTAAAGAGAAACTGCATTTTGATTTATGATCTTGTTTTTATAATATTATAAAATGGATAAATTAATTACATTAGTTCTGCATCATTTCAATCCTGATTTGACTGCTTTTATTATCTGTCCTGCAAGATGGGTTCTATAATTTTTCCCCCACTGGTATTTTAATAGTCCTTGAAATTCTTATTAGCATGTTTGATTAAACTGAAAAAAAATCAGATGTTATCTTAACAGACAGTAAGAACTACCTGACTGCTTGGTTTTACAGTGAGGATTAGCTTTGCTAAGAAGTTGATATGGCAGACATTTTATATATATTTAATAAAACAAACATAGTTCCAAGTTTTGATTAAACTATATTCAAATACGTGATAATAAAAAAGCACTATATCAGAAAAGATTGTTTTAGCAAAAGTGGAAGGCCATTAACAAACAGTATGTTGTTTTTCCCAACAATTTTAAAACTATATCTGATTAAACAACATGGATTCTTAATAATTTATAATATTATAAATGTCTTTTCTGTATACTTTCCAGTAACTGAAAAAGTGAATGACTCTAAATGGATAAGAATTCCATTTCCAAGCCAGGTGGTTCCTAATACTTTATTTTTAATTAAATTGAAAGTCATCTTGATGATAAATCAGTGTGAATTTTGGGAAATAACTCAAAAGGCATTCAAAGTATTAAGCAACAGTGACGTAACAAAGTTCTATTTCTGTGTAATTTTTTATATGAAGAAGTTTTCTCAGTGTTTCCATCTATTAAAAAAAAAAAGAGTAGAAACAAAATAGATGCCTGACTCCGTTTCACTGCCTACAAAAATCACATTCACACAGAGATATAAGAAATAATTGGCAAAACCTAATTCTTCTCATTAATAAGTACATTTCCAATAAAAATTGCTTATATTTAATTATCATTAGTAAACAAATAAAGGTACATTAGTAGATGCCAGGGGCAAGGGGAAATGGAGATAGGGAGGGGAGATGGGGAGTTAGTGTTTAACAGGGACAGAGTTTCAGTTCAGGAAGGAGAAAAATTCAGGAAATGGATGCTGGTGAGAGTTGCAGAGCAATTGGATGTACTTAGTGCCACTGAACTGCACCGTTAAATATGGTTAAAATATTATGTTTATATTATGTAACTTTTACCACAAAAAATTTTTTTTAATCTGTGGAAGAAGTAAAATTAAAATGTGGATTTGTGGATTAAAAAAAACATGAAATTTTAAAATGCTGAGAAACGGAATTCATGTATTTCATGGATTTCTGTAAGTGAATGAAGGGAGTTTTCATATCTTCTTGGCACAATTACAGCCTGAATTTTATGGCTTATGCCCTTACATTGAAAAGGAGATAAACACACTTGGAATTTTTAAGTCAAAAACAACAGAAAAACAAAAACAAAACTTTGTCTTAAGGCATTTGATTCAAGTTAAACTGAATATGACATTTTGGGATAATAGTTTTTGGTTATTTTATTTAAAACATTTATGTTCATCAAAGAGAAATGCCAAGAATAAAAAATGGTACCACTCAAATACATTTTTCTTGCTGACATTTAAAAAATAAAAGTAATATGTTTAAAAGGATGGAAAGACAAGCTATAGACTGGGAGAAAACATTTGCAAATTACAATCTGACAAAAGATTTCCATCCAAAGTATACAAATAACTCTCAAAACTCAACACTAAGAAATCTAAAGTCTGCAGTTTGGTTAGTCATAATGTATGAATGGTGATTTATGTTCTGAGAAATATATCAAGGTTATGAAATATGTTAACAAAAGGAGAAACTGGGTGAGATTTATAAGGCAACTTTCTGTACTATGTCTGCAACTTTTCTGTAAATCTGTTTTTTTTCCAAAATAAAGTTTAAGAAAACTCAACATAAAGGAAATACACAACTAAATTTAAAAATTGGTGAAAGACTTAGATAGACACTTTGCCAAAGAAGATATATAGGGAATAAATATGCATATCAAAAGGAATTAAGAACATCAGTGAAAATAATAGAAAAACTAAGGACTTTGAAAATTCTCTCCTCCATTTCTCCATTAAGGTAACAAGAACACAGGCAAAAATTGCCTAAGTCAACTTTTTAATTCTTTTATTTATTTATTTTTTAATTTTTTATTTTTACTTTATTTTACTTTACAATACTGTATTGGTTTTGCCATATATTGACATGAATCCACCACGGGTGTACATGCGTTCCCAAACATGAACCCCCCTCCCACCTCTCTCCCCATAACATTTCTCTGGGTCATCCCCGTGCACCAGTCCCAAGCATGCTGTATCCTGCATTGGACATAGACTGGCAATTCGATTCTTACATGATAGTATACATGTTTCAATGCCATTCTCCCAAATCATCCCACCCTCTCCCTCTCCCTCTGAGTCCAAAAGTCCGCTATACACATCTGTGTCTTTTTTGCTGTCTTGCATACAGGGTCATCATTGCCATCTTTCTAAATTCCATATATATGTGTTAGTATACTGTATTGGTGTTTTTCTTTCTGGCTTACTTCACTCTGTCAACTTTTTAAAACCTCTAATTTTAACTAGAAGTTTGCAACAATCTAAAGAATATTTATTTCTTTAATTTATTTTTTAGAAAGAGCTGGATTTCAGTAAGAATAGCAAATTTTGTGACATTTAACTTGCCCATTTAACTCACACCTCCCTATTCCTCCACTTCAGTTCAAAGTGCACTTGAAAACCAATAACCTGCAACCATCACAGTTTTAGAGACTAAATAATGCACTTTTAAATAACACACGAATCAAAGAAGAAGTTTCAAGAGAAATCTAAACATATTTTGACCTAAGTGAAAAGGCAACTTATAAAAATTTGCATGATACAGTAAAAGCAGTACTTGGGGCAGAGGCAGTTTATCATACTGAATGCATACACTAGCAAGGATGAAACAAAGATCTAAAATCAGTCATTTGAGTTTTTATCCTAAGACTCTAGAAAGAAGAGGAATTGAATCTCAAGCAAGCAGAAGGAAATAAGCATCAAAAATTAGAGCAGGAATCCATGGAATTAAAAACTGGAAATTGATAGAGAAAAATAATAAAATCAAAATCTGGCTTTTTGAAAGATCAGTAAAATTGATAAATCTCTAGTCAAGCTGAAAAGAAAGAAGACACAAATTATTAATAATATCCAAAATGAAGGAGGGGTTCATCACTACTGATTCCAGGGACACTGAAAGGATACTGAGGGAATACTAACCTTTTCTGCCAATGCAGGAGACACAGGACACATGGGTTCGATCCCTGGAAGATCCCTGGAGAAAGAAAGGATAACTCACTCCAGTATTCTTGCCTGGGAAATCCCACAGACAGAAGAGTGTAGTGGCGGGCTTCACTCCATAGTGTTGAAGAGTCGGACATGACCAAGCACAACCTTTCTGAACAACTTGAATAGTACAGGTGAAATGCAACAATTCCTTGAAATACACAAACTGCCAAAACACACACAAGGAAAAATAGAGTATATGAACAGGTCTAGGTCTATTTTTAAAGTTGAATCAATAATTAAATTTCCAAAATAGAAAGCACCAGCCCAGATGGCATCTTTGATGAATACTGCTAAACGTTTAAGGAAGAAAAGTTACCATTTCTCAACTATCACATCCAGAAGCTAGAGGAGGAGAAAACACATCCTTACTCTGTGCAGCCTGCATTAACCTAATACCAAAACTAGACAAAGACATCACAAGGAAGAAAAACTGCAGTCCAGTATCTCTCATGAACACTGATGCAAAAATAACAGAAAACTGAATTGGTAATGAGATGGAGCAGGACCCTATGGTCCTTGCCCCACATGTCCTCCACCTGCCTTTTGTCTCTGGAAAAACTTTAGCCAAAGGATAAATTTGATCAGAGTAGTGAGAAAACTCAGAAGCAAAGGAAAAGAGTCTAAATAATAGTTTAGTCATTAAGCAAAGTCAAGGACCTTTAGCTCCTCTTCAAGGGCTATAGAAAATGTTCCAAGCCATAGTCTGTGAGCTGTCTTACAGATACTAAACTCCCCACCAAGTGGAAGAAGTTAACTATATGATGACCAGACTGTAGCTATGACATAAGCTGCCACGATTCTGAGAAAATCCTAGAGAATAAAAAAAACTGCTAGAACTAATAAATGTATTCAGAAAAGTTGCAGGGTATCAGTCCAACATGTGAAAGTGTTAGTTGCTTAATCGTGTCCAGTTCTTTGCAACCCCATGGACTGTACTGTCCATGGAATTCTCCAGGCAAGAATAGTGGAGTAGATTCATTTCCTTCTCCAGGGGATCTTCCCAAACCAGGGATTGAACCCAGGTCTCCCATATAGCAGGCAGATTCTGTACCATCTGAGCCACCAGGGAAGTCCAGACCAATATACAAAAACCTATTACATTTCTGTACACTTGCAACGAATGAACCAAAAATAAATTTAAGAAGATATCTCTATTTACAATAGCGTCAAAAAGAATCAAATACTTAGGAGTGAATTTGACAAAGGAAATGAAAAATGTATACTCTAAAACAACAAAACATAGTTGAAAGAAATGAAAGGAGATCCAAAGAAATGGAAAGGCATCCCATATAACACAGGAACCACACTGATCTCTGATTTCAAAGCAATTCCTGTCCAAATCTCAGGTGACTTCTTTATGTAAACTAACAAGCTCTTCTTGAATTTATTAGGGAATTGCAAATAACCCAGAGCAGCCAAAACAATTTTGAAAAAGAAGAACAAGGTAGGAGAACTCATTCCAATTCCAATTTCAAAACTTACTACAAAGCAACAGTAATCAAGAGAATGTGGGTACAAAATAGGCATACAGTTCAGTAGAATAGAACTGAGAGTCTAGATATGTTCCAGGGCCTCCTGGTTTATAGTCTATGGGAACTTGAGTAGAATTTGTACTATTGCTTCATGAAAATTGTAGAAGTCTTAATCATGTTGAATTGATTCACGGGGCTTTTCAGGTCTGCTGTATCGTTCTTCTTTTCTAGTCATTCTATTAATTTCTGAGAGCTTGATATTGAAACTCCAACTAAAAATCTTAATTTATCTACTTAAAAATAACTGTAATATATAGTGGAATATATAATAGATTGAAGGCAGAAGGATAAGAGGGCAACACAAGATGAAATGATTGGATGGCATCACCAATTCCATGGACAGGAACTTGGGCAAAGTCTGGGAGATGGTGAGGGCCAGGGAGGCCTGGCATGCAGCAGTCCATGGGGTCACAAAGAGTCAGACATGACTTGGTGACTGAACATGCACACACATAGTAGAACTATATGTAACTTTGTTCTGTATTTTCCAAGTCTCCTGTAAATGTGTTATTATACTTTGGTAATTTAAAAGATAAAAAAGAAAAAAAAGAATTGAGAGTCCAGAAATATCAATATATCCATATGTCTACTAATATTTGTCAAGACTGCCAGGACAATTCACTGGGGGGGGGGGGGAAAACCATCTTCTAAGTAATCACCTCTAACACCTCGCATGCTGATACTAGACTTTTATTAATTAAGCCTAATAAGCGACTGAATAAGAAGCAGATGGCTTCTCACTGCAGTCATTCTGGACAGTGATTGCTTTGTTTTTGTTTTCAAAAATTAAAAATTGCACAGCAAACCTTGGAATTTTTGAAACTGGAAGGGACCTACGTTATCACATAAGAACTTATCTTTGCATTTTGCAGCTAAAGAACACTGTGATTTGCTCAAGGACACACAAATAACTTGTAATTGGGAAAAGGACTGACTAGCCAGGTTTCCTGCCTCTCAATTCTGGGTTCTTTCCATCTAATGAGGCTGTGTCTCTAAGTTATGTCTCTTCTATGAAGATATGAAGAAAATGACGAACCAAGGCCATATATCAGAGTGACTAAACACACACACACACACACCCAACACAGCTTGTTTTCTGTATTATGAGAAAGATCCTTTTCTTATTTAAAACATGCACAAATCTGGAAAGATATTTTAAGAAGACCATTAATGGTCTTAGGAAAAAAAAGGAATTGATTTATTCAAAATGTAACTCAATATTCCATTTGAATTCATGCCTCATTTGTGTAGAAGCTGCCTAGACTTGATTTTTCTATTAGTCATAAGATCATTTGGACCACAGGTTCAGTTCTATCCATTTCTAGTTTATCCCCTCCAAGTCTGTGCTTCATGGTGCACTTCTAAGACTAGAGTTGTGTCAAAAGCAGACGGGAGCAGTGCCCATGCCACGGATGTTTGTAATTTTAGGCCATCAGTTTTACCCTGTATTGACAGCTGCTGCTGCTGCTGTTAAATCACTTCAGTCGTGTCTGACTCTGTGCAACCCCAGAGATGGCAGCCCACCAGGCTTCCCTGTCCCTGGGATTCTCCAGGCAAGAACACTGGAGTGGGTTGCCATTTCTTTCTCCAATGCGTGAAAGTGAAAAGTGAAAGTGAAGTTGCTCAGTTGTGTCTGACTCTTCGCGACCCCATGGACTGCAGCCTACCAGGCGCCTCCATCCATGGGATTTTCCAGGCAAGAGTACTGGAGTGGGGTGCCTAGCAGAGAGTGTTAAAAGACATCTTCCCTCCCTCCCTCTCTGTCCTCTCTCCCTCTCTCTTTCTTTTTCCTTCCTTCCTTGTTTTCTTAACATACAGTGGGTCACCTCATTCTCCTTGTAAAAGGCTAAAGTAATACAAAATTACAAAGCATAAAATGTGACTATACCTTTCCAAACACTCCTGCAGTCCTCCCTGGAGATAGCAACTGTTCATAGTTCGGTGGGTTGGCCTATTCCATAGTCTTTCTCTTTATTCTTTTTCATCTATACAAATGTAAATATGAACATATTTTTATTAAAGGGGACCACACTCTATACACTATTGATATTGTGTATAAAATAGATAACTAATGAGACCCTACTGTACAGCACAGGGAACAATACTCAGTACTCTGTGGTCACCTCAATGGGAAGGAAATCCAGAAAAGAGGGGATATATGTATAGCTGATTCATACAGAAGCAACTAGCACAACATTGTAAAGCAACTATTCTCCAATAAAAATTAATTTTAAAAAACAAAAATAAAATAAAACATAAACCCTTTAATATCACAGTAATACCATTATACCTTAACAATTAAAGAAATATATGGATATCGTCTAAAAGAAATGGAGTCACACTCTACATATTGTCCTGCTTTCTTAATAATAATTTGAGATTATATGAATCATCACACATTGGCTTTCCTGGTGGCTTAGCAGTAAAGAAACCACCTGCCAATGCAGGAGACCTGGGTCCCATCCCTAGGTCAGGAGGATCCCCTGAAGAAGGAAATAGCAGTCCACCCCAACATTCTTGCCTGGGAAATCCCATGGACAGAGGAGCCTGGCAGGCTACAATCACCACACATTGTCATGCCTCATTCTTTTTGTAAGTGCCACATGATAACGTTGCAATACTTAAGTGCAGGTATGTAAGGATCTATTTAAAGTGCTTTCCAGGGGGTGGTCCTAAGATGGCGGAGGAATAGGATGGGGAGACCACTTTCTCCCCAACAAATTCATCAAAAGAACATTTCAACACTGAGTAAATTCCACAAAACAACTTCTGAATGCCGACAGAGGACATCAGGCACCCAGAAAAGCAGCTCATTGTCTTCGAAAACAGATAGGAAAAAATATAAAAGACATAAAAGAGACAAAAGAGGTAGGGAGGGAGCTCCATCCCGGGAAGGGAGTCTTAAAAAGAGAGGTTCCCAAACACCAGGAAACACTCTCACTGCCGAGTCTGTGGCGAGCCTTGGAAGCACAGAGGGCAACACAACAGGGAGGAAAAATAAATAAATAATTAAAACCCACAGATTACGAGCCCAATGGTAACTCCCCAGTGGAGAAGCAGCACAGACACCTGCATCCACCACTAGCAAGCGGGGGCTGGGCGGGGAGGTGTGGGCTGCACTGCTTTTCAAGGATCGGGCCTGAATGCCCCAAGTGTAACCAGAGCGAACTAACTTGGGCTAGCAAACCAGACTGTGGGTTAGGTACCATGCGAAAAGCTCTAACATAAGACACCGTCAGGACCATGCACATAGAACAAAGGACGGAACAGAATTAGCCGACTGCAGACCATTCCCCTCCAGTCAGCCAGAGCTGGAAGGGCCATAAGGGGACAATAGCAGCCCCAGAGAGACATTAACTACCAAACTGCAAACAGGCTTCTTTGCTAACTAAGACTTCTTGGGGTTCTGGACAGTCATCATCCGCCTGAGAAGGTGCGCCAGTTGTACACCCAGAAAACTGAGCAGCAGGGATGGGAGAGGTGATAAGTTGCAGCGACCACGCTCACCAAACACCTGAGCTACTCGGACCTGGGAAGGGCACAAAACACAGGCCCCACCGAGTCTGCGCCTCTGAGGACTACCTGAGTGCCTAAGCCTGAGCGGCTTAGACCTGGGAGATGCATGCAGCCCAGGGCCGGCCTCAGATGGTTCCCAGCGGAGCAACCTAGAGCCTGAGTGGTTTGTGCGCCGTGAACAGGGGCAGGCCCAGCGTGGCTGAGATACTGTGAGCACACGCCAGTGTTATTTGTTTGCAGCATCCCTCCCTCCCCACAGCATGACTGAACAAGTGAGCCTAAAAAAAAAGTGTCCACCACCGCCCTCCTTGTGTCAGGGTGGAAATCAGACACTGAAGAGACCAGGAAACAGAAGAAGCTAAAACGGAGGGAACCGCCTTGGAAGTGACAGGTGCAATAGATTAAAACCCTGTCGTTAGTATAGACTACATAGGAAGGGGCCTATAGATCTTGAGAAATATAAGCTGGACCAAGGAACTATCTGAAAATGAACTGACCAAACATTGCCCACAACAACAGGAGAGAAAGTCCTAGATATATCTTTACTATTTTTACGATCATTCATTTTTTGTTTTCTCTTCTTTTCTTTTTCTTTTTTTTAAACATTTTTTAATTTTTAAATCCTCCATTACTCCTTTAATTTTCATTTTTCTAACCTACTATTACTTTTCAAAAAAAAAGACCCAATTTTAAAGCAAATTCATATATTTTTTTAAATAATTCTTGCCACTTTTCTTCTTCTTCTTCTTCTCCTTTTCTTTAATATTTTATTTTTGAAAATGCAACCTCTACTCTAGATTTTTAATTTTTGCTTTTTGGTATTTGTTATCAATTTTGTACCTTCAGAAACCCAATCTCCAGTACCTATTTTACTTGAGAGCAAGATTACTGGCTTGACTGCTCTCTCCCCATTTGGACTCTCCTTTTCTCCACCAGGTCGCCTCTGTCTCCTCCCTCCCCCTTCTCTTCTCTACCCAAATCTGTGAATCTCTATGTGTTCCAGACAGTGGAGAACACTTAGGGAACTGATTACTGGCTGGATCTGTCTCTTTCCTTTTCATTCCCCGCTTTTATCCTCCTGGCCACCTCTGTCACCTTCCTCCCTCTCCTCTTCTCTGTATAACTACATGAAGATCACTGAGCAGTCCAGACTGTAGAGCACACATAAGGAAGCGATTACTGGCTAGCTTGCTCTCTCCTCTTTCAATTCCACCTCATCTCATTTGGGTCACCTCTAACTCCCCCCTCCCTCTTCTCTTCTCCATGTAACTCTGTGAACCTCTCTGGGTGTCCCTCACTGTGGAGAAACTTTTCAACTTTAACCTAGATGTTTTATCAACGGTGTAGTATAGAAGGAGAAGTCTTGAGACTACTGTAAAAATAAGACTGAAAACCAGAAGCAAGAGGTTTAAGTCCAAATCCTGAGAACACCAGAGAACTCCTGACTCCAGGGAACATTAATCGATAGGAGCTCATCAAACGCCTCCATATCTACACTGAAACCAAGCACCACCCAAAGGCCAACAAGCTCCAGAGCAAGACATACCACGCAAATTCTCCAGCGACACAGGAACACAGCCCTGAGCTTCAATATACAGGCAGCTCAAAGTTACTCCAAAACCACTGACACCTCATAAGTCAATACTGGACACTTCATTGCACTCCAGAGAGAAGAAATCCAGCTCCACCCACCAGAACACAGACACAAGCTTCCCTAACCAAGAAACCTTGACAAGCCACTGATACAACCCCACCCACAGCAAGGAAACTCCATAGTAAAGAGAACTCTACAAACTGCCAGAATACAGAAAGGCCACCCAAATGTAGCAATATAAAAAAGATGAAGAGACAGAGGAATACCCAGCAGGTAAAGGAACAGGATAAATGCCCACCAAACCAAACAAAAGAGGAAGAGATAGGGAATCTACCTGATAAAGATTTCCGAATAATAGTGACAATGATCCGAAATCTTGAAATCAAAATGGAATCACAGATAAATAGCTTGGAGACAAGGATTGAGAAGATGCAAGAAAGGTTTAACAAGGACCTAGAACAAATTTAAAAAGAGTCAATATACAATGAATAATGCAATAAATGAGATCAGAAACACTCTGGAGGCAACAAATAGTAGAATAATGGAGGCTGCTGCTGCTGCTGCTAAGTCACTTCAGTCGTGTCCAACTCTGTGCGACCCCATAGACTGCAGCCCACCAGGCTCCCCCGTCCCTGGGATTCTCCAGGCAAGAACACTGGAGTGGGTTGCCAGTTCCTTCTCCAATGCATGAAAGTGAAAAGTAAAAGTGAAGTCTCTTAGTTGTGTCCAACTCTTAGCGATCCCATGGGCCGCCATCTACCAGGGTCCTCCAACCATGGGATTTGCCAGGCAAGAGTATTGGAGTGGGGTGTCATTGCCTTCTCCTAGGATTAGTGAAATAGAAGATAGAATGGTAGAAATAAATGAATCAGAGAGGAAAAAAGAAAAACGAATTAAAAGAAATGAGGACAATCTCAGAGACATCCAGGACAAAATGAAACGCTCCAATTTCGAATTATAGGAGTCCCAGAAGAAGAAGTGAAAAGAAGAGAGGCGACAAACAAAGGAGAAAAGGAAAGATATAAGCATCTGAATGCAGAGTTCCAAAGAATAGCAAGAAGAGATAAGAAAGCATTCTTCAGTGATCACTGCAAAGAAATAGAGGAAAAGAACAGAATGGGAAACACGAGAGATCTCTTCAAGAAAATTACAGATACCAAGGGAACATTTCATGCAAAGATAGGCTCAATAAAGGACAGAAATGGTCTGGACCTAACAGAAGCAGAAGATATTAAGAAGAGGTGGCAAGAATACACAGAAGAACTGTACAAAAAAGATCTTCATGACCCAGATAATCACGATGGTGTGATCGCTCATTTAGAGCCAGACATCCTGGAATGTGAAGTCAAGTGGGCCTTAGAAAGCATCACTACAAACAAAGCTAGTGGAGGTGATGGAATTCCAGTTGAGCTATAGCAAATCCTAAAAGATGATGCTGTCAAAGTGCTGCACTCAATATGCTAGCAAATTTGGAAAACTCAGCAGTGGCCACAGGACTGGAAAAGGTCAGTTTTCATTCCAACCCCAAAGAAGGGCAATGCCAAAGAATGCTCAAACTACTTCACAATGTACTCATCTCACATGCTAGTAAAGTAATGCTCAAAATTCTCCAAGCCAGGCTTCAGCAATACGTGAACCATGAACTTCCTGATGTTCAAGCTGATTTTAGAAAAGGCAGAGGAACCAGAGATCAAATTGCCAACATTTGCTGGATCATGGAAAGAGCAAGAGAGTTCCAGAAAAACATCTATTTCTGCTTTCTTGACTATGCCAAAGCCTTTGACTGTGTGGATCACAAGAAACTGTGGAAAATTCTGAAAGAGATGGGAATACCAGACCACCTGACCTGCCTCTTAAGAAATCTGTGTGCAGGTCAGGAAGCAACAGTTAGAACTGGACATAGAACAACAGACTGGTTTCAAATAGGAAAAGGAGTACGTCAAGGCTGTATATTGTCACCCTGCTTATTTAACTTCTATGCAGAGTACATCATGAGAAACGCTGGACTGGGAGAAACACAAGCTGGAATCAAGATTGCCGGGAGAAATACCAATAACCTCAGATATGCAGATGACACCACCCTTATGGCAGAGAGTGAAGAAGAACTAAAAATACTCTTGATGAAAGTGAAAGAGGAGAGTGAAAAAGTTGGCTTAAAGCTCAACATTCAGAAAACTAAGATCATGGCATCTGGTCCCATCACTTCGTGGCAAATAGATGGGGAAACATGGAAACAGTGTCAGACTTTATTTTGGGGGGCTCCAAAATTACTGCAGATGGTGATTGCATCCATGAAATTAAAAGATGCTTACTCGTTGGAAGAAAAGTTATGACCAACCTAGATAGCATATTAAAAAACAGAGACATTATTTTGCCAACTAAGGTCTAGTCAAGGCTATGGTTTTCTCTGTGGTCATGTATGGATGTGAGAGTTGGACCATGAAGAAGGCTGAGCGCCAAAGAATTGATGCTTTTGAACCATGGTGTTGGAGAAGACTCTTGAGAGTCCCTTGGACTGCAAGGAGATCCAACCAGTCCATTCTGAAGGAGATCAGCCCTGGGATTTCTTTGGATGGAAGGATGCTAAAGCTGAAACTCTAGAACTTTGGCCACCTCATGTGAAGAGTTGACTCATTGGAAAAGACTCTGATGCTGGGAGGGATTGTGGGCAGGAGGAGAAGGGGATGACAGAGGATGAGATGGCTGGATGGCATTACTGACTCGATGGACATGAGTCTGAGTGAACTCCGGGAGTTGGTGATGGACAGGGAGGCCTGGTGTGGTGCAATTCATGGGGTCGCAAAGAGTCGCAAAGAGTTGGACACGACTGAGCGACTGAACTGAACTATACTGAGAAGAAGACAAAAAGAAAGACCATGAGAAAATACTTGAGGAGATAAGAGTTGAAAACTTCCCTAAAATGGGGAAGGAAATAATCACCCAAGTCCAAGAAACCCAGAGAGTCCCAAACAGGATAAACCCAAGGAGAAACACCCCAAGACACATATTACTCAAATTAGCAAATATCAAACACAAAGAACAAATATTAAAGGCAGCAAGGGAAAAACAACAAATAACACACAAGGGGATTCCCATAAGGTTAACAGCTGATCTTTCAATAGAAACTCTTCAGGCCAGGAGGTAATGGCAAGACATACTTAAGTGATGAAAGAAAATAACCTACAGTCCAGATTACTGTACCCAGCAAGGATCTCATTTAAATATGAAGGAGAAATCAAAAGCTTTACAGACAAGCAACAGCTGAGAGAATTCAGCACCACCAAACCAGCTCTCCAACAAATGCTAGAGGATATTCTCTAGACAGGAAACACAAAAAGGGTGTATAAACCCGAACCAAAAACAATAAAGTAAATGGCAACGGGATCATACTTATCAATAATTACCTTAAATGTAAATGGGTTGAATGCCCCAACCAAAAGACAAAGACTGGCTGAATGGATACACAAACAAGACCCCTATATATGTTGTCTACAAGAGACCCACCTCAAAACAAGGGACACATACAGACTGAAAGTGAAGGGCTGGAAAAAGATATTCCATGCAAATAGACACCACAAGAAAGCAGGAGTAGCAATACTCATATCAGATAAAATAGACTTTAAAACAAAGGCTGTGAAAAGAGACAAGGAAGGACACTACATAATGATCAAAGGATCAATCCAAGAAGAAGATATAACAATTATAAATATGTATGCACCCAACATAGGAACACCACAATATGTAAGACAAATGCTAACAACTATGAAAGGGAAAATTAACAATAATACAATAATAGTGGGAGCTTTTAATACCCCACTCACATCTATGGATAGATCAACTAAACAGAAAATTAACAAAGAAACACAAACTTTAAATGATACAATAGAGCAGTTAGACCTAATTGATATCTATAGGACATTTCACCCCAAAACAATGAATTTCACCTTTTTCTCAAGCACACACGGAACCCTCTCCAGGATAGATCACATCCTGGGCCATAAATCTAGCCCTGGTAAATTCAAAAAAATTGAGATCATTCCAAGCATCTTTTCTGACCACAATGCAGTAAGATTAGATCTCAATTACAGGAGAAAAACTATTAAAAATTCCAACATATGGAGGCTGAACAACACGCAACTGAATAACCAACAAATCACAGAAGAAATCAAAAAAGAAATAAAAATATGCATAGAAACGAATGAAAATGAAAACACAACAACCCAAAACGTTTCGGACACAATAAAAGCAATGCTAAGGGGAAGGTTCATAGCAACACAGGCATACTTCAAGAAACAAGAAAAAAGTCAATATAAATAACGTAACTCTACACCTAAAGCAACTAGAAAAGGAAGAAATGAAAAACCCCAGGGTTACTAGAAGGAAAGAAATCTTAAAATTAGGGCAGAAATAAATGCAAAAGAAACAAAAGAGACCATAGCAAAAATCAACAAAGCCAAAAGCTTGTTCTTTGAGAGGATAAATAAAATTGACAAACCACTAACCAGACTCATCGAGAAACAAAGGGAGAAAAATCAAATCAATAAAATTAGAAATGAAAATGGAGAGATCACAACAGACAACACAGAAATACAAAGGATCATAAGAGACTACTATCAGCAATTATATGCCAATAAAATGGACAACGTGGAAGAAATGGACAAATTCTTGGAAAAGCACAACTTTCCAAAACAGAACCAGGAAGAAACAGAAAATCTTAACAGACCCATCACAAGCACGGAAATTCAGAAGTTATCCAGCAAACAAAAGCCCAGGTCCAGACGGCTTCACAGCTGAATTCTACCAAAAATTTCGAGAAGAGCTAATGCCTATCCTACTCAAACTCTTCCAGAAAATTGCAGAGGAAGATAAACTTCCAAACTCATTCTATGAGGCCACCATCACCCTAATACCAAAACCTGACAAAGATGCCACAAAAAAAGAAAGCTACAGGCCAATATCACTGATGAACATAGATGCAAAAATCCTGAACAAAATTCTAGCAATCAGGACCCAACAACACATTAAAAAGATCATACAGCATGACCAAGTGGGCTTTATCCCAGGGATGCAAGGATTCTTCAATATCCGCAAATCAATCAATGTAATTCACCACATTAACAAATTGAAAAACAAAAGCCATATGATTATCTCCATAGATGCAGAGAAAGCCTTTGACAAAATTCAACATCCATTTATGATTAAAAAAAAAAAACTCTCCAAAAAGCAGGAATAGAAGGAACATACCTCAACATAATAAAAGCTATATATGACAAACCCACAGCAAACATTATCCTTAATGGTGAAAAATTGAAAGCATTTCCCCTAAAGTCAGGAACAAGACAAGGGTGCCCACTTTCACCACTACTATTCAACATAGTTCTGGAAGTTTTGGCCACAGCAGTCAGAGCAGGAAAAGAAATATAAGGAATCAAAATTGGAAAAGAAGAAGTAAAACTCTCACTGTTTGCAAAAGACATGATCTTCTACATAGAAAACCCTAAAGACTCCACCAGAAAATTACTAGAGCTAATCAATGAATATAGTCAAGTTGCAGGATATAAAATCAACACACAGAAATCCCTTGCATTCCTATACACTAATAATGAGAAAATAGAGAAATTAAGGAAACAATTCCATTCACCATTGCAATGGAAAAATAAAATACTTAGGAATATATCTACCTAAAGAAACTAAAGACCTATGTATAGAAAACTATAAAACACTAGTGAAAGAAATCAAAGAGGACACTAATAGATGGAGAAATATACCATGTTCATGGATCAGAAGAATCAATATAGTGAAAATGAGTATACTACTCAAAGCAATCTATAGATTCAATGCAATCCCTATCAAGCTACCAACGCTATTTTTCATAGAGCTAAAACAAATAATTTCACAATATGTATGGAAATACAAAAAACCTCAAATAGCCAAAGCAATCTTGAGAAAGAAGAATGGAACTGGAGGAATCAACCTGCCTGACTTCAGGCTCTACTACAAAGCCACAGTCATCAAGACAGTATGGTACTGGCACAAAGACAGAAATATAGATCAATGGAACAAAATAGAAAGCCCAGAGATAAATCCACACACCTATGGACACCTTATCTTCGACAAAGGAGGCAAGAATATACAATGGAGTAAAGACAATCTCTTTAACAAATGGTGCCTGGAAAACTGGTCAACCACTTGTAAAAGAATGAAACTAGAACACTTTCTAACACCATACACAAAAATAAACTCAAAACGGGTTAAAGATCTAAACATAAGACCAGAAACTATAAAACTCCTAGAGGAGAACATAGGCAAAACACTCCGACATAAATCACAGCAGGATCCTCTATGACCCACCTCCCAGAATACTAGAAATAAAAGCAAAAATAAACAAACGGGATCTAATTAAAATTTAAAGCTTCTGCACAACAAAGGAAACTATAAGCAAGGTGAAAAGACAGCCTTCGGAATGGGAGAAAATAATAGCAAATGAAGCAACTGACAAACAACTAATCTCAAAAATATACAAGCAACTCATGCAGCTCAATTCCAGAAAAATAAATGACCCAATCAAAAAATGGGCCAAAGAACTAAATAGACATTTCTCCAGAGAAGACATACAGATGGCTAACAAACACATGAAAAGATGCTCAACATCACTCATTATCAGAGAAATGCAAATCAAGACCACAATGAGGTACCATTTCACACCAGTCAGAGTGGCTGCGATCCAAAAGTCTACAAGCAATAAATGCTGGAGAGGGTGTGGAGAAAAGGGAGTCCTCTTACACTGTTGGTGGGAATGCAAACTAGTACAGCCACTCTGGAGAAGAGTGTGGAGATTCCTCAAAAAACTGGATATAGAACTGCCTTATGACCCAGCAATCCCACTGCTGGGCATACACACCGAGGAAACGAAAATTGAAAGAGACACGTCTACCCCAATGTTCCTCGCAGCACTGTTTATAATATCCAAGACATGGAAGAATCTAGATGCCCAACAGCAGACAAGTGGGTAAGAAAGCTGTGGTACATATACACAATGGAGTATTACTCAGCCATTAAAAAGAATACATTTGAATCAGTTCTAGTGAGGTGGATGAAACTGAAGCCGATTATATAGAGTGAATTAAGCCAGAAAGAAAAACACCAGTACAGTATACTAACACATATATGTGGAATTTAGAAAGATGGTAACGATAACCCTGTATGCGAGACAGCAAAAGAGATACAGATGTATAGAACAGACTTTTGTACTCTGTGGGAGAGGGCGAGAATGGGATGATTTGGGAGAATGGCATTGAAACATGTATAATATCATGTAAGAAACAAATCACCAGTCTAGGTTCGATGCAGGATACAGGATGCTTGGGGCTGGTGCACTGGGATGACCCAGATAGATGGTATGGGGAGGGAGGTGGGAGGGGGTCTCAGGATTGGGAACTCATGTACACCCATGGTGGATTCATTTTGATGTAGGGAAAAACCAATACAGTATTGTAAAGTAAAATAAATAAATAAATAAAATGTTTTCCATTATTAATTCACTTAATCCTCACACTAAGCCTATGAAATAAAATCTTCATTCTTAATGTATAGATGGGGAAATGGAGGAAGTTTGGTAGATTTCCCCCAGGACACATGGCTACTTATGTGGAGGAGATGAGATTCAGTCTTGGGCAGTCTGGCATCAGAATGTCATGCTTTTCACTGCTAGGCAGCATTGCTCCTGCATAATGTAAATGTTCCTTAATGTATTTAAATAGTTCCTTATTAAGGAATCTGTAGATTGTTTCTAATTTTTCACCATTATAAACAATGCTGTAATTACCTCCTCTTACATATAATCAAGTCTATCAATCTTTTTTTTCACAGCTTCTGAATTTGCATCTTGTGTGGGAAGGCCTTTTTTCCTCCTCAGTTATAAATAATCCTTCATTTTCTTCTATAACTTTTATGGTTTGGCTTTATTCATTTAGCACTTGAGTTCCTTTGGAATTTATATTGATATATGGCATAAGTTAGAGGTCTAATCTGATTGTATTCCATGCAGGCGTGTGTGCTAAGTCACTTCCGTCCTGTCTGACTCTTTGCGACCCCTGAACTGGGTGGCCCACCAGGCTCCTCTGTCCATGGGATTCTCCAGGCAAGAAAACTGGAGTGGGTTGCCATTCCCTCTTCCAGAGGATCTTTCTGACACAGGGACTGAACCCGAGTCTCTTAGGTCTCCTGTGTTGGCAGGCATGTTCTTTACCACTAGCGCCACCTGGGAATAAGCAAATACTCTCAAACCACAGACACTCTATCACATTAAGAATTTTGGGTGTAAGAACAAGACTGTGTTTTGGAGATACTTCAATTCATTCACACACAAAAAATGGGAAATCCTTCCCTAGTGCAGTGTTTGAGAGCATTTTCTTTTATGAGACATTGTGCAATGTTCTCAGTTTGACCTTGGTTGCAAGGTACAGATTTCCAAAAGCAGATGTGAAGGTTATTGTCTATTTCTTGGTGAAAGAAAGAGAATTCAGTTCTTTTTACTTATCTTTACATGCTCAGAAACATGAGAAGGAAAAAAAAAAAAAACTGTTGAAAGGCAAATTATGTCTCCCTCTGTCCTATCTTCCTTCTCCATATCTGCTGTTTCCAACCTTGCTCTTTCTCAGAACTTTTACTCTGCCGCCATTTTGACAACGAGCCTCATTGCATCTCCTCCATCAGAGAAAATGAAACTCATCTTCCCTCCACTTCCTCCCACCAGTGTCACCAGCATTTGCACCTGTCCTTGGTCCATTCGTCTTTCCACCAGTCCCTTCCACCCCAGTACTGGTCATTTGCCCGTCTCTCTCACTGGTTGATGAGCATAGGGACCAGGTCATTGGAAAACTGTTTCCCATCTCCTAATGTAATGTAGGATCAGAGTAGACACTCCAAACCCTAAAAGTGGGACTTTCTGGTGGTCCAGTGGCTAAGACTTCAGTGCTCCCAATACAGAGGGCCCAGGTTTGATCCCTGGTCAGGGAACTAGATCCCATATGTTGCAATTAAAGATCCTGTGTCCCATAGCTAAAACCTGGAGAGGCAAATAAATAAAATTTTGTTTTATTTTTTATTTTTTTCTAGAGGTTTTTTTTCAGTTTTATTTATTTATTTATTTTACAATATTATATTGGTTTTGCCATACATTGACATGAATCCACCATGGGTATATTTAAAATAAAATTTTAAAATAAATTGTAAAATTTTAAAATAAAAATTTTAAAAAGCACTAAAGGAAACCAGCATATGCCACCCCAAAACATGCCTCTTTGACATAAAAGTTATTTTGAGCTGAAAGTAAACATGTTAAGAAGCAGTAAACATAGTTGATGAGGTCGCAAAGAGTCAGACATGACTGAGTGACTGAACAACAGCAAAACACAGTACAAAAGCTGAAATATTCGACACCAACTTTCTTTAGATCCCAGCTGTTTTATTGGACATACTAACAAACTAACTCATATTTTCCTGATATAATTCACCTAAACTGAAACTAAAGCTTTAATAACCCAGTATTCTACATGGAGCCCCTTTCTGTGTCCATCAAGGATGAGCAATTATTCACCACAATAGCTCTCAATGCTTTCACCTACCAAGGAGCAATCTAAAGAGTACAAAAATTAATATAAAAATAAAGAGTACAAGCCATTGGTAAGACCTATATTAAGTTAATCTCAAAAATGCATTCCAATATACATTAGGTGCAGGCAGATATTGTTTGATTCCCCTTATACGAGGTACCTGGGCTTCCCTGGTAGCTCAGCTGGTAAAGAATCCACCTGCAATGCAGGAGACCCCAGTTCAATTCCTGAGTGGTGAAGATTCCCTTGAGAAGGGATAGGCTACCCACTCCAGTATTCTTGGGCTTCCCTAGTGGCTCAGATAGTAAAGAATCCACCTGCAATGAGGGAGACCTAGGTTCGATCCCTGGATTGGGTTGGGAAGATCCCCTGGAGGAGGGCATGGCAACCCACTCCAATATTCTTGTCTGGAGAATCCCATGAACAGAGGAGATTTGCGGGCTACAGTTCAGAGGGTTGCAAAGAGCTGGATATGACTGAACAACTAAGCACATACCTAGAATTGCCAAATTCATTGAGTCAGAAAGTACACTGGTAGATGCCAGGGGGCAGGGGTGGGGAGGTGGTTAGGGTGAGGAGTTCTTGTTTAATGAGAACACAGTTTCAGTTTAGGAAGGTGAACAATTAGGGAGATGGATGATGGTGAGAGTTGTGCAACAATGTGAATGTACTTAGTACCACTGAACTGTATAATTAAATATGATTAAAATAGTATGTTTTATATTATGTGACTTTACCACAATAGAAACAAATTTTTTTAAAAAGAGTTACCTTACAAACAGTGGATTGTTACTAATATGTCTTTCTATTGTTCTCTCAAAATCACTGGAAACTTGCTTTTTACCCTGTCAAACTGCTCTGTTAAGAACTGACAGGAAACATTATACAGAGAACACGGAGTTGCAATCATACAGATCTGGGTTTGACCTTGGCAATTTACTTAACCTCTCCAAGTGGTATCTAAAAAAATAGGAAAAATATAACAACTTCATAAGGTTGATGTGAGGATATGGCATGAAGATATTACCACCAGTGATTTTGACTTAACTATCCTGAGATGGGACCTTGGCAGGTATTTTCAAAGCACATTTAGGTGATTTTGATGCATAGCCAGGGTTAAAAATCACTCGGTAAATGCTTCTCAAAAGTGTTATCTCCACATTCACCCTTGAGAAACTTTAAAATGACTTTTGAATATTAAAAGTGGAATTAAGAATACAAAACAATCTCTTTTCACGTGTGTTAGCAAAACTAGAATATGCTTCAGTTCAGTTCAGTCGCTCAGTCGTGTCCAACTCTTTGCGACCCCATGAATCGCAGCACACCAGGCCTCCCTGTCCATCACCAACCCCTGGAGTTCACTCAGACTCACATCCATCGAGTCCGTGATGCCATCCAGCCATCTCATCCTCTGTCGTCCCCTTCTCCTCCTGCCCCCAATCCCTTCCAGCATCAGAGTCTTTTCCAATGAGTCAACTCTTCACATGAGGTGGCCAAAGTACTGGAGCTTCAGCTTCAGCATCATTGCTTCCAAAGAAATCCCAGGGCTGATCTCCTTCAGAATGGACTGGTTGGATCTCCTTGCAGTCCAAGGGGCTCTCAAGAGTCTAGGGATGGAAAATGCTAACATTCATAGTAACACTGTCCAACAACTGAGTTAAGAATGAATATACATAAAGGGCTTTTGAGAAAAGCTTTATCTTCAGCAAAGATCCTACAGTTGTATATCTGAATTATTATGTCCCTCCAAAGCAGTTACTACATGAAGATCAGCTATAAAACCTATTTTAATGATGCTGCCACTCTGGAAAAATAAATTTATTAAGAGAAATTGCCCTTTGAAGCTGAAGTAGATTTATTAACATGTTTTAAATGGTGAAAAATTTGGATCTCTGGTTGCAGATTTAATCTCTGGAATAAACAAAATATCACTTGAAATCAAGTCAAGTGAGTTGCTTTTTAGCCAAGCTGGGAGCTTTCTCTACAGGTATTACACCCAATGTCTCTGAGGGGCTCTTGTTAAATATCATACCCTCAGTAACTAGAACTCAACCTAGCACAAGGCATGGCTCAGTGATTGAACTTAAATGAAATATTCAGTACTAATACAGATCTACCATAAGTGGCCTTGAAGGTCATTCTCAAAGAAGAGATGAGAAATGGTTGAAGCAATAGTGACCTCATTAGAATAAGGATGTGGTTTTCCAAACAGGCAGTGTTCAGGCCACATGCCTGCTACAAAGACCATTTCAATTCTTCCTAAATATGTTTGGATTAATGGAAATAACCCATGACAAAACCATGGTGGCTCTAAAATATGCTAGTGGCTGTGGCTTTGGAGCCACTACAGGGAAATATTTATTATAGTAACAACCTAGAATGTAAGTCTGACCCTTGGCTGTGCAGACTCAGAACCATAATTGCCAGTTTGTGGAGAAGGGGTCTGACATTCAGGGCTGGACTCCCACTAACCAAGATGATGAGAAAGATGTATAACATTAGGATTTCAATTAGTGACATTACAAGGAGAAGTATAACAGTTGTAATTACAACCAGCACACTTTCTTTCAGAAAGCAGACCTGGGTGGGAAGTTAAGTCCCATCAGGAAGTGTCGTGGTGAGCAGGAACTCAAGATCAGTGAATGAGTGAAGTCTTCTAACGGATCCAGTTGGGATAACCTAAGCACTATTTCTCACATTAGGGAGAGCCCTTCAGTGGGAATGCCACTCAAGTTCAATGACCAAGATTGCTTCCTCCCCTTATTTAAGAGTCATTGGCTTAAGTTCACCCCTCCACTATCTTTTTTATTCTCTTTTTACTTTACAGTATTGTATTGGTTTTGCCATACATCAACATGAATCCGCCACGGGTGTACACATGTTCCCCATCCTGAACCCTCCTCCCACCTCCATCCCCATACCATCTCTCTGGGTCATCCCAGTGCACCGGCCCTGGGATGGTATCCTGCATTGAACCTGGCCTGGCAATTACTTTCTTATATGATATTATACATGTTTCAATGCCATTCTCGCAAATCATCCCACCCTCTCCCTCTCCCTCTCCCACAGAGTACAAAAGACTGTTCTATACATCTGCGTCTCTTTTGCAGTCTTGCATACAAGGTTATCATTACCATCATTCTAAATTCCATATATATGTGTTAGTATACTGTATTGGTGTTTTTCTTTCTGGCTTACTTCACTCTGTATAATCGGCTCCAGTTTCAACCACCTCATTAGAACTGATTCAAATGTTTTCTTTTTAATGGCTGAGTAATACTCCATTGTGTATATGTACCACAGCTTTCTTATCCATTTGTCTGCTGTTGGGCATCTAGATTGCTTCCATGTCCTGGATATTATAAACAGTGCTGCGATGAACATTGGGGTAGACGTGTCTCTTTCAGTTTTGGTTTCCTCGGTGTGTATGCCCAGCAGTGGGATTGCTGGGTCATAAGGCAGTTCTATATCCAGTTTTTTGAGGAATCTCCACACTCTTCTCCAGAGTGGCTGTACTAGTTTGCATTCCCACCAACAGTGTAAGAGGGTTCCCTTTTCTCCACACCCTCTCCAGCATTTATTGCTTGTAGACTTTTGGATCGCAGCCACTCTGACTGGTGTGAAATGGTACCTCATTGTGGTTTTGATTTGCATTTCTCTGATAATGAGTGATGTTGAGCATCTTTTCATGTATTTGTTAGCCATCTGTATGTCTTCTCTGGAGAAATGTCTATTTAGTTCTTTGGACCATTTTTTTTTCTTTTTTCTTTCTTTTTATTTTTACTTTATTTTACTTTACAATACTGTATAGGTTTTGCCATACATTGACATGAATCCAGCATGGGTATATATGCGTTTCCAAACATGAACCCCCCTCCCACCTAACTCCCCATAACATCTCTCTGGGTCATCACCATGTACCAGCCCCAAGCATGCTGTATCCTGCGTCAGACATAGAATGGCGATTCGATTCTTACATGATAGTATACATGTTACAATGCCATTCTCCCAAATCATCCCACCCTCTCCCTCTCCCTCAGAGTCCAAAAGTCCGTTATACACATCTGTGTCTTTTTTGCTGTCTTGCATACAAGGTCGTCATTGCCATCTTTCTAAATTTCATATATATGTGTTAGTATACTGTATTGGTGTTTTTCTTTCTGGCTTACTTCACTCTGTATAATCGGCTCCAGTTTCATCCATCTCATCAGAACTGATTCAAATGTATTCTTTTTAATGGCTGAGTAATACTCCATTGTGTATATGTACCACAGCTTTCTTATCCATTCATCTGCTGATGGACATCTAGGTTGTTTCCATGTCCTGGCTATTATAAACAGTGCTGCGATGAACATTGGGGTACATGTGTCTCTTTCAATTCTGGTTTCCTCAGTGTGTATGCCCAGCAGTGGGATTGCTGGGTCATAAGGCAGTTCTATTTGCAATTTTTTAAGGAATCTCCACACTGTTCTCCAAAGTGGCTGTACTAGTTTGCATTCCCACCAACAGTGTAAGAGGACTCCCTTTTCTCCACACCCTCTCCAGCATTTATTGCTTGCAGATTTTTGGATCGCAGCCATTCTGACTGGTGTGAAGTGGTACCTCATTGTGGTTTTGATTTGCATTTCTCTAATAATGAGTGATGTTGAGCATCTTTGCATGTGTTTGTTAGCCATCCGTATGTCTTCTTTGGAGAAACGTCTATTTAGTTCTTTGGCCCATTTTTTGATTGGGTCGTTTATTTTTCTGGAATTGAGCTGCATAAGTTGCTTGTATATTTTTGAGATTAGTTGTTTGTCAGTTGCTTCATTTGCTATTATTTTCTCCCATTCCGAAGGCTGTCTTTTCACCTTGCTTATATTTTCCTTTGTTGTGCAGAAGCTTTTCATTTTAATTAGATCCCATTTGTTTATTTTTGCTTTTATTTCCAGTATTCTGGGAGGTGGGTCATAGAGGATCCTGCTGTGATTTATGTCGGAGAGTGTTTTGCCTATATTCTCCTCTAGGAGTTTTATAGTTTCTGGTCTTACATTCAGATCTTTAATCCATTTTGAGTTTATTTTTGTGTGCGTTGTTAGAAAGAGTTCTAGTTTCATTCTTTTACAAGTGGTTGACCAGTTTTCCCAGCACCATTTGTTAAAGAGATTGTCTTTACTCCATTGTATATTCTTGCCTCCTTTGTCAAAGATAAGGTGTCCATATGTGTGTGAATTTATCTCTGGGCTTTCTATTTTGTTCCATTGATCTATATTTCTGTCTTTGTGCCAGTACCATACTGTCTTGATGACTGTGGCTTTGTAGTAGAGCCTGAAGTCAGGCAAGTTGATTCCTCCAGTTCCATTCTTCTTTCTCAAGATTGCTTTGGCTATTTGAGGTTTTTTGTATTTCCATACAAATCTTGAAATTATTTGTTCTAGTTCTGTGAAAAATATGGCTGGTAGCTTGATAGGGATTGCATTGAATTTGTAAATTGCTTTGGGTAGTATACTCATTTTCACTATATTGATTCTTCTGATCCATGAACATGGTATATTTCTCCATCTATTAGTGTCCTCTTTGATTTCTTTCATCAGTGTTTTATACTTTTCTATATATAGGTCTTTAGTTTCTTTAGGTAGATATATTCCTAAGTATTTTATTCTTTTCATTGCAATGGTGAATGGAATTGTTTCCTTAATTTCTTTTTCTACTTTCTCATTATTAGTGTATAGGAATGCAAGGGATTTCTGTGTGTTGATTTTATATCCTGCAACTTTACTATATTCATTGATTAGCTCTAGTAATTTTTTGGTGGATTCTTTTGGCCCATTTTTTGATTGGGTCATTTATTTTTCTGGAATTGAGCTGCATGAGTTGCTTGTATATTTTTGAGATTAGTTGTTTGTCAGTTGCTTCATTTGCTATTATTTTCTCCCATTTCGAAGGCTGTCTTTTCACCTTGCTTATAGTTTCCTTTGTTGTGCAGAAGCTTTAAATTTTAATTAGATCCCGTTTGTTTATTTTTGCTTTTATTTCTAGTATTCTGGGAGGTGGGTCATAGAGGATCCTGCTGTGATTTATGTCGGAGTGTTTTGCCTATGTTCTCCTCTAGGAGTTTTATAGTTTCTGGTCTTATGTTTAGATCTTTAACCCGTTTTGAGTTTATTTTTGTGTATGGTGTTAGAAAGTGTTCTAGTTTCATTCTTTTACAAGTGGTTGACCAGTTTTCCAGGCACCATTTGTTAAAGAGATTGTCTTTACTCCATTGTATATTCTTGCCTCCTTTGTCGAAGATAAGGTGTCCATAGGTGTGTGGATTTATCTCTGGGCTTTCTATTTTGTTCCATTGATCTATATTTCTGTCTTTGTGCCAGTACCATACTGTCTTGATGACTGTGGCTTTGTAGTAGAGCCTGAAGTCAGGCAGGTTGATTCCTCCAGTTCCATTCTTCTTTCTCAAGATTGCTTTGGCTATTTGAGGTTTTTTGTATTTCCATACATATTGTGAAATTATTTGTTTTAGCTCTATGAAAAATAGCGTTGGTAGCTTGATAGGGATTGCATTGAATCTATAGATTGCTTTGAGTAGTATACTCATTTTCACTATATTGATTCTTCTGATCCATGAACATGGTATATTTCTCCATCTATTAGTGTCCTCTTTGATTTCTTTCACTAGTGTTTTATAGTTTTCTATACATAGGTCTTTAGTTTCTTTAGGTAGATATATTCCTAAGTATTTTATTTTTCCATTGCAATGGTGAATGGAATTGTTTCCTTAATTTCTCTATTTTCTCATTATTAGTGTATAGGAATGCAAGGGATTTCTGTGTGTTGATTTTATATCCTGCAACTTGACTATATTCATTGATTAGCTCTAGTAATTTTCTGGTGGAGTCTTTAGGGTTTTCTATGTAGAAGATCATGTCTTTTGCAAACAGTGAGAGTTTTACTTCTTCTTTTCCAATTTTGATTCCTTGTATTTCTTTTTCTGCTCTGACTGCTGTGGCCAAAACTTTCAAAATTACGTTGAATAGTAGTGGTGAAAGTGGGCACCCTTGTCTTGTTCCTGACTTTAGGGGAAATGCTTTCAATTTTTCACCATTGAGGATAATGTTTGCTCTGGATTTGTCATATATAGCTTTTATTATGTTGAGGTATGTTCCTCATATCATAAATGGATGTTGAATTTTGTCAAAGGCCTTCTCTGCATCTATTGAGATAATCATATGGCTTTTATTTTTCAATTTGTTAATGTGGTGAATTACATTGATTGATTTGCAGATATTGAAGAATCCTTGAATCCCTGGAATACAGCCCACTTGGTCATGGTGTATGATCTTTTTAATGTGTTGTTGGGTTCTGACTGCTAGAATTTTGTTCAGGATTTTTGCATCTATGTTCATCAGTGATATTGGCCTGTAGCTTTCTTTTTTTGTGACATCTTTGTCAGGTTTTGGTATTAGGGTGATGGTGGCCTCATAGAATGAGTTTGGAAGTTTATCTTCCTCTGCAATTTTCTGGAAGAGTTTGAGTAGGATAGGTGTTAGCTCTTCTCGAAATTTTTGGTAGAATTCAGCTGTGAAGCCGTCTGGACCTGGGCTTTTGTTTGCTGGAAGATTTCTGAATTTCTGTGCTTGGGATGAGTCTGTTAAAATTTTCTATTTCTTCCTGGTTCAGTTTTGGAAAGTTGTACTTTTCCAAGAATTTGTCCATTTCTTCCACGTTGTCCATTTTATTGGCATATAATTGCTGATAGTAGTCTCTTATGATCCTTTGTATTTCTGTGTTGTCTGTTGTGATCTCTCCATTTTCATTTCTAATTTTATTGATTTGATTTTTCTCCCTTTGTTTCTCGATGAGTCTGGTTAGTGTTTGTCAATTTTATTTATCCTCTCAAAGAACAAGCTTTTGGCTTTGTTGATTTTTGCTATGGTCTCTTTTGTTTCTTTTGCATTTATTTCTGCCCTAATTTTAAGATTTCTTTCCTTCTACTAACCCCAGGGTTTTTCATTTCTTCCTTTTCTAGTTGCTTTAGGTGTAGAGTTACGTTATTTATTTGACTTTTTTCTTGTTTCTTGAGGTATGCCTGTGTTGCTATGAACCTTCCCCTTAGCACTGCTTTTATTGTGTCTGAAAGGTTTTGGGTTGTTGTGTTTTCATTTTCATTCGTTTCTATGCATATTTTTTTTTCTTTTTTGATTTCTTCTGTGATTTGTTGGTTATTCAGATGCGTGTTGTTCAGCCTCCATACGTTGGAATTTTTAGTAGTTTTTCTCCTGTAATTGAGATCTAATCTTACTGCATTGTGGTCAGAAAAGATGCTTGGAATGATCTCAATTTTTTTGAATTTACCAGGGCTAGATTTATGGCCCAGGATGTGATCTATCCTGGAGAGGGTTCCGTGTGTGCTTGAGAAAAAGGTGAAATTCATTGTTTTGGGGTGAAATGTCCTATAGATATCAATTAGGTCTAACTGCTCTATTGTATCATTTAAAGTTTGTGTTTCTTTGTTAATTTTCTGTTTAGTTGATCTATCCATAGATGTGAGTGGGGTATTAAAAGCTCCCACTATTATTGTATTATTGTTAATTTCCCCTTTCATAGCTAGCATTTGTCTTACGTATTGTGGTGTTCCTATGTTGGGTGCATACATATTTATAATTGTTATATCTTCTTCTTGGATTGATCCTTTGATCATTATGTAGTGTCCTTCCTTGTCTCTTTTCACAGCCTTTGTTTTAAAGTCTATTTTATCTGATATGAGTATTGCTACTCCTGCTTTCTTGTGGTGTCTATTTGCATGGAATATCTTTTTCCAGCCCTTCACTTTCAGTCTGTATGTGTCCCTTGTTTTGAGGTGGGTCTCTTGTAGACAACATATATAGGGGTCTTGTTTGTGTATCCATTCAGCCAGTCTTTGTCTTTTGGTTGGGGCATTCAACCCATTTACATTTAAGGTAATTATTGATAAGTATGATCCCGTTGCCATTTACTTTATTGTTTTTGGTTCGGGTTTATACACCCTTTTTGTGTTTCCTGTCTAGAGAATATCCTCTAGCATTTGTTGGAGAGCTGGTTTGGTGGTGCTGAATTCTCTCAGCTGTTGCTTGTCTGTAAAGCTTTTGATTTCTCCTTCATATTTAAATGAGATCCTTGCTGGGTACAGTAATCTGGACTGTAGGTTATTTTCTTTCATCACTTAAGTATGTCTTGCCATTACCTCCTGGCCTGAAGAGTTTCTATTGAAAGATCAGCTGTTAACCTTATGGGAATCCCCTTGTGTGTTATTTGTTGTTTTTCCCTTGCTGCCTTTAATATTTGTTCTTTGTGTTTGATATTTGCTAATTTGAGTAATATGTGTCTTGGGGTGTTTCTCCTTGGGTTTATCCTGTTTGGGACTCTCTGGGTTTCTTGGACTTGGGTGATTATTTCCTTCCCCATTTTAGGGAAGTTTTCAACTCTTATCTCCTCAAGTATTTTCTCATGGTCTTTCTTTTTGTCTTCTTCTTCTAGGACTCCTATGATTCGAATGTTGGAGCATTTAATATTGTCCTGGAGGTCTCTGAGATTGTCCTCACTTCTTTTAATTCATTTTTCATTTTTCCTCTCTAATTCATTTATTTCTACCATTCTATGTTCTATTTCACTAATCCTATCTTCTGCCTCCGTTATTCTACTATTTGTTGCCTCCAGTGTTTTTTATCTCACCAATTGCATTATTCATTATATAATGACTCTTTTTTTATTTCTTCTAGGTCCTTGTTAAACCTTTCTTGCATCTTCTCAATCCTTGTCTCCAGGTTATTTATTTGTGATTCCATTTTGCTTTCAAGATTTTGGATCATTTTCACTATCACTATTTGGAATTCTTTATCAGGTAGATTCCCTATCTCTTCCTCTTTTATTTGGTTTGATGGGCACTTATCTGGTTCCTTTACCTGCTGGATATTCCTCTGCCTCTTCATCTTGCTTATATTGCTGCGTTTGGGGTGGCCTTTCTGTATTCTGGCAGTTTGTGGAGTTCTCTTTATTGTGGCGTTTCCTCGCTGTGGGTGGGGTTGTACGGGTGGCTTGTCAAGGTTTCTTGGTTAGGGAAGCTTGTGTCTGTGTTCTGGTGGGTGGAGCTGGATTTCTTCTCTCTGGAGTGCAATGAAGTATCCAGTAATGACTTATGAGGTGTCAGTGGTTTTGGAGTAACTTTGAGCTGCCTGTATATTGAAGCTCGGGGCTGTGTTCCTGTGTCACTGGAGAATTTGCGTGGTATGTCTTGCTCTGGAGCTTGTTGGCCTTTGGGTGGTGCTTGGTTTCAGTGTAGGTATGGAAGCATTTGTCGATTAATGTTCCCTGGAGTCAGGAGTTCTCTGGTGTTCTCAGGATTTGGACTTAAGCCTCTTGCTTCTGGTTTTCAGTCTTATTTTTACAGTAGTCTCAAGACTTCTCCTTCTATACAGCACTGTTGATAAAACATCTAGGTTAAAGTTGAAAAGTTTCTCCACAGTGAGGGACACCCAGAGAGGTTCACAGAGTTACATGGAGAAGAGAAGAGGGAGGGGGGAGTTAGAGGTGACCCGAATGAGATGAGATGGAATCAAAAGAGGAGAAAGCAAGCTAGCCAGTAATCAGTTCCTTGTGTGCACTCCACAGTCTGGACCACTCAGAGATGTTCACGGAGTTATACAGAGAAGAAAAGAGGGAAGAAGGAGACAGAGGCACCCAGGAGGATAAAAAGGAGGGAATCAAAAGAAGAGAGAGAGATCCAGCTAGTAATCAGCTCCCTAAGTGTTTTCCACCATCCGGAACACACTGGTGATTCACAGAGTTGGGTAGAGAAGAGAAGGGAGAGGTAGGAGACAGAGGCAACCTGGTGGAGAAAAAGGAGAGTCCAAATGGGAGAGAGCAGTCAAGCCAGTGATCTTACTCCCAAGTAAAAATGGGTACTGAAGATTGGGTTCTTAAAGGTACAAAATTGATAACAAATACCAAAAAGCAAAGTTTAAAAATCTAGAGTAGAGGTTGGATTTTCAAAAATATAATATTAAAGAAAAGAAGAAGAGAAAAAAAAACAAGACAAAGTAACAAAAATTATAATACATATATATATATGAAGTTTGCTTTAAAAAAAAATAGGGTCTTTTTCTTTACAAAGTAATAGTAGGTTATAAAAATGAAAATTAAAGGAGTAATAGAGGATTTAAAAATTTAAAAAAAGAATGATCATAAAAATAGTAAAAATATATCTAGGACTTTCTCCAGTGTTGTTGTGGGCAGTGTGGGGTTAGTTCATTTTCAGATAGTTCCTTGGTCCAGCTCATATTTCTCAAGACCTATAGGCCCCTTCCTATGTAGTCGGTACTAACGACAGGGTTTTAATCTATTGTACCTGTCACTTCCAAGGTGGTTCCCTCTGTTTTAGCTTCTTCTGTTTGCTGGTCTCTTCAGTGTCTGATTTCCGCCCTAACACAAGGTGGGTGATGGTGGACATTTTTTTTAGGCTCACTTGTTCAGTTGTGCTTTGGGGGGGCGGAGGCGGGGGGGAGGGACGCTTCGAATAAATAACACTGGCATGTGCTCGCAGTGTCTCAGCCACAGTGGGCCTGCCCCAGCTCACGGCACGTGTGCCCTCCCTGCCCACACTGCTCAGGCTGTAGGTTGCTCTGCCGGGAAATGTCCAAGGCCGGCCCTGGGCTGCGTGCACCTCCCAGGTCTAAGCTGCTCAGGTTCAGGCACTCGGGTAGTCCTCAGAGGTGCAGACTCTATTGGGTCTGCGTTTTGCGCCCTTCCCAGGTCTGAGCAGCTCAGGTGATGAGGTGTTTGTCGAGCATGGTTGCTGCGACTTATTGGCTCCCCCATCCCTGCCACTGGGTTTTTTGGATGTACAACTGGCGCACCTTCTCAAGCGGCTGTTGACTATCCAGAACCCCAAGAAGTCTTAGTTAGCAAAGAAGCCTGCTTTCAGTTTGGTAGGTAATGTCTCTCTGGGGCTGCGATTGCCCTCTTCCGGCTCTGGCTGCCTGTCACCGGAAGGGGATGGTCTGCAGCTGGCTAGTTCTGTTCAGTCGTTTGTTCTGTGCGCAGGCCTGGCGGTGTCTTAGGTTAGGACTTTTTGCCTTTTTTGCGGGGTAGCTATCCCACAGTCTGGTTTGCTAGCCCAAGTTAGTTCACTCAGATTGCCCTCGGGGCATTCAGGCCCAGTCCTTACTCTAAGCAATGCAGCCCGTGCCTCTCTGCCCCGCCCCCACTTGCTAGTGGGGGATGCGGGCGTCTGTGCTGCTTCTCTGCTGGAAGTTACCGTTGGGCATGTAATCTGTGGGTTTTAATTATTTATTTAGTTTTCCTCCCAGTTATGTTGCCCTCTGAGGTTCCAAGGCTTGCCATAGACTCAGCAGTGAGAATGTTTCCTCGTGTTTGGAAACCTCTCTTTTTAAGACTCCTTTCACGGGATGGAGCTCTGTCCCTACCTCTTTTGTCTCTTTTCTTTGTCTTTTATACTTTTTCCTACCTCCTTTTGAAGACAATGGGATGCTTTTCTGGCTGCCTGATGTCCTCTGCCAGCATTCAGAAGTTGTTTTGTGGAATTTACTCAGCGTTGAAATGTTCTTTTGATGAATTTGTGGGGGAGAAAGTGGTCTCCCTGTCCTATTCCTCCACCATCTTAGGACCACCTCCACTATCTTTTAAAGTTCATTTCCATCACTGTCCAACCTCATTTCTTTTTTAAAACCATTTATTTATGTATTTGGCTGCACTGGAGCTCAGTTGCAGCACTCATGATCTTTGAGCTTCATTGTGGCATGTGGGATCTTTAGCTGCAGCGTGAGAACTCTTAGTTGTGGCATGTGGGCTCTAGTTCCCTGACCAGGGATCAGACCACTTGCATTGGGAACACAGAGCCTTAGCCACTGGATCACCAGGGAAGTCTCCTAACCTCATTTCTGACTGACATGCTTTTAATCTATGCTCGTATATTCAGTCATGTTATATCCACACTTATGAGCCTTTAAAACAGTGTCTTCTTCTTCTTCAAAAAAAAAAACTTTTTATTTTGTATAGAGTATAACTGATTAACAATGTTTTGATAGTTTCAGGTGAACTGCAAAGGGACTCAGCCACATACATGTATCCATTCTCCCCCAACACCCACTCCTATCCAGACCACCACAAACATTGAGTAGAGTTGCTTGTGCTATACAGTAGGTCTTTGTTGGTTATTCATTTAAAATATAGCAGTGTGTACATGTCCATCCCAAACTCTCTAACTATCCTTTCGCCCCATCCCTCCCACTGGCTACTATAAGTTAGTTCTCTAAGTCTAAAACTGTCTTTTTAAGATGACTTTGATCTTTTGCTCTGGTCTATTGTGAATTGACCTTAATTCTTGACTCTTATTTCCCTGTCCCCCAAATTTATGAAGTTCAAGAGACACCTAACTTATTATATTCTGACAATACCTTATTATGCCAGAAGTCTCCCATGTAGAAAAAAAATGACAAGAAAATCCATTACTCTCTTCATATCAGCTGTGCCAGATTCTTTTCTAAATGCTGCCAATTCAGTGATAAACAGATAGACAAAGACCAAAACCTCATGAGGCTCACATTCTAGTTGAAAACAAACAAAGAAATGAGAGAATAAATAGTTATTTAAGATATTCTCATCTGGTGATAAAGTGAAAATAAAATTTAAAATTCCTACTGAAATACGGTAAATGAAGAGAAAACTGTTACCTCTGAGAGATTTTCAATTCTACCTTACCTGGTCCCAAGATGATAAGAAAGATCATGATCAAAGTAGAAAAATTAAAAAAGGTCGGGGGGGGGGCCCACTTAAAAAAAAAAAAAAGCCAGAAAAATATGAGAGCAGAGATCTTGGAAATTCACAAACCCATGATAATGAGGACAAGACCTGCGAGGTTCTGCAGTCCCAGAAATCTATGCCCATGAATTTTCTCCCCGCTGGCACTGCTTGCATTTGTGACAGTTTCCTCAGGATCTATGGCCTTAAATGATGCATGGAGAAGGGGCAGAAACGGAATTACTCCTTTGTGCCATACTGGAATGTAATGTCTTGCAGCAGTGCCCCAGATTTTTACTTCGGGCCTTGCAAAAGTAATCTCTCTTCATGAGGGGTGGGCAAAAATGGAAGTAAGAAAGACCTGAGGGCCTGAAAAGAGAACCATCATACTTAGCCAAAGAAAAACGGAAGTGGCAACCAGCAGTGATTTTGATTGTTGTAGCATGTATCATTTATTGAGGACCCTCTATGTCTCCTGTACCAAAGAGGCATTTGCATATTTTACCCAAATAAACCCAAAGACCCAGTGTAACCCAGTTTCCAGGCAAAAGCACATTCAGAGAAATGCAATCTGGTATTCAAAAGAAATTTTAAAATAGTTCCATTCACTACTTGCATTTGAAATCAACCCCTTAATATTTCCTTTCGTCTCTTCTCTATTCTCATATTCCCTCTGCAGTTCTGCAGTCTCTTATCCCAGTCTTACCTTTCATTTCTGCATAGAATTCACTGAAAATCCACTACCACTGGGACAGACTCTGGTCTCTTCTTTTTCTTCCCCTCTTTTGCCCATTTTTCTGGTTCTCCATCTCTAACCGTTTTCCTGATTCTAAATCACAAACATCCAAAAAGTCAGACAAGCAAGCCAGAAATCATCTTACAAGAAGGGAAATGAGTGGGACTTCTCTGATGGTCCAGTGGTAAAGATTTCACCTTCCAATGCAGGAGGTGAGGGTTCAATTCCTGGTTGGGGAGCTAAGATCCCATATGCCTTGCAGCCAAAAAACCAAAGTATACAACAAAAGCAGTGTTGCAACAAATTCAGTAAAGACTTTAAAAATGGTCCACGTTAAAAAAAAAAAAAAAAAAGACAGGGAATGGGTGAAATAGGAAAGACAAAGACAATGTTCATTGAGTATTCATTGGAAGGACTGTTGTTGAAGCTGAAGCTCCAATAATTTGGCGACCTGATGCAAAGAGCCAACTCATTGGAAAAGACCCTGATGCTGGAAAGATTGAGGGCAGGAGTAGAAGGGGGCAACATCAGATGAGATGGTTGGATGGCATCATTGACTCAATAGATATGAGTTTAAGCACACTCCAGGAGATAGTGAAGGACAGGGGAGCCTGGATTGCTGCAGTGCATGGGGTAGCAAAGAGTCGGACACAACTTAGCAACTGAACAACAACATATATGGTTAAAGGAATTGCGTGATCTGGACTTTTCAGGCATTTTAATGGCTGTCTCACAGTGGGGAGTTTTAAAGCAAAAAGCTTGATTTCAACTACATATTTTAGCAAGAAAACTCTGGCAGGCTATCAGAGTAGATTAGACCAGAGAAAAGGAGACCTCTGTCGATCCAACAAGTGATTGTGAACTTGAACTAAGAGTGGGGACAGCAGGAGGATTTCAAGGGGACTATCAAGGATGGACGAGCCTGGTAATGACAGTGAGAAAGCTTCCAGTGTCTGGTGAGGGCGGCTGTGTAGATGGTGAGGCTGTGGAAAGCACTGGAGGGTTGAGGGTATGACTCATGAGGAAGGGTGTGCCTTAATAATTCTCGATATGTGGTCAGTGGTTCAGGAGGAGGATCTGGAATGCTAGAGGCTGAATGAGAAGCCATTGGGCTTGGAGGTTCCTATCTCCTGCAACCAGCCACCCGCGCTTGCTCCTCCAGGGCCCAAAACTCTTGACAACATTGATCGGAATCTCAGTTCAGAGCACTGAGTGCTGAAACACTAGCAAAAAGGTAAAAGAGTTTTTGTCTGAATAAATAAGGAGGTGATATACAGTGGCTGCTGGAAAGATAATGGCTTTACGTGGCAGTACATAGAATCTGGTAGAAATTAAAACGTAGGGCAGTAGTTTAGAGTCATAGCCAAACGACTCAAGATAGTAGTAAATATAATAGAAGTCAAAGAAATTGGAAAACCAAGATTCCATTTTAGGATGAATTTTTTCCCATAAAATAAATTAGTTTTCCTGTTTTGTGTATATGAGAAGATTCAGAAAATGATTAAAAAAAAATGGAAAGAAAGAGAAAACGATAAAACATGGTTTTTATACAAAGAATGCAGATATAAACATTTTAGAATGTTTTTCCTCCAGTCTATTTTACTACGTGTAAGTTTCTTTTATTGTATAGTTGAGAATATACCTTTCTTTGTATTTTGCTTTTCGGCTTAATATTATAACAAAAGCAATTTTTGCAAGAATATACAGGATAATTCACTCAACAGAAAAATTAGTCTTAAAATGGACCATTTCACGTGGAAGACTTTATCACATTATAAAAGGAATATTTAAAAAAAAACAATGGGAAAGGAAAAGTTTACCAGTAAATAGTGTTAGAAAATTGATTAACAATTTGAAAAAAGCATTTATTTAAGTCCCTATCTTCTCCCACTAAAACGAATTACTGGTAGATTTTTTAAAATCAAATAAGAAAACTAGAGCAAATATAATTAAATATTTATTGGACTTCTGGAGAAACAAGACTACCTCCTTCCTAAGCTAAGACTTGGTAGAATAAATCAAATATAAACTAAGAATTAATATCCTTTTCCCTTTGAGAACTCAATCAATAAGAAAATCATTAAATTCCTAATGATAAAATGGTAAAGGCCATAAACAGACAAGAGAGTCAACTAGTCAACAAACAGGAAAATGTGTGACTCCAGTAATAATCGAAGAAATGTAAACTGAACACAATGTCACCTTATTTTCTTTTTCACCCATTAAATTAGCGAGCTTCAAAAACTACTCAGGAAAGCAATCAGGAGAGGCTAGTTATGCTGTAATAACCACCACAAGAAGTGACTGAAAACAGTAATTTCCAAATGTTTTCTGTGAATTACTGCCAAATAGTAAATATTTGGGGCTTTGTGAGCCACACAGTCTCTGTGACAACTACTCAACTCTGTCATGATAGCAAAAAAAGCAACCATCAGTTCAGTTCAGTTCAGTTCAGTCGCTCAGTCGTGCCCGACTCTTTGCAACCCCATGAATCGCAGCACGCCAGGCCTCCCTGTCCATCACCAACTCCCGGAGTTCACTCAGACTCATGTCCATCGAGTCAGTGATGCCATCCAGCCATCTCATTCTCTGTCATCCCCTTCTCCTCCTGCCCCCAATCCCTCCCAGCATCAGAGTCTTTTCCAATGAGTCAACTCTTCACATGAGGTGGCCAAAGTACTGGAGTTTCAGCTTTAGCATCATTCCTTCCAAAGAACACCCAGGACCGATCTCCTTTGGAATGGACTGGTTGGATCTCCTTGCAGTCCAAGGGACTCTCAAGAGTCTTCTCCAACACATAGATAATTCATAAATGAATGGGTGTGGCTCTGTTTACTTGAAGAACAAGAAATGGCCCAGATTTGGCCTGTGGGTCATAGTTGGCCAACTCCTGGCTTAGGTTTTATGTCTCCCTGATATGGACATGTACATCACAGGTCAGCAGGGATGTTCAGTTCATCACAGACACTCAGGGATGCAGGATGCTGGGGGCTCCAAATCCAGTTCTGCCTCTACAATCACATCATCAGGGAAATTCTAGAAACTCACATGTAGGAAATTACATGCCCCCACCTAGAAGTGACATTCATTTGTTTCTATTCAGTCAGTAAGTTGTGTTGAACTCTTTGTGACCTCATGGACTGAAGCATGCCAGGCTTCCCTGTCCTTCACTATCTCCCAGAGTTTGCTGAGATTCACGTCCATTGAATTGGTGATCCCATCCAACCATCTCATCTTCTGCTGGCCTCTTCTCCTTTTGCTAAGGATGAAGGGAAGCAGGCACTGTCATGTTAGGCTGACTTTTTTAATTTGTTTATTTTTTATTGAACGATAAATGCTTTACAGAATTTTGTTGTTTTCTGTCAAACCTCAACATGAATCAGGCATACGTATACATATATCCCCTCCCTTTTGAAACTCTCCCCCATCTCCCTCCCCATCCCACCCCTCTTGGTTGATACAGAGCCATACAGCAAGTTCCCACTGGCTATCTATTTTACATATGGTAATATAAGTTTCCATGCTACTCTTTCCATACATCTCACCCTCTCCTCCCCTCTCCCCATGTCCATAAGTCTATTCTCTATGTCTGTTTCTCCACTGTTGCCCTGTAAATAAATTCTTCAGTACCATTTTTATAGACTCTGTATATATGCATTAGAATATGATATTTATCTTTCTCTTTCTGATTCACTTCACTCTGTACAATAGGTTCTAGGTTCACCCACCTCATTAGGACTGACTCAAATGCATTCCTTTTTATGGTTGAGTAATATTCCATGATGTATACGTACCGTGACTTCTTTATCCATTCATCTGTTGATGGACATCTAGGTTGCTTCCATATTCTAGCTATTGTAAATAGTGCTGCAATGGATGATGGGATACATGTGCCTTTTTCAGTTTTGGTTTCCTCAAGGTATAGGCCTAAGAGTGGGATTGCTGCATCATATGCTGGTTTTATTCCTAGTTTTTTAAAGAATCTCCATACCGTCTTCCATAGCGGCTGTATCGATTTACATTCCCACCAACAGTGAAAGAGCATTCCCCCCTCTCCACATCCTCTCCAGCATTTATTGTTTGTAGACTCTTTGATGATGGCCATTCTGACCGGTATGAGGTGATACCTCATTATAGTTTTGATTTGAATTTCTCTAATAATTTAAAATAAATTTTATTTTATATTGGAGTATAACCAACTGACAATGTTATAATAGTTTCAGGCGAACATCCAAGGGACTCACCCATACATATACATGTATCTATTCTCCCCCAAAGTCCCCTTCCTTCCAGACTGCCACATAACAATGAACAGTGCTATACCGTAGGTTCTTCTTGATTATCTATTTTAAATATAACAGTGTGCACACGTCAGCCCCAAACTCCCCAACTCCCTTCTTTGTTTAGCTGACTTTCAATGGTCATCTGTATGCAGTAGCATTGCTTGGCATAGCAAATAAAAACACAGGACACCCTGTAAACTTCAAATTTCAAATAAATAACACATAATATTTTTTGAGTAGACATATCCCACCCACCCCTTTCTGCCAACTTGCATTAGGTGTACTATGTCTGCCATATTGTGACCATGAGACAACAAACCATCATGCTGAGGACATGGGAGTGAAACAGTAGCAAGAGTCCAGGTTTCTAAAATGACTCATACTGAGTTCTGACTTTGTGCTGGGCACATGCATCCTGCATGAGAGTGATTGTTTTCATTTTACAGGAAACAGAGGCTAACAGAGTTCAAGTAACTCGCACAAATCACAAATGTGGCAAATGGTGGGTCAGAGACTGCATTCTTAGTCTCCATGCTATATGGATTCCCTACTATGCTATAAAACAGAAGGTCAAACTAAACATATAACTACCACGTGTGTGCTCAGTCACTCAGTCATGTCAGACTCTTTGCGACTCCACAGACTGCAGCCTGCCAGGCTCCTCTGTCCATGGAATTTTTCAGGCAATAATACTGGGGGCAGGCTGCCATTTCCTACTTCAAGGGATCTTTCCAATCCATGGATTAAACCCACATCTCTCATGTCTCTTGTGTTGCCATGCAGATTCTTTACCACTGCCCCACCTGGGAAGCCCAGTGATCCAGCAATCCCACTACTGGACATATACCCTGAGAAAACCAACCTTCAAAAAGATGCACGCACCCCAGTGTTCACTGCAGCACTATTTACAATAGCCAGAACATGGAAGTACCTAAATGTCCAATGACAGATCAGTGGATAAAGAAGATGTGGTACATATATACAATGGGATGTTACTCAACCATAGAAAGAAATGAAATTGGGTCATTTGTAGCGATGTGGATGAACCTAGAGAGAGTCATGCAAAGTGACAGAAAGAGAGAGACAGATATTGTATATTAACACATGCATGTGGAATTTAGAAAATGGTGCAGATGAACCTATTTCCAAGGCAAGAATAGTGACACAGATGTAAAGAACAGACGTCTGGATATGGGGGAGGGGGGAGGGATGAATTAAGAGAGTAGCATTGACATACATACACTACTATGTGTAAAATAGATAGCTAGTGGGAAGCTGCTGTATAGCACAGGGAGCTCAGCTCAGTGCTCTGTGATGACCTAGAGGGGTGGGATGGGGGATGGGATAGGGGATTGAAGGGAGGCTTAAAAGGGAGGGGATATGTGTACACATATAGCTAGTCACATTGTTGTACAGCAGAAACTAACACAGCATTATAAAGCAACTATACCTCAATTTAAAAAATTAAAACATTGGCTATAACAATTTGAGAAAAAGAAGTCTTTCAATAAAGTCTAAGAGTCATTTAGTTTTTCCAGTGGGAGTATATGCCCATGGAGCCACAGCTCCTGTAAGTATCAGGGCTTGGATCTTAATCAAATCTGTCTACTGCTAAAATCCTTGAGGATTCCACGAGACCAGCATCTATGGTCCCTGGGTTGGCCATAAGGGACTCAACAGCCACATCACAAGGCAGAGGAAATCTGGTTTAAGAAGGGACCTCAGGATGCTGAAGTCAGGCTCCTAAAGCAATGTGGGCATCATCTGAACATGGAAATGTCTGGTGAGAGATGGAGTATTTCCTGCCATATCAGTAAACAAGGATGTCACAATCATCGGCTATTGCAGCCCTCCAGTGTGAGCCAGTGAGATTGAAGGAACTCAAGAAGGAAAAGAACATCTGCTATCTATTCATCAGGCTGCAGCCACTCCCCACAGTGAGCCCCAGGGAAACTCAGGATGAGAATACACAGGATACTGGCCCCAGTTAGCTGAGGTGCTGTCAAAGGAATGATCTCAGTGAGCCCAGATGTTTCCATCTTCCCATACAAAGAACTTGAGATATCTGGTTTTCTTTAATTAACAATAATCTGGAGATCAGCCCTGGGATTTCTTTGGAAGGAATGATGCTAAAGCTGAAACTCCAGTACATTGGCCACCTCATGTGAAGAGTTGACTCATTGGAAAAGACACTGATGCTGGGAGGGATTGGGGGCAGGAGGAGAAGGGGACGACCAAGGATGAGATGGCTGGATGGCATCACTGACTCGATGGACATGAGTCTGAGTGAACTCCAGGAGTTGGTGATGGACAGGGAGGCCTGGTGTGCTGCGATTCATGGGGTTGCAAAGAGTCGGACACGACTGAACAACTGTACTGAACTGAACTAACTGAATCTTTTGATGTTCAGATCACCTGCCCTTCCTTGTAAAACTTCTATATAACCTGACTCCTCTCCAACTCACCTCCTGGCTGCAGTTCTCTCAAGGTAATCTGAGATGCTGTCTCCCAGGCTTGAAGTCCTAAAAATTCCCACCAAGTAAAACATAACCCTCAGTTTTTAGGTTGTGAGTATTTTTTAAGTCAACACTGGGAGTATCTGAGCAACAGCCTCTTGATTCCTTGAGGACTTTTGCAATGTGTCCTTGCAAATCCTAACCACAGAGAGGGTGTCTCCTTTCAAATGCTCCTCATCCTCCTTTTCTCCTCCTTTTCCTCCTCTTTGTACATCTTTGGCTCAGAGAACCAGAAAGGCAACAGCACAGAGAGAAGAAACTTGATCTCCAAGAATCTCAGGAAAGAGCATGGTTTTGGATGACCCACTGGGGAGTGCTTCAACTTCCCTGAGAGAAATGACCAAGTGCCAGTTTTGGTCATTTGGTCAGACCAAATGACCCTGAGAGGAACCTGGGGCAAGGGTCCCTAGCTTCAAAGCCCAAGAAACAGCAGCATCACAGCACCCCAGCCTTCTCTGTGACCCACCCAGACTTGTCCCCTTCAAAGAGACAAACTGTATAGGAAAACACCTGGGCTTTCCCCATGGCTCAGTGGTAAAGAATCTGCTTGCTGATGCAGGAGATGTGGGTTTGACCCTTGGGACTGGAAGATTCCCTGGAGGAGAAAAGGGCTACTCAGTCCGGTATTCTTGATTGGGAAATCCCATAGACAGAGGAGCCTAGCAGGCTACAGTCCATGGGGTCACACAGAGTCGACACGACTTAGTGACTAAACAAGAGGAAAACATGTGCGTTCTTAGTACAGCCTCTTTTTATTCTAAGCAGGACAACTTCATCTTGAACTGGTTTCTGAGGGAAGTCAGGCACAGCGAGGGTAGGGGAGGGTGGATCAGGGGGAGGGGACCTTAACATGCCCAAGGGCTTCTTGTTGTGAGGTTGGCAATTATTTCCGAACAAAGTATGAAAAGTCACACACTGAAGATAAGGGAAAATGCATTTCATTCATAACCAAATTAAAATGCTTAGAACTCTATGAGTAATATCAGACTGGTCTCTCTCTTTTTATTCTCCTAATTTAACCATCTGGAATTCTTTAAAGACTGCCATCCTATTCAGCATTTAGAAATGAAGGACTTGACTTTAAATGGAAAATCTACATTTCCTTTTGAAGTGAGAACTCAAGTTCTCCTATTCTGCACAAATCACAAAATATGTATGCTTAGCAATGGTAAAGGATAACTCCAGAAAAATTCATTTCACACATGATGGAAGACATGCAGATGTGATGAACTGACTGCAAAACCTGAAAAACACATCTCCTCTTCAGGGTCTCGAGATGCAGGAGATGCAAGAGATGTGGATTCAATCCCTGGGTCGAGAAGATCCCCTGGAGAAGGGAACGGCAATCCACTCCAGTATTCTTGCCTGAAGAATGTCATGGACAGAGGAGCCTAGTGGGCTACTGTCCATGGCGCCGCAGAGTAGGACACGACTGAGCATGCACAATGCAGAGAAAGAGTCAGTCCTCTAGGACCTCAGAATGTGACGTAGTCACATATCCCTTTACTGTGACAATTAAGCTAAAGTTAGGTGATTAGAATGGACCCCCAGTCCAATGACTGGTGTCCTGATTAAGAGGAGAAAATTAGAGACAGACACAGAGAGGATGCCAGGTGAAAGTAAAGGCAGAGACTGGAGCAATCCTTCACCAAGCAAAGACCACCAAAGACTGCAAACAAACCATCAGGAGCCAGGGGAGAAGCATGAAAAAGATGCTCTTTTATAGCCCCCAGAAGGAACAGACTCTGCCTAGACCTTGCTCTCAGACGTCCAGCCATTACAATTATGAGAATCAGTTTCTGTTGTTTAAGCCCATCCTGATTGTGGTTCTTCGCTGGGGCAGCTGTAGCAAACTAATATGATGTATGTGTAGCTGTAGCACTTCCCAGGTGGCACTAGTGGTAAAGAAACTGCCTACCAATGCATGGACATAAGAGACTTGGGTTTGATCCCTGGTTCGGGAAGATCCCTTGGAGGAGAGCATGGCAACCCACTCCAGTATTCTTGCCTGGAGAATCCCCATGGACAGAGGAGTATGGCGGGCTACAGTCCACGGGGTCGCAAAGAGCTGTAAATGACTGAAGCAACCTGGCACACATGCATCCATGCAGTATGATGATAATACAGTTGTAGAAAGACTCTCTCTCCATAAACTGCAACTGTATGCTTCTTTTCTTGATTTCTTAGGAGGATTGTGAGTATTTGCATCTGGAAGAGATCATCATTTTTAGTCCTCTATAAATAAACTAACAAATGATTCCCTTCATCACACTCTGCCTGGTGCTCCTTCACTCATTCATCAGCACCCACAGCTGGAGAGCAGCCCACACCCCCACCTCCATCCCCCCCAACCTGCAGGATCTGTGTAAGCTGTGGATCTGAAGCCTCAGGGTAATCATCAGGTCTGGAAAAAATACTAGACCTCACAGGTAGCTCCCACTTGAGCCTCAGTCAGTCTGCTTCAGCTTGTATTCTGGCTTGTATTCCTGAGTTTTCCTTCTGTTACCTGCCCACACCCAAGCCCACTTCTGGAGTCCTACCCTTTCCTTTACAAGCTCCTCCCATCACAGTGGCCGAATCTGCCAGATGCTTAACCAACCAGCTAGACTCTCCTGCTACCAATTTATCTAGACAGTTGTCTGCCATTATCACCCAGAATCTGCTGTAACCTTGGAAATCCAGCTCAAATTCACATCTCAGACTGGCTGCTGGAAGGAAGGATGCTCTGGACAGGAGATCTGGAAGGCACTTTGACAGGACTTGGCTGGTTAATTTTTTTTTTTTTTTGAGATGAAAAGAATGGATTTTATGTCAGCATAGTTTTCACATGAATTCTTTATACCATACAAACTGTCCTGCTTAATATCATTTTCTTCTCAAGGCTGTCTGAGTGCCCCTGGGATGGTAGATTGTCTAGGACTCTGGCTTAGGAATCACATCTCTGGGACCTGGATGGTACTAGAAGAGGGAGGGACTCACACTTAACTCAGTGCTTGGCATACATTTGAGTCAAAAGAGCCCTGGGGGAGCTCATCTCTGGCTCTGGGATGACCTAAAGAGGTGGGGAGGGCAGCTCAGAAAGGAGGGGATATCTGTATACCTACAGGCTTTCCTGGTGGCTCAGATGGTAAAGAATCTGCCTGCAATGCAAGGGACGTGTATTCAACCCTTGGGTTTGAAAGATCCCCTGGAGAAGGACATGGCAACCCACTCCAATATTCTTGCCTGGAGAATCCAATGGACAGAGGAGACTGGTGAGCTACAGTCCATGGGATTACAAAAAGTTGGACATAACTGAGCAACTAACACTTAATAGCTGATTCAGTTTGTTATACAGCAGAAACTAACACATTGTTGTAAAGGAATTGTTCTCCAATTAATTTTTTTTAATGAGAATTTAAAAATTAAAAAAAAGAGCCCTGGGATTAGGTTGCTCTGGAATTGCAGCCCAAAGACATCAAATGGAAAAAGGAGGCAGGCAAAGTAAAGTCAGGTCTAAAAAGTTTGGGATTGGCATGTACACACTACCATATTTAAAATGAACAACCAACAGATTCCTACTGTATAGCACAGAGAACGCTGCTCAGTGTTACGTGGCAGCCTGGGTGGAAGGGGAGTTTGACAGAGAATGGATACATGTATATATATGGCTGAGTCCCTTCACTGTCCACATGAAACTATCACAACATTATTAATTGGCTATATTCCAATAAAAAATAATAAGTTAAAAAAAAATAAAGGATCTACCAGTGAAATCAGCAAGACAGGACAGAAACAGGAATGAGAATCTGCAGAGATTCTTGGGGATGCAGGTTCTAGGAAAGTGGGAGGACACCTTTACTACAGAGTCGATACATCTGCCATAGGTGGGGAGAGAAATAAAAGAGCTAACCTGGTTCACACCAAACACAACAAGACAAGGAATGCTAGCTAATGCTATAATACATAGATCCTGGACCAATAGCTTCACGGGGGAAAAAAAAGTACCATTTATGATACTTCAGTTATACTCCCCCAAAACTGAATAATAGCAAAAAAAAAAAAAAAAAAAAAATCCAGTGTGCAATTCTCCACATTTTCCTTCTTCTTCCTGCCATGGTGACCAGCGACCGACAGAAGGTGGTGAAGCCCCCGTTGATCAGCATTTCTGAATGAGATGCGGATAAAGGTTTGCCAGCCAAGTGGGATGAACTTGTAGTATAAGCAAGAAATAAACCTTTATTGTTCTAAGCAAGTGACACTGAGGCATTGTCTATTACAGCAGCGTAACCCTAACCCATCTGATTGACAAAAATCCTGAAATGTAGCATATTATCCAAAATCTCATTTAAAAAAAAAGTTAACAGTCCAAAACATAATAGAATATGAAACACAATAGTATAAAATCTTCCCATGGAATTTATGAAACATTAATGATACTGCTATTTGTTTAAATGACAGAGTAATTATCAAGTTTGTTTCAAGACAGAAACTCTCCATGACACCCATCATACCCATCACAGTGTATGCAGTTATTAGAGAAGAATTAATTAGAACATGATAAGGGGGAGATGGTAATTTTGCTTTCTATTCATTTATTGGCACACTGTTAAGCAAGTGGGAACTTAGTCTCGTGACCAGGGATGGAACCTGTGCCCCCAGCAGTGGGAGTGTGATGTCTTATAACGACTGGACCACCAGGAAAGTCCCTGGACTCGATCCTGTTTTAAGACAAATCTCTAATTAGACTTCACACCATCTCTATCCCTAAACCACACAATCCTTTAGGAAGTATACAGGGTATAAATCCTAAATAATAGAGCCTAGAAAAAGATATGCAATTAGAATACCAAGATTATAAGGAAAAAATTCTGCAGAAGTAGGTGTTCTTCTGGAGACATGCAATTTATGCCGTGTTAGGACAACATATGTTCCTTCACCTAAGAGCACACATTCCCCTGACACAAAAATAAAACAAAGGGTGGAGGAATTAACCTCAATTCAGTTCCAAATCTGGGTGGGATGCAGGAGAGGGTAAGGGTATGGTTGTGTCAAAGACAGACACTGATTTTTCATTTCCAAAATCCATTATAGACCAAAAGGCATAATTAGGACATTAACACTATAAACACAGAATGTGTTCACAATGCAGCAATATAAATATGACTGTCATATGATAAAGTTTTGTGTGGACCCGGGCAAGAGCTTGAACAAAGCATGAATAAAAATAAACAGCTTGGTCTGTTGTCAGAGCATGGGTTAATTTTTATTTTCCTTTTGTTTGGTTTCCATCAATGTTGTTCATACAACAGATAATTTGTAAGAAGCCATTAAGGTGCCTTGGTGACAACTGGAAAACCAATTATAAATTCCTGCATCTCTGAAATGAGACTGAATCAATGGTGCAGAGCGACAGCGTGGAGAAGCAGAGCCCCTGCGCTTGAACTTTTTTTGTTTCAATTTTGCCTGAATAAAAAGAAGGCTTGATTTAAAGAGAAAAGACATCTTTATCTGAGTATCATTTATCTATGTTTTATTCTAAGAACATGGCCTATTTACGGAGGATTGCTCAAATGGCCTCTAAGCCTTATCCAATGAATTTACTGCTGAGCGATTTTGTTAGGCGTTGACCTACTGTCCCAGTGCTCCAAGTTGTACCGTTAGTCACTGCTTGGGGCCAGCTGTGCTTCTCCACAGCACACTTATCATTTTGTAAATAACTTTTTAAGTTTATTTTTGGCTCTGCTGGGTCTTCGTTGCTGAGCAGGCTTTCTCTAGTTTCAGAGAGCAGTGGCTACTCTCTAGTTTCGGTGCTTGGGCTTCTAAGTGTGGTGGCTTCTCTTGTCACAGAGTGCAGACTCTAGAGCACAGGCTCAGTAGTTGTGGTGCACAGGCTTAGTTGTCCCTCAGCGTGTGGGATCTTCCTGGATCAGGGATAGAATCCATGTCTCCTGCACTGGCAGGCAGATTCTTTACCAGTGAGACACCAGATAAGCCCCACAAGGCTCTTTTGCATGCACTGCTCTAATACCTGAAATCATCATGCAATATTACCTACTCCATCATCAGTGCTTCAGCAAAGCTGGATTGATTTCTGGTCCCTGGGCAAAGTTCTCAGTGCCTGAGGTGGGGGAGGGGCCGGACTCAGAGCCAGTGAGTGGATTCCACCCGACCTCCAACGAGTGTCAGATTGCAGGTGCATCCTGGCTCATCTCCATCTGTCCTGGTGTTTCCATCCTCTCACCAGTGAATGGGTCAAGACCCCAGGATGATGGTAATCAGCACAAGGTTTTCTTCTGCCTTTAGGACTGACCCAACTGGGCCAAGGAGACTCTAGAAAAGGTTGCTGGGGGTTCTTTCTTTGGGTGTCGCTGCACCCTTAGGTGGTCTAGAACTTGGTTGCTGGCCTGAGTAAAGCAGAGTCAAGAGGAATGCAGGAAAATGGAAAGTGCACCCCTGGATCAAGTCGACCTCAAGATCACCCTACCCTCTGATTCCTAGTCATGTAGCCCTCGTTATTTCTATCTTCTGCATCATCTCAACTGACAGTTAGACCTCATCTCTGAGGGGATATACGTGTGTGTACAGCTGATTCACTTTGTTGTATAGCAAAAACTAACACAAAATTTAAAGTAACTATTGGTTGTTGTTTGGTCACTAAGTCATGCCTGACTTTCTGCAACCCCATGGGCTAGAGCATTCCAGGCTCCCCTGTCCATCACTATCTCCCAGAGTTTGCTCAAACTCATGTCCATTGAGTCATTGATGCCATCCAACCATCTCATCCGCTGCTGCCCTCTTCTCCTCCCACCCTCAGCCTTTTCCAGTGTCAGGGTCTTTTCCAATGAGTTGGCTCTTTGCATCAAGTGGTCAAAATATTGAGGCTTCAGCTTTAGCATCAGTCCTTTCAGTGAACATTCCAGGTTGCTTTCCTTTAGGACTGAGTGGTTTGATCTCCTTGCTGTCCAAGAGACTCTCAAGAGTCTTCTCCAGCACCACAGTTAGAAAGCATCAATTCTTTAGTGTTCAGCCTTCTTTATGGTCCAACTCTCACATCCATATGTGACTATTGGAAAAACAATAGCTTCTATACCCAATTTAAAAAAGAAGAAGAAAGGAGGAAAGAAAGAGAGAAAAGAAAGAAAGACAGGGTCCTCCTAGAATCTTCAGTTCCATTCAGTTCAGTTCAGTCGCTCAGTCGTGTCCAACTCTTTGCGACCCCATGAATCGCAGCACACCAGGCCTCCCTGTCCAACACCAACACCTGAAATTCACTCAGACTCACATCCATCGAGTCAGTGATGCCATCCAGCCATCTCACTCTGTCGTCCCCTTCTCCTCCTGCCCCCAATCCCTCCCAGCATCAGAGTCTTTTCCAATGAGTCAACTCTTCACATGAGGTGGCCAAAGTACTGGAATTTCAGCTTTAGCATCATTCCTTCCAAAGAACACCCAGGGCTGATCTCCTTCAGAATGGACTGGTTGGATCTCCTTGCAGTCCAAGGGACTCTCAAGAGTCTTCTCCAACACCACAATTCAAAAGCATCAATTCTTCGGCACTCAGCCTTCTTCACAGTCCAACTCTCACATCCATACATGATTACTGGAAAAATCATAGCCTTGAGTAGACGGACCTTAGTCGGCAAAGTAATGTCTCTGCTTTTGAATATGCTATCTCGGTTGGTCATAACTTTTCTTCCAAGGAGTAAGCGTCTTTTAATTTCATGGCTGCAGTCACCATCTGCAGTGATTTTGGAGCCCCCAAAAATAAAGTCTGACACTGTTTCCAATCTTAGAAGGGCCCTAACAATGGTCATTCTCACTCAGAGAGGTGTCTGATATTTGGTTTCTTCTGGAAAGCCTCTAATTATGACTGAACAAACTCAAAAGCAGCCTCTGGAAAGAGCTGTCCAAATTCTCTCTACAAATAGTTGTTTCCTATCTTAAGATAGACTCCAGACCCATCTGTGTGCTCCAGAAGTCAGCTTCCTCTTCCTGGCTTCTTCAGGCTCTGCTTAATGGCCTTCTGATTAAAGCAGTCCCAGAGTGCACCCGGCTTATATATGAGGAGAAGAAATCAGCAGGGAACACTCACCTTGTGATGCATAGAGAATGAGCTCCTCACTGAAGATGCAAATTTTGAAGGATGAAAATCTCACTTCTGAATACATAATGGTCTCTAATTAGCTCACAGGTAATTAGAGCAATTGCCAGGGGCCAGCACACTCCTAGAAGCTGTGTGCCTAGGGGTTTTCCCTAGGGAACATAACTCACATGGTCAAAATTCCCTTTCTGCAAAGATGACGTTTTCCCACACATTAACATTGAACCAATGTTGGTTGTATGTGGTAAAAAATGTTTCTGTTTATGGCCTTCTTTATAACTCATTCCCAGGAGGATCTCAGCTCTACACTTAGTGCAGTAATGAGTGAAGTCAGGCTGACAAAGATGAGAGACATAGAGGGGAGTAAAATTTGCCACACGAGGACTTTCCCTGGTGGTCCATTGGTTAAGAATACAACTGTCAATCCAGGGGACATAGGTTCCATCCCTGGTCGAGGAAGATTCCACAGGCCTTGAGGCAACTAACCCCGTGTGCCACAACTACTGAATCTGTACTCTAGAGCCTGTGCTCTGCAACAAGAGAAGCCCACGCACCACAACTAGAGAGTCGTCCCGCACCTCCATTACTATAGAAAGCCCGTGTAACATGGAAGATCCAGCACACCCAAAAATAACGTTTAAGTTTAAAAAAAAATAAAATAAAATGGGGAATTCTCTAGCTGTCCACCGGTTAAGACCTTAAGCTTCCACTGCAGGGGGCTTTGGTTTGATGCCTCGTGGGGAACTAAGATCCCAGGTGCCACATGGTGTTGCCAAAAAAAAAGGAAAAAAAAATTAATCAACTGGGGATTTTGGCGATTTTAGCAAGTTACTCAATTTTCCTGGATCTCTCCTATTTACACAGGTTACTGAACTTTTGTTTGATTTATTTCTTGTTAATCTATCTCATGTCAAGTTAATTCTTAGGTCAGCCAGAATAACACAAAAAGACAGGGGAAAATTTCTTCTTCCCCAACAATATTCATTGATTGGATGAGCCAAGGGCCAGGGGGGGTAGATTTGAAGTCAATCGTAAAGCTCTCAAAGCCATAGGAATATTCATAGGGAACACTTTTAGACAAAGCAAATCATCCTAAATAATTAAATAGCATTATGTACAGTCTCAGCCTGGGTTGACCAGAAAGCCAGGCTGTAATTATACACATTTGTTTACTATTACTTCATTGAGAAATCTGTATGCAGGTCAGGAAGCAACAGTTAGAACTGGACATGGAACAACAGATTGGTTCCAAATAGAAAAAGGAGTACATCAAGGTTGTTTATTGTCACCCTGCTTATTTTTAACTTATATGCAGAGTACATCATGAGAAACGCTGGGCTGGAGGAAGCACAAACTGGAATCAAGATTGCTGGGAGAAGTATCAATAAGCTCAGATATGCAGATGACACCACCCTGATGGCAGAAAGTGAAGAAGAACTAAAGAGCCTCTTGATGAAAGAAGAGAGTGAAAAAGTTGGCTTAAAACTCAACATTCAGAAAACTGAGATCACGGCCCCTAGTCCCATCACTTCATGGCAAATAGATAGGGAAACAATGGAAACAGTGAGATACTTTATTTTGGGGGACTCCAAATCACTGCAGATGGTGATTGCAGCCATGAAATTAACACTAATTCCTTGGAAGAAAAGCTAGACAGCATTTTTTTTTTCAAGAGGGTATTAAATCTTTTATTGATTACACATGATAATGGATGATACACAAGCTTCATTCCCATCTATAACTTTATCTGGTACCATAATTCAATTTAGATATATTGCATAGGATGTGCCAACAATCATTAATAACCAAAAAAAATTTTTAAAAACTCCATGACTTTGCATGGGTGACAGTTTTAATGGTGAACTCCAGGTCACAACACAGTAACTGTCAGTTCAACTACACCAAGGTTCTGAAGACAACAGCTTCTCCACCAAGCAGGTTGCAAATAAATTTCAAATGGAACCTGGCATCACCCTGAAAGAGTTCTAACTTCACACTGTTGGGGTAGTTTACCAAAATGGCTTCAGAGTAGACTAACTTTACACAGCACATTTTAAAAAAAAAAAAGACATTTATGCAGTGTCATGATCAGACTATTACATTTAGCAATCAACAGCATGGGTGCAAAAAAAAATCTACATTAAAACCCTTTGTTGGAATGCTTTACACTTTCCACAGAACAGAAACTAAAATAACCTGTTATACAATTAGTCACAAGTACAGTCCTCGAGTTTTTTGCCCATACACATGAGTATTGTCTAAAACATGTCTTCTTTGTAGCAGCTAGGCCGTGCCACCACTGTGCTTGGCAGAGTTCACAAATCTGTTGTAACCTGTAGCTTCCCTGTCACTTCTCTGGCTCTCCTCTCCTGCTAAGCTTTGTTTCCTGGCAGTAATTAAAACCTTCTGCCACTGCCATATCTACTGCTGCTGCTGCTGGAGCCACCATAGCCACCTTGGTTTCGTGGTTTGGCAAAGTATTGGCCTCCAACCATCATACGGGCCAGAACTTCTTCCTCCAAAGTTTTCTCCTTTCATGGGTCCAAAATTTGAAGATTGATTGTTGTAATTGCCAAAATCACTGTAGCTTCTGCCACCTCCAAAATTGCCTCCATCATTACCAAATCCATTATATCCATCCCCACTGCCACCATATCCACCACCACCATGGCTGCCACCAAAGCCACCTCGACCACTGAAGTTTCCTCCATGACCAAAGTTATCATTCCCACCAAAACCACCTCCATGACCGCCACCAAAGTTTCCAGAACCACTTTGACCTCTCTGGCTGGATGAAGCACTAGCCGTCTCTTGCTTAGACAGGGCTTTTCTCACTTCACAGTTGTGGCCACTCATGTGACCACACATACAGTGTGGTATTTCTGAATGACAATCTTGTCTACGGAGTCATGGTCAACAAAGGTTACAAAAGCAAAGCCTCTCTTTTTGCCACTGCCTTGGTCAGTCATGATTTCAATTACTTTCAATTTTCCCATACTGTTCAAAATAATCTCTCAGGTGATGTTCTTCAGTATCTTCTTTAATACCACCAACAAAAATCTTTTTCACAGTTAAGTGGGCACCAGGTCTTTGAGAATCTTCTCTTGAGACAGCCCTCTTTGGTTCCACAACTCTTCCGTCCACCTTGTGTGGCCTTGCATTCATGGCCGCATCCACCTCCTCCACCATGGCGTATGTGACAAACCCGAAGCCTCTGGAGCACTTGGTGTTTGGATCCCTCATTAACACACAGTCTGTGAGCGTTCCCCACTGCTCAAAATGGCTCCTCAGACTCTCATCGGTTGTTTCAAAGCTCAATCCTCCGATGAAGAGCTTCCGCAGCTGCTCGGGCTCTTTGGGAGACTGATTTTGACATGACGGCAGTGGAGGCGGGGAAGACTTCAATGATGCTTTCTCGGCGGCATCCATGGGCAGAAAGCTAGACAGCATATTAGAAAGCAGAGACATTACTTTGCCAACAAAGGTCTGTCTAGTCAAAGCTATGGTTTTTCCAGTGGTCATGTATGGATGTGAGAGTTGGACTATAAAGAAAGCTGAGCACTGAAGAACTGATGCTTTTGAACTGTGATGTTGGAGAAGACTCTTGAGATTCTCTTCGACTGCAAGGAGATCCAACCAGTCCATCCTAAAGGAGATCATTCCTGGGTGTTCATTGCAAGGACTGAGGTTGAAGTTGAAACTCCGATACTTTGGCCACCTGATGTGAAGAGCTGACCCATTTGAAAAGACCCTGATGCTGGGAAAGATTGAGGGCAGGAGGAGAAGGGGACAACAGAGGATGAGATGGTTGGATGCCATCACTGACTCAATGGACATAAATTTGAGTAAACTCCAGGAGTTGGTGATGGACAGGGAGGCCTGGTGTGCTGCAATGCATGGGGTCGCAAAGAGTCAGACACAACTAAGCAACTGAACTGAACTGAACTTCATTATCAGGGAAGTGGGGAGGAGAATGAAGAAGACAAGGAGAAAGAATCAGCATAGGGGGAGCAGGGAGCTACCCATTGCTTGGTATTAAGCAAAACTGATTATTTGATGTCACAAGACCACCTTGAACAAGGCCATGCAATAACCATGAATCAACACAGTCCATATACAAAGAGGAAGTGCAGAAATTATCCCCTGGTTTCCATCTCCCATTGGTCAAAGTTTGCCCCACGAGGCATTAATTCCTTCAAACTTCCAGGCTACAGACCAGTGAATGTCCAGAGAGTCCCTCAGTGGCTCACACCTCAGATTCCACAGGAGACCCTGGGGCACCCAGAGAAGTGCAGTAGCATGGGCTGACATGAGGTTGGACAAAGTCTATACTGATGTAGTCACTATAGAGGCAGTGGAGCCTGGACTACATGCTGCAAAGCCAGAGAGGCTAAGAGGATCTGAACACGACTGATACACCCACACAAATGTCCATTTCAGTGTGGATTCCAATCAAAGAGCACAGCCTTTGTAGATAAAGCATCTTCTCTGTGAATCCTGACTCTGCTCCTCACTAGTTGTAGAACTTAGGGCAAACTAATTTCCCTGCACCTAGATTTCCACATCCGTTAAATGGAAATAATACCTACATAGGTATTTTTCCTATGTAAGAAGGTTTTGAGGTTTGAATGAAATAATCCATGTAACATATGTGGACCAGAACATAACCTTAACTAAATTTCCCTCTCCTATAATAATATAATAGATAGAAAATAACAAATTTCCAACTAAAGAGGAATGGTTAAGTAAATCATGATGCAGTCAGTTAATGGATCTTCTCTGTGCATCTTTTAAAAAAGGATAATGAGGGATTTTCCTGGTGGTCCAGTGGCTAAGACTCAGGGCTCCCAATGCAAGGGGCTGCGGTTCAATCCCTGGTCAGGGAACTAGATCCCACATGCCATAACTAAGAACTTGCACACCACAACTAAAGGCCCTACACGCTGCAACTAAGACCTGGCACGGCCAAATAAAGAAATAAATATTTTAAAATAATAAAACTTAAAACTAAAAATGATAAGAAGTGGGAAATGGCCATGTATTGAGAAAAGGCACAATAAAAAATTGTGTAAGTACAATGTGGGAGGGGGGTGTTGTATGCACACAACAGTCTAGTTCAGTCGCTCAGTGTCCAACTCTTTGCAACCCCATGGACTGCAGCACGCCAGGCTTTCCTGTCCATCACGAACTTCCAGAGCCTACTCAAACTCAGGTCCATCACGTTGATGATGCCATCCAACTATCTCATCCTCTGTCTTCCCCTTCTCCTCCCGCCTTCAATCTTTCCCAGCATCAGTGTCTTTTCTAATCAGTCAGTTCTTTGCATCAAACGGCTGAAGTATTGGAGTTTCCGCTTCAGCATCAGTCTTTCCAATGAACATTCAGGACTTATTTCCTTTAGGATGGACTGGTTGGATCACCTTGCAGTCCAAGGGACTCTCAAGAGTCTTCTCCAACACAGTTCAAAAGCATCAGTTCTTCAGTGCTCAGCTTTCTTTATAGTCCAACTCTCACATCCATACATGACCACTGGAAAAACCATAGCTTTGACTAGATGGACCTTTGTTGGCAAAGTAATGTCTCTGCTTTTTAATATGCTGTCTAACTTTTCTTCCAAGGAATTAGTGTCTTTTAATTTCATGGCTGCAATCACCATCTTCAGTGATTTTGGAGCCCAAAAAAATAAAGCCGCTCACTGTTTCCATTGTTTCCCTATCTATTTGCCATGAAGTAATGGGACCAGGTGCCATGATCTTTCTTTTCTGAATGTTGAGTTTTAAGCCAACTTTTTCATTCTTCTCTTTCACTTTCATCAAGAGGCTCTTTAGTTCTTCTTCACTTTCTGCCATCAGGGTGGTGTCATCTGCATATCTGAGGTTATTGATACTTCTTCCAGCAATCTTGATTCCAGTTTGTGCTTCCTCCAGCCCAGCATTTCTCATGATGTACACTGCATATAAGTTAAATAAGCAGGGTGACAATATACAACCTTGATGTACTCCTTTTTCTATTTGGAATCAGTCTGTTGTTCCATGTCCAGTTCTAATTATTGCTTCTTGACCTGCATACAGATTTCTCAGGAGGCAGGTCAGTTGGCCTGGTATTCCCATCTCTTAAAGAATTCTCCAAAGTTTGTTGTGATCCACACAGTCAAAGGCTTTGGCATAGTCAATAAAGCAAAAGTAGATGTTTTTCTGGAACTCTCTTGCTTTTTCAGTGATCCAGCAGATGTTGGCAATTTGATCTCTGGCTCCTCTGCCTTTTCTAAATCCAGCTTGAACATCTGGAAGTTTACAATTCATGTACTGTTGAAGACTGACTTGGAGAATTTTGAGTATTACTTTGCTAGCATGTGAGCACACAACATACCACGTGCAAATACTTAGTGATATGAACACATGTGGGATTTCTTGTGGATAGATTTGAAAACACTAATGAGTAATGCTGGTAATGACTGATGTGTTTAGAAAATACTATTGAGCAATGCTAGTCAATACCATTTGCTCATTTTCCTTGTTAACTGAACTCCAAATTCGTTCAGAGTGGCAAGGTGCCTATCCCCAAATGACAAATCATGATTTGTTTCAAGCAGTCTGGAAAATTCATCTCTCCAAATTCCCAGCCTCCATGACAACAGAAGAAGGCCATGTTATCTGCTTCTGGGGGAAAAAATGTTCTAATGAAAAATCTTCTATGTGGAATTCAGGAGATTTTTACTAACCTGATGAAAAAGAGTAATATAGCAGTCACTATCCCTTCCCCTTTCCTTCCTTGGATGTAGGTGTAAAATCTGGAGCCGTAGCAACAATACTGTGAGCATGAGGTGACCAGCATGAGATCAAGAAATTCAGCCCTGTCATTTTTGAGCCACTGAATCAAGATGGAAACTGCTTCCAATCTCTGTACATTTATTTGTCTAAACCTCTACAGTCAGGTGTTCTGTTACTTGTGACCAAATCAATTGATATGACACTGTGCTAGTCAATTTACATTCCTATATCATTGATTTTTACAGGAGATGTTTAAGGTATGTTTTATAATAAATAAACTGAGAACCTAACTGACTTACCCAAGGTCATCTCCCTTTTAAGTCTCCCAACCAGAATTCATACCCAATCCTAATCTTAGAGTCCTTTCCACGACTTCAATAGCAAACAGTTTTGTACAGAATACAAGGAAGATTATAAGGCAGAAAAATGAATGCCAAGCCTTGAGGCTGCTAAGAGTCTAGGTTATAAATGTCATTGTGTGCCATGGGAGGAGTTTTTACTTTATTGTACTGATAGAGAACAGCAATATGTCAAGATCTATGCTTCAGCAAAAATTGCTGCCATGTTCCCAAAGCCTTGTACTTGATAGAGCTCAGTAAACATTAAATCAACCAATAAATAATCAGATAAAATTCTCCAGGTAGACTTGGAGAATGTAAGACTTCCTTGATGAGTCCAGTGATTAAGACTCTGTTCTTCTACTGCAGAGGGTCATGGGTTTGATCCCTAGTCTGGGAACTAATATCCCATGTACCATGCAGCATGGCTGAGAAAAAAAAATTGTTCACATGGAGAATGAATCAGAATAAACAAGGTTAGAGGGAAGAAGACCATTTAGATGATTTCTGCAATATCTATTTCACACGAGAAATGTTGAGTTATGAACTATGGCATTGTCTATAGGACAAGTGCGTGTGCTCAGTCACTCAGTCATGCCCAACTCTTTGCAACCCCATGACTGTAGCCCACGAGGCTCCTCTGTCCATGGGATTCTCCAGGCAAGAATACATAAGACAGGAGGAGGGAACAAATTCAAGAGGAATTCTGAAAACAGAATCAAAAGGGTCATAGTTCTCACATGGCAACTAGCTTGTCTTCTGAAAAGAACATTTTTATTAGGCTACTTGGCTGACCAAAACCTTCAGAGGTTTCCCACTGCTTGTAGACTACATCCTAAAGTTGCCACCTGGTGTTCATGGTCCTCCAGTAGCTTCTAGCTCTAGATCTTCAGGGATTTTCCTGGTGGCTCAGATGGTAAAGACTCTGCCTGCAATGCAGGAGACCCAGGTTCAATCCCTGGGTCAGGAAGAGCCCCTGGAGAAGGGAATGGCTACCCACTCCAGTATTCTTGCTGGAAAATCCCATGGACAGAGGAGTCTGGTGGGCTACAGTCCAGTGGGTTGCAAATAGTTGGACTTGACTGAGTGACTGACACTAGATCTTCAAAGTAACTATTCATCAAACACTTTTGAATAGAAAGATAAGCTAATTAATCATGTAATTTGCATAATATTTACAAATGACTTCATCGGCATTATTTCTTTGTTTGGATCTCCCTTCATTTGCTATTTATTGTTTCCCAACAACCATGTGGGTTAAGCAGGGGCAGGATTGTGCAATTACAAATTGTATGGTCTTACAGATGAAGCGATGATTGGATGGCATCACTAACTCAGTGACATGAGTTTGCACAAACTCCAGGAAAGAGTAAAGGACAGGGAAGTCTGGCGTGCTGCAGTCCATGGGGTCAAAAAGTTGGACATGAATTAGTGACTGCACAACAACAGATGAAGAAACCAAGATTCAGAAACACCAAGTGTCAAATTAACCCTCTGGTTAGACCTTCCTCGTTGGTTGCCTCTGCTCCTCAGGACCAACTTGTACTGCAGTGAGGCTCCAAGGTCATGGTCAACTGATTCAGCTTATTGGCCCCAGAACTGAGGGCATGCCTGGTATCCACCAACTGTCCAAACCTCAAATGAACTCATGATAACAGCCCACACCCAGACAGCTTTCTCAACAAGAAAATTAAAGTCATCAATCTTAACCCAGAAATTGGTTTACACATCTTTGTCCCACACAGATGGATTATAAACTGCTCTGTTGAACACTCTGTCAAATATGAAACTTCTGAAAGCTTTTTAGTGAACAAAGACGAGGCTAAATCTTCCACTGATCTTCTCATAATGATTGTTGTTGTGAATATTTTCACTCTGGCTGGACTGTAGCTTAGTATCTATAATTTCTGACTAACCACCTTCAGACCCTGCCTGAATATACCTCTCTCCTTTAAAGTCAGTCAGTTTTCTTACATCTTCAAGACTCTGGTAGACTCAGAGAAACTTGTGAATCTGTAGGCTTTCAAATGTTGTTTTGGTCATAAGGGTAGAAATAGTTCTCTTTTCAGCTTTCTACATTGCAAATAGGAACCAGAGTTCCAGATGTGGATTATTTTAAAATTATAAGATACTGTGCTAGCGTCCAGTGACTAAGACTACTGACCTCATGGTCCAGTGGCTAAGACTTTATGCTCCCAATGCAGGGGGCCTGGGTTTGATCCTTGGTCAGGAAACTAGATCCCACGTGCCACAGGGATCCTGCATGCTACAAATAAAGATCTCACCCGCAGCAGTAAAGATCAAGATCTCGAACTAAGATCTGCAACTAAGACCCAGAGCAGCCAAATAAATAAATAAATAAAAAGAAATTTTTTTCAAAAAATTATAAGATATTGTGCTCAACTTTATAGTAAAGAATTTCAAAATCTCACCAAGATGTATTTATTTTTGTAAATTTTGTTTTCAAGTTAAAATTATAAAATACTTTGCTACTATTATGAAATATTGGAAATAGGGGGCTGCTTTTTTTTAATAATCTAAACACAGTGGACCCAAACTTAAACTTCTTTTTTTTCTCCAACCGCTGTGACCTTCAACTTTGCCTTGTCTATTCCTCTTATCAACACCTGGATGACACTGAGGGCAAAACCTACAGCTTCCTGGTCAGTTTTTAATAATTTTTCTCTGAAGTCCAGTCTTATTTAAAACTTCAAGTTCATATCATCCTACCCATCTCTCTAGGTGTTCTCTTGGCTATACTGACAGACCATCCACATCTTCTGCAGAGCAGGCATGACGTTTGTTCTCAGGGGAGCCTACTGTGAATTCTTCAGAAGGCACTTTCCAGGGTGTAGTTGCCCAGTTCGGGAGATAAACTGAAGCTTGCCCTCTTCCAAACTGGATTCAGTGCCTGCCTTGTGGTCCTTCTCACTGCTGGGGTTCCTCCACCCTGCAAGCTGCCCTTTTGGGCAAGGAATCTGTAAACAGCCCAAGTCCAACTGCCTTCCATAGTGTTCTTTTTTCTTTTTGGCTGCACTGGGTCTTGGTCGCTGTGTACAGGCTTTCTCTAGTTGCAGCGAGCGGGGGATACCCTCTAGTTGAAGTGAGTGGGCTTCTCATTGCGGTGGCTTCTCTTGTTTCAGAGCACCGGCTCTAGGGTACTCAGGCTCCAGTAGCTGTGGCTCATGAGCTTAGTTTCTCTGCATCATGTGGAATCTTCTTGGACCAGAAATTGAACCGATGTTTCCTGCATTGTCAGGCAGCATTCCCCACAGTGTTCTTGACCACAGGAAATAGACTCATCCATGCCACCCTGATTTCCCCTTTCTCTTCTCCCTCTCCTTTCTTCCTGCTGTAAAGGACACATCAGCAAGTTTACAGCACAGGTGACTGCCCAGCTGGGGAATGGTACCCTAGTATCTTCTACTTGTGGGGACCACCTGTTTCCACAGTGGAGCTATCAGGCCTCCACTCTCGGCTTAGAGGCATGGGGCTGATGAGTGCTTCAGTGTTTAGTCTTCTGTTCAGTGATCAGCTGGTAAAGAATCTGCCTGCAATGTGGGAGACCTGGGTCGGATCCCTGGGTTGAGAAGTCCTCTTGAAAAAGGGAAAGGCTACCCACTCCAGTATTATTGCCTGGAGATTTCCATGGACTATATAGTCCATGGGGTTGTAAAGACTCGGACATGACTGAGTGACTTTCACTTTCACTTTCACTTTCAACTGATATATAGTTGACATATCAGGTGAATCATTCTGTTAAAGCTCCCATCCTCTACAGGACAAAACTATTTTCAGGAATAAATATGAAATGAAACAGATAATAATAGCCAGGAAAAAATGCTGGAGAGAAAAATGTTCATTGAACTTCATATACACAATCATGCCTATAAAAATAAAATAAATATTAAAGCACTAAAAATTTCAAAAGTAAGGGATTACTTCTTTTTAATTAACCTATTTTTTTAAAAGAAAAACTTGTACCTACATATTGACCTGTCACAGTCATGAAAAATAGCACTACGGTTTCTATGTTCAAGGCTTAATTTCTGCACATTTGTCAATGACTTCTGAAAATTGATGTTGATTGCATGTTCACGTTCAATAGACAGTAGAGCCAGATTTGTCATATTGCTTTGCTTGTAGTTGATAAAAGAACACTTTTTATAAATTCTAACTTCAAAAAGTTTCTTTAACATGAAGCAAGAGATAGAGAAAGAGTTGGGGAAAATCTCAAGTTTGACAGAGATTCATTAAAAATCCCATTTCACAATAAATTCCAGAAACTAAAATAATGTCTTTGTTTCTTTGGGATGAACTCTGTAGGCAATCAAATAGAAAACTTTCACTAAAATATCATCACCAGAAGATAAAGGTCTATTCTATATATAAAAGCCTATGGCCTATTGCATTTGGTGAAAAAAAAAAAAAGTCTGAAGTTTTTCTTCTTCTGCAAAGATCAGAGAAAAATGGCTGATAATAGCAGACACTATTTGATCCAGGGCTTTAGAAAGATTGCCCACTTTTTGGTGAAAATTATTGCCCTTTTGGCTTCTCCAGGCAGTGAGGATCAACATCTTTTGTCATTTCTCTAGACTTTCATAGAAGGATAGAATTGAAGTAACTCAGGTCCTGTTTCATTGTCTTTGCAATCAGTCTGCTACCCTTATAACATATTTCTAATCCACCATTTAGATGTAGGGAAGTATGGTATGAGGAACGGAGATACCAATTGTTTCTGAAAAAAGCACAGTGATTCTGAATCTTTATGAACTTATTCTCCAAAGGAATGCCTGTAGCTGAGTCCATGGGGTAGGGGTCGGGGACATGTACCACTAGGATTTCTTCCAATTAAATTCCACGTAAATTACAATGTTTAATGCTGCTGCTGCTGCTGCTGCTAAATCACCTCAGTCGTGTCTGACTCTGTGTAACCCCATATACGGCAGCCCACAAGGATCCCCTGCCCCTGGGATTCTCCAGGCAAGAACACTGGAGTGGGTTGCCATTTCCTTCTCCAATGCACGAAAGTGAAAAGTGAAAGTGAAGATGCTCAGTCATGTCCAACTCTTTGCGACCCCATGGACTGCGGCCTACCAGGCTCCTCTGTCCATGGGATTTTCCAGGCAAGAGTACTAGAGTTGGTTGCCATTGCCTTCTCCACAATGTTTAATAAATAAGTGCAAATGTGAGCCTTATAGTAAGTCCCTTATACCAATAAGTTCTATTCTGAGAGCACATTTATTAAGTCCAATTTGTTCATACATCCAACAAAGTTAGCTTAGGTACCCAACTAACACACTTGGCTATATAGTGCTGTATTGCTAGAAGTTTATAATACTCTTCACACTAATAATATATAGCAAACACAAAGAAAACATTTTAATGTTACAGTACAGTACCTTGAAAAGTACAAGAGTACAGTACAATAGCTGGCATACCACAGTTGGCATCGAATGAATGCACAAGAGTGACTGACTGGAGGAGGGAGAGGAGGTGGGAGATAGCAGAGCTGAAGGGTCATCAGCAATAGGAGGCGGAGGGCAAACTGAGATGTCACTCACAACTGACGTTGATGGCACAGGTTCTGGGCTTGAAATAAAGACACTGTACTACTGTACTCATACCAGACTGTACAGCAAAGTACACACGAGCACAGCTACTTGTAGAGGGTGCACACACATAACAATGTGTGCCGGACACGTGAACTAACTCATGTGACTGGACATGTGAACACACATTCACATCTTTGGAAGTTCGAAACTTGAAGGTCCATATGTGAGGGACTTACTATATTTACACACAGTTTGCTCGAACTCAGTACAACTACAGCAGTTGTTAGAACTTAGACTAAAACAGTTAGGTGGGGCGCACTACTTTATCACCGACATTGTTCAAAATTGGCAGTGTATAGTGATAATAGAAAGCAGACCATTTTTAGCTGGGGATACACCACAGCTGCAGCAGACACAAGAAACATGGATTCCGCCTCTGAGTTGGGAAGACCCCCTGGAAGAAGGTGTGGCAACCCACTCCAGTATTCTTGCCATGGACAGAGAAGCCTCGCGGGTTACAGTCGATAGGACCTCAAAGAGTCGGACACGACTAAAGTGACTTAGCACACACACCACAGCTACCACTTACATACACAGCCTCAGAAACGGCGTTGGTGAGAGCCCCTGGGTGATTTCTGTGCCTTCTACCAAGACACAGGGAGATGTTTCGAGCAACCCTCTTGAGGTGGAATATTTAGGACCTATTTGAAAGTGAGAGAGGAGAGTGAACAAGTTGGCTTAAAGCTCACCATTCAGAAAACTAAGATCATTGCATCTGGTCACATTGCTTCATGGCAAATAGATGGGGAAACAGTGGCTGACTTTATTTTGGGGGGCTCCAAAATAACTGCAGATGGTGATTGCAGCCATTAAATTAAAAGATGCTTACTCCTTGGAAGAAAAGCTATGACCAACCTAGACAGCATATTAAAAAGCAGAGACAAATAAATAAATAAATAATAAAATAAAAATAAAAAGCAGAGACATTACTTTGCCAACAAAGGTCTGTCTAGTCCAGGCTATGGTTTTTCCAGTAGTCATGTATGGATGTGAGAGTTGGACTATAAAGAAAGATGAGCACAGAAGAATTGATGCTTTTGAACTGCGGTGTTGGAGAATACTCTTGAGAGTCCCTTGGACTGCAAGGAGATCCAACCAGTCCATCCTAAAGGAGATCAATCCTGGGTGTTCATTGCAAGGGCTGATGTTGAAGCTGAAACTCCAATACTTTGGCCACCTGATGCAAAGAGCTGACTCATTTGAAAAGACCCTGATGCTGGGAAAAATTGAGGTGATGGGGACGACAGAAGATAAGATGTTTGGATGGCATCACTGACTCAATGGACATGAGTTTGGGTAGGCTCCGGCAGTTGGTGATGGACAGGGAGGCCTGGCATGCTGTGATTCATGGGGTTGCAAAGAATCAGACATGACTGAGCGACTGAACTGAACTGAACTTAGCATTAGGACTCTAGCAGGAATTCTAAAACAACATGGAAATTCTTGCCTATTACTGTTTCACACAATATTCCTCCTCTCTGATATAGCTCCTGCACTTCAAAGAGAGAAATCACATCCAGTAATGTCATCTGATTATCTTTCAGTAGCTCCCCAACACTGAAAGGATGATGTTTAAACTCTTTAATAAAGGGAAATGGAAGAAGAACTAATATTTACTGAAATTCTACTATGTACTAACCACTTTACATGAGTTATTTTATTTAAACCTTACACCTCCATGAGAAGTAAGTATTATTACCCTAATTTTTCAATGGAGGGAACTAAGACACAGAGAAATTAAGTCTGCAAGACACAGAAAGGTTAAGACCTAGTAGCACATAGCTTCCCCTAGTGGCTCAGTGGTAAAGAATCTGCCTGCAATGCAGGTTTGATCTCTGGGTTGGGAAGATCCCCTGGAGAAGGAAATGGCAACCCACTCTAGTATTCTTGCCTGGAAAATCCCATGTACAGAGGAATTTGGTGGGCTACAGTCCATGGGGTCACAAAAGAGTCAGACATGACTTTGCGAGTAACCAACAGCAACAAAGCACATAGCTGCTAGCAGATATCTGGGATTTCCACCTAATTCTACATCGAAAATTGGACCTTGAACCTTTGTTAGTTTCCAAGCCCACCTATGGGAAGCTTGACCTTGAAACCATATGAGTTGAGGTCAGGTTCCTTCACCAACCAGGTGACACACAGAGAACACAAAGTAGACCCCAGAGAGAGCTGGCCTTGCAGACTCAGTCCCTCCAAGTGGCAGCTCTTGGGGCAGCTGGTGTGCACCTGCCCTGGCCATGCCCAGGCCCAGCTGGGCCCTTCCTCGCCTGCCTGCTGGCCTGTTCCCTGGACTCTGTAGGACAGGACAATTCTTGTTGACAGCAGAAGTGAACACAGCATTGCAAAGCAACTATACTCTAATAAATTTTTTTAATGTATTTCTTTTTCACTGCACTGGGTCTTCGTTGCTGTGTGAGCTTTTCTCTAGTTGCGGCAAGCAGGGACTACTCTCTAGTTGCTGTGCATGGGCTTCTTATTGCAGTGGCTGGTGGCTCAGATGGTAAAAGCATCTGCCTACAATGGGGGAGACTCGGGTTCGATCCCTGGGTCGGGAAGATCCCCTGGAGAAGGAAATGGCAACCGACTCCGGTACTCTTGCCTGGAAAATCCCATGGAGAGAGGAGCCTGGTAGGCTACAGTCCATAGGGCTGCAAAGAGTCAGACATGACTGAGCGACTTTGCTTTCACTTTCTCTTCTTGAGGAGCATGCGATCCAGGCATATGGGATCTTCCCAGACCTGGGATGGAGCTTGTTTTCCCGTGCACTGGCAGGGGAAATAATAATTTACTGTACAATCAGGGAAATTCTAAATTTAAAAAAATATATAGAGAGAGAGCAAGGTAAGGGGGACGTGGTACTGGGTGTGAGTAGTGACAGGTGACAGGCAGGTGTCATTAAGCTATGAGTCCAGCTGACATATATCACCGCCACATCCAGGCCATGACCTCTGGCCCCTGCTGCCCACTGGAGGCCACTAGTGTCACTACAAGGGGGATGAATTCTCTGTTCCCTGCTCCTTGGAAGGGCTAGCTCAGCTTCTTCCAGGTGTGCTACCTGCTTGGACACAACTCGGTCACAGGAGTGCATCCCGGCTCCCAGGTCACAGCACTGCAGATGCCTGGTCGTGTCTGCTTCTATAGAAGGAGGTAGGTTCCTCTCCCACTAGAATGTTCCACAACATTAGATCCTAGGAAGAGAAAAGAAATGGACACCCACTGAGAGGACATAAACCAAGAAATTAGGCCAGGGGGCAGAGCAGAAGAGAGGAATGGGATAACGACATCAGAGCCCATTAGTAGGGGTCTGATGAGATGAGACCAACAGAAAAGATTCTGGTTTTAGAAACTGGCACTCTTAAGCCCATGATGTGTCTCCTTATAAACAGATCCTTAAAAAAAAAAAACCAACAAACTGTAAATAATTCTGTACAAACTAGATTTCCACTTCAATGAGTCTGTGTTAAGCAAAGTCTGATGAAGAAAAATCAAGCCATTTAAATTTCTGTTCCCATAACCAGTACTGAGTAGCATATTTAAATCTGCAGACACAGTGATTAGGGCACAGAGGGTCATCATTTCAAACGCAGCATCCTTCTCCTGCGTTGTATTAAACACCTCTTCTAGCTGTTTGCCTGGATGCAAAGGCTTGATTCATCCTCTAACTGTTGTGAAGATGCAGTTCAGTTGGGGAGGTTAAAAAAAAAAAAAAAACAGAATGTCTAAATCAGCAGAGACATGAACATTTGCTCTCCCTCCCTTTTGGTTCATCTTTTTAAGCCTGTTTTGTGTTCATTGTTGGCGAGATTTTCATATTGGCTGGCGGGATCACATTACATTCATCTAGTCCACACTATCATAAGACACCTTCTGTCAGTATTCACAATTGACAGGTAGCCGTACCGTAGTGGACATTCAGTTCAGTTCAGTTCAGTTCACTCAGTCATGTCCAGTTCTTTGCGACCCCATGAACGGCAGCACACCAGGCTTCCCTGTCCACCACCAAATCCTGGAGCCTACTTAAACTCATATCCATTGAGTCGGTGATGCCATCCAACCATCTCATCCTCTGTCGTCCCCTTCTCCTGCTGCCTTCCATCTTTCCCCAGCTTCAGGGTCTTTTCCAATGAGTCAGTTCTTCACACCAGGTGCCCAAAGTATTGGAGCTTCAGCTTCAGCATCAGTCCTTCCAATGAATATTCTACTCAGGACTGATTTCCTTTAAGACGGACTGGTTTGATCTCCTCTCAGCTTTCTTTATAGTCTAACTCTTACATCCATACATGACTACTGAAAAAAACCACACCTTTGACTAGACAGACCTTTGCTGGCAAAGTAATGTCTCTGCTTTTTAATATGCTGTCTAGCTTGGTCATAGCTTTTCTTCCAAGGAGCAAGCATCTTTTAATTTTATGGCTGCAGTCACCATCTGCAGTGATTTTGGAGCCCTCCAAAAGAGGGTCTCTCACTGTTTCCACTGTTTCCCCATCTATTTGCCATGAAGTGATGGGACCAGATGCCATGATCTTTGTTTTCTGAATGTTGAGTTTCAAGCCAACCTTTTCACTCTCCTCTTTCACTTTCATCAAGAGGCTCTTTAGTTCTTCACTTTCTGACATAAGGGTGGTGTCATCTGTGTATCTGAGGTTATTGATATTTCTCCCAGCAATCTTGATATTTCTCCCAGCAATCTTGATTCCAGCTTGTGCTTCATCCAGGCTGGTATTTCACATGATGTACACTGCATATAAGTTAAATAAGCAGCATGACTACATACAGCCTAGACATACTCCTTTCCCGATTTGGAACCAGTCTGTTGTTCCATGTCCAGTTCTAGCTGCTGCTTCTTGACCTGCATACAGATTTCTCAAGAGGCAGGTCAGGTGGTCTGGTATTCCCATCTCTTTAAGAATTTCCCACAGTTTGCTGTGATCCACACAGTCAAAGGTTTTGGCATAGTCAATAAAGCAGAAGTAAATGTTTTTCTGGAACTCTCTTGCTCTTTCCATGATCCAGCCGATGTTGGCAATTTGATCTCTGGCTCCTCTGCCTTTTCTAAATCCAGCTTGAACATCTGGAAGTTCACAGTTCATGTACTGTTGAAGCCTGACTTGGAGACTTTTGAGCATTACTTTGCTAGTGTGAGAAATGAGTACAACTGTGTGGTAGTTTGAGCATTCTTTGGCATTGCCTTTCTTTGGGATTGAAATGAAAACTGACCTTTTCCAGTCCTGTGGCCACTGCTGAGTTTTCCAAATTTGCTGACATATTGAGTGTAGCACTTTCACAGCATCATCTTTTAGGATTTGAAAGAGCTCAACTGTAATTCCATCACCTCCACTACCTTTGTTTGTAGTGATGCTTCCTAAGGCCCACTTGACTTTGCATTCCAGGATGTCTGGCTCTAGGTGAGTGGACATTAAGTATCTTAATACCTTTTGGTCAGTTGGCCTTTCTTTTTTAATAAGTTATGAAATAAGGATTTGGAAATGACCTTTCAGGATATGGAACCTACTCTCATTTCACAGGAGTTAAAAAGACATACCCAGAAAAAGAGAAAGCTTTCTCCAAAGATATGCAGCAAGTCAATGCCTTTCTAGTTCCCCTTCCTGCCCAAGAGGCTTTCCTGGTGGCTCAGATGGTAAAGAATCTGCCTGCAATGCAAGAGACCTGGGTTCCTCTAGAGAAGAGAATGGCTACTACTCCAGTATTCTTGCCTGAAGAATCCCATGGAGAGGAGTCTGGCAGGCTACAGTCCATGGGGTCACAAAAAGTCTAATACAACTACGTGACTAAGACCCACTCACTTACTTCCTGCTCCAAGATGGAAAGAGAATAAAGTACTACAGTGAGTACCACCTGGAACAACTCTGTTTCAGCAGCCACACTTGTTAAAAGTTAAAAAGAGACAGATTAAATAAGTACTACTAACATACATTTTTATTTAGCACAATATATTCAAAATACTCTCACTTTGATGTGCAATCAATAACAAAATTAATATGAGATATTTCACTTTATTTTCTTTATCCCAAGTCCTCAAATTCCAATGAGCACTTCTATTTTTACAGCACATCTTAACTGGAAGCAGCCACATGTGGCCAGTGGGTACTATATTTTTTCTACGTTTTGGCCACACTGTGTAGCCTGTGGGATCTTAGTTCCCTGACCAGGTACGGAACCAGTGTCCCCTGCAATGGAAATTTGGAATCGCAACCATTGGACCCGCAGGGGAGTCCTGTGGCTACCAAATCGACAGCATAGAAGCTGCCTTATTTTTGCATCTGTGAAGTTCCTTCTCCAATTAGCCAATCAGTTCTCAAAGCATCTTTAAGAGCTGGCAGGATGTGAAACATTAATCAAATAATTAGAAAGTTAAAAGGAAGCATTTGGAAGAACATCACTGCCTTGTAATGTGTTTCTAGGGAAGACAAGAACATTTCTCTGGCAATTTTAAGGAACAATCCAGTTCCACTAACAGTCTTTGAAAGCCGACTGCCTTGGCTCTAGGGAAGCCCCATCAACAAGACAGGCTTTCCCTGCTCTCCAGGTTCTTCCCTCTCAGCAGGGGCTCAATATGTGCCAGAAGGGCCCCCAAGGACTGAGAATGGATGAAGGTGGATGAACCGTTTGTGGCCCTGTGGTTCTAGTTTCACTTTGTGTGAAGCTTGTGGACACAGAAAAGAAAACAGAATGAAGTGCTGGAACTGAGACACTGAGAAAGCATTGCTCTCTGCCTTCCCATCCATGCGTCTGCAAGTGGCACTACCCATTCCCTTTTGATGGCCGAGTGATATGCCATTGTATACACGTACCACACCCCATTTCCAGCTATGAATCATGCCAAGCCACACTGTCTAGAACAGGCCACTCAGAGATGAAGCAACAGATGCAAATAACCATACGGAATTTTCCCAAGACTTACAAAGCCAGTCGCATAGATAATGCTAAAGTTGGGACTCTTCTGAACCCCTTCCCATTTCTTATTTCCTGAGAAAAACTGAGGTCCAAAAACTTAAGTTCCCTAACTTGAAGCTCATGCAAATTCTCACAATTTTTTTCTCTTCCTGATCCCTCAGTCTGGCATTTCCAGTCATAAGGGTTTCACTCAGAGTCTGGATAAAGAGATTTCTTTCAGCAGCTCAAAATCTGGGTGTTCTGTTTTTGGGGTTTTTTTTTTTTGGAGGGGTTGAAGTACTTGCAGCTTCAACATTTTAGACTGCAAGTATCCACAAGATACAGAAAATGACCACAGCACCAGCCCCCAACCACAGTCACCCTTAGACCCTCCCTCACCCCAGGGAACATAGGGTGTGCAGAATGCCAAGTTCAGCATCACCCAGACCCACATCACTGTGGGCAGCAAGTGATCAAGTAGAGACACAGTGGCCTCAGGTAAACAGAAAAATCACAAGAGGAAAAAGAAATCCCTCTTTGTTTCAGTCCTGCCAGGATGCCAGCCCTTCTACATTGTCTGCCTGGAGTTCCCTGCCAATGAGCATTCACTCAAGCAGAAGAAACCCCTCATTTAAGGTGTAATTGTGCTCCCAAGCCCTCCTCCTCCCAGACCAGGCAGAAGACCAATGGTCTCTCAGCCTTGGGGCCTCCCCTGGAACCCTGAATAGAGACAATGCCATCCTCTATCTGCTTCACCCCAAGTCTTTCCTTCTCAGCCTTTAATTTCCCACTTCTTGATTAAGATTCTCAATTTCGATGGGAGTATCACCATTCCTTAGGGCTTCCCAGGTGGCGTTGATGGTAAAGAACCTGCCTGTCAATACAGGAGACATAAGAGATGCCAGCTCAACTCCTGGGTCAGGAAGATTCCCTGGAGGAGGGCATGACAACCCACTCCAGTATTCTTGCCTGGAGAATCTTATGGACAGAGGAGCCTGGCAGGCAACAGCCCATGGGGTCACAAAGAGTCAAAGGCAACTGAGCACACAGCACAGACACACACACACACACACACACACACACACACACACACCACCACCACCACCACCATTCCTTTCCATCAGCCTTTTCCCTGTTTCAGCAGGGTTTAATTTCTCCTGGGGTACCGGCCCCTTAGCCAGAGCTAAAAAAGAGGATGAAGGTGGAAAACAAGCAAAAATACATTTACCCTCTATGGCTCAATACCCCGCCGTTCATTCATTGTAAAGCCTCTAGCACATGCACACTTGAGGCCCCAGGACTAGAGAAAAACACCATGAAGGGTCTTACTCCTCCCCAGCAACCTAGGAGGAGGCAAAGCCCTTGCCTTCTTCGTGTGAGACGCTGAAGCGTCTTTTCCCAGGGAGCAAAGCTGCTTTTCCAGAGGCAGTGCCCTAAAGAGTTGGACTGAACTACAACACAGTTGGGTAAAATTAGACAATGGGACTTGGGCCCAAGGCCAAAGTGCTCTTTGCCCCTGTCCGATGGCAAGCAAAGCGTCTGAATATCTGAATCATATCCTCAGGCACCTCCCTGAATGTCCAGCTCCACAGCTCCCCGGTGCGGGCAAAGCCTGCCCCTGGTTGCTTATCCTGTGTGGGAGGCAGAGCGGAAGACAGAAGGCAGGTGATAGAAAGATTCTAACATTGAGCTGTGGAGGACAAGCAAGGACACACCTGTGCGGTGGCATGTTCCCAAACCTCGCCAAGTCGGCAGGTCACCCCTGCTCCCTGGAGAGGAGCAAAGGACGAGTGGAGAGCTCTGCAGAGGCCATGGCCCAACACTCCCAGGTACAAGTTCCCCCTTGCTTTGGCTAGCAGTAAGCAAGGAGAAGAAATGGGCAGTTCCACCGGCAAAAATAGATGAATAATTACCTCTGATACAAAGATTCAGTTATTAGTAAAAGTTGGCCCCAGAAGTGCTCTTAAAAGAGCACTAATTGACCCCAGAGAAACTAATTGACTTTTTCAAGGTGATGTGTGCTCAGTGGCTCAGTCATATCTGACTCTGCGACACCATGGACTGTAGCCCACCAGGCTCCCTGTTCAGGGGATTCTGCAGGGATTCTCAGGGGATTCTGTTCAGGAGACTCTGGTAGATTGTTGCCTGGGTCCTTCAACATTCCTGCTTTTTTTTTGCCCCAGTCTAGGACTTGTCTCTCACTGCTTCTTGGTTCAGCTCCCACTTCTTTTGTTAGCCCCAGGATCTACTCTCTGTGTTTCTCTGGCAGGCATTCCACAGACTGCAAGAATATTTTCAATCTGGTTCCAAACTGCATTTTCAACAAGCTCTGTCTCCATCCTCTGCCTCCACCAGCCTTCCTACAGAATTCAGGATTCTCTGAATCTCCAGAAACACGTAACACACATGAGAGCTGGAGCTCCAAGCAGCTCATGCTCAGTAGTTCCATCATGTCCATCTCTTGTGACCCCATGGACTAGAGTGAGTTGCCATTTCCTTCTCCAGGTATTCAAAGTCATACAACAAATCTAACCCCAGAGTCCAGACCTCCAAGGGCCCCAGCTTGTGTTGTATTCTGGGACTGTGTAGACTTGTTTATTTATTTCTTAAGCTAACAAGAGTTTCCCAGGTGGCTCAGTGGTACAGATCCCAATCGACAATGCAGGAGATTGGGTTAGATGCCTGGGTAGGGAAGATATCCCCTGGAGAAGGAAATGGCAACCCACTCCAGTATTTTTGCATGGAGAATTCCATGGACAGAGGAGCCTGGCAGTCTGCAGTCCATGGGGTCAAAAGAGTCGGACATGACAGAAAGACGCAACATGAGCTGCTTGGAGCTCCAGCCTTGATGTGAGTTACATATTTCTGGAGATTCAGAGAATCCTGAATTCTGTAAGAAGGCTGGTGGAGGCAGAGGATGGAGACAGAGCTTGTTGAAAATGTAGTTTGGAACCAGATTGAAAGTATTCTTGCAGTCTGTGGAATGCCTGCCAGGAAAACACAGAGAGGGGGTCCTGGGGCCAACGAAAGAAGTGGAAGGTGAACCAGGAGGTGAGAGAGACAAGTCCTAGCCTGGAGCAAAAAAAAAAAAGCAGGAAGGTTGAAGGACCCAAGCAACAATCTACCAGAATTGAAAGGCTAGGACTTCCCTGGTGGTCCAGTGATTAAGAATCCACATGTCAATGCAGGGGACATGCATTTGATCCCTAGTCTGGGAAGATCTCACATGCCACAGTGCCACCATGCCCTTGAACCACAACTACCGAGCCTGTGCTCCACAAGAGAAGCCACTGCAATGAGAGGCCCTCATATCACAACCAGAGAGTAGCCTCTGCTCACCACAGTTAGAGAAAGCCCATGCAAAGCAACGAAGACCCACCACAGCCAAAATAAACAAATTAATTAATTACTTTTTAAAAAGCACTGAAGGGCTAGAACGCTGGTGGCCAAGGTAAGGGCTGACTAGAGGTTGCTGTGTTGACCTGAAGGAGTGTGCATTTGAAGTGCTTTCCTGATCTAGGATTGATTCTGAAAAAGGCAGGGCCTCTAATTGGCATGAGACTCCTCCAGACTCTCTCATTAAGGTTACCCTGCAGTCCTGGGCAGGCTGGAAGATGAAGCCCAGTCACAAGATGTACTTGCCAAAGTCAGGCCATCTGAGTTTGAGCTGGATGGCTGTGCTTAGGTTTAATTTATTTGTTTAAATATTTATTTACTTATTTGTTTGTTTGGCTGCCCCAGGTCTTAGTTACAGCATGCAAAGTCTTTAGCTGTGGCATGTGAGCTTTTAGTTGCGGCATGTGGGATCTAGTGTCCTGACCTGGGATCAAACCTGGGCCCCCTGCATTGGAAGTGTGGAGCCACTAGACCACCAGGGAAGTCCCCTGGGCTTATGTTTAGAAGCCTGCTTCTCTGGATTTGAGGATTTCTATCATGAGGTGGAAGAGAATGGAATGATAAAGAAAGGCAGCAACAGTGGATAAACAGTAATTATTATACATGAACAGCAGCAGTGATACCAGACCTGTCTCTCTCTCTGCAGGCAGAGGAAACAGGATACAAAGTAGCCAACAACAGAGGGTCATCAAATCCCCAAGGAAAAGCTGACAAGTGGGTAACCTCAGTGGGGTCTGATAGAAGACCCTGTTTTCCAACTCATACCCTCTGTTCTCACATCTTTAGATGTCCGTGAAAAAGACGTAAGTGAATTTAGAGACCTGTTCCTTGCCTCGATGGGCATTCAGGTTCAAATGCTAGTATAATAATTATCCTTGCCACAGATGATTTCTAAATACAGGGTCCTGGCCAGACTTTTAAAGGGAAAATCAAATATGGATATCTGAGGTTGAATGAACATATTTTTAATTAAACCACATCCCCAAGTATATCAAGTGTTAGAAAGACGGTTCTGTTACACTGATGTTTCTGTTATTCACTGAGAATTTAATGAGCCTCTGTCTGAAATAACATCACGGAGAATGCCTGCAAATCATGTTTGCTAAGCATAAACAGCTGAATTTTCAATACACCTCGCTTAGAGATTAGCATAGTGCCTTGAGAGTAATTAAACATCATTACTTTAAAACCAAAAATGTCCTGCACAGTGGGAAAAAATAACTGCCTATGTAATTGTCTAGACATCCCTTTAAACAAAAGAATTCCTGGTTTCAGAAGCAGATGGGTGATGGAACAGACAGACCATTATATGGTTTTTGTTTTTCTGTACAATCCTGACGACCCACCATGGTGGTTTTCATAGTTGGAGTGTTTTGTTTCCCACTAAGAATAGGGCAATTTTTCATGTTGACTCAAGAGGCTTGTATTTCCTCTTTAATATGTTCATCTCTCTAACTGCAAAGCTAGTGTTCCTGGGACTGCCTGCTTATTCATGTTGAAGCCCTGAAAACCCAGCCCACCAAGACTCTTGGCCCCAGTTGCTTACACACACATGCACACACATACACAAACACACACACACACACCAAACCTTAGAGCACCATTATTGATATTTGGGGCTGGATAATTCTTTGTGGTGGGGACTGTTTTGTTAATTGTAAGTTGTTTAGCAGCATCACTAACCACTACCCACTAGCTGCCTGTGAAACCCTTCCTAAGTTGCGGCAACCAAAAATGTATGCAGACATTCTAAAATGTCCCTTAGGGACACACACACAAAACCAATTCAGAAAGGTTAAAGGGTAAAAAAAAAAGTAAGAGAAAAATAAAAGGAAACCAGGTATTATGATCTTGGTGTCAAATAATCTATAATTCAAGATTAAAAGCATTAAAAAAGACAAAGAAGGATACTTTATAATGCTAAAAGCCATAATATATAATGAAATTGTGCATAAATTTCTAGGTACAAAAGAAAACAGCAGAAATTTTAATAAAGCATAAACTATAGGAAATAAAAGGAAAACTACACAAATCCACATTAATAATAAGAATTCAAAATACCTCCCTTTGACCTAGACAGATTAAGGAGAAAATATCTAGAAAGAATAAAGAAAACCTAAATGAAGAGTCAATAAAGTGTATCTTATAGCTATATGTCCAACCCTGTACCGTTATAATACAAAATATTCCTTCTTTTCAACTACATTTAGATTATTTATGAAAACAGACCACATTTTAAGTCATAAGGAAAATCTAAGTTAATTCCAAAAATAGATACAGCATTCTGACCAGAATACATAATGGTTATGACAAGGAATCTCATGGTGGTTTTGACTTGCATTTCCCTTTTAATTAACGTCAGTTGAGCATCTTTTTATGTGCTTATTGGCGATTTGTATGTTATTTAGAGAAATGTCTATTCCAGATCCTTTGCCATTTTAACTGTTTTTTTTTAAGTTTTGTTATTGAGTTGTAAGAGATCTGAATACCAGTCCCTTTTCAGATATTTAACTTGCAAATGTTTTCTTCCATCTCATGGGTTGTCTTTTAACTTTTTTTCTTTCTTTCTTTTAACTTTCTTCATAGTATGCTCTGAAACACAAAATTTTTTAATTTTGGCAAAGTCCAATGTATCTATTTTTCTTTGGTCACATTTGCTTTTGGTTTCATATCTAAGAAACCATTTCCTAATCCAAGAACTGAAGATTTACTCCTGTGTTTTTTCCTAAAAGTTTTATCATTTTAGCTATTATATTTAGGTCTTTGATTTCTTTTAGGTTAATTTTTGTACATGCTTTGAGGAAGCTGTCCAAGTCCATTCTTTTGCATGTAGATACACAGTGTTCCAGCATTGTTTGTTGAAAAGACTACATATTCTTGCTCTTATTTGTTTTAGTACCCTTGGCAAATGTCAATTGACCATAAATGTGAGGGTTTTTTTTTTTTCTGCATCCTGAATTATATTCCATCAATTTGTATGTTTGTCCCTATATTAATATCACACTGTTGATTACCGTAGCTTTGTAGTAAGTTTTAAAGTTGAAAAGTGTGAGCTCTCCAGTGATTTTCAGGGGGGGCTATTTTAGGTTTCTTGCATTTTTGTATTTCTATGTGAATTTTAACAAGAATTGTACATTTTACATCTCATTTTGCTTCATTTAGTTTCAACGATAGGATTTTGATCTCCGGACACTTCTATCACAGTTCACTCCACTGAGCAGGAGACTGCGCTGTTTGCCCTTGCGATGCCAGCAGACATCTTAAAAACCTATACAGTGCACTAATAGCTGTGTTGTTTAGTCATTAAGTCTTGTCCGACTCTGCAACTCCATGGACTGTAGTCCACCAAGCTCCTCTGTCCATGGGATTCTCCAAAGAATGCTGTAATGGGTTGCCATTTCCTTCTCTGGGGGATCTTCCCAGACCCAAGAATTGAACCCATGTATCTTGTATTGACATGTGGATTCTTTACCACTGAGCCACCCGGGAAGCCTACCCGAATAGGCAATGAGCCAAATCACAGTCTGTCTTTCCCTGTGCCACTCTGTGAACCCACAGGACACAGCTTCGAAAGGGCAGAAGGCCTGAAAGTGGTGAAAAAATACTGTCTCTTGATCCCCATTTCAAATATTCTTATGAACTAGAAACTATCTGATTATTGCAATTAATGTTCTCAGGCCAGAAGTGGACATTAAGTCATTCCTTTCATTAAATTTTATCAGTTTGAGTTTGCTACTCATCACACACACATGCACACACACACACACACTCATGCACACACACACTCATGCACACATACACACACACACACACACACAACTTTCCAATTTACCCTGCAGAGACTTTTCACTCCTAGGTAAGCTCAGTTATGCATGGAAAAGTGGTTTTTCCTTCATCTGACAACAGTTTTCAAGAGAGGCCTGGCAAAAGCTGAAAGCTCAGCTGTGGGGCTTCTTTGGAAAGAAAAATTGGCTTCTGATTGTACAGAAGTGATAATGAACAAGGAATACATATTATATTGGCCAGATTTGCATATACAAATTAGACGGGTTTCTCTTAACTTCTCTTTCTCCAGCAAAAATATGGTGGGGGATGCCTTAGTCTGATTAAATGTAAACATTCACGTAGGCCTCAGCCACTTTTTGATGAGTCAGGAGCCAGCATACTGAACTGTATCAGGTGTAAAATTATTCTCATACTTATGTCCTAAATGTGGATGAACTTTGCATTTAAATAAATTTATTTTCCTTCTTAATGAACTTAAAATGGAGACTGAGGCTATAACAGGTCGCATAGTTGAAATCCAGGTTTGATATATAGTAAATTCATTCTCTGTAAATACATCCTTCAGGGACCTGACTTATACTTTGAATATTTTGTACATAGTAATCAGATAAACTTAGTAACACACTGCTAACCTTGCAGCCTCTCTTCTCTACAGGTTCACTTGCAGTGCTGGAGAGCAGAGACCAACAGGGGAAAGTAAGTGAAATAAGGTGATTTATACTGATGGTGCTTAAATGTTATTTATATCTATAATAGTGATTATTATTATCATCAGAGTAGAAATCAAGAGGCCTTTATTCTACTTTCAGGCTACATTTTATCTATTTTAGTCCTCTGATACCTTGAGGATCTTTGGCCAGGTGCAGTAGAAATTAACCTTTTCTTGGGACTTACCTGGTGGTCCAGCAGTTAAGACTCCAAGCTCCCAATGCAGAGGGCCTGGATTCCATCCCTGGTCAGGAGACTAGATCCCATATGCTGCAACTAGGAGCCTGCACGCTGCAACTAGGATTCTACATGCCACAACTAAGAGCCAGCAAAGCCAACTGTAAAGAGACTAACCCTTCCTTTCATGGTGCCCAACAGGCAGAATAGGATTTCTGTCCCATGAGAAAGGTATGAATGCAGCTCTTTTCATTTCTGAGTTGAAGACAACAGGCCTCTAATTTGGAATTAGCCTTCAGAGCCTGACTCCAAGCTCTTAGATTCTCCATCTCTTCAACCCCTGCCCTCTCCTACCCCCACTGCATACCATCTACCACCACCATCACCAATAGAAAAACTGAACCTACATATGAAGAACCCGAGCCTTGGAAATCAACCCATAAATGACAGATGTATAGAATCGCACAAGGAGAAAGCTGAGGAGGCACTGTCTTCATGCAGCAAGATAGAAATTCTGGCTTAAGACATGGGGTAGTCCATCAACACATGAATGGATAAAGAAGATGTGGTACATGCCGGGAGCCAGCACAGGAGATCCCACCCATGACAAGGTCATGCAGAAGAGTCCTGATGAGCAAGGCCTCAGGACTTGACGGACCCCCTGGACCTGCTCGAGCATCTACCCCCGAACCAGAATCTGTCTCTCTTACTATTTTATGTCTTTCACCATCTCTTCTGACATTAACAGGGGGCTTCCTTGACCACATTTCTCTGGAAAGAGTTAACTTAGGGCTCTAGTTGATAAATCTCCTGGGCATGAAAGGAGTGTTTCAAACCCTCTGTTAGCATTCTAGCTTACTTGGCAGGTTTTTCCAGACTCTTGCAACATTGTTGAGGCTATGCTTACTGCCAAGTTCTCACATCCCTTATCCATTGTGTTCCTGGGAGTACATATAGTCAGGATGTAGAAAAAACAAGTAATAGCCTTAGCATTAGCAACATTAGACTTTGAGTTAATAAGTTCTTTCTTTGCTGTAACCCGCTGAATCTTTGCTCCATAAGAATGTAACTCTGTACTTTTAAGGGTGCAGGCTAAGAATTTAAGAAGAAACACTTTAAGGAAAAATCATTGTTCTGGTGTTCTGGCTGACCAACCTTTATCAAAAAGAGGTCATGGAATATCAACAGGCCTCTGGAATAGATGATGTACAGAAAATAAGATAACCTGATATCGATGAAAGTTATTACTGATGGAATGTTGCGTTGACTCTGCATTTTTCACCTTGCTGTATGTATAACTCAGGGTATAAAAGCCCCGAGAAGAATAAAGTAAATGGGCCTTGCTCAAAGAAGCTTGGCCACCCCGTGTCTCTTTCTTTATCTCTTTATCTATCTTTCTTCATTCATTGACATCGTCCATCCTGAGGATATCCCTGGACTCTGCTGAGGCTGGACCCCAGCAGGTGCATATATACAGTGGAATATTACTCAGTCATTAAAAGAAATTAAATAATGCCACTTGTGACAACATGGATGGACCTAGAGATGGTCATACCAAGTGAAGGAAGCCAAGCAGGGAAAGACAAATATCATATGATATTGTTTATATGAATAATTTAAAAAACTGATACAAATGAACATATTTACAAAACAGAAACAGAATCACAGACTTAGAAAACAAACTTACAGTTACTAAAAGGGAAAGGTAAGGGAGAGGGATAAGTTATGAGTTTGACATGAACATGTTAACACTGCTATATATAAAACAGGTAATCCACAATGACCTTATTATAGTCTGTAAAAACCTAAATGGGGAAAGAATCTGAAAAAGAATAGATATATGTATATATATATCTATTACATAGATATATACATATATCTATTATCTATATATGTATATATATAACTGGATCACTTTGCTGTACACCTCAAATTAACACAACATAATAAATCAACTATACTCCAATATAAAATTAAAAATTTTTTAATTAAAAAGTAAAAAATATGTGCTAAATTTGAAAAAAAAAAATGGTAAGATGATGAGTGAAAGTGAAAGTCACTCAGTTGTGTCTGACTCTTTGCAACCCCATGAACCATAGCCTGCCAGGCTCCACTGTCCCTGGAATTCTCCAGGCAAGAATATCAGAGTGGATTGCCATTGTCTTCCCCACGGGATCTTCCTGACCCAGGAATCGAACATGGGTCTCCTGCACTGCAGACAGTTTCTTTACCATCTGAGCCATCAGAGAAGCTGAGATGATGAGTGAGTGGTGCCAAATGGCCTTGGTTTGGAATCAGAGGAAAATGTGCCAATGGACTACCATGTCGGGTTCCCCAGGCCACTTTAGACATGGCCTGACTCTGTGTGGTTGCTGAACAACGGAGGAAAAACTAAGCTCTTGCTTTGGCCAACTGAGGCTGCCATGAGTGTAATCCACTGGACTCACAAGGCCACGTGAAACCAATGCAGGTGAAGGTGTCTTGCACTGATGTCACCTATGCAGAAAAACAGGAGTCTAGTCCTGTCTCCTTGGTCCCTAGGACTCTACCACCATGACATCATCTTCTATGAAAATGACCGGTGCACATCAGCTCATACTTAGTTTCCTCCTATTCTAGACCTTGAAATGAGCCTGATGACCAGCTAGACACTGGTCCCACCCTCCCAGGGGTACCAGCACTCTTGCTGGGTGTGGGACTGGACATCAGCCCCCAGGATGAGAAGCACTGACTGGCCTCAGGACCCCTGCCTGCCCATGCTCCACCAGAGCCACTCAGGCATGAAGGTGAGGCTGCTGCTCCAAGAATCAGCAGTGGGGGGCATAGTCACATAGTGTCGACAGGGACACACCAGGCACACACAATGCTGGCATGTTGTAGAGTGTGGCCCAGTCAGGGGCTGCCCTGTAGGAGCAGATTCCCCTGGGGAGCTGTGTGCTGTTGGCTCTGGCTCCCTCCCCAGGCCGGGCCCTGTGGGCTGCTGCTGGGTAAGTGGGAGCTTCTCTTCTCTGCTTCTGGCTTTTCACAGTGATTTCCATTGAGCTAACACTCATATTCTGTGTAATCAACTAAATACTAAATATTCAAACTCAGCAGAGAATGGAGCAGGCACCAGGAAAGGTTTTTTTTTTAATGTGAAAATATCTAGCTTTTTAAAAAAGTCATTCCATATATACATATGCAGTGCGAATAAATGTTAACAGTCTGCTTATTTTGGTAATCCATGTACCAAAATATAGATGTTTAGCATCTCAAGCCCACTCATGATTTCGACTGACTTTCATAAGCCAATTGCCTATTACTGTATATACAGAAAAGACAAATATACCAATCCTTTATTGAACAACTGTGCTAAGCTTTGCATACTTCATTTAAACAGTGCTAGGTTTTACATAAATTATCTTTTTTAATCCTTTCAACAATCCTTGGAAAGGCATTATTATCTCCATTTTACAGATGAGAAAACTGAAAATCAGAGAGCACAGGAAGATAAACTCAGATCTTTCTTTTGACTGAAAAAAGACACAATTTACAACAAAAATACCAGATCTTATGCATCCGATTAAAGTTTTGTTCTTTCAAATAGACTGTCAAGAGACTGCAAAATAGTCTTCCTTAGAAATAGCTTTGTGAACCTCAAGCATGATCTTCAGAATATTCTCATCACAGTCAAGGCTTTGTCCTGGTAGGATGAAGGTAATTTTCAATGGTCTTTCAAAGCAAAGGCTGGTTGGGCACACCGGGGGAGGGTACAGGTGGGCCATGCCTCCATAGGCATGGCCTAGCTTCATCCCTCCATATGGGTCTTTTCTGCTTCCTGACTTCAAAGTGAGCATGTGATCCAAACCTGGCCACTCTGGCCTGGCTAGCTCATCCTCCTGTTCATTATGGTTGGTCCAGAAGTGGGCATATGGACAAGGCAAATCAGACACCTTCTTTAAGATTTAGTGAATCAAATTCTAAATGACACATGTACCTCAGTGTTCATTGCAGCACTATTTACAACAGCCAGGACAAGGAAGCAACTTAGATGTCCAGTGACAGATGAATGGATAAAGAAAATGTGGTGTATATATATATACAATGGAATATTACTCAGCTGTAAGAAAGAACACATTTGAGTCCATTCTGATGAGGCAGATTATCTTCGAGCCTGTTATACAGAGTGAAGTGAGTCTGAAAGAGAAAAACAAGCATCGTATATTAAGATATTATATATGGAATCTAGAAAAATGGTACTGATGAACCTATTTGCAGGAAGAGAACAGAGACTCAGACATAGAAAACGGACTTGTGGACACAGTAGGGGAGGGAGAGAGGAGATGAATGGAAAAAGTAGCATCCACATGTATACACTGTCAGGTATAAGAAGGATGGCTGCTGAGAAGCTGTAGTGCAGCACAAGGAGCCCAGTCTGGCACTCTGTGATGACCTGGAGGGATGGGATTGGGGGAGAGGAGGCATAGGAGGGAGGGGATATGTGTGTAGTTGTGCAGTGAAAGCCAACACAACATTGCAAAAAAAACTTTTTTTTAAGTTTTCATGGATTAATATTGAAGAAAAAGTCCTCTTTTTCTGGCTGCTGTGACAAATTCCAAAAAACTTGATGGTTTTAAACAATATGAATTTAGAGGCAGTCCTTAGATGGCGGAGGAATAGGACAAGGACACCACTTTCTCCCCCACAAGTTCATCAAAAGAACATTTGAACATTGAGTAAATTCCACAAAACAACTTCTGAATGCTGGCAGAGGACATCAGGCAGCCAGAAAAGCAGCCCATTGTCTTCGAAAGGAGGTAGGAAAAAATATAAAAGATAAAAAGAGAGGCAAAAGAGGTAGGGACGGAGATCCGTCCTGGGAAGGGAGTCTTAAAATAAGAGAGACAAAGAAGAACACTACATAATGATCAAAGGATCAATCCAAGAAGCAGATATAACAATTATAAATATATATGCACCCAACATAGGAGCACTACAATAAGTAAGACAAATGCTAACAAGTATGAAAGGAAATTAACAATACCACAATAATAGTGGGAGATTTTAATACCCCACTCACACCTATGGATAGATCAACTAAACATAAAATTAACAAGGAAACACAGACTTTAAATGATACAATAGAGCAGTTAGACCTAATTGATATCTATAAGACATTTCACCCCAAAACAATGAATCTCACCTTTTTCTCAAACGCACACAGAACCTTCTCCAGGATAGATCACATCCTGGGCCATAAATCTAGCCTTGGTAAATTCAAAAAAATTGAAATCATTCCAAGCATCTTTTCTGACCACAATGCAGGAAGATTAGATCTCAATTACAGGAGAAAAACTATTAAAAATGCCAACATATGGAGGCAGAAAACAGGCTGCTGAATAACCAACAAATCATAGAAGAAATCAAAAAAGAGATTAAAATATGCATAGAAATGAATGAAAATGAAAACACAACAACCCAAAACCTGTGGGACACTGTAAAAGCAGTGCTAAGGGGAAGGTTCATAGCAACACAGGCATACCTCAAGAAACAAGAAAAAAGTCAAATAAATAACGTAACTCTACACCTAAAGCAACTAGAAAAGGAAGAAATGAAAAACACCAGGGTTAGTAGAAGGAAAGAAATCTTAAAATTAGGGCAGAAATAAATGCAAAAGAAACAAAAGAGACCATAGCAAAAATCAACAAAGCCAGAAGCTTGTTCTTTGAAAGGATAAATAAAATTGACAAACCACTAGCCAGACTCATCGAGAAACAAAGGGAGAAAAATCAAATCAATAAAATTAGAAATGAAAATGGAGAGATCACAACAGACAACACAGAAATACAAAGGATCATAAGAGAGTACTATCAGCAAATATATGCCAATAAAATGGAGAATGTGGAAGAAACGGACAAATTCTTAGAAAAGTACAACTTTCCAAAACTGAACCAGGAAGAAATAGAAAATCTTAACAGACCCATCACAAGCACGGAAATTCAGAAATATTCCAGCAAACAAAAGCCCAGGTCCAGACAGCTTCACAGCTGAATTCTACCAAAAATTTCGAGAAGAGCTAACACCTATCCTACTCAAACTCTTCCAGAAAATTGCAGAGGAAGGTAAACTTCCAAACTCATTCTATGTGACCATCATCACCCTAATACCAAAACCTGACAAAGATGCCACAAAAATAGAAAACTACAGGCCGATATCACTGATGAACATAGATGCAAAAATCCTGAACAAAATTCTAGCAATCGGAACCCAACAACACATTAAAAAGATCATACACCATGACCAAGTGGGCTTTATCCCAGGGATGCAAGGATTCTTCAATATCTGCAAATCAATCAATGTAATTCACCACATTAACAAATTGAAAAATAAAAGCCATATGATTATCTCAATAGATGCAGAGAAAGCCTTTGACAAAATTCAACATCCATTTATGATATGAGGAACATACCTCAACATAATAAAAGCAATATATGACAAATCCACAGCAAACATTATCCTCAGTGGTGAAAAATTGAAAGCATTTCCCCTAAAGTCAGGAACAAGATGAGCGTGCCCACTCTCACCGCTACTATTCAACATAGTTCTGGAAGTTTTGGCCACAGCAGTCAGAGCAGAAAAATAAATACAAGGAATCCAAATTGGAAAAGAAGAAGTAAAACTCTCATTATTTGCAGAAGACATGATCCTCTACATAGAAAGCCCTAAAGACTCCACCAGAAAATTACTAGAGCTAATCAACAAATATAGTAAAGTTGCAAGATATAAAATCAGCACACAGAAATCCCTTGCATTCCTATACACTAATAATGAGAAAATAGAAAGAGAAATAGAGGAAACAATTCCATTCACCATTGCAACTGAAAGAATAAAATACTTAGGAATATATCTACCTAAAGAAACAAAAGACCTATGTATAGAAACTATAAAACACTGGTGAAAGAAATCAAAAGGACACTAATAGATGGAGAAATATACCGTGTTCATGGATAGGAAGAATTAATATAGTGAAAACGAGTATACTACCCAAAGCAATCTACAGATTCAATGCAATCCCTATCAAGCTACCAATGCTATTTTTCAGAAAACTAGAACAAATAATTTCACAATTTGTATGGAACTACAAGAAACCTCGAATAGCCAAAGCAATCTTGAGAAAGAAGAATGGAACTGGAGGAATCAACCTGCCTGACTTCAGGCTCTACTACAAAGCCACAGTCATCAAGACAGTATGGTACTGGCACAAAGACAGAAATATAGATCAATGGAACAAAATAGAAAGCCCAGAGATAATCCACTCACCTATGGACACCTTATCTTTGACAAAGGAGGCAAGAATATACAATGGAGAAAACAATCTCTTTAACAAGTGGTGCTGGGAAAACTGGTCAACCACTTGTAAAAGAATGAAACCAGAACACTTTCTAACTCCATACACAAAAATAAACTCAAAATGGATTAAAGATCTAAATGCAAGACCAGAAACTATAAAACTCCTAGAGGAGAACACAGGCAAAACTCTCTCCGACATAAATCACAGCAGGATCCTCTATGACCCACCTCCCAGAATATTGGAAATAAAAGCAAAAATAAACGAATGGAACCTAATTAAAATTGAAAGCTTTTGCACAACAAAGGAAACTATAAGCAAGGTGAAAAGACAGCCTTCAGAATGGGAGAAAATAAAAGCAAATGAAGCATTTGACAAAGAATTAATCTCAAAAATATACAAGCAACTCCTGCAGCTCAATTCCAGAAAAATAGACGACCCAATCAAAAAAATGGGTCAAAGAACGAAACAGACATTTTTCCAAGGAAGACATACAGATGGCTAACAAACACATGAAAAGATGCTCAACATTACTCATTATCAGAGAAATGCAAATCAAAACCACAATGAGGTACCATTTCACACCAGTCAGAATGGCTGCGATCCAAAAGTCTACAAGCAATAAATGCTGGAGGGGGTGTGGAAAAAAGGGAGTTCTCTTACACTGTTGGTGGGAATGCAAACTAGTTCAGCCCTATGGAAAACAGTGTGAAGATTCCTTTAAAAACTGGAAATAGAACTGCCATATGACCCAGCAATCCCACTGCTGGGCATACACACCAAGGAAACCAGAATTTGAAAGAGACACGTATACCCTAATGTTCATCACAACACTGTTTATAATAGCCAGGACATGGAAGCAACCTAGATGTCCATCAGCAGATGAATGGATAGGAAAGCTGTGATACATATACACAATGGAATATTACTCAGCCATTAAAAAGAATACATTTGAATCAGTTCTAATGAGGTGGATGAAACTGGACCCTATTATTCAAAGTGAAGTAGGCCAGAAAGAAAAACACCAATATAGTATAATAACACATATATATGGAATTTAGAAAGATGGTAACGATAACCCTCTATGCGAGACAGCAAAAGAGACACAGATATATAGAACAGTCTTTTGGACTCTGTGGGAGAGGGCAAGGCTGGGATGATTTTGGAGAATGGCACTGAAACATGTATATTATCATATGTGAAATGAATCACCAGTCCAGGTTCGATGCATGATACAGGATGCTCGGGACTAGTGCACTGGGATGACCCAGAGGGAGGGTATGGGGAGGGAGGTGGGAGGGGGGAACACGTGTACACCCATGGTGGATTCATGTCAATGTATGGCAAAACCAATACAATATTATAAAGTAATTAGCCTCCAATTAAAATAAATAAATTTTTTAAATAAATAAATAAACAGTATGAATTTATTCTCTTGCAGGTCTGCAGCCCAGATCTCCAAAATCAGTTTCACTTAGTTATAATTAAGATGTCAGCAGAGAGACTCCCCTGACAGTCCAGTGGTTAGGACTTCTCCTTCCAGTGCAGGGGTTGTGGGTTCGATCCCTGGTCAGGGAGCTAAGATCCCACACGCCTCAGGAACAAAAAAAAAAAAACAAATTTAAAACAGAAGCAAAATTGTAACAGATTCAATATAGACTTTAAAAATGGCCCATGTCAAAAAAAAATTTTTTTTTTAAAATGGATGTCAGCAGAACTGCTTCCTTCTGAAGGTTCTAAGATAGAATCTCTCCCACCTTTTCTAGCTTCTAGACACCACTTTGTTCCTTGGCTTGTGGCCATCCCACCATCCTCAGACTTCGTCATTCTAACTTCTGCTTTGTCATCCTGTCTTCTTCTGCTTTGATCTTCTTGCCTCCCTCTTCAAAGGACCTCTGTGATGACACTGGATGCACCTGAATAATTCAGGATCATCTTCCCCTCTCAGAGCCTTTAACTTCATCACATCTGCAGAGCTCCTCACTTCCACACACAGGAAAGCCAGTCTACTGACACCAGGTTGTGACGAAGGAAGATTTAGTGTCTACTGCAGGGGCAAAGCAAGGAGAACCTGTCATTAAGGCCCCAACTCCCTGATGGCTTTCAGAAAAGGAGTTTGATGGCCGTGTGAGAAAGGGTGTAGCCAGGGGTTTGATCACAATTTGATTGGCATCAAGATGATGTTTTGAGCATCATCAGCCTACTGGTTTCAACCAGTGTAGGGTCTCTGTGCCAGAGGTCAGCAGTTTTCATCTGGCAGGGGTTTGCTTCCCATAAGAACAACTTGGCATTGTGTTGCTGGGCCTTTATCTGTATCTTTCTGGGAACTGGGAGTGGGTGATTGACTATGTAGCAGATTTATACTCTCAGTTCAGTTCAGTTCAGTCGCTCAGTCGTGTCCGACTCTTTGCGACCCCATGAATCGCACCACGCCAGGCCTCCCTGTCCATCACCAACTCCCAGAGTTTACTCAAACTCATGTCCATCAAGTCAGTGATGCCATCCAATCATCTCATCCTCTGTCGTTCCCTTCTCCTCCTGCCCCCAATCCCTCCCAGCATCAGAGTCTTTTCCAATGAGTCAACACTTCACATGAGGTGGCCAAAGTATTGGAGTTTCAGCTTTAGCATCTGTCCTTCCAATTAACACCCAGGACTGATCTCCTTTAGAATGGACTGATTGGATCTCCTTGCAGTCCAAGGGACTCTCAAGAGTCTTCTCCAACACCACAGTTCAAAAGCATCAATTCTTCGGCACTCAGCTTTCTTCACAGTCCAACTCTCACATCCATACATGACCGCTGGAAAAAACATAGCCTTGTATAGGCAGACCTTTGTTGGCCTAGTAATGTCTCTGCTTTTTAATATGCTAGAAGGCAATGGCACCCCACTCCAGTACTCTTGCCTGGAAAATCCCTTGGACGGAGGAGCCTGGTAGGCTGCAGTCCATGGGGTCGCTAAGAGTTGAACACGACTGAGTGACTTCTCTTTCACGTTTCACTTTCATGCATTGAAGAAGGAAATGGCAACCCACTCCAGTGTTCTTGCCTGGAGAATGCCAGAGATGGGGGAGCCTGGTGGGCTGCCGTCTATGGGGTCGCACAGAGTCAGGCACGACTGAATCAACTTAGCAGCAGCAGCAGCTAGGTTGGTCATAACTTTCTTTCCAAGGAGTAAGCATCTTTTAATTTCATGGCTGCAATCACAATCTGCAGTGATTTTGGAGCCCTAAAAAATAAAGTCTGACACTGTTTTCACTGTTTCCCATCTATTTGCCATGAAGTGATGGGACCAGGTGCCATGATCTTAGTTTTCTGAATGTCAAGCTTTAAGCCAACTTTTTCACTCTCCTCTTTCACTTTCATCAAGAGGGTCTTTAGTTCCTCTTCACTTTCTGCCACAAGGGTGATGTCATCTGCATATCTGAGGTTATTGATATTTCTCCCAGCAATCTTGATTCCAGCTTGTGCTTCTTCCAGCCCAGTGTTTCTCATGATGTACTCTGCATAGAAGTTAAATAAGCAGGTGACAATATATAGCCTTGATGTACTCCTTTTCCTATTTGGAACCAGTCTGTTGTTTCATGTCCAGTTCTAACTGTTGTTTCCTGACCTGCATACAGATTTCTCAAGAGGCAGGTCAGGTGGTCTGGTATTCCCATCTCTTTCAGAATTTTCCACAATTTATTGTGATCCACACAGTCAAAGGCTTTGGCATAGTCTATAAAGCAGAAATAGATGTTTTTCTGCAACTTTCTTCCTTTTTCGATGATCCAGCAGATGTTGGCAATTTGATCTCTGGTTCCTCTGCCTTTTCTAAATCCAGCTTGAACATCGGGAAGCTTATGGTTCACATATTGCTGGAGCCTGGCTTGGGGAATTTTGAGCATCACTTTACTAGCGTGTGAGATGAGTGCAATTGTGCAGTGGTAAATTCCTGGCCCAATAGCTATTCTTTGTTTCTATCGGTTCATATTTTCTATTTATTAATTTTTTAAAAAAAATATTTTATTTATTTGCTTTTGGTTGTGCTGAGTCTTTGTTGCTACTCTGGCTCTTCTCTAGTCAGTGATGAGCAGGGAGATTACTCTCTAGATGCAGTGCACAGGCTTTTCATTGCAGTGGCTCCTCTTGCTGCAGGCTTCCCTGGTGGCTCAGATGGTAAAGAATCTGCCTGCAATGTGGGAGACCTGGGTTCAATCCCTGGGTTTGGAAGATCCCCTGGAGAAGGGAATGGTTACCCACTCCAGTATTCTTGCCTGGAGACTTCCATGGACAGAGAAACCTGCTGGGCTACAGTCCATGGGGTCGAAAAGAGTTGGACATGACTGAGCAGCTTTCACTTTCACTTTCTCTTGTTGCAAACCACAGGGTCTAGAGCACAAGCTCAACAGTTGTAGCATACAGAATTAGTTGCTTCCCGGCATGTGAGATCTTCCCCACGCAGGGATCAAACCCATGTCTCCTGCATTGGCAGGCAGGTTCTTTACCAGTGAGCCATTTGGGGAGCCCCCATCCTAGGTCTTTACCCACAAAATACTAAAACATAAGTCCACATAAAGGCAATGTATTTTATTCAGAGGTAGATATAACCAAATATCTACCAACTGGTGAATAGATAAATTGTTGTGTAGCTGTACAATAGACTACTAATCACCAATAAGAAGGAAGCAAGAATATAAACAAGAATGTAGGTGGATTGCAAAATTGTGATACTGCAGAGTTCACATGTATAGGAACTTTTATCCAGAACAAAACTATGACAGAGAGCAGAGCTTCTTGGGACCCAGGTGAGGGGAGGGGACTGTCCCAAAGGGGAATCCAGGAACTTTTGTTGTAGGGGAGGGGAGTGGATGTTCTTTATCATGATGACAGTGGGTATATTATGTAGTGTATCTTTCCCAAAGCCCATCAAATTGTACTTCTGAGATTGATAAATGTGTAAACACCATATGTAAATCATCTCAATAAAACTGACTTTTAAAAAATCCTCTTCTCATGACTTCACTGGTGGTTCAGTGGTTAAGAATCCACGCTTCCAGTGCAGGGGACGCAGGTTCTTTCCCTGGTCGAGGAACTAAGATCCTGTATGCTGCTCAGCTAAAAATAAAAATAGTTTTTTTAAAATAGCCTCCTCAGAGAAAAGGATACAGCAGCCCTTCAAAACAGCAAAGCTGGTCCTTTCCTAGCATTTTGAGAGAAGGAAAGACAAAACACCCAATTTCTCCTGCAGGTCATCCTGCCTCTCTTACACAACATTGCTCTTCATTTTAATAAGTTTACATTGATCCCTCTCATTTGCAACCAGAAGAGTGCTAAGATATTTCTTGATGGAAAGAAAATTTAATTTCTTAAGGATTCAGAAGTCCAAACTACCTAGAAACGTAGTATCATAAAATCTTCTAATATCGTACTGAAATTACTTTATCCCTCCTGGAATGTTCATTTTCAGCTTGCTGTCTTCCTAATATCACTCCACACAAAAGCAAAGCAATTCACTGCCCGACTTCCACAAAGTCCATTTGAGGACTGAACTCATCAGACTGTAATGATTCCAGAAATTAAGATGTTCCAGCCAGAATGGTCTCAGTGTTCCTTCTTCTCACAGATTGCACAATTTACAGTTTAATTCTCTGTGATGACTCCATCAAAGGAACAGTACATGTAGATGAAATTATTTGAGTGTCGTCCTTGTTTGGACCATAACATTCGGACAGCTCTGTACGCTTGCAGCAGAGGGAGAGATGTCAGGATTCTCAGATTATCTCACTCCCACGGGCTCCTGATCTGTTGGTTCCTGCCTCCCAGTCCCAGGGCCAATGTGGCAGCTCCATGGAGAACATGCCCCCTGATTATTAATCCCACGTCATATGTACAGAGAACTACAGCTTTGCTGGGCAGCGAGCATTGCACAGGGACTGTCATCAGCCCACAATGTAACAACTCATTGTGGCATTACAAACCCATCCGATGCTGGGAGCTTTGTCCAAGGAGACCAGCAGCCAAACGCTGAAGTGTTTGTATCATGACAAACATCATTATGAGACAGAAAGAGCCTATTAGTCCTACCGTGTAATTTTAAACCTCAAACTGTCAAAAAGAAAAGGCCTCATCTTCTCATTTTGAGAAGCCTGTTATCATTCCAGGGTCCTTAACAGCTCATTCAGTAGCCAGTTAAGTGCCCTTTCAGAACTGACAAAGCTTCACTCTGTGCTAGTTCTAGCATCTGAAGAGTTTAGAAGCAGGAGGCTGAGCCAGACGTGAGAAAGCTCCTAGCTTTTATAAGCTTGAGTGTGAGATGCTAGGCTGTACGTGCCTTACTGTTCTGTTTTGTTTTCCCCCCAAGTTTTATTTGTTTATTTATTTTAATTTTTGGCCACACCCTGCAGAGCTTTTCCCTGATCAGGGATCGAACTCTCACCCTGCATTGGAAGGCGGAGTCTTAACCACTGGACCACTGGGGAAGCCCTCTGTCCTGTTTGTTTTTGACTAGAAAACCGAGGTTGAAAAAGAGACACAAATGTTAAGAACAGACTTTTGGATTATGTGGGAGAAGCTGAGGGTGGGATGATTTGAGAGAATAGCACTGAAACACGTGTATTACCATATGCAAAATAGATGACCAGTGCAAGTTCGATGCATGAAGCAGGGCACTCAAAACTGGTGCTCTGGGACAACCTAGAGGGGTGGGATAGAGTAGGGAGGATGGTGGGAGGGGGGTTGCAGGATGCCAGGGACACATGTGCACCCGTAGCTGATTCACATCTATGTATGGGAAAAAGGACCACAATATTGTAAAGTAATTAGCCTCCGATTAAAACTAATTAATTACAAAAAAAAAAAAACCCGAGGCTGATAACAAGAGGTGTGCCTGTTTCTGCATGTTGTTGTTGTTGTTCATTTACTAAGTTGTGTCTGACTCTTTGCAACCCCACTGACTATAACCTACCAGGCTTCTCTGTCCATGGGACTTTCCAGGCAAGAATACTGGATGGGTTGCCATTTCCTCCTCCACTATTTGTATATGTGACTGTAAGTGTGCACACAGTGGGATTTGAGGGTCTGCATGAGTCTCTGAGAATTTGGGAATGAATGTCTATGCCGGCTCATCTGGAGACTTTTCTGTGAGTGTTGCCAGTCGTGGAGTACAAGAGCATCCTTCCCAGCCTGGGCCGTGCAGTTGGCTGCTCCGTCTCCACGTGGGCATCTGCTTGGCTCCGACCCACAGCCTAGGAGTCCTGATGATGGAAAGAAAAGTGCTCTGAGCAACAGACCTGAGCTGTAATTGATTAGATGTTCAGCGTTAGGCTGGGCTTTCCAGGTGGTAAAGAATCCACCCGCCAATGCAGGAGATGCAGGAAGCACGGGGTTTGACCCCTGAGTTGGAAAGATCCCCTGGAGGAGGAAATGGCAACCCACTCCAGCATTCTTGCCTGGAGAATCCCATGGACAGAGGAGCTTGATGGGCTTCAGTCCACGGGGTCACAAAGAGTGGGACATGACTAAGCGACTGAGCACGTTAGGGTTAGGCAGGTTTCTCTGCCTCTCTGATGTATCTCTATTTCCTTATCAGTGAAATGAAATGAAGGCTAATTCATGGGCTTCAGGAGCAGACTCCTGCTGGAGCACTTTGCCAGCGTGTGTGTTATATAATAACAATGGAATAGTGTCGTGTTGTGTAGGAAAAGTTTCTTGTCTCAGTTCCAGTTCTCCCAGAGGTAGATTGTGAGACAAGAATTTGAGGTCAAGTGGTTTACTGAGGGTGTGAAGGAGAATAAGGAGGAGAGACAGGGAAGGGAAGTCACCGAATGAAGTGTGTATTATCAACCAGCTACTATTTTGGGGACAGTGCTTTGCCCCCATAGGGCCACCCTGGGAAACAGTGCAGAATATACTCCTTTGGGATACCCTCAGCCACGTCTGAGGGTGCTGATGGGGTCACGCATGAGGTTGTGGGTCACTGGCAAGGAGCTGCTGGAGGACAGTGAGTTTTTCTCAGCATTTGCAGCCTGACGTAGACAAGGTCCAAGAGCCACAGACCAAGCCAGTAGATTCTGGCTAGCTCCCTCTCGCTGACCCCGAGAACTGAGGTCTCAGAGCCAGGGTGGGGCAGCATCTGGTTTCAGGTGCAAGACTATATTTCACAGCAAAGACCTAAATTATGGGCAGACTTGGATTCCAAAACAGGAAAATAAATGGCAATTCCAGGACTTCCCTGGTGGCTCAGTGGTATAGAATCTGCCCTTGCTATGCAAGGGACTCGGGTTCCAACTCTGGTCCAGGAAGATCCCAGATGCCTCGGGGCAAGCAAGCTGGTGCTCCACAACTACAGAAGCCCGCCCGCCCTAGGGCCTGTGCTCTGCAAGGAAAGAAGCCACCACCAGGAGAAGACCCTGCACACTGCAACTAGAGAATAGCCCCCACTAGCCACAGGTAGAGAAAAGCCCTCATCGCAACTAAGACCCAGCACATCCAAAAATAAATAAATAATTTTCTAAAAAAAAGGAGTCAGCTGAGCACCTCATCTTTCACCACACTAGCCCTCCTCCATCTTTCCACTCACACCACCTTGACTTTCCCTGTATCCTTCAAGTTCGCCTGGGACACCTTCCTGCCTCTCCTTGCACTTAATTCCGGCTCGTGCCTCAGAGGGCTGCTCAGGTGTGGTCTTCCCAGGATGCCTGCTTTGAGCTCCCTGAGCATCACATCTCCCTACCTTGGACCCACGCCACTTCTTCACGTCCTGCTCCTTCAGGATGCTTCCAGGGGAACGTCCACACTTGTCTGATGGATGACATGTCGGTCCCTTCCAGTGCATCTCCCCCCTTAGACTGGAATTCCAACATAGCGGGACCACAGAGCCCCAGAGCCCAGCACCACGTCTGGAGCATAACAGAATCTCGATAATACTCATTGTGTGACTTCACACAAAGGGGTTTGAAATAACAGTGTGAACGGCGAAGAGGCTAGAAGAAGAGCGATAGTGAAGGGAGCAAACGTAGGACCAGATGCTCTCCTTGGCTCCCCTTCATCCACCCTCTGGGCCTCTCCACCCCCATTCTGTGTCCTTCCACAGCCAGGAGACGCAGCCCATGCTGATAGTTCCACAGCCCATCTGGCTGCAGTGCGATCACTCTGCCCAGGGCTCTGAGGATGCACCTGGTACACTCAGTGACGAAGCGGCTCCAAATCGTACCCAGGCCCTGTGTCCACCCCTCCTCTCCCTCTCCCCGTCCTGGAGGGGAGTTTGCCACATTCCACTGCCATCTGCTTGGGTGCAGCTCACCAGGCTCCCCCAGGCAGGAAGCAGTGGTCCCTGGGCCTCCGTGGAACCGGCAGCCAGGGTAGGTGGGCAGAAGGCAAATGCGATGGCCTGGGGTTGGAAACATGATCCCAGCTGCTGAGTCCCGTGGAGGACACGGGAGGTGAGCCGGGAGTCTCCATGGAAGGCAGGAAGAGGGAATTGGACCAGCTCTGGGGAAAACGGCCAACACTGAAAACTGTCACAAGCAATGAGGGATGGTGTCCTGCTGGCATGGGGGTGTCTTGAATCCAGAGGGTGAGAGGATGAAGGGATGTCCCTGGTGATCCTGGTGGTCCAAGACTCATTGCTTCCAATGCAGGGGACCTGGCTTCGATCCCTGCTTGGAGAACTAGATCCCACATGCGGAAACTAAAAATCCACATGCTGCAGATAAGACCCAGAACCTCCAAATAAATGTATATATTTTTTAAAAAGAAAGAATGAATCAAGCTAGGACAAGGTGAGGTGTCTGGCTCAAAACCCCAGAGGCCAGGCTGACTAGAAAAAAGGGGACTTGTGACTTTGTTAATGTCCATTAGCAGAACCCTGGGTGGGGTGCTGGATGGCAAGCCACAGTTCAGAGGGCAGCAAGAGAAGGTGAAACAGAGAACTCTACTCCTCCCAGCTTTCCCTGGTAGCTCAGCTGGTAAAGAATCTGCCTGCGATGCAGGAGACCTAAGCTCGATCCCTGGGTCGGGAAGATCCCCTAGAGGAGGAAATGGCTACCCACTCCAGTATTCTTGCCTAGAGAATCCCATGGACAGAGGAGCCTGGCAAGCTACAGTCCATGGGGTCGCACAGAGTCAGACAAGACTGAGTGACTAACACTTCACTTCACACAATATTCTGGCATGTACTTGAACCAACGCTCAAAAGCTTTATTTTTAAAGATGTTGTTTGCCTGCCAATAGCGTAGGAATGTTCCATTTTCTCCAGCCCCTGTTACCCTGGTATGACATCTTAAAACTCAAAAACTGTTACTTGTTGATATGAATATCAATTTCATTTTAGCTTGATTTGAACCGAGAAGCAAAAAAATCAGGAGGCCTATTTGTTCAGGTTTCTTCAGGGAGAAGAATGAAACTATTAGAAGACAAATTGCATGCAGCTTATGGGCTCTTTGAGTCGCTATTGTTTGCAGGAATTTTTTTTTTTTCAAGTATGACTTTTCATTCATTTCACAACAAATAACAGAATTATAAGAAACTAATTTGAAATGATGGCTTGTTTCTACCCCAAAAATCTGAATACAAAGGAACCAATGGGAACCACAAATATCAGGGTGCCAAGCTTTTAAGAATATTTTAGGTTTGCAAATAATTACTAGTATGCTTACAATTTCAACAATATATTTTTATTCTGATCAAGAATATCCTTTTCCAGGAGGCTTCCAGTGTGCTCATCTCCTGCTGCAAACCTGGGATTCTGGAATCAGGCCACTTCCTGTCTGTCTTTACAGGACCCTGAGCTGCACTCTAAGAAATTCCTGGCTCTCCCCTGCATCCTGACCATCACGTGGCCACAAAAATTGGTAATGTTATTGTTTTGCCTGTTCAAATGTTTAATGACACAGATCCTTTCAGTTTCCTGATGTGGGTGAAGGGTGGAGCCCAGTGATGATTTCTTCTTCAAGAAATGTACATCCTAGTTCCCACACAAGGGTGAGACCCCCGTCCAATGATGAGAGACCCTGCATGTGTGTGACCTGTGCCTGACGGGAGACCAGCCCTAAACTAGTCTGAACTTGATCAAGTTCTGTCTACATGGTAGGTTTAGACCTCTCCAAGTCCTGTCTACACTGATTATGTTTAATGAGAACGTGCGCTTTCTGCAGTGAGGACATTTAGGCCTGACTGTTCTGTCTGCACTGGGACATGGGGACCCGGGTGCAGGCCTGGTCTGGTCTCTGTCTGGGAAACTCCGTGCCTGTGTCTGAGCGTCAGCACTCAGATGTCTGAGCTCTGGGGCTGGGTGGGCTTCTCTGGGAACCGTGCTCTCCTCTGAGTGGGCTTCCCTGGCCCTCCCGGGGGTCAGTGCTGCAGTTGGGCTCCTAGTCTGTCCCCTGCTGGGTTCACCTTCCTGGGGCTCCTGGAGACCCCTCAGGTGGGCTACCTGGTAATCATTCCAACTTTCCAGCACATTCAGGTTGAGTAGGGAGGCAGGTTCACCTGGTGAACTAATTCCAGGGCACAGGGATCAGGCAAAAAGCAACAGGTGAGGTTGCCGCTGTGACCTCCCAGTCAACTCTCTCCTCTGAAGAGAACAGAGCTGCCCCTCATCTTTCAGGCCAGCTCTCTTGTGTTTTCTCAACACCCTAGCGGGACAAGAAAGACAGAGCCTGCCAGAACCAAGGTACTATGTTCAACTCTAGCATGAGCTTTCAAACCAGCAAAAAATCATATGGTACCAAGGTGAAAACAGGAGGGGCCTGACTTCTCAGGGACAATTGAGGGGAGACGAGACCAACCCTAGACTTCTTTCTAGGGTCTCCAGAGGTCCCAGGGACCTGGCTTGTTCATACATTGAGGGCCCATTGAGGGCCCACAGCCATGGTGTCCTGACCGAGGGCTCGTGTGACCCCAGGTGCGTGTCTGGGGACTGTGTGAGTCTCACCCCATCTGCATGGGCCAGGGTCACGTGTACAGGGAGACCATACACATACAAAGCTAAGGAAAAGGGAAGAATACATGAGAGCTGCTCTTGTGTTTGGACTTCCCTGATAGCTCAGTTGGTAAAGACTCCACCTGCAACGCAGGAGACCCCCGTTCAATTTCTGGGTTGGGAAGATCCACTGGAGAAGGGAAAGGCTACCCGCTCCAGTATTCTGACCTGGAGAATTCCACGCACTGTATAGTCTATGGGATCACAAAGAGTCAGATACAACTGAGTGACTTTCACGTCACTCACTTTTGTTGAGGAATTTATGCTTTAGAGTATTCACTTTATACAGGCCCATGCCTGTTTGCCTCTTTACCCATGTGAGGTTCACCCTCCCTGGGGCTCCTAGAGACGCCTCAGGTGGCTACCTAGTAATTATTCCAATTTTCCAACACGAACATGGCAAGAAGGAAGGCAGATTTACCTGGTGAGTTGATTGCAGGCACATGGATCAGGCAAAAGGCCAATGGGCAGCAGGTGAGGTTGCTGCTGTCCTTCCAGTTGATCATCCCTACTCAGCAGAGACCAGACCTGCCCCTCGTCTCCCAACCCTGCGTCTGGTGTGTTTTCTCAACACCTCAGTGGAACAAGAAAGGACCGAGCCTGGCAGAACCAAGGGAGTGTGTTCAACATTATCATGACAGCTGTAAAAACTGCTAATATCACACAGAACCAAAGGGAAGAGAGGAAGACTTCTCTGGGACAAGTGTGGGGAGAGGAGACAGACCCTGCAGTTCTTTCTGACATCCTAGGAAGTTACAGGAACCCACTTGTTTCCACCTTAGGGGCCCAAGCAGCAGAGACACCATGCCCTACCCAAGGGTCGTGGGACCAGGTGCAGGATCTGGGGAGGTGGTGTCATCTTGGAGACTGTAGAAGTGTGTCCCCAGGTGCTGGGGTTTATGTGGGTCTCAGCCCATCCACATGGGTCAGGATCCTGTGTACACAGAGACCACACATCTGCTCTTTGCCTGCAGTGTGTCTTGTCCCCTCGGAGATTCCCAACGTCTGAAGTGAGGGTGTTGCCCTGGTTAACCTGTGGTCCTTTTCCTTCACCCTGTGGCATGCACTTGAGTGGCTTGCTTCTCTGTGTACTGCTGAGTGAAACCCTTTGGAGGCGTCATATTAACATAGCATATCACATATACATCGCCTGCACTCTTCATTCTTTGTAGATCTTTTTGATGGTGGGCATTGTGACCAGTGTGAGGTGACACCTTTTTGTAGTTTTGACTGGCATTGATTCAGTAATTACTGATGTGGAGTATCTTTCCATGTGCTTTTATTATTTTACACCTTGTGAGTACAATTTGCCTTAGGAGTTCCACTACATTGTCCTTTTATTTAGACCTTTAATCTATTTGCAGTTTATTTTTGTGTTTGGTGTTAAGTTGTAGTCTAATTTCATTCTCATTTTCATGCTAAGGAACCTGCCTGGTGCCCTCCACCATGGCTGCTCCCAATTTCCATTCCCAGCATCCATGTGGGAGGTTCTCTTTTCTCTATACCCTCCCCAGGATTTACTGTTTGTAGAGTTTCTATCTATGGCCATTGTGACTGGTGTGAGGTGATAAAGCTCGTTGAAGTTTCGATTTGTATTTCTCTCATATTTAGTGATGTTGACATCTTTTCATGTGATTTTCTAAAACAATGTGAGTTAAACTTACTTATTCAGATTGGCTTCTTGAATGCCTGCCATATTTTGGATATTTTCCTATGACCTGGCCTAGGACATTTCTTGAAAAGGGTGTCTTTTACTTACAGTCCCCCAGACCTTTTGACGGGGAAGGCAATGGCACCCCACTCCAGTGCTCTTGCCTGGAAAATCCCATGGACGAAGGAGCCTGGCAGGCTGCAGTCCGTGGGGTCGCGAAGAGTCGGACACAACTGAGCAACTTCACATTGACTTTTCACTTTCATGCATTGGAGAAGGAAATGGCAACCCACTCCAGTGTTCTCACCTGGAGAACCCCAGGGACGGGGGAGCCTGGTGGGCTGTCTATGGGGTCGCACAGAGTCGGACACGACTGAAGTGACTTAGCAGCAGACCTTTTGAATGTTAAAGTGTCCAGTAGCATCGATTTTAAAGTTGTTGTTATGATAAATTGCCACAAGGTGGCAGATGTCTTTATGCCCAAGTCTGGTTACTGGGGGAACCAGAGCCTTGGGGAAAGTCCTGTTTCTGGATTGTGAGAGTGGAAAGTGCCAGAAGAAGCACTTAAAGCTTGTGTCCCATTCTTCTTCCTTCCTCACCCCTGTCCCCTGGACACATCCCAGTTCCTGCAACACCACTCTGGGGAGAGTGCTCTCATCCGTAGGTGGAGGACCCTAAGGAAGGAGGTTGGGAGGTGGGAACCCCACCACCAGGAGACATGGAGCCTACAGGGCTTTCCAAAGCTCTTCCAGCCCAGAGCCTCCACATCCTTTGGGTGCAGTAGGCGTAGTTTCACTCCAGGAGGACCTGCTTGGATCTGGAGGTTGTGGGCCCGTGTAGAGGGGAGCAGGCATGCCAGGTCCATGGGGCAGGGCTCATTGGCTGGTACATCCTCCCCAGCTCCATCAGCCCCGTGAGAGTCCATCCTTGGGAACCAAGTCTGCCCAGGCTTCAGGGGGGATGTGACAGCAGCCCAGGGCACCAAGGCCTGAGGGGAACAGAGCTGGCATTCACTCTGTAATTTGCATCTTGTGTTGGTGTACAGGTGACTTACTATGCTGTAGGGTGTGTTTGTTTTTGCTTTCAGTGTTAGGTGGACAGCAATATGATTCACTTACGCATAGGTGTGTACACATCCTTTTTTTGGTTCTCTTCCCATATAATTTATTATGCAGTGTTGATTAGGAGTCCTCGTTGATTGTTTATAAAGAGTAGTGTGTGTATGTTCATCTCCACCTGCTCATTTCTCACTGCCCACCTCCTTTCCCTTTTGGTAACCATAAGGTTCTTTACTGTGTTGCAAGGCCATTTCTGTTTGGTAAAGAAGTTCATTTGTATCCATTTGTAGAATCCACCACTAAGTGATATCATATGATACTTGTCTTTGTCTCACTTCATTTACTATGATCGTCTCCACTTCCTTATTGCTGGATGTGGTGTGATGTCACCCTTTTATGTCTGAGTAATAATGCGCTGTGAGTGTGCACCCATCTTGTTTACCCATCCATCTGTCCTTATCCACTTAGGTTGCTTCCAAGTCTCGGCTATTGTACATAGTGCTCCCATGAACGTTGGGGAGCACCTGTCTTTTAAAATTATGGTTTTCTCTGGATCTATGCCCAGTAATGGGGTCGCTGGTCCTATGGTGCTTCTCTGTTTAGTTTTTAATGAACCTTTGTCCTGTTCTCCTTCGTCTATTTCATGACTTTTATTCCTACCAACAGGGAGGACAGTTCATTTTTCTACATACCCTCCTAAGCATTTATTGTTGTAGATATTTTACTTCTGATTTACAGTTCTGAGCATCTTTTATGTGCTTCAGGGCCATCTCTATGTCTTCTTTGCAGAAATGTCCATTTAAATCTTGTTCCACTACTTGATTGGGGTTTTCTTTGATGTTGAGATGCATAAGCTGTTTGTGTGTTTTGGAGATAAATTCCTTGTGGATGTCTTTGTTTGCAAATATTAGTTCCATTATGAGGGTTGCCTTTTTGTTTTGTTTATGGTTTCCTCTGCTGTTACACTTTTAAGGGTAATTAGGTCCCATTTATTTTGTTTGTTTTATTTTTCATGATTCTAAGAGGTGGGTCAGAAAAGAACTTGCTGCATTTTATGTCAAAGTGTGTTCTGCTCTTTTCCTCAAGAGTTTAATTGTATCCATCCTGTTATTTAGATCTTTAATCTATTTGGAGTTTATTTTTGTATATCCATCAGGGAGTATTCTAATTGCATTCTCATTATCATTTCTTTAAAAATCTGCACACCATTCTCCATAGTGGCTGTTACTAATTTACCTTTTCACTAACAGTGTAGGAGGGTTCCCTTTCTTCCACACTTTTTCTAGCATTTATTGTTTGTCAACTTTTGGATAATGGTGATTGTGAATCACGTGAGGAAATACCTCACTGGAGTTTTGATTTGATTTTCTCTAACATTTAGCGATGGCGACATCTTTTAATGTGATTTTTTTAAAGAGTGTGAGTTAAACTTACCACCTGAAATTGGCCACTTGAACACTTGCCTTGTTTTAAATTCTTTTTCGATGACAACCCCTAGGACATTTCTCCAGGGCAGGTGTTTTTTTTAACTTACAGCCCCTTGATTCTTGTGAATGTTAAACGCCCAGCACCATGGCTTTACATATTGTTACAGAAAAAGGCCACAAAGGAGCAACACTTCTTTAAGCCTCACTCTTTTTTATTTTCCTGTAATGTCCTGTTATTTTATATTGGAATATAGTTGAGGAATATTGCATTGTGTATATGTACCCCATCTTCTGTGTGTATTCTTCTGGTCTTCTACAATTAGCTTGCTTCCTTGTCTTGGTTAGTGGGACCGAGATCGAGGGCTACCCATGTCCTTTAATTTTTAGGTTTTCTCTGGATTTTTTTCCTAGGTACTGGATTGTTGGGTCCTAAGGAACTTCTGTATCATTTTTCAAATGAACCTCCTCACTGCTCTCCCCGTTGGATGTTCCTATGTACCTGGTGAAGAACAGTGCAGGAGAGTTTCCTTGTCTGCTCACCCTCTCCAGCACTTCTGTTTGTAGAGTGTCTGACGATGGCTGTTCTGACCAGTGTGATGTGATACCTCACTGTAGTTTAGATTTCCTTTTCTCTAATATTTAGCAATGTTGACATCTTTTCGTGTGATTTTTTTTAAGGGTGTTTTTGTTTTGTTTTTTTAAACTTACCGCTTGGAATTGGCTTCATTAATGCCTGCCTTGTTTTAAATTCTTTTTCGATGACCACTCGTAAGACATTGCTCGAGCCTATGTGTTTTTTCTTACGGAGCTTGATACCTTGTGCATATTAAATGCCCAGCAGCACAACTCTTGGGCTTCCCTGGTGGCTCAGACAGTAAAGAATCCACCTGCAATGTGGGAGACCTGGGTTCGATCCCTGGGTTGGGAAGATCCCCTGGAAAGGGTATAGCAATCCACTTCAGCATTCTTGCCAGCTGAATTCCACTGGCAGAGGAGCCTCGTGGGGTCACAACGAATTGGGCACAGTTGAGTGACTAAGCACAACAGCACAGCTCTTCAAGGTGTAATTACAGACAATGGCCACAAGGCGGCAGCACTTCTTCATGCCACACTTTTTTTTTTTTTCCCTTGTTATTTTATATTGGAATAGAGTCGATTTCTGATGTGGTATTTGTTTCCGGTGTACAGGAATTCAACTTAGTCATATATAGATGTTTATCTATTCTCTTTCGGGTTGCTTTTTGCATATAGGTGATTACAGTGTGTTCAATAAACTTCCCTCTGCTTTTCAGTAGTTAATTTTTGATCATTTCATGTATATGTTGGAGAAGGCAATGGCACACCACTCCAGTACTTTTGCCTGGAAAATCCCATGGATGGAGGAGCCTAGTAGGCTGCAGTCCATGGGGTCACCAAGAGTTGGACACGACTGAGCGACTTCACTTTCACTTTTCACTTTTATGCATTGGAGAAGGAAATGGCAACCCACTCCAGTGTTCTTGCATGGAGAATCCCAGGGACGGGGGAGCCTGGTGGGCTGCCGTCTATGGGGTTGCAAAGAGTCAGTCACGACTGAAGTGACTTAGCAGCAGCAGCAGCAACATATATATGTTAACTCCAAACTCCTAATTTCTTGCGCCTTCTTTCTCGCCTCCAGTTTCTTGGAGGCTCTGCAGAGGGCAAAGGCACTCTAGATTCTTTGTGGAGACACCTGTCTGCCACATGCTCCTAGTTCCCTCAGCCCCAGGACACTCCAGCCTTGGGACCCAGGCAGGCACCGGGGTCTCTAGGAAAAAAGTTCGTTTGGGTCCAATTTTAGATTACACCTAGAAGTGATATCATATGATGCTTGTCTGTCTCTGTCTCCCTTACTTCACTTGGAATGATCATCTCTACTTTCTTTCCTGTGGCTGAACTTGGCATCATTTTCTCCTTCTTTATGGTTGAGAAATACCACATTGTGTCCATGTACTCCATCGTCTGTATCCATTCATCTGTATTTTCTACAATTAGCTTATCTCCCAGACTTGGCTATTGTATCTTGTGAGCCAAAATTGTAGGGGTGTCTTGTGCATTTTTTTACTTTCTCTGGATTTATGTCCAAGCGTGGGATTGTTGGGTCCTAAGGTAATTCTGTGTGTTATTTTTCAAATGACTCTCCATACTGTTCTCCCTACTGAATGGACCTATGTACATTGTGATCAACAGTGCAGGAGGGCTTCCTTGTCTCTACACCCTCTCCAGCATTTATTCTTTTCTAGATAATTTTACTTATTCATTTGTCTTTGGTTGCACTGGGCCTCGGTTGCAGAAATCCAGCTCTCTCTATCTGCAGTGAGCGGGGCTACTCTCTAGTTTCACTGTAGAATCAGGCTCCTCCTTGTGGTGGCTTCTGGCTGCAGAACGCGGGCTCTGGAGCACCAGGCTTCAGGAGTCGCGGAGGGAGGCCTCAGCAGTTGTAGTCCGGGGGCTCTAGAGGGCAGGCTCCGCAGTTGTGGCACATGGGGGCTTAGTGGCCCCACTGATGTGGAATCTCCTGAGACCAAGGTTCCAATCCACGTCTCCTGCATTGCCAGGCACATTCTTCACACTGCACCACCAGGGACGTCCTAGCATTTATTCTTTAAGATGTTTTGAGATGACCATTCTGACCAATGTGACTGCTTAGCTCCTTGGACTTTGATTTGTGTTTTTCTAACAATTAGTGATGCTGAGCACAGTGTCACGTTCCTAAGTGCAGTCTGTAGGCCTTTCTCAGAGAAATAACCATTTCAACCTTTGGCCCATTTTGTTCTTGGTTGTATGTATCGTTGATATTAAGTTGTATGTTTTGGAGATGAATCCCTTGTGGATATCTTCTTTGGCAATTTTTTTTTCCTATTCTGAGGATTGTCCTTGTCTTTCCTTGAGGATTTGCTTTAGGTTTGCAAATGCTTTTAATTCAGTCCCAGTTTCTGATTTGTGGTTTATTTTTCATTATTCTAAGAGATGGATCCATAAAGACTTGCTGCATTTTATGTAAAATTGTGTGTTGTTTATATTTTCTCAAGGATTTCATAGTATCCATCATTACATTTTGATATTTATACTCTATGGGGTTTATTTTGTGTTTGGTGTTAGGATGTTTTCTAATTTCATTCTCATTTTCATGGTTGAAGGAATCCTCACGGTGTCCTCCAGAGTGGCTGTTACACATTTACATCCCAAGCATCAGTGGAGGAGGGATTCCTTGTCTGCACACCCTCTCTGCACTTATTGTTTGTAGGGTATTTGGCAATGGCCATTCTGAACAGTGTGATGTGATACTTCATTGTAGCTTAGAATTGCATTTCACTAATGTGTACTGAACTGAAATGAACTGAATGTGTAGTGATGTTGACATCTTGTGATTTTTTTTTTAAAGAGGGTGAATTAAACTTACATCTTGAAATTGGCTTCTTAAACGCTTGCCTTGTTTTGGATTCTTTTTTGATGACAACCCAAAGGACATTTCAGGAAGGCGGGTGTTTTTTACGTACAGCCCCTGGATCCCTGTGAATGTTTAATTCCCACAGCACAGCTCTGCATGTTATTACAGAAAATGGCCACAAGGTGGCAGCACTACTTCATGCCACATTTTTGTTTTCCCTGTATATTTCTTGTTATTTTCTATTGGCTTAGAGTGGATTTCTGATTTTGTGTTTGTTATAGGTGTACAGGAACTCGATTCAGTTGCACATAGACGTTTATCTATTCTCTTTAGGGTTTTTCCCATATAGGTGATTACAGTATGTTCAATCAACTTTCCTAAGCTATTCAGTAGGTACTTTTTATCATCTATTTGATATATATTAGTATGTGTATGTTAATTCAGTCTCTTAATTTCTCCTGCCTGTATCTGGAGTCTGGGGACTCTCCAGAGGCAACAAGCATTCCAGGTCCATTTTGGAGACACACTGCCTGCTACATGCTCCCAGCTGTCTCAGCCCCAGGCCACTCCAGCCTTGGGAACCACACCAGTCAGGCTCCAGGGATGTGACACCAGCCCAGCTCAGTATGTCCTGAGGGTAACAGAGTCAGTATTTCTTTTTAATTTTTTCTGTTTCCATCCCATTATTTGAACTGGAGCATACAATGAATTACAATCCTGTTGGTGTTTTGTTTTTTCCTTTTTCTTCTACCATAGATTGTTTCACACCGACATAGGTGTATATATATTTGCTGGGGTTTTTTTCTTTATAGGTTAATATAATGTGGAGTAAGTTTCCTTGTGATACACGGTGGGCCTTGGTCACTTACTTTATCAATAGTAGTGTGCATATATTAGACAGAATATCATCTGTCCATGCCACACATCTTTATATCTTCATGACCAGAAGTTTCTTTTCTAAGTCTGTGAGCCTGTGTCTCAGGCAATAAGTTCATCTGCATCCATTTTTATACCTAGAAGAGACACCATACTGTGACCTTCCAGATGTTCAAGCTGGATTTAGAAAAGGCAGAGGAGCCAGAGATCAAATTGCCAACATCCACTGGATCATCGAAAAAGCAAGAGAGTTCCAGAAAAACATCCACTTCTGCTTTATTGACTATCCCAAGGCCTTTGACTGTGTGGATCACAACAAACTGTGGATAATTCTTAAAGAAATGAGAATACCAAATCACCTGACCTGCCTCCTGAGAAATCTGTATTCAGGTCAAGAAATAATAGTTAGAATTGGACATAGAACAACAGACTGGTTCCAAATCGGGAAAGGAGTACGTCAAGGCTGTATATTGTCACCCTGCTTATTTAACTTATATGCAGAGTATATCATGAGAAACGCTGGGCTGGATGAAGCACCGGCTGGAATCAAGATTCCCGGGAGAAATATCAATAACCTCAGATATGCAGATGACACCACCCTTATGGCAGAAAGCAAAGAAGAACTAAAGAGCCTCTTGATGAAAGTGAAAGAGGAGAGTGAAAAAGTTGGCTTAAAACTCAACATTCAGAAAACTAAAATGATGGCAGCTGGTCCCATCACTTCATGGCAAATAGATGGGGAAACAATGGAAACAGTGGGAGACTATTTTGCGGGGCTCCAAAATCACTGCAGATGGTGACTGCAGCCATGAAATTAAAAGATACTTGCTCCTTGGAAGAAATGCTATGACCAACCTAGACAGTATGTTAAAAAGCAGCGACATTACTTTGCCAACAAAGGTCCGTCTAGTCAAAGCTATGGTTTTTCCAGTAGTCATGTATGGATGTGAGATTTGGACTATAAAGAAAGCTGAGGGCTGAAGAATTGATGCTTTTGAACTGTGGTGTTGAAGAAGACTCTTGAGAGTTCCTTGGACTCCAAGGAGATCAAACCAGTCAATCTTAAGGAAAGTCAATCCTGAATACTCACTGGAAGGACTGATGCTGAAGCTCCAGGATTTTGGTCATCTGATGCAAACAGTCAACTCCTTGGAAAAGACCCTGATGCTGGGAAAGATTGAAGGCGAGAGGAGAAGGGAACAACGGAGGATGAGATGGCTGGATGACATCACCGGATTTATGGACATGAGTTTGAGTAAACTCCAGGAGTTGGTGATAGACAGGGAAGCCTGGTGTGCTGCAGTCCATGGGGTCACAAACAGTTGGACATGACTGAGCAACTGAACTGAACTGATATCATATGATACTTGTCTTTCCTTGTCTCCCTCACTTCACTTGGAATGATCGTCTCTACTTTCTTTCCTGGAGCTGGACTTGGCATTATTTCCTACTTCTTTATGGTTGAGAAATATTCCGCTGTGTACATGGACCCCATTGTCTGTATCCATTCGTCTGTGCTTCTACAGTTAGCTTGCTTTCCTGTCCTGGCTGTTGTACCTAGTGGGGCCGAAATTGCAGGGCTACCCATCTCCATTAAAATTTTGGTTGTATCCACCTGGCTGCCTCATGTCCTGACTCCAGCCCAGTCCAGTCATGAGGCACAAGCCTGCTCAGGCTCCAGGAATGGGAGAGCAGCCCAACTCAGGGAGGTAGTGGGGGATAAAACAGGCAGTGCTTTCTATTCCTTTTCTTTAGTTTCACGTCTGTGCTGTCTGGAGTAGAGTCAATTTGCAGTTTTGTGCTTGTCTTCTGGGTACAGCCACCTGATTCAGTTATGACATATACAGACAGCCTATCTGTTCTTTTTTGGATTCTGTTGCCATAGAGGTTATGGCAGAAAGTCAAGCAAAGTACCCTGTGCTGAACCATCAGGTCCTTCCTGACTGTCTACTAGAGATACAGATTTCTATGCATATTTCGAAGGAAGGAAGGAAAGAGGCAATCCTTCTGGATTACCTATTATAGATAGAGACTTCTGTGTATATCTTAGCCCTTAGTCCTAATTCATCCTTGCTCTTTCACTTTTTCTTGGAAACTTCTGATTCTGTTTGAATTCTCAGTCACTTTTTTTGTTGTAAATTTATTCCTTTGTTTTTCTTTTTTGCCTACAAGGGACATCATATTCTATTGTCTTTCTCTGTGCGACTGACTTCACTTAGTCTATGACCCTCCAAGGTCGATTCTTGTGACAATTAGTGGCACAATTTCAGTGGCCATTTTTCATGACTGAGTAATAGTCCATTGTATGTATGTACACATCTTCTTTAACCTTTGATCCATTGGCTGACATCTGGCTGGTTCTGTGCCTTGGCTCTGTAGCGAATGATGGGGTGCCTGTGTCTTTTTCACTGGCAGTTTTCTTAGGATACAGTCCCAGGTGTGGGTATGTCAGGCCACGGGCTGAACCCTTTTGAGACTTCAGTTTCTGCCCTGAGGAGACTGTCCTTTCTAGGGGCTGTTTCCAGTGTCCATTCACGCTGACCGCATAGGGGGGTTTCCTCTCCGCCTGGCTCTCTCCCCTGTTTATTGTTTGTAGACTTGTGAGGATGACCATTCTGACAGGTGGGAACTGATTTCTTGGTGTCTTTTAGATTGGCATTCCTCCTGGAATAATTAGGAATGTTGAGCATCTTGTCCTGTGGCATTTGGGGTTTTTCTTCCTTTTTTCTTTTACATGAATGATGTGAGGAAAATTTACCTGGCTTCTTGAAAGTTGGTTGTGTTTGGAATTTCTTTCTGCAATACCCAACCCAGGATGTTTCCTGAGGGCAACTGTCATTAACAGCCCCACAGGCCTTGCGAATTGGAGGTGCCAATAAGCACCAATGATTAAGCTGTAGTTATAGGAAATGTGTTGACTCATTGGAAAAGACCCTGATGCTGGAAGGGATTGGGGGCAGGAGGAGAAGGGGACGACCAAGGATGAGATGGCTGGATGGCATCACGGACTCGGACGCGACTCTGAATGAACTCCGGGAGTTGGTAATGGACAGGGAGGCCTGGCGTGCTGCGATTCATGGGGTTGCAAAGAGTCGGACATGACTGAGCGACTGAACTGAACTGAACTGATACGAAATGTCCACAAGGCGGCAGGACTTCTTCATGTCCAACTCAGGTTCCTCCAGAACCAGGGCCTTAGGGAAAAGTCAACTTCCTGGGCTGTGAATTAGAGTGGAGTGTTCCTGAGCAAATACCCAAGGCCTTGAGTCTCATTACTTCTTCCTCCTAAAGCTTTACCGCTCCCCTCCAGACCCATCATAGTAGGGCACGACTCCCTGCTGAGGTGCCTAGGAGGCTGCACTCTCAGGAAAGAGGATTGACTTGGGAACCCCAGTACCAATAGACCAGGAGTCTAGGTTACTTTTTGAAGCTCAAGGTCAGAGGGTCAGACATCCATCCTTTGGTTGAACTAGGATGTGTGGTCGCAGCCAGAACAAGCCAGTCAGCACAGGTTAAAGTGGGGCTCAATTAAGGACAGCCAGCACGGCTGTTCAGTCCCACTGCAGGCCAGTCATGGGATCCAAGGCTGCCCAGACTCCAGGGATGGGATAGCAGCCCAAGTCAGGGAGTGAGGGGAAATTACTAGGCTTCGATTTTCTTTGCTTTTCTTTAACGCAATGCTATATGGGAATATAGTTGATTTCCCGTTTGGTGCTTGTCATCAGTATACAGCTTGCTTGATTCAGTATGACATATATTAACAAACTGTTCTTTTTTGGGTTGTTTTGCCCTAGAGGTTATTGCAGAACTTCAGACAAAGTTCACTGTGGTAAATGTCAGGTGTTTGTGCAGTATCCGAAATACAGATTCTGTGTAAAGGTGGAAGAATGAAGGAAGGAGCCAATCCTTGTGGACTACCTATTACAGATACAGCTTTTTGGGTATCTTAGTATCAACCTCCCAATTCATCCCTGACTTTTCCTTTTTTTTTTTTTTTTTAAATTCTTTGTGTTTCAGTCCTCAGAGTCTCTTTTTGTGTTTTGTTACTTCCCCGGTATTTCTTTTTTAAATTTTGCCTACAAGGGACACCTTCTGCTAGTTTCTTCCTCTGTTGCTGGCTTCACTTAGTGTATCATCCTCCAAAGTCCATCCTAGTGGGGACCATTGGCAGAATTTCAGTGGTGGTTTTTCATGTCTGAGTAAAGTCCATTGTATACATGCACATTTCTTGAAGATTTAATGTGTCTATGGACCGTTTCTTGGGTCTGTGCCTTGGCTATTGAATGTCAGGGTTCATGGGTCATTTTGAACGATGGTTTTCTGTAATATAGGCCCGGGTGTGGGTATTAGAATGCTAGGTTTAGCTGTCTTGAAATTTTTTCTTCTTGCCAATGGAGGCTGTGCTCTCCAGGGGCTGTTGTCAATGTCCATTTCCATGGAACTCGTATGGGGGTTCCATCATCTCCTGGCTCTCTTCCCCCATTTCCTGTTTGCAGACAGTCAGGGTTCCAGTTCTGTCATATGGAACCTGATTTCTTGTTTTTGACTGGCGTTCCTCCTGTAGTAATTAGGGAGGCTGAGCATCTTATCCTGAGGCCTTTTCTTTTTTTTTTTCCTTAAAGAGTGTGAGGAATATTTACCTTTGCAACTGGCTTCTTGAAAGTCAGTTGTGTTTGAAATTAAGTTCAATACCTACCCCATTAACAGCCCCAGGGGCCTTGTGAATTGGAGGTGCCAGTAAGTACTGGTGGCCAACTTGTAGTTACAGGAAATGTCCACAAAGCAGCAGAATCTCTCCATGCCCAGCTCTTGTTCCACCTGCAACCAGAACCTTAGGGAAAGTGGGCTTCCTGGGCTATGAATTATAGTGGAACACACCTGAGCAAACATCTAAATGCTTGTGTCTCACACATCCTTCTTTCCCCAATAGTTTCGCCCCTCCCCACTAGGCTTCTGTATCTGGGACACTGCTCCCTGCTGATGTCCTAGGAGGCTGCACTCTCAAGAAGGAGGCTTCAGATGGGGACCCCAGCACCAGGGCACCTGGATACTTGGTGGCTTCACCCTTGTCCTCAAGGCCAGATGGTTGGACCATCATCTTTGGTGTGCACTAGGAGTTCTGGTGCTAGCCAGGGCAAATCAGACATAATAGGATTAAGATAGATCTCAATGAAGGGCACTATGCTGAGCTGTGTCGACTCCATGCCAGTCCTGCCTTGGGACTCAAGCCTACTCAGGTTCTAGGGATCAGATAGCCGCTCAAGTCAAGCAGGTGGGAGGGAATAAACTAAACATTACCTTCTTTCCTTTTCTTTAATCTCCATGCTATCTTGAAGTGCAGTCAATTTGCAGTTCTGTGCTTCTCAGAGTGTTGCTGGCCAAAAGCTTGGTGCCTCTGCCCACTGAAGCCAAACAAAAAATACGGAGACAGAGTTTGGAGGAAGTAGAAAAGTGGCTTTAATTCTCAGCTGGCAGAGAGCAGAACACAGTAGTCTCATGCCTCAAGAACTTCGCCCCCGCTCCATGAGGAGTCCAGGGCTTACATAAGATGAGGGACAAAGGTGACAGGATCTTGATTTCTACCTCATGCATTGTTTCAAAGACAGTCCCAGGCTGGCGTCAGTAACTCAGTAATTAAGGCTGGAAGTTCAGTGGCTCTGTGGCCTTCTTTCTGATGTGGAACTATGAGGGAAGGGTGCTATAAGCAGATAGGGGATGTATTTAGCATAGAGTCAAAAGCAAAAATGTGAATTGTAGCTCCTGCAGATTTAGGGGGCAGAAAAGCAAACTTAGTTACAAACCTGTAGAGTTACGAGCAGTTAAAGTGAAAAAAACCAGGAATGTTCAGGCCTTCTCGCTCTTCTCTTTATTGTCTTTGTTCTCAGAAAAGGGAAAGAGAAAAACTCATTCCTCTTTTTTCCCTTTCACTGCAACAAGTGTACAAGAGACTGATTCAGTTATGACTTAATCATACATCATATTCATCATCTTACATACTTTGCATGGATTCTTTTGCCATAGTGGTTATTGAACAAGGTGGAGTAAAGTTCTCTGTGGTGAACATCAGGTCCCTGTTAAGTAACTATTAAAGATACAGATTTTTTTTATATGTGCAAGGAACAAAGCATGGAAACACTCCTTTTGGATTATCTATTACAGCAACAGGTACCTATTTATATGTTAGATATAAGCATTTCTGTGTATATGTAAATGGAAGATAGGAAGGAAGGCAAAAAGGAAGGAAGGCAGACAGGAGTTAATCCTTGTGGATTAGCTAATACAGATACAGATGTCTGTGTATACGTTAGGACTGATCTCCTAATTCATCCTAGCTGTTTCCTTTTTTTTCTGGATTCTTTGTTTGTGTTTGAATCTCCTATTCAATGTTCAATACTCAGTCTCCTATTGAGTCTCCTGTTGTGTTGTAAATTACTTCCACTGTATCTCTATTTTTTTTTTTTTTTTCAACTCTGCCTAGAAGGGAGAGCTGAATGCTTTGCCTTGGAAATGAACAGAGATCATTCTGTCATTTCTGAGATAGCATCCAAGTACTGCATTTTGGACTCTTCTGTTGACCATGATGGCTACTCCATTTCTTCTAAGGGATTCCTGCCCGCAGCAGTAGATATAATGGTCATCTGAGTTAAATTCACCCATTCCAGTCCATTTTAGTTCGCTGATTCCTAGAATGTCGACGTTCACTCTTGCAATCTGCTGTTTGACCACTTCCAATTTGCCTTGATTCATGGACCTGACATTCCAGGTTCCTATGCAATACTGCTCTTTACAGCATCGGACCTTGCTTCTATCACCAGTCACATCCACAACTGGGTATTGTTTTTGCTTTGGCTCCATCCCTTCATTCTTTCTGGAGTTATTTCTCCACTGATCTCCAGTAGCATATTGGGCACCAACTGACCTGGGGAGTTCCTCTTTCAGTATCCTATCATTTTGCCTTTTCATACTGTTCATGGGGTTCTCAAGTCAAGAATACTGAAGGGGTTTGCCATTCCCTTCTCCAGTGGACCGCATTCTCTCAGACCTCTCCACCATGACCCTCCCATCTTGGGTGGCCCCACACGGCATGGCTTAGTTTCATTGAGTTAGACAAGGCTGTGGTCCTAGTGTGATTAGACTGACTAGTTTTCTGTGAGTATGGTTTCAGTGTGTCTGCCCTCTGATGCCCTCTTGCAACACCTACCATCTGGCTTGGGTTTCTCTTACCTTGGACGTGCAGTCCATGGGGTCACAAAGAGTCAGGTATGACTGAGCGACTAACAGTAACACTACCCTGGGCGTGGGGTATCTCTTCACGGCTGCTCCAGCAAAGCACAGCCGCTGCTCCTTACCTTGGACAAGGGGTATCCTCACAGCCACCCCAAGGCAAACCATTCAATATAACAGTAATCCAAGACTATGCCCCAAACAGTAATGCTGAAGAAGCTGAAGTTGAATGGTTCTATGAAGACCTATAAGACCTTTTAGAACTAACATCCAAAAAAGATGTCCTTTTGATTATAGGGGACTGGAATGCAAAAGTAGGAAGTCAAGAAACACCTGGAGTAACAGGCAAATTTGGCCTTGGAATGCGGAATGAAGCAGGGCAAAGACTAATAGAGTTTTGCCAAGAAAATGCACTGGTCATAGCAAACACCCTCTTCCAACAACACAAGAGAAGACTCTACACATGGACATCACCAGATGGTCAAAACCGAAATCAGATTGATTATATTCTTCTCCAAAGATGGAGAAGCTCTATATAGTCAACAAAAACAAGACCAGGAGCTGACTGTGGCTCAGATCATGAACTCCTTATTGCCAAATTCAGACTCAAATTGAAGAAAGTAGGGGAAACCACTAGACCATTCAGGTATGACCTAAATCAAATCCCTTATGATTATACAGTGGAGTGAGAAATAGATTTAAGAGCCTAGATCTGATAGACAGAGTGCCTGATGAACTATGGAACGAGGTTCGTGACATCGTACAGGAGACAGGGATCAAGACCATACCCATGGAAAAGAAATGCAAGAAAGCAAAATGGCTGTCTGGGGAGGCCTTACAAATAGCTGTGAAAAGAAGAGAAGCGAAAAGCAAAGGAGAAAAGGAAAGATATAAGCATCTGAATGCAGAGTTCCAAAGAATAGCAAGAAGAGATAAGAAAGCCTTCTTCAGTGATCAATGCAAAGAAATAGAGGAAAACAACAGAATAGGAATGACTAGAGAGCTCTTCAAGAAAATTAGAGATACCAAGGGAACATTTCATGCAAAGATGGGCTCAATAAAGGACAGAAATTGTCTGGACCTAACAGAAGCAGAAGATATTAAGAAGAGGTGGCAAGAATACACGGAAGAACTGTACAAAAAGGATCTTCATGACCCAGATAATCACAATGGTGTGATCACTCATCTAGAGCCAGACATCCTGGAATGAGAAACCAAGTGGGCCTTAGAAAGCATCACTACGAACAAAGCTAGTGGAGACAATGGAATTCCAGTTGAGCTGTTTCTAATCCTGAAAGATGATGCTGTGAAAGTGCTGCACTCAATGTGCCAGCACATTTGGAAAACTCAGCAGTGGCCACAGGACTGGAAAAGGTCAGTTTTCATTCCAATCCCAAAGAAAGGCAATGCCAAAGAATGCTCGAACTATTGCACAATTGCACTCATCTCACACGCTAGTAAAGTAATGCTCAAAATTCCCCCAAGCCAGACTTCAGCAATATGTGAACCGTGAACTTCCTGATGTTCAAGCTGGTTTCAAAAAAGGCAGAGGAACCAGAGATCAAATTGCCAACATCTGCTGGTTCATGGAAAAAGCAGGAGTTCCAGAAAAACATCTATTTCTGCTTTATTGACTATGCCAAAGCCTTTGACTGTGTGGATCACAATAAACTGTGGAAAATTCTGAAAGAGATGGGAATACCAGACCTCCTGACCTGCCTCTTGAGAAACCTATATGCAGGTCAGGAAGCAACAGTTAGAACTGGACATGGAACATCAGACTGGTTTCAAATAGGAAAAGGAGTACATCAAGGCTGTATATTGTCACCCTGCTTATTTAACTTATATGTAGAGTACATCATGAGAAACACTGGACTGGAAGAAACACAAGATGGAATCAAGATTGCCAGGAGAAATATCAATAACCTCAGATGTGCAGATGATACCATCCTCATGGCAGAAAGTGAAGAGGAGCTAAAAAGCCTATTGATGAAAGTAAAAGAGGAGAGTGAAAAAGTTGGCTTAAAGCTCAACATTCAGAAAGCGAAGATCGTGGCATCTGGTCCCATCACTTCATGGCAAATAGATGGGGAAACAGGAGAAGGAAATGACAACCCACTCCAGTGTTCTTGCCTGGAGAATGCCAGGGATGGGGGAGCCTGGTGGGCTGCCGTCTATGGGGTCGCATAGAGTCGGACACGACTGAAGCGACTTAGCAGCAGCAGCAGCAGCAGATGGGGAAACAGTGGAAACAGTGTCAGACTTTATTTTTGGGGGCTCCAAAATCACTGCAGATGGTGACTGCAGCCATGAAATTAAAAGACACTTACTCTTTGGAAGGAAAGTTATGACCAACCTAGATAGCATATTCAAAAGCACAGACATTACTTTGCCAACTAAGGTCCGTCTAGTCAAGGCTATGGTTTTTCCTGTGGTCATGTATGGATGTGAGGGTTGGACCGTGAAGAAGGCTGAGCGCCGAAGAATTGATGCTTTTGAACTGTGGTGTTGGAGAAGACTCTGCAAGGAGATCCAACCAGTCCATTCTGAAGGAGATCAACCCTGGGATTTCTTTGGAAGGAATGATGCTAAAGCTGAAACTCTAGTACTTTGGCCACCTCATGCGAAGAGTTGACTCATTGGAAAAGGCTTTGATGCTGGGAGGGATTGGGGGCAGGAGAAGGGGACGACAGAGGATGAGATGGCTGGATGGCATCACGGACTCGATGGACGTGAGTCTGAGTGAACTCCGGGAGTTGGTGATGGACAGGGAGGCCCGGTGTGCTGCGATTCATGGGGTCGCAAATAGTCGAACACGACTGAGCGACTGAACTGAACTGTGCCTGAGAAATACCCAGGGCCTTGTGTCTCACTATTTCTTCTGCTTCAGGCTTCACTCCTCCCTTGCGGACTCATCCCAACCTGGGACAGCGCTCTCTGCTGAGCATCAAGGAGGCTGCACGTAGAGAAAGAGGTTTCTTCTGGGGACGCCAGCAGTAAGGAGACCTGGAGGCTAGGGCTTTTCCAAGGTCCTCGTAGCCAGAGCATCAGGCCACGATCCTTTGGGTACCCTACGGTCTGTGGTGCCAGCCAGGGCAAACCAAGTAGTCAGGTTTAAGTGGGGCTCCCACCCCTCAATTAAGGGCACCGGCCCCTACTGTCTCGACCCCTCTCCAATCATTCATGGATCCCAAGCCTGGTCAGGTTCCAGGGATTGGAAAGCAGAGAGATCGGAGGGGCAAAAATAGGCAATAGTCTTCTCTTTTCTTTAATCTCATGCTGATACAATGTTGACCTATATTTGTTTTGGAGTTTTGTGCTTGTTGTCAGTGTACAGGCTCCTAATTCAGTTATGACATATACACACAGGGTATCTGGGGGTTTTTTTCAAATTTTTTTTTTTTGTCATAAAGATTATTGAACAAGGTTGAGTAAGCGCTCTGTGCTGAACATTATGTCCTTCTGAGGTATCTCTTCTGACTGTATGCGACATTAAGGACTGTAACCCTCTGGCTTCCTCTTTCCATGGATTCTCCAGGCATGAGAACTGGAATGGGTAGCCATTCCCTTCTCCTGGAGATCTTTTGGACCCAGGGGTTGAACACAGGCCTCCCACACTGCTGTCATATTATGTACCCTTTGAGCCTCCAAGGATCCCCTAGTATCTATTAGAGACACAGATTTTTGTATATGTGGAAGGAAGGAGGGCCAGGGTCCTGCCCCGGTGGATCCAGGGGATTCGAAGCGGGGACGGCGTTGGTGTGAGAAAAACTTATTTGTTTATTAATATAAGATTAGATTAAGAAGCAATAGTATAGTAGGAAAATTAAGTGGAGAGAGAGGCTGAATACCTTGGATTATGTGGAAGACCAATAAAGTTCCAGACAAGGAGCTTGCACCATCCACGTAAGGCCACCGGCGTCCGTTTGAATATCGGAGAGTGCCCCGCCTTGGGCTCTGTCTCTTACGGATCTTAGAAGCCGGGACAAATAAGTAGACATGATGAGCCTCCCTGCTCTAGATGGGAATTCAGCCGGAAAAAGAAAAGAACGACATGCGGAAGCCCAGCATCAGTGCAAGACTCCAAAAACTATTTTTCAAAATCAGCTTATATACCCCAAGTTGTACATAAAGAAATAGAGTTATGCAGGGGCAGCAGTCCTGACCCTCATTGAGACAAGGCTTTCTTTTTGCATACCCTCCCGTATACAAAAGGTCTCAGGTGGTTTACATTATCTTCTGGCCAAGAGGCCTGTTAACATTTTTATGGCTCTCTTCCTGGATAATTGTCCAGAAAACTCCTTTTCCCTAGAAGTGTTTTTTCTTTACTCTGCATCACCCTCAAAGTACAAAATAAAGTTACGTTCCTGTAGAACAAAGGTGCAGTGTGTTATAACAAAGAAAGTACTTAACTCAAAGATCTAATGCTGCTAATAGCAGGGCTACTACCCGTTTATCTATATACCAACTGTATCTAAAAATAAAAGATATGAAAACTTGGCAGCAAGTATTGGCTCAACAAATGAAACCTTTAATCAGTCCTATTCTAATGATTTTGACTCCTGGGAAGCCCCTCCATTCCTAGGATGTTTTAAGTTTCCTGTTCCTCCCGCAGTCTGGAGGCTTCAAACAATCACATGCACAGCTGAACGAGTCCTGCAGGCAGGCTAGAAAGCCATCAGAGGGGTTTTTGGATTGAAACACTCGTATTATGCCCAGGAGATTTATTATCTAAAAGCTCTAATTTTTTCCAGAAAAAGGTGGTGGGGGACAGTCCCCTGTTAATGACGGAAGAGTAGGTGGAAAGCATAACACAGTACAGCAGGCAGATTCTGGTCTTGGGGGGTGGATGCTCAGGAAATTCCAGGGGGGATCCCTGAAGCCGAACACGTCCTTGCGTTTTGTCAGGCTTCCTTCCGCATGACCTTGTCACGGGTGGGATTCCTCACGCTGGCTCCCGACAAAGGAGGAACGAGACAATCCTTTGAATTATCTATTTTTTGTCTTTCAATTGTTCAGCTTTGTCCGACTCTTTGCAACCCTGTGGACTGCAGCACATCAGGCTGCCCTGTCCTTCACCATCTCCCGGACGGAGCTTGCTCAATCTCATGTCCATTGCGTTGGTGATGCCATCCAACCGTCTTGTCAGGTACAGATTTCGGTGTATATGTGGAGGGAAGGAAGGAGATATTCATTGTGAATTATCTGTTACAGGTACAGATTTCGGTGTATATGTTAGAGATAGAAATTCCTATGTTTATGTTAGAGATACAGATTCAAGCGTACGAGGAAGGAAGGAAGGAGGAGGGATGGGAACGAAGGAAATAATCCTTGTGAAATATCTCTTACAGATACAGATTTCTGTGTATACATTAGACCTGAACTCATAATTCATCCCTGGCTGTTTATTGTTTCTTTTTTTGGAATTCCTTGTTTCTATCTAAATTTCAGAGTCTCTTTCTGTGTTTTGGTGTCTCTTTTTTTCATTTGCCTAGGAGGAACGCCATATGCTATTCTCTTCCTGTCTGTCTGAATCCAGTTAGTGTTTGATCCTCCATGGTCCATGATTTCATCATGTTAGCGCTGCTTTTCCATGTCTGACTAATACCAATGTATTCATGCACCACATCTTTGATACGCTTTATTCTGTCAGAGGACACTGTGTGGTTCTGTGTCTTGGCTACTGTAAGCAGTGCAGCGGTGAATGTTGGGGTGCATGTGTCTTTTGAATGGTGGTTTTCTCTGGGATATAGGCCCAGGCGTGGATGTCAGATACGAGGCTTTGCTCTCTTGCATGAGAAGGCTGTCTTCTCTAGGGGTGATGGCAATGTCCATCCCCACCAACTGTGTAGTGAGGTTCAATTGTTTCCTGGCTCTCTCCCACATTTACAGTTTGTAGACCTTTGAGGGTGTCCACTCTGACTGGTAGGATTTGATTCCTTGTTATTGTTTTGATTATCATTCCTTCTGTAATAATTAGATGCTGAACGGCTTGTCCTGTGGCTGTTTGGGGTTTTTTTTTTTTCCTTCTTCTTTCCATAAAGGATTTGAGGAAATTTACCTGTCCCAGTTGGCTTCCTGAAAGTCGATTGTGTTTAGAAATTTTTCTGCAGAACCGACCCCAGGATATTTCCTGAGGGCAACTGTCGTTAACAGCCCTCTTGGCCCTGTGAACTGGACTTGCAGTTAAGCACTGCTGGTCAAGTTGTATTTATAGGAAGTGTCCACCAGACAGCAGCATTTCTTCATGCCCAGCTGTTGTTCCTGGAGCACAGAGATCCTTAGGAAAAACTGGCTTCCTGGGCTGTGGATTATAGTGGAAAGTGTGAGCAAACACTCAAGGGCTTGTGTCTCACTACTTCTTCCCCCTAAAGCTCCACCCTCCCCTTCAGACACCTCCCCACCTGGGCCACAGCACCCTGCTGAGGTGCCTAGGAGGCTGCATCTCAGGAAGAAGGCTAGAATTGGGGACCCCAGCACAAGATTAAGAAGAGATGTGAATTTTCCATAGTCCTGGAGGCTAAGCCACTGTCTTCTGGGTGCCCTGGGGACTGTTCCCAGCCAAGCAAACCAGACAGTACAGGTTTAAAAGGGAGGTCAATTAAGGACACCCTGCCCAGATGTCTCATCCCCATCTAGTCTAGCCATGGGACCCAAGACTACTCAGGCTCCAGGGGTGGGTTGGAAGCCTAAGTCAGGGAGTTCGGAGGGAACAAAATAGGCACTCCTTTTCTTTCATCTCCAGTCCTTTGTTTTAGGTTAGTATGCAGCCACCTGATTCAATTATGACATACACAAACAGCATATCTCTTGTTTTGGGGATTCTTTTGCCACAGAGGTTATTGCAGAAGGTTGCACAAAGTTCCCTCTGCTGAAAATCATGTCCTTCTGGATTATCTATTAGATATACAGATTTTTTTGTATTTGTGGAAAGAAAGAAGGGAGGAGAGAATCCTTGTGAATTATCTATGACAGACAGAGATTTCTGTGTATACGTTAGCGGTCCGGATGTGTGTGGATATTTGGAAGGAAAAAAGGAAGAAAAGATGATCATTTTGGATTATCTATTTAAATTACAGATTCCTGTGTATGTTAGCGCTTACCTCCGAATTTATGCCTGCCCCTTTATTGTTTCTTTTTCTGAGACTGGTTGGTTGTTTTTGAATTCTTAGGGATTTTTGTGTATTTTAAATGAGTTCTTTTGTATACTTTTAAAATTTTGCTTGTCAGGGATATCATATTCTTATCTATCTTCCTCTTTCAGGCTGACGTCACTTAGTGTATGGTCCTCTAAGGTCCATCCTTGTGGCAACCAATAGCATAATCTCAGTGGTGACTCTTCACGACTGAGTAAAATCCATTGTATATATGTACCACATATTTAAGCTTTAATCTAGTGGTGGACATTTTCTTGGGTCTGTGTTCAGCTGCTGTTAGGTAGTGTTGCAGTGAATGTTGGGGTGCACATGTCTTTTGGAATCATGGTTTTCTTGGGATATAGGACCAGGTGTGGGTATGTAAGATCCTAGGTTTAACTCTCTTGAAAGGTTTTTTTTTTCTTTCTGACACTCGTAGGCTGTCCTTTCAGTGCTGTTGCCAATGTCCATCCCACCAACTGTGTCCGGCAGTGGGGTAGCAGGGTTAGTTACATCTCTTGCCAGCCCTCTACTGTATTTATTGTTTGTAGACTTCTTTCAATAGCCATTCTGACTAGTGTGATTTAATGTCTTGTTATTTTGGTTGACTTTCCTCCTGCGTAATTAGGGATGCTGAGCATCTTGTCCTGTGGCCACTGAGGATTGTTTTTGTCCTTTTTTCCCCCTTAAAGTGTGTGAAGAAAATTTACCTGTTACAGCTGGCTTATTGGAAGTTGGTTGTGTTTGTAATTTATCTGCAATACCTGTTCCAGGAACTTTCCTGAGGGCAGCTGCCATTAGCAGCCCCATCAGTTCAGTTCAGTCACTTAGTCATGCTGAACTCTTCGCAACCCCATGGACTGTAGCACGCCAGGCCTCCCTGTCCATCACTAACTCTTGGAGTTTATTCAAACTCATGTCCATTGAGTCGGTGATGCCATCCAACCATCACATCCTCTGTCATCCCCTTCTCCTCCCACCTTCAATCTTTCCCAGCATCAGGGTCTTTTTCAAGGAGTCAGTTCTTCACATCAGGTGGCCAAATTATTGGAGTTTCAGCTTCAGCATCAGTCCTTCCAATAAATATTCAGGACTGATTTCCTTTAGGATGGACTGGTTGGATCTCCTTGCAGTCCAAGGGACTTTCAAGAGTCTTCTCCAACAACACAGTTCAAAAACATCAATTCTTCTGCTCTCAGCTTTTTTATAGTCCAACTCTCACATCCATACATGACTACTAGAAAAACCACAGCTTTGACTAGATAAACCTTTGTTGAGTAATATCTCTGCTTTTTAATATGCTGTCTAGGTTGGTCATAGCTTTTCTTCCAAGGAGTAAGCGTCTTTTAATTTCATGGCTGCAGTCACCATCTGCAGTGATTTTGGAGCCCCAAAAATAAAGTCTGACACTGTTTCCACTGTTTCCCCATCTATTTCCCATGAAGTGATGGGACCAGATGCCATGATCTTCGTTTTCTGAATGTTGAGTTTTAAGCCAACTTTTTCACTCTCTTTCACTTTCATCAAGAGGCTCTTTAGTCTTCTTCGCTTTCTGCCATAAGGGTGGTGTCATCTGCATATCTGAGGTTACTGATATTTCTCCCAGCAATCTTGATTCCAGCTTGTGCTTCATCCAGCCCAGCATTTCTCATGATGTGCTCTGCATAGAAGTTAAATAAGCAGGGTGACAATATACAGCCTTGACATACTCCTTTCCCAATTTGGAACCAGTCTATTGCTCCATGTCCAGTTCTAAGTGTTGCTTCCTGACCTGCATGCATATTTCTCAAGAGGAAGGTCAGGTGGTCTGGTATTCCCATCTCTTTCAGAATTTTCCAGAGTTTGTTGTGTTCCACACAGTCAAAGGCTTTGGCAGTCCCACAGGCTTCTTGTGAATCGGAGGTGACATGATGGGTGTGTTCAAGTTGTAGTTACAGAAAATGTCCACAAGGCTGTAGCACTTCTTCATGCCCAACTCTGGGCCTCCTGCAACCAGAGCCTTAAGGAGAGCCAGCCTCCTGGGCTGTGAATTGGAGTGGGATGTAAATGGCAACCCACTCCAGTACTCTTGCCTGGAAAATCCCATGGACGGAGGAGCCTAGTAGGCTGCAGTCCATGGGGTCACTGAGAGTCGGACACGACTGAGCGACTTCACTTTCACTTTTCACTTTCATGCATTGGAGAAGGAAATGGCAACCCACTCCAGTGTTCTTGCCTGGAGAATCCCAGGGACGGGGGAGCCTCGTGGGCTGCCGTCTATGGGGTCGCACAGAGTCGGACACGACTGAGGCGACTCAGCAGCAGCAGCAGCAGCAGCAGTGCCTGAGCAAATATTCAAGGGCTTGTGTCTCACTGCTTCCCCTTAGAGCTACTCCCCTCCCCTCCAGAACTCTCCCAACCTGGGCCATAGCCCCTGGTGAGGGGCCTAGGAGGCTGCACTCTCAGGAACGAACCTTGAACTGAGGACCCCAGCACCAGGAAACCTGGAGGCTACATGAATTTTCCAAGGTCCTCAAAGTCAGAGGGTCATGCCACCATCCTTTGGGTGGCACTAGGGCATTACAGATACAGGTATTTTTGTGGGTGAAGGAAGGAGTGAGAGAAAAAGATAATCTTCACGGATCGTCTATTACAGATTTTGGCGTATATGTTAGAGTAATGGATTTCTGTGTATTGGTCAGTCCCAAACGCCTATGAAAACATCCTCGCCCTTAATTTTTTTCCCTAATTGTTTGTGTTTGAATTCTCAGAAGCTTCTTTTCTGCTGTGAATTATGTTCTTTTTTAATCTCTCTTTATGTTTCCCAGAAGGTTCTTCAGCTGGGATTTTCTTCCTTTGTCTGGCTGATTTCAATTAGCATATGATCCTCTAAGGCCCGCCCTTGTAGCGACCAGTAACGTGATTTCATAATTTCAGGTGTACTCTTTTATGGCCAAGTAATAGTCTATGGTAAGTGTGTACCCCATCTTGTTTACACTTTAAGCTGTGGGTGGAAATTTTGTTGTTCTGTGTCTTGGCTGTGAACATTGGGGCGCATGTGTCTTTTAGAATGATGGTTTTCTCAGGATATACTCCAAGTGTGGGAATGTCAGATCCTGTACTTGAAATTTTATTTTTCTGACATGCAGAAACTGTCTTTTCTAGTGACTCTTGCCCATGCCCATTTCCAGTGACGTGTAGGAGGGTTTCCTCACCTCCTGGCTCTCTCCTACATTTATTCCTTATAGACTTGTGTGGATGGCCTTTCTGACAGGTGTAGGGTGATATCTGTGGTCATTCTGTCTTCCTTCCTGCAATAATTAGGGGTGCTGAACATCTTGTCTTGTTGCGGTTTGGGGTAGTTTTTTTTTTTTCCTTAAAGGGTGTGAGGAAAATTTACGTGTTGCAGTTGGCTTTTTGAAAGTCGGTTGTGTTTGGAATTTGTTCCTGCAATACCCACCCCAGGTCATTTCCTGAGCGCTGCTGTCAGAAGCCCCACAGGCTTTGTCAGTCGGAAGTGGCATTAGGGATCCGTGTTCAAGTTGTAGTTATAGGTAATGTCCACAAGGCGACAGCACTGTTTCATGCCAACTCTGGTTCTACAGGCAAACAGCCTTAAGGAAAGTCGACTTTTGCAGCTGTGAATGAGTGGAATGTGCCTGAGCATACACCCAAGGCCTTGTGTCTCACTGCTTCTTCCCCTTAATGCGTCACCCTCCGTTTCAAACTCATCCCAACCTGGGGCACCACTCCCTGCTGACGTGCCTAGGAGGCTGCACTCTCAGGAAAGAGGCTTCAGCTGGGGACCCCAGTGCCAGGAGACCTGGAGGCTAGGTGACTTTTCCAAGGTCCTCGTGGCCAGAGGTCAGGCCACCATCCTGTGCGTGCACTAGGGTCTATGGTCCCAGCCAGGCCAAACCGGACAGTACACGTTTAAGAGCGGGCCCAATTAAGGCCACCCCTCCCAACTGCTGGGGCTCCTCTCCAGTTCAGTCATGTGACCCAAGCCTGCTTGGGTCCAGGGACTGAAAAGCAGCCCAGGTCAGGGAGATGGGAGGGAATAAAATAGGCATTGCTTCTTCTCTTCTTTAATCTCATGCAGATGCTATGTTGGCCTATATTTGATTTGCAGTTTTGTGCTTGTTGTCAGTGAACAGGCTCCTAATTCAGGTTTGCCATATACGTTACAGCGTATCTGTTCTTTTTTCAATTGTTTGCCATAGAGATTATTGAACAAGGTCAAGTAACCTCCCTGGACTGAATATTATGTCCTTCTGGTATATCTATTCTGACCGTGTATCTTCTGGTGTATCTATATGCAAGCGGCACCAAGGACTATAGCCTGCTATGTTCTTCTTTCCATGGAATTCTCCAAACACAAATACTGGAGTGGGTAGCCATTTCCTTCTTTGGGGGATCTTTTGGGCCTAGGCATTGAACCCAGGTCTCCCGCATTGCCTTCATATTATTTACCCTTTTTTTGTGTCACCAGAAAAGCCCGTAGTATCTATTACAGATACAGATTTTTCATATATGTGGAGGGAAGGAGAAAGGAGATAATCCTTGTGAATTATCTATTACAGATACAGATTTGTCTGTGTATGTTAGACATACAGATGTCTCTGTGTATGCGGAAGGAAGGAGAGAATCCTTGCAGATTATATATTACATGTAGAAATTTCTGTGTATATGTTAGAGATACAAATTTCTGTGTATATATCAGTTTTGATTTCCTAATTCACCCCTGGCCTTTACTGTTTCTTTTTTGTTTTGTAATTCCTTGTTTGTGTTTGAATTTTCAGGGTCTCTTTCTCTGTTGTAAAGCAGTTCATTTGTATCTCTTTTTTCATTTGCACAGAAGGACTGTCATATGCTATTTTCTTCCTCTGTCTAGCTGATTTCACTTAGTGTATGACCTTCCAAGGTCCATCCTTGTAGTGACAGATGGCGTAATTTCATAATCTCAGTGGTGGCTTTTCACGGCTGAGCAATAGTCGAGTGTGTATATGAATCACATATTCTTAATCTTTAATTTGTTGGTGGACGTTTTCTTGAATCTGTGTCTTGGCTGCGGTATGTAGTGCTACAGTGAAAGTTTGGGTGCACGTGTCTTTTGGAATGCTGGTTTTCTCAGGATACAGTCCCATACATGTCAGATCTTAGGCCTAGCTCCTTTGAAATGTTTTTATTCTGGCACATGGAGGCTATCCTTTCAATGGCTGTTGCCAACGTCCATACCACAGACCAAGTCGGGATGGGGGGAGGGAGTGTTAGATCTCTTGCCATCTCTCTACTGCACTTACTGTGTGTAGAATTTTTAGAATGGCCATGCTGACCAGTGTGATTAGATTTCTTGTTGTTATTTTGATTGACTTTCCTCCTGTATAATTAGAGATGCGGAGAATCTTGTCCTGTGGTCCTTTGTGGATTGTTTCTTTTCTTTTTTTCTCCTTAAAGTGTGTATAGAAAAGTTACCAGATGCAGTTGGCTTCTTGAAAGTCCGTTGTGTTTGCAGTTTATGTCTGCAGTACCCAGCCCAGGACCATTCCTGAAGGCAACTGTCATTAGCAACCCCACAGGCCTTGTCAATTGGAGGTGCCAATAAACAAGGTGGTTAAATCGTAGTTACAGGAAATGTCCACAAGGCATCAGCACTGTTTCATGTCCAACTCTGGTTCTTCAGGCAAACTGAGACTTCAGGAAAGTTGGCTTCCTGTGCTGTGAATCAGAGTGTAATGTGCCTGAGCAAACATCCCAGTGAAAGGTTGTTGCTGAGCCATGAAAGATGCCAGGATTCTTGGCCTCCGGAGGAGAGGACTTCAATTTGGGGCCAGTGATGAGGCTGGATTGCTCAGAGCTTTAGTGTAATAAAGTTTTATTGAAGTATAGAAGAGATAGAGAAAGCTTCTGACATAGACATCAAAAGGGGACAGAAAGAGTGCCCCCTGCTAGTCTTTAGCTGGATATTATATACCTATCAGCAAGCTGTTCATTAGAGAAAGGAGATGTCTCAAAACTCAGAGTGGCACTAGGCCCCTCACCCGCAACATGCATTTTGAGATAACATTGGCACAAGGTGAGTCATCCCAGGCCATAAAACAATCGACATGAATCTTGAAGAAAGACAGGTTTCCAAGCAAATATGTAGTTTCATCAACATAGATTAGGCAAGCAATATATGAGTAAAACATACAGGTTTGTTGAGCCATTATTGGTTCTGAGTCTTAATGGACTTGAAGAAAGACAGAGTCTAGGGTAAATACATAGTTCATTAACATGGCTTAAGACAAACATTTCCATAGGAAAAACACATTGGTTAGCTCAAGATTTGAGAAAAGTCGAGTTCAGGTGGAGCCAGGTGTCATCATGACAACACAGAATTTTAGGAACCTCGTTTTAATTTTGTACAGAGAGGGGGAAAATCTGACATTTGTTTCCTCCTGCTGCTTAAGAGACAGAGAAAAAAGTCTGACACTTGCAGCCTGTTTCCTCTGTCTGGAGAGCCCTGGCCTTCCTGCCTGTTACCCCCTCACAGGGCCTTGTGTCTCACTACTTCTTCCCCTTAAGGCTCACCCCTCCCTTTCATATCCCAGCCTGGGGCACCCCTGCCTGCTGAGCCTGCAGCTGGGGATGCCAACATGAGGAGACATGGAAGCTAAGTGACTTTTCCAAGGTCCTCATGGCCAGAGGGTCAGGCCACCATCCTCTGGGGGCACTAGGGTCTATGGTCCCAGCCAGGGCAAACCAGACAGTCAGGTTTAAGAGGGGCTCAATTAAGGGCACCTGCCCCAACTGGCTCGACCCCTCTCCAGTCCAGTCATGCGACCTGAGCCTGGTCATGTTCCAGGGATTGGAAAGCAGTCCAGGTCAGTGAGATCAGTGTGTCGGGGGGAGGTGGAGGCTGGGGGTGGGGGATAGGCCTTGCTTTTTTCCCTTTAACCTCATGCCGGTACAGTGTTGCCCTATATTTGATTAGCAGTCTTGTTCTCGTCAGTGTATAGCTTCCTGATTCTGTAATGGCATGTACATACAGCATAGATCTTTTTTTCAGTTCTTTGCCATGGAGATTATTGGACAGGGTGCTGTACATCATGCCCTTCTGGAGTATCTATTTGGACTCTATGTTACCTAAAGGACAGTATAGCCCAGGGTTTCTCTTTCCATGGATTCCCCAGGCACGGATAGTGGCGTGGGTAGCCATTCCCTTCTCCTGGGGATCTTTTGGACCCAGGGGTTGAGCCCACATCTCCCTCATTGCTGGCATATTCTTAACCCTTTGGCCACCAGGGAAGCTCTGAGTATCTATTAGAGGTACAGATTTTTTATATATGTGGAGGGAAGGAGAAAGGAGATAATCCTTTGTATGATCTTTTACGGATACAGATTTCTGTGTATATGTTAGACATATGGATTTGTGTGTGTATGTTAGACACACAGTTTTCTGTGTACATGTGGAAGGAAGGAAGATAATCCTTGTGAGTTATCTATTACAGATACAGATTTCTGTATATATGTTCGAGACACAGGTTTTTGTATATATGTAGTTCTGAATTCCTAATTAGCCCCAGGCCCTTTATTGTTTCTTTTCTTTGGAATTCCTTGTTTGTGTTTGAATTTTCAGAGTCTCTTTCTGTGCTGTGAATTAGTTCCTTTGTGTCTTTTTTATCTGACTGGAAGGAACATCATATGCTATTTTCTTCCTCCATCTCCTGAATACACTTTAGTGTGTGACCCTCCAACGTCCATCCTTGTAGCCACCAGTGGCATAATTTCATAATTTCAGTGCTGCCTTTTCATGGCTAATAGTCCAATGTATTTATTTACCACGTGTCTTTAAGCTTCAGTCTGTTAGAGGACATTTTGTCATTCTGTATCTTGGCTATTATAAGCAGTACAACAGTGAATATTGGGGGGCATGTGCCTTTTTGAATGATAGATTTCTGGGAATATAGGCCCAGGTGTGGATGTCATATACTAGGCTTAGCTCTCTTGAAATGTTTGTATTCTGGCATGCAGAGGCTGTCTTTTCTTGGAGAAGGCTATGGCACCCCACTCCAGTACTCTTGCCTGGAAAATTCCATGGACGGAGGAGCCTGGTAGGCTGCAGTCCATGAGGTTGCAAAGAGTCGGACACGACTGAGCGACTTCACTCTCACTTTTCACTTTCATGCATTGGAGAAGGAAATGGCAACCCACTCCAGTGTTCTTGCCTGGAGAATCCCAGGGACGGGGGAGCCTCGTGGGCTGCCGTCTATGGGGTCGCACAGAGTCGGACACGACTGAAGCGCCGCAGCAGCAGCAGCAGCAGCTAATGTTTCTCTTGAAACGTTTGTATCCTGGCATGCAGAGGCTGTCTTTTCTAGGGGTTGTTGGCAATGTCCATTCCCACCAACCTTGTGCTGGGGTTCAATCAGCTCCTGGCCCTCTCCCACATTTACTGTTTGTAGACTTTGGTGGATGTCCATTCTGACCGGTGGGATTTGGTTTCATGTTATCGTTTTGATTGTCTTTCCTCCTGTAATACTTAGGGGTGCTGAGCATCTTCTCCAGTACCATTTTTTTTTTCACAAAGGATTTGAGGAAATTCACCTGTTGCAATTGGCTCCTTGAGTTGGTTGTGTTTGGAATTCATTTCTGCAATACCCTCCCCAGTACCTTTCCTGAGGGCAGCTGTCATTAGCAGCCCCATAGGCCTTGTGAATGGAGGTACCAGTAAGCGCAGGTGTACAAGTTGTAGTTACAGAATATGTCCACAAGGCGGCAGCACTTCCTCATGCCCAACTCTGCAACCAGAACCTTAAGGAGCAGCTGCCTCTTAGGCTGTGGAACGTGCCTGAGCAAACACTCAAGGGCTTGTGTCTCACTGCTTCTAAGCTTCTCCCCTCCCCTGGAGACTCATCCCAGCCTTGGCCACACAACCCCAGGTGAGGGGCCCAGGAGGCTGCAGTCCCAGGAAGGGTCCTTAAATTGAGGACCATAGCACCAGGAGACCTGGAGGCTACATGACTTTTCCCAGGCCTTTGAGCTCAGAGGGTCATGCCACCATTCTCTGGGTGCCCTGGGGCGTGTGGTCATAGGTGTCATGCTGCTGCTAAGTCACTTCAGTCATGTCCGACTCTGTGCGACCCCATAGACGGCAGCCCACCAGGCTCCCCCGTCCCTGGGATTCTCCAGGCAAGAACACTGGAGTGGGTTGCCATTTCCTTCTCCAATGCATGAAAGTGAAAAGTGAAAGTGAAGTTGCTCAGTCGTGTCTGACGATTAGTGACCCCATGGACTGCAGCCCACCAGGCTCCTCTGCCCATGGGATTTTCCAGGCAAGAGGACTGGAGTGGGGTGCCATTAAAGGCACACTTCCTGATGTCATGACCCCACCCCAGTCCAGCCATAGGAACCAAGCCTCCTTAGGCTCCAGGAATGGGATTGGAGCCCATGTCAGGGAGGCAAGAGGCAATGAAATAGATACTTCTTTTATTTCCCTTTCTTTTCTGTAATCTCATGCTTTTGCCATGTTGGAATATAGTTGATCTGTGATTTTGTGCTTGTCATGAGTGTATGGCTGCTTTTTTCCATTATGATGTATACACACAGCATATCTGCGCTTTCTTGGGTTCTTTTTCCATAATGGTTATTGCAGAAGGTAGAGGAAAGTTCCATTTGCTGAACATCAGATCCTTGTGCAGCTTCTATTACAGATACAGATTTCAGGGTATATGTTGGACTAACAGATTTCTGTGTATATGTTAGTCCCAACCTATTCCGAATGCATCCTGGCCACTTTTTTTTTTTTTTTCCAATTCTTTTTTTGTGTTTGAATTCTCAGAGAATCCTTTTGTGTTGTGATTAGTTCTTTTTTCATTTCTTCTTATGTTGCTAAGACCTGCCTAGAAGGTCTCCGCCTGCTATTCTCTTCCTTTGTCCTGCAAATTTCACTTAGTGTATGATCCTCCAAGGTCCACCCTTGCGGAGATCAGTGGCCTAATATCACAATTTCAGTGGTGCTTTTTTTTATCGCTGAGTAATGGCCCGTGGTTAATATGTACACCATCTTGTTTAAGCTTTAAGCTGTGGGTGGAAATTTTGTGTTTCTGTGTCTTGTCTATTGTGAGTAATCCTGCAGTGAACACTGGGGTTCAGGTGTCTTTTTGAATGATGGTTTTCTCAGGATATAGCCCAGGTGTGGGAATGTCAGACCTTGTTTAACTATCTTAAAACTTTAACTTCTGACATGCAGAGGCTGTCTTTTCTAGTGACTGTTGCCAACGTGCATTCCCACCAACCGTGTATGGGGGTTCCCTCACCTGCTGGCTCTCTCCTGCATTTATTGCTTGTAGACTTGTGTGGATGGCCATTCTGACCGGTGTGGTATTTGTGGTGATATTTATTGCCATTTTGTCATTCTTCCTGTAATAATTAGAAATGCTGTGCATCTTGTCCTTTGGGCATTTTGGGTTTGTTTGTTTTTTCTTTAAGGGTGTGAGGAAAATTTACCTGTTGCAGTTGGCTTCTTGAAAGTCAGCTGTGTTTGGGATTTATATATGCAGTACCCACCCCAGGAACTTTCCTGAGGACAGCTGTCATTAACAGACCCCAGGCATGTGAATTAAACCTCCAATTAAGCACTGATGGTCAAAGTCTAGTTATAGGAAATATCCACACGGCAACAGTAGTTCTTCATGCCCAACCCTGCTTCATTGGGCAATGAGATCCTTAGGGAAAACCAACTTCCTGGGCTGTGAATTAGGGTGGAAAGTGCCTGAGCAAACACCCAAGGACTTGTGTCTTACTACTTGTCCCCCTAAAGCTTCACCCCTCCCCTCTATACTCCTCCCAACTTGGGCCACAGCACCTTGCTGAGGTGCCTAGAAGGCTGCACTCTCAGGAAGGAAGCTTGAACTGGGGACCCCAGCAACCAGAGACCTGGAGGCTGTTACTTTTCCAAGGTCCTGGTGGTCAGATGGTTGGACCACCATCTTTTGGGTGCACTGGGGACTTTGTTCACAGCCAGGCCAACCAGGCCATACAGGTTTAAGTGGGGCCTCAATTAAGGGCACCCTGTCCAGCTATCTGCCCCATCCAGTCCAGCAATGGGACCCACGCCTGCTCAGGTTCCAGGGGTGGGATAGCAGCCCAAGTCAGGGAGGCTGGAGGTAACAAAACGGACATCCCTTTTCTTCTTTTACTTTTCTTTACTCTCCAGTTTGGTGCTTCTTGTCAGTGGGCAGCCACCTGATTCAATTATGACATACACGTTACAGCATATCTCTTGTCTGGGGTTCATTTTCCACAGAGGGTGTTTCAGAAGGCCGAGGAAAGTATCATCTGCTGAAAATCACGTCCATCAGGATTACCTTTAGAGATGCAGATGTTTTGTTTCTGTGAAAGGAAGGAAGGGAGGAGATAATCTTTGTGAATTATCTATTACAGGTATCATTTTATGTGTATATGTTGATATGCAGATTTCTGTGTAATTTGGAAGGATGAGAGAAAGGAAAAATATAATCCTGTGGCTTACCTATTACAGATACAGATTCCCGTGTATATGTTAGTTGTGACCCTTTGAATCTATCCCTGCCCCTTTACTGTTGCTTTTGGGGGATTGTTAGTTTGTGTTTGAATTCTCAGAGAAAGTTTTTTGAGTTTTAAATGATTTTCCTTCATATGTTTTAAAATTTTTGCCTGTAGGGCTATCATATTCTTTTGTCTTCTCTGTCTCACCGACTTCACTCAGTGTATGATCCCCCAAGGCTCTTCCTTGTAGTGACTTTGGCATAATTTCAGTGGTGGCTTTTCAAGGCTGAGTAATAGTCCATTGTATACATGCACCACTTTTTCTTTAATCTGTCAGTGGACATTTGCTTGGCTCTGTTTCCTGGCTCCTGTAAGTGGTGCTGAAGTGAACGTGGGGTGCGTGTGTCTTTTTGAATGATGGTTTTCCTGAGACATATGACCAGGTGTGGGTATGTCAGATCCTAGGATTAGCCCCTTTGAAAGTTTTTATCTGACATGCAGAGACTCTCCTTTCAGTGACTGTTGCCAGTGTCCACTGTGTTGGGTAGGGGAGGCAGGTGTTACATCTCTTTCCAGCTGACGACTGCATTTATTGTCTGTGGACTTCTTAGAATGGCCATTCTGACTAGTGTGATTTGATTTCTTGCTATTTTGATTGACTTTTCTCCTGTAATAATTAGGGATACTGAGTATGTTGTCCTGTGGCCGTTTAGGGATTATTTTTTGTCCTTAAATTGTGTGAGGAAAATGTACTTGCTGCAATTGGCTTCTTGAAAGTCATGTTTGGAATTTATTTCTCCAATACCTACCCCAGGACCTTTCCTGAGGGCAGCTGTCATTAGCAACCTCACAGAACTTGTCAGTTGGGGTTGTCAGTAAGCAAGATGTTTAAGTTGTAGTTACAGGAAAAGGCAGCAGCACTGTTTCGTGTCCAACTCTGGTTCTTCAGGCAAATGGAGCCTTTGGGAAAGTTGGCTTCCTGGGCTGAGAATTAGAGTGGAACTCACCTGAGCAAACACTCAATGCCTGTGTCTCACTACTTCTTCCCCTTAAGGCTTCACCCCTCCCTTTCAGACTCATCCCAACCTGGGGCACTGCTCCCTGCTGAAATACCTAGGAGGCTGCACTCTCAGAAAAGAGGCTTCAGCTAGAGACCCCCGCACCAGGGGACCTGCAGGCCAGGTGACTTTTCAAAAGTTCTTGTGGTCAGACGGTCAGGCTACCATTTTTGATGCACTAGGGTCTATAGTCCAAACCAGGGCAAACCAGATAGTACAGGTTTAAGAGGGGACTCAAAAAGGATACCTGGCCCTACTGTCTCAAATCCTCTCCAGTCCAGTCACGGGACCCAAGTCTGCTCAGGGTCCAGGTATGGCAAACAGCACATGTCGGGGAGATCAGAGGGAATAAAAGAGGCATCACTCTTTTCTGTTCTTTAACCTCATGCTGATACAATGTAGCCCTATATTTGATTTGCAGTTTTGTCCTTATTGTCAGTATACAGGCTCCTTATTCTGTTATGGCATATACGGCATATCCGTTCCTTTTTCAATCATTTGCCAGAGAGGTTATTAAGCAAGGTCCAGAAAACTCCCTGTGCTGAACATTATGTCCTTCTGAAGTATCTATTCTGACTCTATGGGACCCCAAGGACTGAAGCCCACTGGGATCCTCTTTCTGTGAACTCTCCAGGCAAGAACAGGCCTCTAGGTAGACACTCAGCTCGTGTGTGACTATGAGGCCTCGAGGCAGACTTTTAGCTCCTTGTGTCTATGACACCTCCAGGCAGACGCTCAGCTCGTGTCTCTCTAGAGGCCTTCAGGCTGACGCTCAGCTCGTGTGAGACTATGGGCATCTAGAAAGACTCTCAGCTCTTCTCTACATCTTGCCCTGTAGCCATTTGGGTTCTTTTTCTCTCTTTTTTCTTTCCTTAAAGGGTGTGAGGAAAGGTGACCTCTGAAATGGGCTTCTTGAAAGTCGGTTGTGTTCGGAATTCATTTCTGCAATACCTGTGGCCGAACCTTTCCTGAGGGCAGCTGTCATTAACTGCCCCACGGGCCTTTTGAAGGCTTCTCTGGTGGCTCAGAGGTTAAAGCGTCTGCCTCCCATGAGGGAAACCCGGGTTCGATCCCTGGGTTGGGAAGATCCCCTGGAGAAGGAAATGGCAACCCACTCCAGTATTCTTGCCTGGAGAATCCCATGGACAGAGGAGCTTGGTAGGCTAAGGTCCACGGGGTCACATAGAGTCGGACACGACTGAGTGACTTCACTTTCACTTTCAGTCAGCACTGACGCGCAAGTTGTAGTTACACGAAATGTCCACAAGGCGGCAGCACTTCTTCACGCCCAACTCTGGCTCCACCTGCAACCAGAACCTTAGGGAAAGTCGGCTTCCTGGGCTGTGAATTAGGGTGGAATGTGCCTGAGTAAACACCCAAGGGCTTGTATCTCAGGACTCCTTCCCCGTGAAGCTTCACCCCTCCCTCCCCTCTAGCCTCGTGCCTACCTGGAGCACCGCTCCCTGCTGAGGTGCCTAGGAGGCTGCACTCTCAAGGAGTCTTGAGCTGCGGACCCCAGCACCAGGGCGCTGGGGTCTGGGTGATTTTCCATGTTCCTCCAAGTCAGAGGGTCAGGCTATTAGGATTTGGGTGCACTAAGGATTCTGGCCCCAGCCAGGGCAAACCAGACAGTACAGGTTTAAGGGGGCTCATATGAAGGACACCCTGCTAGGCTGTATCAACCCCACTCCAATCCAGCCCTGGAACTGAAGTCTACGCAGGTGCCAGGATTCAAATAGCATCCTAAGTCAAGCAGGTCGCAGGGAAGAAACTAGGATCTATAGACTCTAGGCAGATACTCAGCATTACTTTTCTTTCCTTTAATTTCACGCTGATGCTATGTTGAAATCCAGTTGGTTTCCGGTTTTGTCCTTGTCCACAGGGTACAATGGACTGATTCAGCTACAGCATATACATATAGGCTTTAGTATTTTTTATTGATTCTTTCGCCATCGAGGTTATTGAACAAAGTTGAGTAAAGTTCTCTGTGCTGAATATCAGATCCCTATGGGACATTTATTAGAGGTACAGTTTCCTTGTACATGCGCAAGGAGCAAAGAAACGTAATCATCCTTGTGGATTATCTGTTACAGCTACAGATTTCATTGTATATGTTAGAGATAAATATTTCTCTGTATATGTGTCCAGAACAAAGGAAAGAAGAACGAATGGAAAAAAGGGAAGTATAGAAGGCAAAAGATAATCCTTATGTATTAGTTCATAGAGACACATATTTCTGTGGGTATGTTAGACATATCAGAGAAGGAAAAGGCAACCCACTCTAGTATTCTTGCCTGGGAAATTCCATGGGCAGAGGAGCCTGGTGGGCTGTAGTCCACAGGGTTTGCAACATGTGGGACACAACTTGGAGGCCAAACAACAATGACAGAGATACACATTTCAGTACATACATAGAAGGAAGGAGATAATCCTTGTGGATTACTATTACAGATACAACATTTCTCTGCATAGGGTAGTAACAACCTAATTCATCCCTGGCACTTTGCTTTCTTTTTTGAATTCTTTGTGTTTGAATCTCAGAGTTTCTTTTTATGTTGTAAATTACTTCCTCTGTATCTTTTTTTTTCTTTCAATTTTGCCCCCAAGGGACATCATCGGCTGTTTTCTTCCTCTGTTGCTGACTTCACTTACTGTACTTTCCTCCAAGGGCCATCCTTGTAGGGACCACTGGCATAATTTCATTATTTCAGTGGTGATATTTCAGGTCTGAGCAATAGCCCCTTCTATATATGTACCACATTTGTTTAGCTGTCAGTGGGCCTTTTCTTGGGTCTGTGTCTTGGCAGCACCACTGCAGTGAAGGTTGGGGTTCATGTGTCGTTTTGAATAACGGCTTTTTGTAATGTAGGCCCAGGTGTGGGTATTAGAATCCTAGATTTAGCTCTCTTGACGTTTTTTGGCTGTCCCTTCAAGTGACTGCTGCCAATGTCTGTCTGCAGGGAATGTGAAGGGGTGTTCCATCATTTCCTGGCTCTCTTCTCCATGTACTCTTTGCAGACAGTTAGGATAGCCGTTCTGTTAGATGGGATTTGATTTTTTTTATTGTTGTTTTGATCGGCAGCAGTCCTGTAATAATTTGGGACACTGAGCATCTTGTCCTTGGCCATTTGGGTTCTCTTTTTCTATTTTTTTTTTCTTACAGGGTATGAGGAAAATTGACCTTAGAAACTGGCTTCTTGAAAGTCCGTTGTGTTTGGAATTCATTTCTGCAATACCTGTGGCAGGACCTTTTCTGAGGGCTGCTGTGACAGGAAATGATCTCTAGGGGGCAGCACTTCATCTTGTATGTGTCTAGGAGGCCTCTAGGCAGATGCTCAGCTCCTGTACACCTAGACGTCTCCAGGCTGATGCTCAGCTTGTGTGTGACTAGGAGGCCTCTAGACAGACGCTCAGCTCGGTTCTCTCTAGAGGACTCTAGGCTGATGTTCAGCTTGAGTGTTTCTATGAAGCTCCTGGGCAGAAGCTTGCCTGTATCTAACTAGAGGCCTCTATGCTGATGCTCAGCTTGTGTGTGACTGTAAGACCTCTAAGCAGAGGCTCAGCTCACTTCTATCTAGCAACCTCCAGGCTAATGTTCAGCTCCTGTGTAAGTATAAGGCATCCAGACAGATGCTGAGCCTGTGTGTATATACAGGCCTCTAGGAAGACGCTTTCTTCAATTTAAGTCTGAATTTGGCAATAAGGAGTTCATGATCTGAGCCACAGTCAGCTCCTGATCTTGTTTTTGCTCACTGCAGATGACACCACCCTTATGGCAGAAAGTGAAGAGGAACTAAAAAGCCTCTTGATGAAAGTGAAAGAGGAGAGTGAAAAAGTTGGCTTAAAGCTCAACATTCAGAAAACTAAGATCATAGCATCTGATCCCATCACTTCATGGGAAATAGATGGGGAAACCATGTCAGACTTTATTTTTAGGGGCTCCAAAATCACTGCAGACGGTGATTGCAGCCATGAAATTAAAAGACACTTACTCCTTGGAAGGAAAGTTATGACCAACCTAGCTAGCATATTACTATGCTAGCAGAGACATTACTTTGCCAACAAAGGTCCATCTAGTCAAGGCTATGGTTTTTCCAGTGGTCATGTATGGATGTGAGAGTTGGACTGTGAAGAAAGCTGAGTGCCGAAGAATTGATGGTTTTGAACTGTGGTGTTGGAGAAGACTCTTGAGAGTCCCTAGTACCACAAGGAGATCCAACCAGTCCATCCTAAAGGAGACCAGTCCTGGGTGTTCATTGGAAGGACTGAGGCTGAAACTCCAATACTTTGGCCACCTTATACAAAGAATTGACTCACTGGAAAAGACTCTGATGCTGGGAGGGATTGGGGGCAGGAGGAGAAGGAGACGACAGAGGATGAGATGGCTGGATGGCATCACTGACTCTATGCACATGAGTTTGGGTGAACTCCGGGAGTTGGTGATGGACAGGGAGGCCTGGCGTGCTGCAATTCATGGGGTCGACTGAACTGAGGACGACACGTAGCACGCCTCTGCCACTGAGGCTGTTAGTGGGATGGTCACCGGATGCATGACTATGAGGTCTGTGGTCAGGTGCCCGGCTTGTGTGTGTCTGTGAGGCCCTGGGCAGATGCTGAAGCTGTGCTCATATACTGGTATCTCAGCTGACGCTCGGATCGTGTGTGTCTGAGAGGCCTCTAGGCAGACACTCAGCCTGTGGGAATTATGAGGCCTATAGGCTGATGCTAACCTGGTCTGTACCTATGAGGCCAGATTGTTTATTTCTGAGCCATTCAGGGGCTTTGTTCTTCTGATGTTAACATATCTAATGTGCACCCCAAAGATCTTTCCTTTGTGATAGGTGAAAGTTTTCCCACTTTCATCCACAGTATAATGCCAAACCCAGAAGACCCAGACAAATTCCAACAAAACTGGCACAGATTCAGCATTGATGCATCTAGATGAACTGATTCCCAGACCGGGTAAATGATTTACCCTATGAAACAAATGAACTAATTCCAACTAGGCTACCCACCCCCACAAGATTTACCTCCCAAATGAACTGGTTCCAACTGGGCCACTTCCCAAGTCAGGTAAATAAATTTACCCTACAATTGAGGTAATTGTAACTAGGGTGGGCATGCCCCACGAGGACTAATTCCCAATGAACTGGTTCAGGGTAGAGTCCAACACCGCCTCCTCTCTGCAAATGGGTACCCAACCAAATATGCTTATTCCATAAAGGAAAAGACCAGATTGAGGGGAAACTGTGTTCCCGTGTGCTCACCAGAGTGACTTACCCTCCAAAATCGAGCCCATTGGCTCTTAACACAAAAAGACACACAAAATATCATACTGGCTGAACCAGCTATCAAATTGCGTATACTTACCTTACAAATGAAATTAAGTCCCTCGACTCTAGAAGTTTATCGGTTCCTTGTCTCAGCTGCCAAGTGCTGGGGGTAGCTGGTGCCACTTCGTGGAATCTTGAAGGAAAGAACTTCAGGGCAACAAATGGTCCCAGCAGCCGCTAGGGTCTTGCCCCAGTATTCCCTGACTGGGGCCAGCTAGCCATGAGCAGTAAGGCTCCTAACTGGCTAAGCCAAATTGTTCCCAAGTCCAAGCTCACTCTGCTCACTGCACGATAGACAATGAATCCGAGAGATGAGGTGTTGAGGCAAGGAAGGGACTTTAATCGGGGAGCCAGCAGACCAAGAAGATGGCTGGGGTCTGGATGCCAGGCTGTTTTATAGACCAGAGAGAAAGCAGCAAGGAGGAACTAAAGTCAAAAGGCAGAAGGAGAGGGAGATTCAGTGGGGAAGTAAGGTGAGAAAGTCTGCAGTCTTGCAAAACTTTTCCAAGGGAATGAAAACCCTTCTGAAGGGGTATATTAATCTCTTCTATCTCCAGGTGGGCAGGAACAAATTCTCTCTCCCTGAACTGAACAAAGGGACTTTAGCTTACAGTCAGGGAAGGGGATAGGGACCTCCAGGCAAGCCACTGAGTATGATTATAGTAAGTAAAGTAATGAAAAGCAAGTCAAAAAGACAGTTTTCAACATGGAGTCAGAATTGGCTTTCTCCCTGCAACAAGATGAAGGAACCCCATTTCACATTCCCTGAGAATAAACATGGGCAATAACCCCTTGAAGGGACAGCCTCCACAGGCCAGAAAAAGAATGTCAAGGCAGTTGAACTTGGATTCTGATACCCACACATGGGCCTATATTAAGAAAAACCATCATTCAAAATGAAAAATGCACCCCAACATTCACTGGAGTGGTACCTCCAATTGCCAAGACACAGACCCAAGATAAGGGCCAATGACAGATGAAATCTCAAACAAATGTGGTTACATATATAAAATGTGCTTTTACTCAGACTTGAAAAACCAACAATGAAATTATGAAATTAGGCCAATGGTCCCCCACAGCGATGGACCTTGGAGGAAAATACGCTAAGAGAAATTAGCAACAGAGGAAGAAAATAGCAGATGTCCTGGAGGGCGAAACTGAAAAAAGGAGAGACAGAGGAAATCGTTTACAACGTAGAGACTCTGAGATGTAAACACAAACCTAGAATTCCAAGGCGGGGCGGGGGTGGGGGGTGGAATGTAGAGTCAGAGATGAATTGGGAGGTCAGTACTAATGTATACACAGAAATCTGTGTCTGAAATAGATAATCCACAAGGATTAGCTCCTCCTTCCTTTCACGTAGCCACTGAAACCTGTGCTCTGAAACCATAGGCTCTGGTTGCAGGTGGAAACAGAGTTGGACATGAAGTACTGCCGCCTTGTGGACATTCCCTGTAACTACAACATGACCCCGGTTCTAACTGCACCTCCGGTTTACAAGGCCTGCGGTGCTGCCTAAGGCCGTCACAGCGGGTTTTGCAGAAATAAATTCCAAAAACAGCCAACTTTCAAGAAGCCAATGGCAACAGGTAAATTTTCCTCACACCCTTTAAGGAAAAAAGATAAAAACACCAAACCGAATCAGTCAGAAGGCAAGATGCTCAGCAAGCCTAATTATGACAGGAGAAATGGCAATCAGATCGACAACAAGAAATCAAATCCCATCTGACAGAATGACCATCCTGACTGTCAGCAAACAGTAAACGGTGGAGACAGTAGGGAGATGATGGAAACCCCCGACAAGTGCCGTGGGAAAGGACATTGGCAACAGCCCCTAGAAAGGACAGCCTCTGCAGGCCAGAACTAAGAATTTCAAGAGAGCTAAGCCCAGGAATTTAACATCCACACTTCGGCGTCTGTTACGAAAAACCATCACTCAGAATGATTCATGCACCCCAACGTTTGCTGCAGTGGGATGGACTTTGGAGCATTATACACTAAAGTGAAGCCAGCAGTGGAGGGAGAAAATGGCAGATGATGTCCCTTCTAGGCAAAATAACAAAGAGGTACAGGGGAAGTAGTGTGCAACACAAAAGGAGAATCTGCCGTTCTAACACAAAGGATTCCAAAAAATAATAAATAAAAGGAAACTACCAGGGATGAATTAGGAAGGCAGGCAGGCAGAGGAGAATCCTTGTGGATTAGCTAAGAGAGATGCCTATTTCTCTGGGTATGTTAGTGATCCTGGAGAAGGAAATGGCACCCCACTCCAGTAGTCTTGCCTGGGAAATCCCATTGGCAGAGGAGCCTGTGGGCTACAGTCCATGGGGCTGCAAAGTGCCAGACACAACTTACCGACTAAACAACAACAAGCATGTTAGAAATACAGATTTCAGGGCATACATGGAAGGAAGGAGATAATCCTTGTGGATTATCTATTACTGGTACAGATTTTTGTCTATAGGTTAGTAGCAACCTTCTAATTCATCCCTGCCCTTTCCCCCCTTTTTAATTGGAATTCTTTGTATTTGAAAGTCAAACTTTCTGTGTCTTACATCACTTTCCCTGTACCTCTTTCTTATTTTGCCTGGAAGGGATGATGTCTGCCATTTTTGTTAATTGCTGGCTTCACTTAGTGTATGTTGTTCAAAGGTCCCATCTAGGGGAAACCATTGGCCTATTTTGGTAATTTTAGTGCCAGTTTTTCAAGTCTGAGTAATAAGCCCATTGTGTATATGCACACATTTCTGTAAGATTTAATTTGTCCATGGGCTTCACCTTGGTCTCTGTTCTGGCTGTTTTATGCATCAGTGCAGTGAATGTTGGGGTGCGTGTGTCATTCTGAGTGATGGTTTCTCATAACAGAGGCCCACATGTGTATATTAAAATCCTAGGCTTACCTCTCTTGAAATTTTTAGTTCTGGCCTGTAGAGGCTGTCCTTTCTAGGGTCTATTGCCAATACCCACTCCCACAGCACTTGCGGGGGGCAATTCCATCACCTCCCTGTTCTCTCCATCATTTACTGTTTGCAGATAGTCAGGATGGCCATGCTGCAGATTGGATTTGTTTATTTGTCATTTTGATTGCCATTCCTCCTGTCATAATTAGGGTTGCTGAACATCCTGTTTTCTCACTGATTGGTTTTTATGGTTTTTTTTTTTCTTTATTCCCTTAAAGGGTGAGAGCAAAATTTACCTGTTTCCACTGGCTTCTTGAAGGGAGATGATGGAACCCCCTCTTCATGTCCCCAGGGAATAGACTTTGGCAAAAACTTGAATATACAGGCTCCAGAGGTCAGAACAATTAACTTCCAGAGAGCTAAACCACGGATTTGAATACCCACACCTTTGCCATTATTATGAAAAACCATCACTCAAAATGACACATGAACCCCAATGTTCACTGCAGTGGTACCTCTAATTGCCAAAACACAGACCCAAGAAAAGTTCTACAGACTTAATCTTAAAGAAATATGATATATATATTTAATGGGCTATTACTCATACTTCAAAAACCGCAACTGAAATTATGAATTTATGCCAATGGTCCCCACATGGATAGGCTATGGAGGAGAATTCACTATACGAAGTCAGCATCAGATGAAGAAAATAGCAGATCATGTCCCTTCTAGAGAAAATGTAAGAGAGAGAGAGATACAGAGGAAGTAACTCACAGCACAAAGAGACTCAAGCGCAAAAAAGATGCAGAGGTCCAGGGATAAATTAGGAGTTCGGGAAAGGCAGTGCCAAGGAATGCTCAAACTGCCGCACAATTGCACTCACCTCACACGCTAGCAAAGTGACGCTCAAAATCCTCCAAGCCAGGCTTCAGCAAAACGTGAACCGTGAACTTCCTGATGTTCAAGCTGGTTTTAGAAGAGGCAGAGGAACCAGAGATCAAATTGCCAACATCCAATGGATCATGGAAAAAGCAAGAGAGTTCCAGAAAAACATCTATTTCTGCTTTCTTGACTATGCCAAAGCCTTTGACTGTGGGGATCACAATAAACTGTGGAAAATTCTGAGAGAGATGGAAATACCAGAACACCTGACCTGCCTGTTGAGAAATCTGTATGCAGGTCAGGAAGCAACAGTTAAGAACTGGACATGGAACAACAGACTGGTTCCAAATAGGAAAAGGAGTACATCAAGGCTGTATATTGTTACCCTGCTTATTTAACTCATATGCAGAGCACATCATGAGAAATGCTGGACTGGAAGAAACACAAGCTGGAATCAAGATTGCCGGGAGAAATATCAATAACCTCAGATATGTAGATGACACCACCCTTATGGCAGTGAAGAGGAACTCAAAAGCCTCTTGATGAAACTGAAAGAGGAGAGCGAAAAAGTTGGCTTAAAAGTCAACATTCAGAAAACGAAGATCATGGCATCTGGTCCCATCACTTCCTGGGAAATAGATGGGGAAACAGTGGAAACAATGTCAGACTTTATTTTTAGGGGCTCCAAAATCACTGCAGATGGTGACTGCAGCCATGAAATTAAAAGACGCTTACTCCTTGGAAGAAAAGTTATGACCAACCTAGATAGCATATTCAAAAGCAGAGACATTACTTTGCCAACTAAGGTCCATCTAGTCAAGGCTATGGTTTTCCCAGTGGTCATGTATGGATGTGAGAGTTGGACTGTGAAGAAGGCTGAGCACAGAAGAATTAATGCTTTTGAACTGTGGTGTTGGAGAAGACTCTTGAGAGTCCCTTGGACTGCAAGGAGATCCAACCAGTCCATTCTAAAGAAGATCAGCCCTGGGATTTCTTTGGAAGGAATGATGCTGAAGCTGAAACTCCAGTACTTTGGCCACCTTATGCAAAGAACTGACTCATTGGAAAAGACTCTGAAGCTGGGAGGGGTTGGGGGCAGGAGGAGAAGGGGACGACTGAGGATGAGATGGCTGGATGGCATCACTGACTCGATGGACGTGAGTCTGAGTGAACTCCGGGAGTTGGTGATGGACAGGGAGGCCTGGCGTGCTGCGATTCATGGGGTCGCAAAGAGTCGGACACGACTGAGTGACTGAACTGAACTAATGTACACACAGAAATCTGTATTTCTGATAGATAATCCACAAGGATTACCTCCCTCTCTCTTTCCTTCCACGTTGACACATATATGTATATCTAACTGGGACTTCACAAACACCCAATGTTCAGGCCAGGAAACTTTGCTTGAAATTCTGCAATAAGCTATATGGCAAACAATTAAAAAAAGAACAGATTCTATGTGTAAATATATACCATAACTCAATCAAATGGCTGTATACTGCCAAGAACAAAAGGGCAAATCAACTATCTTCCCACTTAACAGTGAGAAAAGGAAAGAAAATCAATGCCTAGCTAATTTTCTCTGACCTCCCAGACTTGGGCTGCTATCCCATTCTTGGAGTCTGAGCAGCTTCAGAACCCACGATTGGCCAAGAATGGGGTCCAACAGCTCAGCAGAGCGCCCTGAATTGAGTCCTCTCTTTAACCTGTTCTGTCTTATTTGCCCTGATGGGCACCAGAATCCCTAGTAAACCAAAAGATGATGATTCAGCCCTCTGACTTCTAGGACCTTGGAGAAGTCAACTAGCCTTCAAGTCTCCCAGTACTGGGGTCACCAATTTAAGCCTCCTTTCTGAAAGTGCAGCCTCCTAGGCCCCTCAGCAGGGGCTGTGGCCCAGGTTGGAATGAGCCTGGAGTGGGGGTGGTGAAACTTTAGGGGGAAGAAGTACTGAGATACAAGCCCTTGGGTGTTGGCTCAGGCACATTCCCCTTTAATTTACAGCTCAGAAAGCCAACATTCCCTAAGGTTCTGGCTGCCAAAGGAACCAGTGTTGGGCATGAAGAAGTACTGCCACCTTATGGACATTTCATGTAACTACAACTTGATCAGTAGGGCTCATTGTCACCTCCAAGTAAGACCTGGAGAGCTATTAATAACAGCTGCCCTGGGGAAAGTTCCTGGGGTGGGCACTACAGAAATAAATTCCAAAAACAACTGACCTTCCAGAAGGCAATTGCAACACATAAATATTCCTCACACCCTTTAAGGTAAAAAATGCAAAAAACAATCCGAATGACCATCGGACATGATGTTCAGCATCCCTAATTATTATAGAAGAAATGCCAATTAAAACAACAAGATATCAAATCCCACCTGTCAGAATGGTCATCCTCACAATTCTACAAACAATAAATGTGGGAGAGCGTCAGCAGATGATGGAATCCCCTTCCAACAAGGTCAGTGGAATGGACGTTGCAAATAGCCTTTACGAAGGCCAGCCTCTACATACTAGAGAAAAGTCTTTCAAAAAGCTAAGCCTAGAATCTGACATACCCTCACCTGTGCTTATATTCCAAAACTAAAGCCACCATTCAAAAAGACGAGCACGCTACTTTCACTCCAGCACTACTTACAACAGCCAAGTGCAGACCTAGGAAAACATCCACTGACATACGGAAGCTTAAAGAAGGTGTAGTATATATGTCAATGGACTATTACTCAGCCATTAAAAACTGCTCCTGAAATTATGCCTCTGGTTGCCATAACAGTAGACCTCGGAGGATTATACACTAAATGAAGTCAGAAAGAGAGGAAGGAAACAGCAGATGATAACCATTCTACTGCACTGGCCATAGCAAACACCCTCTTCCAACAATACAAGAGAAAACTCTACACATGGACATCACCAGATGGCCAACAGTAAAAATCAGACTGATTACATCCTTTGCAGCCAAAGATGGAAAAGCTCTATACAGTCAGCAAAAACAAGACCGGGAGCTGACTGGCTCAGATCATGAAATCCTTATTGCCAAATTTAGACTTAAATTGAACAACATTCAGGTATGACCTAAATCAAATCCCTTATGATTATACAGTGAAAGTGGCAAATAGATTCAAGGGATTAGAACTGATAGACTGCCTGAAGAACCACAGACGGAGGTTCATGACATTGTACAGGAGACAGTGATCAAGACCATCCCCAAGAAAAAGAAGTGCAAAAAGGCCAAATAGTTGTCTGAGGAGGCCTTACAAACAGCTATGAAAAGAGAAGTGAAAGTCAAAGGAGAAAAGGAAAAATATACCCATTTGAAAACAGAGTTCCAAAGAATAGCAAGGAGAGATAAGAAAGCCTTCCTCAGTGATCAATGCAAAGAAATAGACGAAAACAATAGAACGGAAAAGACTAGAGATCTCTTCAAGAAAATTAGAGACACCAAGGGAACATGTCATGCAAAGATAGGCACAATAAAGGACAGAAATGGTATGGACCTAACAGAAGCAGTTGATATTAAGAAGAGGTGGCAAGAATACACGGAAGAACTATACAAAAAAGATCTTCATGACCCAGATAATCACGATGGTGTGATCACTCAGCTAGGGCCAAATATGCTGGAATGTGAAGTCAAATGGGACTTAGGAAGCATCACTATGAACAAAGCAAGTGGAGGTGATGGAATTCCAGTTGAGCTATTTCAAATCCTGAAAGATGATGCTGTGAAAGTGTTGCACTCAATATGCCAGCAAATTTGGAAAACTCAGCAGTAGCCACAGGACTGGAAAAGGTCAGTTTTCATTCCAATCCCAAAGAAAGGCAATGCCAAAGAATGCTCAAACTACTGCACAATTGTACTCATCTCACATGCTAGCAAAGTAATGCCCAAAATTCTCCAAGCCAGGCTTCAACAGTATGTGAACCATGAACTTCTAGATGTTCAAGCTGGATCTAGAAAAGGCAGAGGAACCAGAGATCAAATTGCCAACATCCACTCGATCATTGAAAAAGCAAGAGTTCCAGAAAAATATGTGATTTATTGACTATGCCAAAGCCTTTGACTGTGAGGATCACAACAAACTGTGGAAAATTCTGAAAGAGATGGGAATGAAATACCAGACTATCTGACCTGCCTCTTGAGAAACCTGTATGCAGGTCAGGAAGCAACAGTTAAGAACTGGACATGGAACAACAGAGTGGTTCCAAATAGGGAAAGGAGTATATCAAGGCTGTATATTGTCACCCTGCTTATTTAACTTATATGCAGAGTACATCATGAGAAACGCTGGGCTGGATGAAGAACAAGCTGGAATCAAGATTGCCGGGAGAAATATCAAGAACCTCAGATATGCAGATGACACCACCCTTACGGCAGAAAATGAAGAGGAACTAAAGAGCCTCTTGATGAAAGTGAAAGAGGAGAGTGAAGAAGTTGGCTTAAAAGTCAACATTCAGAAAACTAAGATCATGGTATCTGATCCCATCACTTCATGGGAAATAGATGGGGAAACAGTGGAAACAGTGACAGGTTTTATCATTTTGGGCTCCAAAATCACAGCAGATGGTGACTGCAGCCATGAAATTAAAAGATGATTGCTCCTTGGAAGAAAAGTTATGACCAACCTAAACAGTATATTCAAAAGCAGAGACATTACTTTGCCAACAAAGGTCCATCTAGTCAAAGCTATCGTTTTTCCAGTAGTCATGTATGGATGTGAGAATTGAACTATAAAGAAAGCTGAGCACTGAAGAATTGATGCTTTTGAACTGTGGTGTTGGAGAAGACACTTGAGAGTCCCTTGGACTGCAAGGAGATCCAACCAGTCCATCCTAAAGGAAATCAGTCCTGAATATTCATTGGAAGGACAGATGCTGAAACTCCAATACTTTGGCCACCTGATGCAAAGAACTAACTCCTTGGAAAAGACCCTGATGCTAGGAAAGATTGAAGGTGGGAGGAGAAGGGGACGACCGAGAATGAGATGGTTGGATGGAATCACTGACTCAATGGACATGAGTTTGAGTAAACTCCAGGAGCTGGTGATGGACAAGGAGGCCTGGTGTGCTGCAGTCCAGGGGTCCCAAAGAGTCTGACACAATTGAGTGACTGAACTTACCCTTCTACACAAAATTTAAAATAAAAGAGAGATACAGGGGAACTAATTTTACAAAAAGAGACTCTGAGAATACCAACTCAAAGTAGTTTCAAAAAAAAGAAAAAGGAAAGGGCCAGGGATGAATTAGGAGTTCAGTACTAACGTACACAGAAATCTGTGTCTCCATAATCCACAAGGATTATCTCCTTCCTTCTTTCCTATCTTCCTTTCACATAGGCACTGAAATCTGTGTATCTACCATATATCCAGAAACCTGTATCTGTCTGAGCTAATCCACAAGGCTTACTTCCGGCCTTCCTTCCTTGGTTTCTTTCTTTCTTCCTTTCACATATACACAGAAGTATTTATCTGTAGCACAGACATAGAAATCTGTTGCTGGAATAGATAATCTACAAGGACTATTTACTTCCTTGGTTCCTTGCACGTGTACAAAAAATCTGTATCTTTAATAAATAGTCTGCAGGGACCTGATGATCAGAATAGAGAACTTTACTGGACCTTGTTCAATGAACTCTATGGAAAAAAAAAATCAAACCAAAAACGGCTACATATGCTGAATGTATCTGTCGTAACTGAATCAGTTCATTGTATGCTGAGGGCAAGCACAAAACTGCACATTGACTAGACTTCAACAGAGCACTGGAATGAGACTAAGGAAAAGGAAAGAAAAGTAATGCCTACTTTATTCCCTCTGACCTCTGAGACATGGGCTCTTATCCTATCCCTGGACCTGAGGAAGCCTGAGTCCCAGGGCTGGCCTGCAGTGGGGTGAGATGGCCCGGCAGGGTGCCCTTCACAGAGACACCCTTCACAGTGTTAGGGTCTCTTAAACCTGTACTATCTGTTTTCTTCTGGCTGGGACCAGAATCCCTAGTGCACCCCAACGATGGTGGCCTGACCCTCTGGCCCTGAGGATACAGGGTAGACTCCCCAAGCTGAAGCCTCCTTCCTGAGAGTGCAGCCTCTATATTTTGTACTAACATAAATATAGAAATGTGAATCTGCAATAGATAAACCCAAGGATTATCTCCCTCCCTCCCTTTCTTCCACATATACACAGAAATCTGTGTCTCTAACATATACAGAAATTTCTGTCTCTAATAGATAAGGTCCATATAGTCAAAGCTATGAATTTTCCAGTAGTCATGTATGGATATGAGAGATGGACCATAAAGAAGGCTGAGCACCGAAGAACTGATACAATTGAACTGTGGTATTGAAGAAGACTCTTGAGAGCCCCTTGGACAGCAAGGAAATCAAACCAGTCAATCCTAAAGGAAATCAGTCCTGAATATTCATTGGAACGACTGTTGCTGAAGCTGAAGCTCCAACACTTTGGCCACCTGCTGTGAAGAGCCGACTCATTAGAAAAGACCCTGATGCTGGGAAAGATTGAAGGCAGGAGGAGAAGGGGATGACAGAGGACGAGATGGCTGGATGGCATCACCAACTCGATGGACAGGAGTTTGAGCAAACTCTGGGAGATGGTGAAGGACAGGGAAGCCAGGTGTGCTGCAGTCCATGGGGTTGCAGAGTTGGAAACGATTGAACGTCTGAACAAAGCTCGTGGAGGTGATTGAAATCCAGCCGAGCTATTTCAAATCCTACAAGATGATTCTGTTAAAGTGCTGCACTCAATATGACAGCAAATTTGCAAATCTCTATGATCCAGTGGCTGTCAGCAATTTGATCTTTGGTTCATCTGCCTTTTCTAAATCCAGCTTATACATCTAGAATTTCTCAGTTCATGTACTGTTGAAGCCTAGCTTGAATGATTTTGAGCATTACCTTGCTGGCATGTGAAAATAGTGCAATTGTGTGGTAGTTTGAACATTCTTTGGCATTGTCGTCCTTTGGGATTGGAATGAAAACTGACCTTTCCAGTCCTGTGGCCACTACTGAGTTTTCCAAATTTGCTGTCATATTGAGTCCAGCACTTTAATGGAACAAACAGGTAAATTTTCTTCACACTCTTTAAGAGAAAAAAAACAATGGGCCACAGGACAAGTTGCTCAACATCCCTAATTATTACAGGAGGAATCCCAATCTAAAAGACAACAAGAGTTTGTAACAGTTTTTAATAAACATCAGTTCAGTTCAGTTGCTCAGTCGTGTCCGACTCCTTGCAACCCCATGAATTGCAGCACGCCAGGCCTCCCTGTCCATCACCAACTCCCGGAGTTCACTCAGACTCACATCCATCGAGTCAGTGATGCCATCCAGCCATCTCATCCTCTGTCGTCCCCTTCTCCTCCTGCCCCCAATCCCTCCCAGCATCAGAGTCTTTTCCAATGAGTCAACTCTTCGCATGAGGTGGCCAAAGTACTGGAGTTTCAGCTTTAGCATCATTCCTTCCAAAGAAATCCCAGGGCTGATCTCCTTTAGAATGGACTGGTTGGATCTCCTTGCACATAAATGTAACCAAAAAACTAAAAGACACCAAGAAATCAAATCACACTTATCAGAATAGCCATCCTCACAAGTCTACTAAGAATAGATGCAGGAGAGAGCTGGGCAGAGAGGAAACCCCCTACACGGTCAGTGGGAATGGACATTGGCAAAATCCCTTCACAGGCTGTCCTGTGAATAAAATTTCAAAATAGCTCAGCCCATGACCCGACATACCCCACCTGGCCTATATCCTGAGAAATCCATCACTGAAAAAGTCACATGCACCCCAACATTCACTGCAGCACCACTTAACAGTAGCCAGGACACAGGACCAGCAAGAGGTCACCTGATGGATTAAAAGTTAACGAGGATGTGGTACATATATACAGTGGAGTATTACTCAGCTATGAAAAACCACCGCTGAAATTTTGAAATTATGCCACTAATTGTCACAATGATGGAGGATGGAGAATCATAGATAAGTGAAGTCAGCCAAGAAGAGAAAGAAAATAGCATCTGATGTCCCTCTGGGCAAAATAAAAAGTGAGATACAAAGGAACACACTTATTATTCAAAAAGAGACTCTGAGAATTCAAACACAAAGGGTTCCAAGAAAATGTGAAAGAGCAAGGATGAATTAGGAGGTCAGGTCTAACAGAAATCTGTATCTGTAATAGAGAATCCATAAGGATTATCTCTTTTCTTCTTTCCTTCCTTCCTTCCAAATATACACAGAAATTTGTATCTCAAACATGTACAGAGATATCTGTATCTGTAACAGACAATCTAAAATCATTACCTATCTTCCTTCCACACATACACAGAAATCTGTATCTTCAAGAAGGATCTGATGTTCAGCACAGGGAACTTGGTCTACCTTCTGCAATAACATCTACGGCAACAAAATCCAAAATGAACAGATATGCTGTGAGCATATGGCACAGGCGATGCAGGGGGCAGTACCCTGCAGACAAACACAAAACTCCAAACCGACTGTACTCCAACATAGCATAGACATGAGATTAAAGAAAAGGCAATGCCGAGCTTCCTCCCTCCCTCCTCCCTGACCTGGGCTTCTCTCCCATCCCTGAGCAGGCTTGCATCTTCACATTTGGACAGCGAGACATCTCCACATCAAGGCAGCCAGGTGGAGACAACCAACATTTTAATAGAGACAGGCAACCCTGTGACTTCGGCCCCACTAGGTAAGACAGGAAAGCAAGATGATTGTAGAAGCACATGAATGGAAACATATGATGGGGAGCTTGTACACAGTGCAATGTTTCTCAACTCTAAAGAAGTTGGAAGTAATGCCAAGTCCAGCCTCAGGAAAGAAAATAGAGATGATCATTCCAGGTAAGGGAGACAAGGATAGACAAATATTGTATGATATCACTTCTAGGTGTGATCTAAAGATGGATACAGATGAACTTATTGCCTGGAGACACAGAATCACAGACTTAGAAACTTCCCATCACCAAGATATAAAGATGTGGAGCAGGGAGAAATGAGCTTCTTCAGACTAATATATGCACAACCCTATTTATAAGCTCAGTCACCAGGACCTACTGTGTCACACAAGGAAACTTTCTCCACAATCTGTATTAACCTATAAAGAAAAGAACCCAACAAATCACATATACATCTGTGTAGATGGGAACAAGGCAGGTGTCCAAGTGGCCAATTGAAGAGATAAGTTTAACTCATACTGTCTAAAAAATATAACATGAAAAGATGTCAACATTGCTACTTATTAGAGGAATGCAGATCAAAACTACAATGAGGCATATCCTGACATGGTTTACAACAGCCACTGTCCAAAACTGGAGAAACAATAAATGCTGGAGAAATTGTGAGAAAAAGGGAACCCTCCTAGACTGCCAGTGAAAAGGTAGACCAGCAACAGCCACATGGAGAACAGCACACAGGTTTTCAAGAAATGAGAGTCAGATTAGAATACTCCCCAACAGCATACACAAAAATAAACTACAAATAGATTAAAGACCCAATGGACAGATCATATGAAACTCTTGAGGAAAAAGGTAGAACATGCTTTGACATAGGATGCAGCAAGTTCTAGTTTGACCCACCTCTTAGAATCATGAAAAATAAAAATAAATAACTGGGACCGAATTCCCCCTTAATAATGATGGCAGACATACGATCCAGCAATCCCACTGCTGGGCATACACACCGAGGAAACCAGAATTGAAAGAGACACGTGTACCCCATTGTTCATCACAGCACTGTTTACAATAGCCAGGACATGGAAGCAACCTAGATGTCCACTGGCAGACGAATGGATAAGAAAGCTGTGGTACATATACACAATGGAGTATTACTCAGCCATTTAAAAGAATGCATTTGAGTCAGTTCTAATGAGGTGAATAAAACTGGAGCCTATTATACAGAGTAAAGTAAGCCAGAAAGAAAAACACCAATACAGTGTATTAATGCATATATATAGAATTTAGAAAGATGGTAACGATGACCCTATATGCGAGACAGCAAAAGAGACACAGATGTAAAGAACAGACTTTTGGACCCTGTGGGAGAAGGCGAGGGTGGGATGATTTGAGAGAACAGCATTGAAACATGTATATTATCATATGTGAAATAGATCGCCAGTCCAGGTTTGATACATGAGGCAGGGTTCTCAGGGCTGGTGCACTGGGATGACCCTGAGGGATAGGATGGGGAGGGAGGGTCAGGATGGGGAACACGTGTACACCCATGGCTGATTCATGTGAATGCATGGCAAAAACCACCACAATAAAGTAATTAGCCTCCAATTAAAATTTTAAAAAATGATGGCAGAGCAGAGGAAACCATAAAGACAACAAAAAGACAATGCTCAAAATCTAACTAATGTTTGCAAAAAAAAACACCCATGAGGAATTTATCTCCAAACATATAGTTTATGCACCTCAATATCAAAGAAAATGCAGTCAAACAGGGGCACAAGATTTAAATGGACACTTCTCCAAAGAAAGCACAGACATGGCCATGAACTACATGGAAAGATGCTCAGCATCTGTAAGCATTAGAGAACTGCAACTCAGAAGTACGATGCATTATGCCTCACAAAGGTCAGAATGGTCAGAACCAAAAACCTACAACAATAAATTCTGGAGAGGGTATGTAGAAAAAAGAAACCTCCTACCTGTTGGTGAGAATAAAAGTCAATACGTTCATGAAGGAGAACAGGTAATGGTTCGTTAAAAAACTAAATAGAGAACTTCTGTAGGACCCAGCAATCCCATTACTGGGCGTAGATCCAGAGAAAACCATTATTTTAAGAGACAGGTGCACCCAATGTTCTTGGCAGCACTATGTACAACAGCCAAGACTTGGAAGCAACCTAAGTGGATAAGGACAGATGAATGGATAAACCAGATGGGGTACATGCACACAGAGCATTATTACTCAGTCATAAAAGGGTGACATCATGCCATGTCCAGAAACAAGGAAGGAAGTAGAGAGGATACTAAGAGAAGTGAGACAAAGGAAGGCAAGTATCATATGATATCTCTTGGAGGTGGGTTCTAAAAATGGATGCAAATGAACTTCTTTACAAGCAGAAATGGCCCTATAACATAGCAAGGGAAAGTCACTCAGGCGTGTCCAACTCTTTGCCACTCCATGGACTATACAGTCCATGGAATTCTCCAGGCCAGAATATGGAGTGGGTAGCCTTTCCCTTCTCTAGGAGATCTTCCCAACCCAGGGATCGAACTCCGGTCTCCCACATTGCAGATTCTTTACCAGCTGAGCCACCAGGGAAGCCCACAACATAGCAAAGCACCTTATGGTTACCAAAAGGGAAATGTGTTGGGCAGTGAGAAATGAGCTGGTGGAGATGAGCATACACACACTACTCTCTATGAGGTAATCAACGAGGACCCCTCAGTACTGTGCACTCAATAGCACACAATAAACTATATGGGAAGAGAACCCAAAAAAGGACATGTACACGTCCATGCATAAGTGAACCATGTTGCTGTCCACCGAAAACTAAAAACAAACCCTACAACATTGTAAGTCACCTATACACCAATAAACACAAGTTATAAAAAGTGAATGTCAACTCTATTCCCCTCAGGCCTTGGTGACCTGGGCTGCTGTCACATCCCTGAAGCCTGGGCAGGCTTGTTTCCCAAGGATGGACTGTCATGGGGCTGATGGAGCTGAGGAGGATGTACCAGCCAATGAGCCCTGCCCCATGGTCCGGGTGAGCCTGTTTTCTGCACAGGCCTACAACCTCCAGTTCCAGGAGGGTCCTCCTGCAGTGAAACTACGCCTACTGTACCCAAAGGATGTGGAGGCTCTGGGCTGGAAGAGCTTTGAAAAGCCCTGTGGGCTCCATGTCTCCTGGTGGTGGGGTTCCTACCTTCAGCCTCCTTCCTTAGGATCGCACCACCCAGATGAAAGCACCCTCCCCAGAGTGGTGCTGCAGAAACTTGGATGTGTCCAGGGGACAGCGTAAGGAAGGAAGAAGGAATGGGACACAAGCTATAAGTGTTTCTTATGGCACATTCCTCTCTAATTGACAAACCAGGAACAGGACTTTCCCTAAGGTCTGATTCCCCCAGTAACTCGAATTAGGCATTAAGACATGCTGCCCCCTGGTGGCTATTTCCCATAACAACTGTAAAACCAATGCTCATCGGCGCTTAACATTCACAAAGCCTCAGTTCAGTTCAGTCGCTCAGTCGTGTCCAACTCTTTGCGACCCAATGAATCACAGCACGCCAGGCCTCTCTGTCCATCACCAACTCCCGGAGTTCACTCAGACTCACGTCCATCGAGTCCGTGATGCCATCCAGCCATGTCATCCTCGGTCGTCCCCTTCTCCTCCTGCCCCCAATTCCTCCCAGCATCAGAGTCTTTTCCAATGGGTCAACACTTCACATGAGGTGGCCAAAGTACTGGAGTTTCAGCTTTAGCATCATTCCTTCCAAAGAAATCCCAGGGTTGATCTCCTTCAGAATGGATTGGTTGGATCTCCTTGCAGTCCAAGGGACTCTCAAGAGTCTTCTCCAACACTACAGTTCAAAAGCATCAATTCTTCGGCGCTCAGCCTTCTTCACAGTCCAACTCTCACATCCATACATGACCACAGGAAAAACCATAGCCTTGACCTTAGTTGGCAAAGTAATGTCTCTGCTTTTGAATATGCTATCTAGGTTGGTCATAACTTTTCTTCCAAGGAGTAAGTGTCTTTTAATTTCATGGCTGCAGTCACCATCTGCAGTGATTTTGGAGCCCAAAAAAGTAAAGTCTGACACTGTTTCCACTGTTTCCCCATCTATTTCCCATGAAGCGATGGGACCAGATGCCATAATCTTCGTTTTCTGAATGTTGAGCTTTAGCGTGAGGGGTTATAAATAAAAAAACACCTGCCCTCAAGAAATGTCCCAAACGAGGTCAATATTCAAAATAAGGAAGGCATTCAAGAAGCCAATTTGAATAAGTTTAACTCACACTGTTTTAAAAAAAATCACATGAAAAAATGCCAGCATCGCTAAATATGAGAGAAATGCAAATCAAAACTTCAATGAGGTACAACCTCACACCACTCACAATGGCCATGGGCAGAAACTCTACAGACAATAAAATCCTGGAGAGGGTGCAGAGCACAGGGAACCCTCCCACGCTGATGCTGGGGACGGAAGCTGGGAGCGCCCACTGTGGAGACACCAGGCAGGTTCCGCAGCAATGAAGATGAGAATGAAATTAGACTGCAACCTACCATCGTACACAAAAATAAACTGCAAATAAAGGGCTAAATAAAAGGACAGATACAATGGAACCCTTAAGGAAAAGAGCAGAACACGCTGTGACATGAAGTGCAGCGAAGTGCAGCGAAGTTCTGTTTTGATTCACCCCTTAGAATCAGGACAAATAAAACAAAAATAAACAAATGGGACCTAATAGACGTTAAGCATTTGCACAGCAAAGGAAATCTTCAGTGAAAGAAAAAGACAACCTAGAATGGAAGAAATTCTAGCAAATGAAGGTACTCAGGGAATTTCTCTCCACACATACAAACAACTCATAAAGCTCAATATCAAAAAATAAAGAATCCAATGAAAAGTTGCCAAAGATCTAAATGTGCATTTCACCACAGAAGGTATAGAGATAGCCATAAAGTACAAGAAAAGATGGTCAGAATCATTAGTTCTTAGAGAAAGGCAACTCAATGGTCCAATGAGGTAACACTTCACAACGATTAGAATGACCATCTCAAAATATCTACAACAGTAAATTCTGCAGAAGGTGTGGAGAGAAGAAAGCCCTCTGACAGTGTGGGTGGGAATGTAAATGGGTACATCCACGAGGGAGAACATTATGGAGGCTCTCTAAAAAACTAAAAATAGAAGTACCAAGTTACCCAGAAATCCCAGACCCAGGCAAAGATCCAGAAAAAAATATTTTTTAAAGTTACCTGCACCCCAGTGATCATGGCAACACTAGGTACAATAGTAAAGACAGGGAAGCAACTTAAATGTACAAGGACAGATGAATGGACACAGATGGGGTACATATGCACAATGCAATAATACTCAGAAATAAAGAGGGATGAGATAATGCCATTTCCAGTTACAGGGAAGAAATCTGAGATGATCATACTAAGTGAAGCAAGACAGGGAAAGATAGTTATCACAGGACATCATTTCTGGTGGAATCTAAAAATGGACACAAATGAACTTTTTACAAAAGAGAAATCAGCCTCGGAGACTTACAAAACAAACTTACCTTACCAAAAATAAAGGGGCAGAGAGCAATCAGCTGGTTCAGAATAATAGATAAGCAGTAAAACAGGTGCTGATATGCTCTCAAAAGTCAAAAAGGGCTGAAAATGACAGCTGCCCTCAAGAAGTGTCCTAAGGTAAATCATCAGAAAAGAATTCCAAACAGGGCCAAGTTTCAGCAAGCCAGATTCAAGAGTTAAATTGTACCCACAAGGTGTAAAATGATAAAAGCACATGGAAAGATACTCCACATCAAGAATTATCAATGCAAATCAAAATTACAGTGAACTATCCCCTCACATTGGTCACAACGGCCATCCTCGAAAATATCTACAAAAAAATCAATACTGCACAGGATGTACAGAAAAAGGATCCTCCTACAGTGTTGGTGCGAATGTAACAGTGAAGCCCCTGTGGAAAACAGCGTGGAGGTGTCGCATGGTCCTGCAGTCCCATCCCAGGCTTAGATCCAGAGAAATTCATCATTCAAACCACATGCGCTCAGTTTTCACCATAGCACTATTTACAGTAGCCAAGGCATAGAACCCACAAAAAATGACTATTGACAGAAAAGTGAAGACTGCGTGATGCATTTATACAGTGAGATACTGCTTAGCCAGAAAACAGAAAAAATCATCATACTGGCAGCAGCATGGCTGGACTGAGAAATTTTCATACTAAGGGAGGCAAGTCAGAGAGAAAAAGACAAGTATCATAAGACACTGCAGACAGTTGGAATCTATGAATTCATACCAGGGAACACTTTTACGAAACAATGGACTCACAGATTGAGAAAACCAAATTATGATCATCAAAAGAAAGTTAATTACTCAGCTATTAAAAAGAACGCATTTGAATCAGTTCTAATGAGGTGGATGAAACTGGAGCCTACTATAGAGAGTGAAGTAAGTCTGCAAGAAAAACACCAAATACGGTATATTAACGCATATATATGGAACTTTGAAAGATGGTAATGATGACCCTATATGCAAGACAGCAAAAGAGACATAAAGAACAGTCTTTTGGACTCTGTGGGAGAAGGCGAGGGTGGGATCATTTGAGAGAAGAGCATTGAAACATGTATATTACCACATGTGAAATACCTGACCCGTCCAAGTTTGATGCATGAAACAGGGCACTCAAAGCCGGTGTGCTGGAACAACCCTGAGGGATGGGATGGGAGGGAGGTGGGAGGGGAGTTCAAGACGGGGGACACATGTACACCCATGGCTGATTCATGTCAATGTATGGCGAAAACCGCCACAATATTGTAATTAGCCTCCAGTTAAATTAATTTTTAAAAAAGAAAGTTAAAAGAAAGGAATAAATTAAGAGCTTTAGATGAAAATATGCATACTAATAGCTATCAAACTGATAATCAAATAGACTCTACTCTACAGAACAGTGAACTCTACTGAGGAAACTGTAACAACCTACATTAGGGACAAAAAGGAAAAGGAGTAGATGTGCGCCCATGTAAAATTGAATCGAATCCCTGTACACCTAAAACCAACGAGACAATGGGAGCATGCTCTGCCCCGCTATGGAGTAAAAGTTGAATTACCTGAGCTTAGCGAAGGGGGAACTAGACAGTGGTGACCTATGAATTAGACGTGTGCTATGCTATGATATTAATATGACACCAGCAAAGCTTTTCATTCTGCAGAACACAGCAGCAGCCCACTCAAAGGTGCCTAACCTCATGTGAATGTGACAAGGTGAAGAGAAGAAAAAGGACCACAGGTTAATCACGGCAGCACCCTCAATTCATCGGCTGGGAATCTCTGAGGAGACAAGACACACTGCAAGTAAAGAACAGATATGGGGTCTCTGGGTACAGATTCCTGACCCATGTGGATGGGGTGAGACGCACACAGGGCCCAGACCTCCAAACTGGGGTCACACATCCCCTCAGTCAGGACACCAAGACTGTGGTCGGTGGGCCCCCAATGTGTGAACAAGCCAGGACCCTGGGGCCTCCTGGGATCCTAGAAAGAAGTGTAGGGTCCATCTCCTCCCCCACAATTGTTCCTGAGAAGTCAGGCCCCTCCTGGTTTCACTTTGGTACCATAATCATATGGTCCCTTGTTTGAAAGCTCGTGCTAGAGGTGAACACTCTACCTTGGTTCTGACAGGCTCTGTCTTTCTGGTCCCACTAGGGTGTTGAGAAAACACGGAGAGCTGGGCTGAAAGATGAGGGGCAGCTCTGTTCTCTTCGAAGGAGAGAGTCGGCTGGAAGGAGGTCACAGCTGCAACCTCACCTGCTGCCCATTGACTTTTTGCCTGAACCCTGTGCCCTGGAACCAATTCACCAGGTAAACCTGCCTCCCTACTCAACCTGAATGGGCTGGAACATTGCAATGATTACTAGGTAGCCATATGAGGGGTCTCCAGGAGTCCCAGGGAGGTGAATCTGGCAGGGGACAGACTAGGAGCCCGACCGCAGCACTGACCCGCAGGAGGGCCAGGGAAGCCCACTCAGAGGAGAGCACGGTTCCCAGAGAAGCCCACCCCAGCCCCAGAGCCCAGACATCTGAGCACTGATGCTCAGACACAGGCACGGAGTTTCCCAGACAGAGGCCAGGCCAGGCCTGCAGCTGGGTCCGCATGTCCCAGTGCAGACAGAGTCAGTTCAGTTCAGTCGCTCAGTCGTGTCCGACTCTCTGTGACCCCATGAATCGCAGCACGCCAGGCCTCCCTGTCCATCACCAACTCCTGGATTTCACTCAAACTCACACCTATTGAGTCAGTGATGCCATCCAGCCATCTCATCCTCGGTCGTCCCCTTCTCCTCCTGCCCCCAATCCCTCCCAGCATCAGAGTCTTTTCCAATGAGTCAACTCTTCGCATGAGGTGGCCAAAGTACTGGAGTTCCAGCTTTAGCATCATTCCTTCCAAAGAACACCCGGGGCTGATCTCCTTCAGAATGGACTGGTTGGATCTCCTTGCAGTCCAAGGGATCCTCAAGAGACTTCGAGAGGTCTAAACCTGCCATGTAGACGGAACTTGGTCAGGTTCAAACTAGTCTAGGGCTGGTCTCCCAGGAGGCACAGGTCACACCCATGCAGGGTCTCTCATGGTTGGACAGGGGGCTCACCTTCATGTGGGAACTAGGATGTACATTTCTTGAAGAAGAAATCATCACTGGGCTCCACACTTCACACACATCAGGAAACTGAATGCTACCAACTTCTGTGGCCACATGATGGTCAGGACCCAGGGGAGATCCAGGAATTTCTTACAGTGCCTCCCCGTGTCCTGTACAGACAGACAGGAAGTGGCCTGATTCCAGTATCCCAGGTTTTCAGCAGGAAGCAGCCACACTGGAAGTCTTCTGGAAAAGCACATTCTTTATCAGAATAAAAATATACTGGTTTAATTCCAAGCATACTAGTTATTTGCAAACCTAAAATATTCTTAAAAGTTTGGAAACATGATTTTGCAGTTTCCTTTGGTTCAGATTTTCTAGGTAGAAGCAAGCCATAATTTCCAATTACTTTCTTCTAATTCTGTTATTTGTTATTATATGAATGAAAGGTCACACTTGAAAATAAAATCACACTCCTGCAAACAATTAGTGGCTCAAAGAGCATCTGAGCTACAGGGACTTAGTCTTCTAACAGATTCATCTTTCTCCATGAAGAAAACAGAAAACTTGGGCCCCTTGATTTTTTTTGCTTCTTTGTTCAAACTGAGCTAGAATGAAATTGACATTCATATCAACAAGTAACAGCTCATAGAAGGAAACAGGACCTGGAGAAAAGGGAATGCTCCTATGCTGCTGGAGGGAAACCACATCCAAAAAATAAGACTAAAATTCAAATTGGATTTAATTATGACACTCTGGTGTTACATGGAGTATGAACCAAGAGTCTAAAGATAGCAGACAATATGTGAAAACAAATTCGACATCTCAGATGTGAGAGTAAGGTTTCTCGTCAGATCCGAAGCTGGTATGCACAAATTCTTTTAGAATACTGCATGTATCTTTTCGAATTATGGCTTTGTCTGGATGTATGGCTTGAAGTGGGATTGCTAGATCACATGGTAACTATTTTTAGTTTTTTTGAGGAAGCGCCATACTGTTCTCTACAGTGACTGCACCAATTTACATTCCCACCAACTGTGTAGGAGGGTTCCCTTTTCTCCACCCCCTCCGCAATACTCGTTACTTGGAGAGTTTTAAATGATGGCCATTCTGACCAGTTTGAGGTGGTACCTCATCAAAGTTTTGATTTGCATTTCTTAAATAATTAACAATGAGGAGCATTCAGGATGAAGCTTTAATTTTCACATGTGTAAAATAAATTAGGTTTGAAATCTCAACTTGACGATCTTTTTCACAGATAAGGATTTATGAAACATTTAGTTATTTCCTTTCTTCTTAGTCTAACTACAGGGACATTCATTATCATGTTACTCAAGGCGATGGGCTCAGTTTTGGATTTTTTAGCAGTTTTAAACATGTGCACTGCTCCCTTCAAAGGGAAGGCTTCTGGTGGGACCAATGAAAGTTGTTCCTTGAGCCAATACAGACACGGCCAAGGAGGCATACAGTGAGACCACCACGTCAACAGACACTTCCCACATCTCAGGCCTCAGTGTGACCATTCCACTTGAGGTTTAACAGTTTGCCCTGGTGTTACAGCTTAACCTCTTTCTGTATGACGAGGTGAGTTGTTAATGACTTTTTAGGATTCTATTGTCACCCTGCTTATTTAACTTATATGCAGAGTACATCATGAGAAACGCTGGCCTGGAAGAAACACAAGCTGGCATCAAGATTGCCGGGAGAAATATCAATAACCTCAGATATGCAGATGACACCACCCTTATAGCAGAAAGTGAAGAGGAGCTAAAAAGCCTCTCGATGAAAGTGAAAGAGGAGAGTGAAAAAGTTGGCTTAAAGCTCAACATTCAGAAAAACAAAGATCATGGCATCTGGTCCCATCACTTCATGGCAAATAGATGGGGAAACAGTGGAAACAGTGTCAGACTTTATTTTTTTGGCCTCCAAAATCACTGCAGATGGTGACTGCAGCCATGAAATTAAAAGACGCTTACTCCTTGGAAGAAAAGTTATGACCAACGTAGATAGTATATTCAAAAGCAGAGACATTACTTTGCCGACTAAGGTCCGTCTAGTCAAGGCTATGGTTTTCCCAGTGGTCATGTATGGATGCGAAAGTTGGACTGTGAAGAAGGCTGAGCGCCAAAGAATTGATGCTTTTGAACTGTGGTGTTGGAGAAGACTCTTTGAGAGTCCCTTGGACTGCAAGGAGATCCAACCAGTCCATTCTAAAGGAGATCAGCCCTGGGATTTCTTTGGAGGGAATGATGCCAAAGCTGAAACTCCAGTACTTTGGCCACCTCATGCAAAGAGTTGACTCATTGGAAAAGACTCTGATGCTGGGAGGGATTGGGGGCAGGAGGAGAAGGGGACGACAGAGGATGAGATGGCAGGATGGCATCACGGACTCGATGGATGCGAGTCTGAGTGAACTCCGGGAGTTGGTGATGGACAGGGAGGCCTGGCGTGCTGCGATTCATAAGGCCGCAGAGTTGGACACGACTGAGCGGCTGAAGTGAACTGAGGGCTTCCCAGGTGGCACTAGTGGTAAAGAACTGCCTGCCAGTGCAAGAGACATAAAGACACTGGTTTGACCCCTGGGTCAGGAAGATCCCTTGGAGGAGGGTATGGCACCCCACTCCGGTATTCTTGCCTAGAGAATCCCATGGATAGAGGAGTCTGGTGGACTATGGTCCACAGGGTCACAAACAGTGGGACCCGACTGAAGCGACTTAGCGCGCAGACACGCTCACCCTCAGGAAAGGTCCTGCAGTGAATACTGCAGAAATAAATTGCAACCACAGCTGACTTTCAAGAAGCCAATGGCACAAGGTCAATTTTCCTCACACCTGTAAGAAAAAAAATCCCAAACTGCCACAGGGCAATATGCTCATCATACCTAATTATTACAGGAGAAATGCCAATCAAAATGACAACAAGAAATCAAATCCAACCCATCAGAATGGCCATCCTTACAAGTCTGCAACAATACACGTGGGGGAGAGCTGGATAGTGATGGAACCTGCTTGACACCGTCAGTGGGAACAGAGATTTCCAACAGCCCTAGAAAGTACAGCTAGAAAAAGATCCACATGCTAGAAAAAGATCTTCAGAGAAACTAAGCCTAGAATCCAACATACCTCTATATGGGCTTATATCCGAAAAACCACCGTTCAAAAAGACACATGCACCCCAACATTCACTGCAGCCCTACTTACAACAGCAAAACACAGACCCAGAAAATGTCTACTGACAGATTAAAGCTTAAAAATGCAGTGCATGGATAAAATGGACCATGAAGAACACCACTGAAATTATGAAACTATGCCTGTGGTCACCACAGGGATGGACCTTGAAGAATCTTAACACTAACCACATCAACCAGTCAAGGAAAGACAATAGTACGCTATCTCCCTTCTATGCAAAATGAAAAGAGAGATGCAATGGAATTAATTTACAACATAAAGAGAGACTGAGTATTCAAACACAAAGTGTCCCCCCTCCCAAAAAAAAAGTGAAGGGCTAGGGATGAATTAGAAAATCTGGACTAACATATAAATAGGAATATGAATCTGTAATAGATAATCCACAAGGAATATCTCCTACCTACCTTCCTTCATTCCTTCCACATATACAAAGAATCGGTATCTCTAACATATGCACAGAAATCTGTATCTGTAATAGAAAATCCACAAGGATTACCTCCTTCCTTCCTCATATACACGTAAACCAGTATCTTCAGTAGATAATCCACAAGGAATATCTCCTTCCTTCCTCCTCCCACCCACATAAACACAAAATCTGCATCTGTAACATATACAGAGAAATCTGTATCTGTAACAGACAGTTTGCAAGGATTATCTCCTTCCTTCAATCCATCCACATTTGCACAGAAATTTGCATATCTAACAGATACTCCAAAAAACACCTGATGTTCAGCACAGGGAACTTTGCTCGAAATTCTACAATAACCTCTAGGGCTAAACAATCCAGAAAAGAACAGATATGCTGTACATAAACATAAGTCATAACAGAATCAGGCGATTGTATACTGATGACAAGCAAAAAACGGCAAATCAACTATATTCCCTTATAGCATTAGCATTAAAGAAAAGGAAAGAAAATCAGTGTCTAGTTAATTTCCTCCCACCTTCCTGACTTGGGCTGCTATCCCATCCCTGGATTCTGAGCAGCCTTGGAACCCACGACTGCCCTGTAGTGGGGCCAAACAACTGAGCAGGGTGTCCTTAATTGAGTACTGTCTGGTTTGCTCTGGCTGGGACCAGAGTCCCTAGTTCAACCAAAGGATGGTCACCTGACCATCTGGCCTCAAACTCTGGAAAAGTAACCTAGACCAAGTCTAATTTGTGCTGGGGACCCCAATTCAAGCCTCCTTCTTGAGAGCACAGCCTCCTAGGCACCTCACCAGGTGCCCTGGCCCAGGTATGGATGGGTCTGGAGGGGAGGTGTGGAGCTTTAGGGGGAAGTAGTGAGACACCAGCCGTTGGGTGTTGGCTCAGACATTGCTGCTGCTGTTGCTGCTAAGTCGCTTCAGTCGTGTCCGACTCTGTGTGACCCCATAGACAGCAGCCCACCAAGGTTCTGCAAGAATACTGGAGTAGGCCGCTATTTCCTTCTCCAACGCATGAAAGTGAAAAGTGAAAGTGAAGTCGCTCAGTCATACCTGACTCTTAGAGACCCCATGGACTGCAGCCTACCAGGCTCCTCCATCCATGGGACTCTCCAGGCGAGAGTACTGGAGTGGGTTGCCATTGCCTTCTCCATTCCATTGTAATTCACACACAGGATCTGATCCCTAAGGATCAGACAGACTGCCCAAGGAAGCAGAACTGGACATGAAAAGTGCTGCCGCCTTGTGGACATTTCCTATAACTACAACTTGAACTCGTGCTTATCAGCACCTCCAGTTCACAAGGCCTGTGGGGCTGTTAATGACAGCCACCCTCTAGAAAGGTCCTGGGGCAGGTACTGCAGAAATAAATTCCAAACACAACTGACTTTCAAGAAGCCAACTGTAACAGGTAAATTTTCCTCACACCCTTTAATGAAAAGAAAAAAGAAAAGGCCACAGGATAAGATGCTCTACATCCGTAAATATGATGTCAGTCAAAACGACAAGAAATCACATCCCACCTGCCAGAATGGGCACTCTCACACGATTACAAATGTTACACGCAGGAGAGAGACGGGAGAAGAGGAACTCCCTTACATGGGCAGCCACTAGAACAGCCTCTGTAGGCCTGAAAATAAAATTCCAAGAGAGTTCAGCCCATGATCAGACATACCCATACCTGGGCCTGTATCCGAGAAAACTATCATTCAAAGTGTCACATGCACCCCCAGTGTTCCCTACTGCACTAGTTATAACAGCCAAGACAGAACCAGCAAGATGTCTTTTGACAGATTGAAGGCTAAAGATGTGGTGTATATATACAATGGACTATTATCAGCCATGAAAAATGGCCACTGGAATTATTCAATTATGCAACTAACTGTCACAGGAATGGGCCCTGGAGGATTGTAGACTAAGTGAAGTCAGCCACACAGAGAATAAAAAATAGCATATGATGTCCCTTGTAGGCAAAATTTTAAAAGAGATACAAAGGAACAAATTTACAATACAGTAAGTGACTCTGAGAATTCAAACACAATTCGAAGTTTCCAAGAAAAAGTGAAAGAGCAAGTATGAATTAGAAGGTCAGGGCTAACATATACACAGAAATCTGTGTCTGTAATAGCTAATCCAGAAGGATTATCTCTTTCCTTCTTTCCAAATATACACAGAAATTTCTATTTCTAACATATACAGAGAATCTGTAATAGATAATCCCAAATCATTATCTCCTTCCTTTGACATATGCACAGTAATCTTTATCTCTAACGTACCCACAGAAATCAGTATCTATATTAGGTAATCCACAAAAATTATCTCCTGCCTTCCTTCCTTCCATCTTTCCTTCCATGCACATAAACACAGAAATACTTATCTCTAACATATACATAGAAATCTATAGCTGTAATAGATAATCCACAAGTATAATCACAAGGATAATCTCCTTCCTTCATTCCTTGCACATGAACAGAAAAAGGTTTAACTTTAATAAATGTTCCACAGGCACCTGGTGTTCAATACAGAGAATCTTACTCAAACTTGTTCAATAACCCTTATGGCAAAAGAATTTTTTAAAAGTACAAATATGCTGTGTGTGTGTGTGTGTGTGTGTGTGTGTGTATACATATATATATATATATATAATGGAATCAGTCCATTGCACGTTTAGGACAAGCACAACACTGCAAATCGAGTGTACTTCAGCAGAGCATCAGCATGAGATTAAAGGAAAGAACAGCGATGCCTAGTTTATTCCCTCTGAGCACCATGACTTGGGTTGCTATCCTATCACCAGAAGCTGAGTAGACTAGAGTCCTAGGGCCAGACTGGGGTGGGATCAAGACAACCCTGCAAGGTGCTCTTCATGGAGACTCCTTTAAAGCCTCTACTGTCTGCTTTACTCTGGCTGGGACCAGAATCCCTAGTGCACCCCAACAATGGTGGCCTGACCCTCTGGTCTTGAGGACCAGGGTAACCTCACCGGGTACCAGGTCTCCTGGTGCTGGGGTCCCCAGCTGAAGCTTCCTTCCTGAGAGGGCAGCCTCCTAGGCACCTCAGCAGGGAGCCGTTCCCCAAGTACTGATGAGTCTGGAGGGGAGGGGTGAAGCTTTAGAGGCAAGAAATAGTGAGACTCAGGCCCTTGGGTGTTTGCTCAGGCACATTCCACTCTAATTCACCATCCAGGAAGCCTACTTTCCCTAAGAATCTGGTTGCAGATGGAACCAGAGTTGGCATGAAGAAGTACTGCCGCCTTGTGGACATTTCCTATGATTACAACTTGACCACAGGTGCTTACTGGCATCTCCAATTCACAAGGCCCATGGGGAAAATCCCCTGGAAGGCATGGAAACACACTCCAGTATTCTTGTCTGGAGAATCCCAAGGTCAGAGGAGCCTCACAGGCTACAGCCCACGGGCTTGCACAAAGTAGGACACGACTACAGCGAGTTAGCTTGCACACACATATGTGGGGCTAGAATGGCAACTGCCTTCAGCAAAGGTCCTACAGTGGGTATTGCAGACATGAATTCCAAACACAACTAACCTTCAAGAAGCCAGTTGTAACAGGTAGATTTTCCTCACATCCTTTAAGGAAAAAAAAAGAAAAAAAATACCAAACAGTCACAGGACAAGATGAGCAGCATCCCTAATTATTACAGGAAGAATACCAATCCAGATGACAAGTAATCAAATTCCATCCGAGAGAATGGTTATCCTGACTGCAAGCAAACAGGAAATGGGGAGAACTAGGAAATGATGGACTCCCCCGTACATGCTCCATGGGAATGGACATTGGCAACAGCCCCTAGAAAGGACAGCCTCCACAGGCAACAGTGAAAATTTCAAGACAGCTAAGCCTAGGATCTTAATACCCACATCTGAGCCTATAATACAAAAAAGCATCATTCAAATGGCACACGCACCCCAGCGTTCACTGCAGGGCCACTTCCAGCAGTGAAAAGAAACAGACCAAAGAAACACTCCATTGAAAGATTAAAACTGAAAGAAATGTGGTACATATACCTTAGGCTTTTGCTCAGATATGAAAAAGAACCATGAAATTATGCCATTAGTCCAGACAAAGATGGATGTTAATTAAAGGATCATATATTGAGTGCAGACAGCAACATAGAAAAAACATAGCTGGTGATGTCCCTTCTTCACAAAAAAAAAAAAAAGACATACAGGGGAAGAATTTACCACACAACAAGAGACACTAAGTTTGAAACACAAAGCTTTCCAAAAAAGGAAAAGACCAGGTATGAATTAGGAGGTCAGTACTAACATATACACAGAAATCAGTATTTATAATACACAATCCACAAGAATTATCTCCTTTCTTCCTTCCACATATGCACTGAAATCTCTAACATACCCACAGAAATCTTTACTAGGTAATTCACAGGGATTATCTCCTACCTTCCTCCTTTTCTTTCGTCTTTCCTTCCATGTACAAAGAAAGGTTTATCTCTAACATACACATAGAAATCTGTAGCTGTAATAGATAATCCGAAAGGACTATCTCCTTCCTTCATATCTTGCACATCTCTATCTCTAACAGATACTCCACAAGGATCTGATGTTTAGCACTGAGAAATTTACTCCACCTTGTTCAATAACCTCTATGGCAAAAAAAAATTTTTTAAGTACAAATATGCTGTAAGTATATGTCATAACTGAATCAGTGCCTTTTACACTGAGGATGAGCACAAAACTGCAAATCAACTATACTTCAACATACCATTGGCTTGAGATTAAAGGAAAGAAAAGTAATGCCTAGTTTAGTCCCTCCAGCCTCCCTGACTTGGGATGCTATCTGATCCCTGGAACCTGAGTAGGCTTGAGTCCCAGAGCTGGACTTGTGTGGGGCCGATACAGCCTGGCAGGGTGCCCTGCATTGAGACTCCTCTTAAACCTGTACTGTCTGGTTTTCTCTGGGTGGGACCAGAATCCCTAGTGCACACCAACGATGGTGGTCTGACCCTCTGGCCTTGAGGACCAGGATAAAGTCGCCAAGTATCCAGGGCCCTGGCACTGGGACCCCAGCTGAGGGCTCCTTCCTGAGGGTGCAGCCTCCTAGGCACCTCGGCAGGGAGCAGTGCCCCAGGTAGACATGAGTCTGGAAAGGAGGGGTAAAGCTTTAGGGGGAAGAAGTAGTGACGTTTAAACCCCTGGGTGTTTGCTCAGCCACATCCCTCTCTAATGCACAGCCCAGGAAGCCAACTATTCCTAAAACTCTGGTTGTTTCAGAGTTGGTATGAAGAAGTGCTGTCGCCTTGTGGTCATTTCCTGTAACTGCAACGTGCCAGTAACCAGTACTTCCGGCATCTCCACTCTTATTCACAAGGCCTAGGGGTCTGTGACTGACAACTGTCCTCAGAAAAAGTCCTGTTACTGGTATTGCATAAATAAATTCCAAACACAACCAACTTTCAAGCAGCCAACTGCAACAGGTAGATTTCCCTCACACAACAAGGGAAAAACACAAACACACACACACACACACACAGGGCAATATGCTCAGCATCCCTAATTATTACAGGAGAAATGCCAACCAAAATGACGACAGGAAATCAAATCCCACCTGACAGAATGTCCATCCTGTCTGCAAACAGTAAATGGGGAAGAGAGCCAGAAGATCATGGAATGCTCCCTACACGCTCCACGGGAATGGACATCGGCAACAGCCACTAGAAAGGGCAGCCTCAACAGCCAAACAGAAAATTTCAAGAGAGCTAAGGCTAAGATTTTAATCCCTACACCCGGGCATAAACTACAGAAAAAACATCATTCAAAATGGCACGTGTACTCCAACCTTCACTGCAGTGGTACCTCCAGTACTCACGACACAGACCCAAGAAGAAGTCCATCAACAGGCTAAATCGTAAAGAAATGCGGAGCACAGTACACAATGGGCCATTACTCAGACATGAAAACCCACCACTGAAATTGTTCCAATTTTTCCCACAAGGATGGACTTTTGAGGATCATACTCTAAATAAAGTCAGCAACAGTGAAGAAAAGACCAGATGATGTTCCTTCTAGGTGAAATGAAAGAGATACAGGCAAAGTAATTTACTACACAAAAGGGATTATGAGATTCAAACACAAATATATACACGATTTAGATAATCCACAAGGATTATCTCCTGCCTTCCTTTCTTCCGTTCTTGCATGCCTTATACACAGAAATACTTTTCTCCAATGTGCACAGAAATCTGTAACTGTACTAGATAGTCCACAACAATAGGGCCCAGCAACCCCACGCCTGGGCATGCTTCTGGAGCAATTCCAAAATTTGAAAGACACTGGTACCCTTGCAATCTTGGCCCCACAAGCTACGATAGCCAAGTCCGGGAAGCAAGCTAATGGTAGAAAATACAGATGAATGGATAGAGATGATGGACACAATGCGGTATTTCTCAGCCATAAAGAAGTAGGAAAGAATGCCAAATTCAGCCATAGAAAAGACAGTAGAGATGATCATTCCCAGTGAAGTGAAGGAGTCAGGGAGAGGCAAATATATGATATCACTTCCAGGTGTAATTTAAAGATGGATTCAAATGAACTTCTTTCCCAAAGAGACACAACCTCTCAGACTTTGGAAAGAAACTTCTAGTAACCAAGGAAGAATGATGTGGGTCAGGGAGAAATGAGTTGTTTCAGACCAACATGCACACTACTATCTATAAAATAAGTCACCACGACCCACTGTGTAACACAAGGAAACTTACACAACTCTCTGTAATAACCTATATGGAAAAATAACCCCCCAAACCCATATATATATCTATGTAGAAGTGAATCAACTTGCATTAGACTGAAAACGGGGAAAAAAAAAAACCCACAAGAATGTAATTCACCAATATACCTCAATTCAAATTATAGAATAAAAACATTTTTAAAATGCTGCCTCTACTCCCCTCAGGCCATAGTGCCATGGGCTGGTGTCACATTCCTGGAGCCTGTTGCTTGGGCTACCTATGCTGGAGTGTCCTGGGACTGGAGTGGGCAGCAGGTAGAGTGCCTCTTGCCCCTGCAGAGACCCCGACCTCCAGATACAGTCTGGGTAAATTGAGAGTTTGGAATTAACATATATATGTTGATATCTATCAAATAGATGATTCATCAGTTCAGTTCAGTCGCTCAGTCGTGTCCAACTCTTTGCAACCCCATGAATCACAGGACACCAGGCCTCCCTGTCCATCACCATCTCCCAGACTTCACTCAGACTCACATCCATCAGGTCAGTGATGCCATCCAGCCATCTCATCCTCGGTCGTCCCCTTCTCCTCCTGCCCCCAATCCCTCCCAGCATCAGAGTCTTTTCCACTAAGTCAACTCTTCGCATGAGGTGGCCAAAGTACTGGAGCTTCAGCTTTACCATCATTCCTTCCAAAGAAATCCCAGGGCTGATCTCCTTCAAAATGGACTGGTTGAATCTCCTTGCAGTCCAAGGGACTCTCAAGAGTCTTCTCCAACACCACAGTTCAAAACCATCAATTCTTCGGCACTCAGCCTTCTTCACGGTCCAACTCTCACATCCATACATGACTACTGGAAAAACCATAGCCTTGACTAGACGGACCTTAGTCGGCAAAGTAATGTCTCTGCTTTTGAATATACTATCTACGTTGGTCATAACTTTTCTTCCAAGGAGTAAGCTTCTTCTAATTTCACGGCTGCAGTCACCATCTGCAGTGATTTTGGAGGCCAAAAAAATAAAGTCTGACACTGTTTCCACTGTTTCCCCATCTATTTCCCATGAAGTGATGGGACCAGATGCCATGATCTTCGTTTTCTGAATGTTGAGCTTTAAGCCAACTTTTTCGCTCTCCTCTTTCACTTTCATCAAGAGGCTTTTTAGCTCCTCTTCACTTTCTGCCATAAGGGTGGTGTCATCTGCATAACTGAGGTTATTGATATTTCTCCCAGCAATCTTATCATGGAAAAAGCAAGACAGTTCCAGAAAAACATCTATTTCTGCTTTATTGACTATGCCAAAGCCTTTGACTGTGTGGATCACAATAAACTGTGGAAAATTCTGAAAGAGATGGGAATACCAGACCACCTGACCTGCCTCTTGAGAAATCTGTATGCAGGTCAGGAAGAATAGTTAGAACTGGACATGGAACATCAGACTGGTTCCAAATAGGAAAAGGAGTACATCAAGGCTGTATATTGTCACCCTGCTTATTTAACTTCTATGCAGAGTACATCATGAGAAACGCTGGACTGGATGAAGAACAAGCTGGAATCAAGATTGCCGAGAGAAATATCAATAACCTCAGATATGCAGATGACACCACCCTTATGGCAGAAAGTGAAGAGGAGCTAAAAAGCCTCTTGATGAAAGTGAAAGAGGAGAGCGAAAAAGTTGGCTTAAAGCTCAACATTCAGAAAACGAAGATCATGGCATCTGGTCCCATCACTTCATGGCAAATAGATGGGGAAACAGTGGAAACAGTGTCAGACTTTATTTTTTTGGCCTCCAAAATCACTGCAGATGGTGATTGCAGCCCTGAAATTAAAAGACGCTTACTTCTTGGAAGAAAAGTTATGACTAACCTAGATAGTATATTCAAAAGCAGAGACATTACTTTGCCGACTAAGGTCCGTCTAGTCAAGGCTATGGTTTTTCCTGTGGTCATGTATGGATGTGAGAGTTGGACCGTGAAGAAGGCTGAGTGCCGAAGAATTGATGGTTTTGAACTGTGGTATTGGAGAAGACTCTTGAGAGTCCCTTGGACTGCAAGGAGATCCAACCAGTCCATTCTAAAGGAGATCAGCCCTGGGATTTCTTTGGAAGGAATGATGCTGAAGCTGAAACTCCAGTACTTTGGCCACCTCATGCGAAGAGTTGACTTAGTGGAAAAGACTCTGATGCTGGGAGGGATTGGGGGCAGGAGGAGAAGGGGATGACAAAGGATGAGATGGCTGGATGGCATCACGGACTCGATGGATGTGAGTCTGAGTGAAGTCTGGGAGATGGTGATGGACAGGGAGGGCTGGCGTGCTGCGATTCATGGGGTCGCAGAGAGTCGGACACGACTGAGCGACTTAACTGAACTGAACTGAATCTTGATTCCAGCTTGTGTTTCTTCCAGTCCAGCGTTTCTCATGATGTACTCTGCATAGAAGTTAAATAAGCAGGATGACAATATACAGCCTTGACGTACTCCTTTTCCTATTTGGAACCAATCTGTTGTTCCATATCCAGTTCTAACTGTTGCTTCCTGACCTGCATACAGATTTCTCAAGAGGCAGGTCAGGTGGTCTGGTATTCCCATCTCTTTTAGAATTTTCCACAGTTTATTGTGATCCACACAGTCAAAGGCTTTGGCATAGTCAAGGAAGCAGAAATAGATGTTTTTCTGGACCTCTCTTGCTGTTTCCATGATCCAGCAGATGTTGGCAATTTGATCTCTGGTTCCTCTGCCTTTTATAAAACCAGCTTGAACATCAGGGAGTTCACGGTTCACGTATTGCTGAAGCCTGGCTTGGAAAATTTTGAGCATTACTTTACTAGCATGTGAGATGAGTGCAATTGTGCGGTAGTTTGAGCATTCTTTTGCATTGCCTTTCTTTGGGATTGGATCCATAGTAAATACTAAAAAGCAGAGGGAAGTTTACTGAATACACTGCAATCACCTATACGGGAAAAAGAACCAGAAAGAGAACAGATACATGGCTATGCATAACTGAATCGAGATCCTGTACACCTAAAACAAACGCAGTATCAGATATAAAGTCTATTCCAAAGGAAAATAACGAGAAGATTATAGGAAAAAACTGAAATGGTGTGAGCATGAAGAAGAGCTGTCGCCTTGTGGCCATTTTCTGTAACAACACCATGAAGAATTGTGCTGCTGGATATTTAATATTCACAAGGATCCAGGGGCTGGAAGCAAAAAAACATATGCCCTCAAAGAATGTCCTAGGAATTGTCATCAAAAAAGAATTTAAAACAAGGCAGGCATTCAAGTGCCCAACTTCAAGTGGTGGCTTTACTCACACCATTTTTTAAAAAATTTAACATGAAAAGATATCAGCATTGTTTAACATTCAGTTCAGTCGCTCAGTCGTGTCTGACTCTTCGTGACCCCATGAACCACACCAGGCCTCCCTGTCCATCACCAACTCCTGGAATTTACACAAACTCATGTGCATCGAGTCAGTGATGCCATCCAGCCATCTCATCCTCTGTCATTCCCTTCTCCTCCTGCCCCTAGTCCCTCCCAGCATCAGGGTCTTTTCCAATGAGTCAACTCTTCGCATGAGGTGCCCAAAATACTGGAGCTTCAGCTTTAGCATCATTCCTTCCAAAGAACACCCAGGGCTGATCTCCTTTAGAATGGACTGGTTGGATCTCCCTGCGGTCCAAGGGACTCTCAAGAGTCTTCTCCAACACCACAGTTCAAAAGCATCAATTCTTCAGTGCTCAGCTTTCTTCAGAGTCCAACTCTCACATCCATACACGATAACTGGAAAAACCATAGCCTTGACTAGATGGACCTTTGTTGGCAAAGTAATGTCTCTGCTTTTCAATATGCTATCTAGGTTGGTCATAACTTTTCTTCCAAGGAGTAAGCGTCTTTTAATTTCATGGCTGCAGTCACGATCTGTTGTGATTTTGGAGCCCCAAAAAATAAAGTCTGACACTGTTTCAACTGTTTCCCCATCTATTCCCCATGAAGTGATGGGACCAGATGCCATGATCTTCATTTTCTGAATGTTGAGCTTTAAGCCAACTTTTTCACTCTCCTTTTTCACTTTCATCAAGAGCCTTTTTAGCTTCTCTTCACTTTCTGCCATAAGGGTGGTGTCATCTGCATATCTGAGGTTATTGATATTTCTCCCGGCAATCTTGATTCCAGCTTGTTCTTCATCCAGCCCAGCATTTCTCATGATGTACTCTGCATAGAAGTTAAATAAGCAGGGTGACAATATTTTGCCTTGACGTACTCCTATGGTCAGCATCAGAAAATCAATACCAATAAATGCTGGAGAGGATATGAAGGAAAAAGAACCCTCCTCCCTGTTGGTGGGAATGAAAGTCAGTTAATCCACAAAGGAGAACAGGACAAAGGTTCATTAAAAACTAAACAGAGAAGTACCATAGGACCAGCAATCCCATTCCTGGGCATAGATTCCGAGAAAACCATTGAGAGACAGGTGCACGAAATGTTCAAGGAAGCACTATGTACAACAGCCAAGACATGGACGCAACCTAAGTGGATAAGGACAGATGAATGGGTAAACCAGAAAGGTACACGCACACAGCGCATTATTACTCAGCCATAAAAGGGTGACATCATGCCATGTCCAGCAATAAGGAAGTGGAGACAATCATACTAAGTGACGGGAGACAAAGAAAGACAAGTATCATGTGATATCACTTAGTGCTGAATTATAACGATGGATACAAATGAACTTCTTTACCAAACAGAAACCCTCACAACATGCAAAGCACCTTATAGTTACCAAAAGGGAAATGTGATGGGCATCGAGAAATGAGCAGGTGGAGACGAACATACACACACTACTCTTTACAAAAAAATCAGTGAGGGCCTCTACTCAACACTGCATAATAAACTATACGGGAAGAGAACCTAAAAATGATATGTACACATCTATGCATAAGTGAATCATGTTGCTGTCCACCAAAAAACAAACAGACCCCACACCATTGTAAGTCACCAACACCAATACAAAACACAAATTATAAAGAGAATTCTGACTCTATTCCCCTCAGGCCTTGGTGGCCTGGGCTGCTGTCACATCCCTGAAGCCTGGGCAGGCTGGCTTCCCAAGGATGGACTGTCATGGGCCTGACAGAACCGGGGAGGATGTGCCAGCCAATGAGCCCTGCCCCTTGGACCTGGCGAGCCTGCTCCCCTCCACATGGTCCCACAACCTCCAGATCCAGGAGGACCCTCCTGCAGTGAAACTACTCCTACTACACCCAAAGGATGCGAAGCCTCTGGGCTGGAAGAGCTTTGAAAAGCCCGGTGGGTCCATGTCTCCCGGTGATCGGGTTCCCACCTCCAGCTTCCTTCCTTTGGGTTGTCCCACCTATGGATGAAAGCACCCTCCCCAGACTGGTGTTGCAGGAACTGGGATGTGTCCAGGGTACGGGGTAGGGGAGGAAGAAGAATGGGACACAAGCCTTGGGTGTTTCTTCTGGCACTTTCTACTCTAACAGACCGTCTAGGGAACAGGACTTTCCCCAAGGCTCTGGTTCCCCCAGTGACCAGAGTTGGGCATAAAGACATGCTGCCACCTTGTGGCCATTTCCCATAACAACAACTTTGAAACCTTTGCTCATGGGCACTTAATACTCAAAATGTCTGGGGAAAATGAAAGTGAAGTCGCTCAGTCTTGTCCGATTATTTGCAACCCCATGGACTGTAGCCTACCAGGCTCCTCCATCCATGGGATTTTCCAGGTAAGAATACTGAAGTGGGTCGCCATTTCCTTCTCCAGGAGATCTTCCTGACCCAGGGGTTGAACCCTGGTCTCCTGCATTGTAGGCGGACGCTTTACAGTCTGAGCCACCTGACTAAGTAAAAAGCACCATCCTCAAGAAATGTCCTAAATGAGGTCATCAGAAAAATATTCAGAATGGGTCAGGCATTCAAGAAGCCAATTTGAATAAGTAAGTTTAACTCACAGTGTTTTAAATGCATGAAAAGATGTCAACATCGCTAAGTATGAGAGAAATGCAAATAAAACCTTCAGTGAGGTATCTCCTCACACAGGTAAGAATGGCCTTAGGCAGAAACTCTGCAAACAATAAATGCTGGAGAGGGTGTCGAGCCAAGGTAACCCTCCTACAGATTCTGGGAATGGAAACTGCGAGCAGCCACCATGGAGGACACCAGGCAGCTTCCTTAGCATGAGAATGAGAGTGAAATTAGACCATTCCCTAACACCATACACAAAAGTAAACTGCAGACACGTTAAAGGGCTAAATAAAAGGACAGATACTATGAAACTCTTAAGGAAAGAAGCAAAAAAACACACTTTGACATAAAATGCAGCAAATTCTTTTTTGATCCACGTTTTAGGATCAGGACAAATAAAACAAAAATAAACAAATGGGATATAATAAATGTTTTTAAAAAGCATTTGCGCAGCAAATAACACCATCAGTGGAAGAAAGAGACAACCCTCCGAATGGAAAAAATTCTTACAAACTAAGATACCCACAGGGAATTTATCTCCAACATGTACTAACAACTTGATGATGCAATATCAACAAACAATCCAATAAAAACATCAGCCAAAGATTAAAATTCACATTTCTCCAAAGAAGGCAGAGAGATGGCCGTAAAATACAAGAAAGGATACTCAGCCTCACTAGTTCTTAGAGAAAAGCAAATCAATTGTCCAGTGAGATATCACGTCACATCGACCAGAATGACCATCTCAAAAATCTACAATAAAATCCGTAGAAAGTATGGAGAGAAGAAAACACTCCCACTGTGGGTGGGAATGTAAATGGGCACATCCACTAGGGAGAATATTATGGAGGTTCTTTAAAAAACTACATAGAAGCACCAAGTGACCCAGCAATCCTATACCTAGACATAGATCTGCAAAAAAAACAAAACTTTTAAAAGATAACTGCTGCCTAACAATCATGGCAGCACTAGGTACATTAACCAAGCCAGGGAAGCAACTTAAGTGCAGAAGGACAGATGAACGGACACAGAAGATGAGGTACACATGCACAGTGCAATATTACTCTGAATTAGCAAGGATGGAAAATGCCGTTTCCAGTTACAGGGAAGAAGCTCGAGATGATCATACTAAGTGCGACAGAAAGACAGTTATCATAGGATGTCATTTCTGGTGATATCAAAAATGGATACAAATGAATTTCATTACAAAAGAGAAATATCCTCACAGACTTGGAAAAGAATCTCATGGTTACCAAAAAAAGTTGACAGGGAGCGGAGAGCAATTAGCTGGTTCAGATTAACAGACACACTGTAAAACAGGTGGTGGAGGTCTCTTAATAGTCAAAAGTCCAACAGGGCTTTAAAGGACATCAGACACAAGAAATGTCCTGTGGTAAATCATTGGAGAATTCCAAACAGGGCTAACTTTCAAGAAGCCGGTTTCAAGAGGTAAGCCGTACTCACAAAGCATAAAACAATACGGGCACATGGAAAGATACATCAAAAGTTATCAAATCGTTGCCAATCGAAACTACAATGAGGTATCACCACACACCGGTCACAACAGGCATCACTGAAAAGATCTACAAAAAATAAATACTGCAGAGGCTGTACAGAAAAGGGAATTCTCCTAGTCTCAGTGGGAATGTAAATAGTGAAGCCACCATGGAAAACAGCATGGAGGTTCCCGGAAACACTCAACAGATGTATCATATGGTCCTGCAATCCCACTCCCAGGCTCAGATCTGGAGAAATTCATCATTCAAAATGACATGTGGTCCTTACTTTCAGGGTAGCACTGTTTGCAATAACCAAGACATAGAATCCACCAATATGTCCACTGAAGAAAAATGAAGACTACGTGATACAGCTATGCAGCTGAATACTACTCAGCCATGAAACAGAAAAAGTGACATTTGCAGCAACATGGATGGCCTGAGAAACTTTCATACAAAGTGCGGTAAGTCAGAGACAAAAAGACAAGTGTCGTAAGGTATCATATACAAGTGGGATCTATAAATTCATACCAATGAACTAATGTCCAAAACAGAAACAGACTCACAGACTGAGAAAACCAAGTTATGATTATCAAAAGAAAGTTAAAAGGGAGGGATAAATTAATTTGGGTTAGTATATACACACTGCTGCTGCTTCTGCGGCTAAGTCACTCAGTCATGTTCGACTCTGTGCAACCCCATAGACGGCAGCCCATCAGGCTCCCCCGTCACTGGGATTCTCCAAGCAAGAACACTGGAGTGGGTTGCCATTTCCTTCTCCAATGCATGAAAATGAAAAGTGAAAGGGAAGTCACTCAGTTGTGTCCAATTCTTAGCGACACCATGGACTGCAGGCTACCAGGCTCCTTGGCCCATGGGACTTTCCAGGCAAGAGTACTGGAGTGGGTTGCCACACTAATATCTATCAAATTGATAGTCAAATAGGACCTACTCAATAGAATCAGGAACTCTACTGAAAAAACTGTAATAACCTATATGAGGAAAAAATGGAAAATGAATCGATATACCGGTGTTGTCCTGCTCACAGTGCCAATTCCATCGCTGTATCTCACTGTGCACGCTATTCATTGAACCCCTGACAGGCACAGAGCGAGCAGGGAAGCTGGAAGAAAATGCAAGGAGCTGTAGGAACTGCAGACACATTTATCCTCTCCTGGCTGACACAGCAGCCATAGCAGCAGTCATAACATAACCTAATATAACCTCAAGGGCTTTCCAGGTGGAGCTTATATGTACTTAATGTACAAAAGTAGCCCATGGCCAAGCGAGTACCTTGCGACGCACATGCACAGTGGTATTAAGTTACCTCAGCTGTTACACAATCATTATTTACAAAACGCGCGGCAAAAGCAAGACGCCATGGGGCAAGAGAGCCTGAGATCACCATCTTGGCTAATTTGTTCTTTCCCTACATCTGTGTAAAATCAAATTAAGTTCCTGTACATCTAAAACCAACAAAACAAGGGAAATCAACTCTACTCCAATATGAAATAAAAATTAAATTACAAAACAAACTACCTGAGCTTGGTGTAGGGGGAGCCAAACAGTGGTGACCCCTATGAATTAGATATGGGATATGCTATGATATTAATATGACACCACCAAAGTTTACATTCAGCAGAGAGCAACAGCCCACTCAAAGGTGCCTGACCTCATGAATGCGACAAGGTGAAGAGAAGAAAAAGGCCATGGGTTAATCAGGACAACACCCTCAACTCAGACACTGGGAATCTCCAAGGGAACAAGACACCCTGCAGGTAAAGAGCAAATATGTGGTCTCCAGGTACAGGATCCTGACCCGTGTGGATGGGGTGAGAGCCACACAGTCCCCAGAGCCTGCACCTGGGGTCCCACGACCCTTGGTTAGGACACCAGGTCTCTGCTGGTTGGGCCCCTAAGGTAGGAACAAGTGGGTTCCTATAATCTCCTGGGATTGTGGGAACAAGTGTAGGGTCGGTCTCCTGCCCCCACACTGTCCCATAGAAGTCCTCGTCTTTTCCCTTTGGTTCTGTGTGATAGTAACTGTTCACAGCTGTCGTGACAATGCTGAACGCACTCCCTTGTTTCTGGCAGGCTTGGTCCTTTCTTGTTTCACAGAGGTGCTGAGAAAACAAACACGAGGTGCAGGGGCAGGTCTGGTCTCTGCTGAGTAGGGATGGTCGACTGGAAGGAGGTCACAGCCGCAACCTCACTTGCTGTCCATTGGCCTTTTGTCTGATCCGTGTGCCCTGCAATCAGTTCACCAGGTGAACCTGCCTCCCTTCCCGCAATGCTTGTGCTGGTGAATTGGAATAATTACCAGGTAGCCACCTGAGGAGTCTCCAGGAGCCCCGGGGAGGGTGAACCTCGCAGGGGCAAACAAGCAAACGGGCACAGGCCTGTATAAAGTGAACACCGTAAAGCACTAATTCCTAAACTCAAGTGAAGCTCTCACGTATTCCTCACTTTCTCTTAGATCTGAGTCTGTGGTCTCTCTGTACACATGCAGATGGGGTGAGTCTCACACAGTGCCCAGACCCCCAAACTGGGGTCACACGTCCCCTCAGTCAGGACACCATGGCTGTGGTTGGCGGGCCCCCAGTGTGTGAACAAGCCAGGACCCTGGGGCCTCCTGGGACCCTAGAAAGAAGTGTGGGGACCATCTCCTCTCCCTTCAATTGTCCCTGAGAAGTCAGGCCCTCCTGTTTTCACTTTGTTACCATATGATTTTTCCCTTGTTTGAAAGCTCGTGCTAGAGATGAACACTCTACCTCGGTTCTGGCAGACTCTTTCTCGTTCCGCTGAGGTGCTGAGAAAACACAGGAGAGCTGGGCTGAGAGACGAGGGGCAGCTCTGTTCTCTTTGGAGGAGAGTCGACGGGAAGGAGAGCACAGCAGCAGCCTCACCTGCTGCCCATTGACTTCATGCCTGATCCCTGTGCCCTGGAACCAATTCACCAGGTGAACTTGCCTCCCTACTCAACCTGAATGTGCTGGAACATTGGAATGATTACCAGGTGGCCCACCTGAGGGGTCTCCAGGAGCCCCAGGAAGGTGAACCCAGCAGGGGAGAGACTAGGAGCCCGACCGCAGCACTGACCCCCGGGAGGGCCAGGGAAGCCCACTCAGAGGAGAGCACAGTCACCCAGAGAAGCCCACCCAGCCCCAGAGCCCAGACATCTGAGCACTGACCCTCAGAAGCAGGCACGGAGTTTCCCAGACAGAGGCCAGGCCAGCCTGCACCCGGGTCTCCATGTCCCAGTGCAGAGAGTACAAGGTCAGGCCTAAATGTCCTCACTGCAGAAAGCACACGGTCTCATTAAACATCATCAGTTCAGACAGCACTTGGAGAGGTCTAAACCTACCATGTAGACAGAACTTGGTCAGGTTCAGATGAGTTTAGGGCTGGTCTCCCAGGAGGCACAGGTCACACACATGCAGGGTCTCTCATCGTTGGACAGGGGGCTCACCCTCGTGTGGGAACTAGGATGTACATTTCTTGAAGAAGAAATCATCACTGGGCTCCACACTTCACCCACACCAAGAAACTGAAAGGATCTGCCTCATTAAACATTTCCACAGGCAAAACAACGTTATCAATTTCTCTGGCCACATGATCATCAGGACCTAGGGGAGACCCAAGAATTTCTTAGAGTACAGCCCAGTGTCCTTTAAAGACAGACAGGAAGTGGCCAAATTCCAGCATCCCAGGTTTCCAGCAGAAGGTGGCCACAGTGGAAGCCTTCTGGAAAAGTATATTCTTGGTCAGAATAAAAATATATTTTTGAAATTGCAAGCATATTAGTTATTATTTGCAAATCTAAAATATTCTTAAAAGCTTGGCACCCTGATATTTGCAGTTCCCATTGTTTCCTTTGGTTCAGATTTTCTAGGTAGAAGCAAGACATCATTTCAGACTACTTTCTTCTAATTCTGTTATTTGTTATATGAATAAAAGGTCACACTTGAAAAGAAATAAAAGAAAATTCCTGCAAACAATTAGTGGCTCAAAGAGCATGTGAGCTGCAGGTGGTTTTTCTAACAGTTTCATTTTTCTCCATGAAGGAAACAGAGAGAGGTGGGAGAGGGGTTCAGGATTGGGAAATCATGTACACCCGTGGCGGATTCATGTCAATGTATGGCAAAACCAATACAGTATTGTAAAGTAAAATAAAAAATAAAGGAAAAAAAAAGAAAACAGAAAACATAGGCCCCTGACTTTTTGCTTCTCTGTTGAAACTGAGCTAGAATGCAATTGATACTCATATGAACAAGTAACAGTTTTTGAGGTTTGAAATGTCATACCAGGGAAACAGGACCTGGAGAAAAGGGAGGGCTCCTATGCTGCTGGAGGGGAACCACATCCTAAAACTAAGGCTAAAATTCACATTGGATTTAACTATGATACAATGGGGTTACATGGAGTATGAACCAAGAGTCTATAGCACACAATATATGAAAACAAATCTGGTATCTCAGACGTGAGGGTAAAGGTTACTTGTCAGATCTGCAACTGATACTCATGCGCAGATTCTTTTAGAATACTGCACGTATCTTTTTGAATTATAGCTTTGTCTGGATGTTTGGCTAAAGTGGCATTGCAGGATCATACGGTAACTCTAGTTTTAGTTTCTTTGAGGAATTGCCATACTTTTCTCTACAGTGACTGCACCAATTTACATTCCCACCAACAGTGTTAGAGGGTTTCCTTCTCTCCACACCCTCTGCAACACTCATTATTTGCAGACTTTTTAATGATGGCCCTTCTGACCAGTTTGAATCAGTACCTCAGTGTAGATTTGATTTGCATTTCTCGAATAATAAACAAGAGGAGCATTATAGGATGATTCTTTACTTTTCAGAATTGTAAAATAAAGTTTAACATGTCAACTTGACAATTTTTTCACAGATAAGAACTTATTACGTTTTTAGCATTTCCTTTCTTCTTAGTCTAACTATAAGAATATGTGTTTTCATGTTACTCAAGGTAATGAGTTTGGTTACACATCTTTAAGCAGTTTTATTTATTTATTATTATTATTTTTTTTACTTTATTTTACTTTACAATACTGTATTGGTTTTGCCATACATTGACATGAATCCACCACGGGTGTACATGCGTTCCCAAACATGAACCCCCCTCCCACCTCCCTCCCCATAACATCTCTCTGGGTCATCACCATGCACCAGCCCGAAGCATGCTGTATCCTGCGTCAGACATAGACTGGCGATTCGATTCTTACATGATAGTATACATGTTACAATGCCATTCTCCCAAATCATCCCACCCTCTCCCTCTCCCTCTGAGTCCAAAAGTCCGTTATACACATCTGTGTCTTTTTTGCTGTCTTGCATACAGGGTTGTCATTGCAATCTTTCTAAATTCCATATATATGTGTTAGTATACTGTATTGGTGTTTTTCTTTCTGGCTTACTTCACTCTGTATAATCAGCTCCAGTTTCATCCATCTCATCAGAACTGATTCAAATGTATTCTTTTTAATGGCTGAGTAATACTCCATTGTGTATATGTACCACAGCTTTCTTATCCATTCATCTGCTGATGGACATCTAGGTTGTTTCCATGTCCTGGCTATTATAAACGGTGCTGCGATGAACATTGGGGTACATGTGTCTCTTTCAATTTTGGTTTCCTCGGTGTGTATGCCCAGCAGTGGGATTGCTGGGTCATAAGGTAGTTCTATTTGCAATTTTTTAAGGAATCTCCACACTGTTCTCCAAAGTGGCTGTACTAGTTTGCATTCCCACCAACAGTGTAGGAGGGTTCCCTTTTCTCCACACCCTCTCCAGCATTTATTGCTTGCAGATTTTTGGATCGCAGACATTCTGACTGGTGTGAAGTGGTACCTCATTGTGGTTTTGATTTGCATTTCTCTAATAATGAGTGATGTTGAGCATCTTTTCATGTGTTTGTTAGCCATCCGTATGTCTTCTTTGGAGAAATGTCTATTTAGTTCTTTGGCCCATTTTTTGATTGGGTCATTTATTTTTCTGGAATTGAGCTGCATAAGTTGCTTGTATATTTTTGAGATTAATTGTTTGTCAGTTGTTTCATTTGCTATTATTTTCTCCCATTCAGAAGGCTGTCTTTTCACCTTGCTTGTATTTTCCTTTGTTGTGCAGAAACTTTTAATTTTAATTAGATCCCATTTGTTTATTTTTGCTTTTATTTCCAGTATTCTGGGAGATGGATCATAGAGGATCCTGCTGTGATTTATGTCGGAGAGTGTGTTGCCTATATTCTCCTCTAGGAGTTTTATAGTTTCTGGTCTTACATTTAGATCTTTAATCCATTTTGAGTTTATTTTTGTGTGCGGTGTTAGAAAGTGATCTAGTTTCATTCTTTTACAAGTGGTTGACAGTTTTCCCAGCACCACTTGTTATAAGCAGTTTTAAAGACATGCATTTTGTGTGATGGTATTTTAAATTGATTTAAACTTCAAATATTTGTATCAATGATGTGTGGACTCTTTTTTTATATTGAAAACAGGTATGTTTTCAATTGAAGAATAGTTGTTTCATGTTTCTGTGCTAGTTACAGGAGTATGCCAAATGGATTCAGTTTGATATATTACATATATATAGTATATAATATACTTTATGTTTATTATATATAAACATATAATACATAATATATAAAAACACACCTGCATACATACTTTCAGGTTATTAGGTGATTTCAAATATTGAATATAGTTCCCTGTGCTATATAGGAAGGCCTTGTTTATCTATTTATATATAGCACTGTATATTGGTTAATACCAACTTCCTAATTAATCCCTCATCCCTTTCCCTTTTGAAAACCCTAAAAGTTTGTTTTCTCTGTCTGAGACTGTTTGTTTGTGAAGAAACTCATGTGCATCATAGTTCAGAGTCTACTCATAAGTGACATATAATATTTGTCTTTCTCTGTCTTCTCTTCATGTGCTAATCTCCACCCATGTTGCTGAAATGGCATTATTTCATTTTTATGACTAAGTAATATTCCATTATATATTCTATGATAGGTGGACTCTTGATTCAGGCCTTACACATGTTTCACACAGACCTGTTAACATGAACATCCTCTCATGGTGAGGGCTAAACCACGATTCCCCAGAAGAAACTTACCTGTGGTCTGGGCCTCCTGGAAGAAATCATCTGACATGGAGCCTTCCTTGATCACCTTAACAGAACATCACACTGCCCCTTGAACCTGCCCAGATGGACTGCTCCAAACGGGCCACTTCCTAGCTCCTTCAACACAGTAGTCTCTTCACTTTGCAGTTCCCAAATTCCTAATAATGCAAGACAGGAGCACTTTAGGTTGAGAATAGAAAACTTTGGAGCTAAAAGCCTCACAAGTGACTTCCTCTCCAAGGAGAATTTAACACTGACAAGATGAAGTACAGCACAGCTTTTTTTTCAATTGCTCAGTCAAAACCCTCGGTGACGTGGTCTTCAGACCTGTTAGACCACATGAGGTTGCCACCAGAACAATATTGTTCCTGGCATAGCTACAGTTAGTGACAAGAAAGGATAAAGTTAAAAAAAAAAAAACCTTTGCCAACCAGAGGCATCTTGGAAAAACTTGGTGACAAAATGGGCTTAGTGTCCTTAGCTTGATAAGGTTTCGTGTTAGATAGATTAATTGGCTTGACTGGACTAAGAAGTTCTTGAAAAAGCAAAAATTACAAGAAGGCAATGGCAACCCACTCCAGTACTCTTGCCTGGAAAATCCCATGGACAGAGTAGCCTGAAAGGCTGCAGTCCATGGGGTCGCTGAGGGTCGGACACGACTGAGCGACTTCACTCTCACTTTTCACTTTCCTGCATTGGAGAAGGAAATGGCAACCCACTCCAGTGTTCTTGCCTGGAGAATCCCAGGGACGGGGGAGCCTGGTGGGCTGCCGTCTATGGGGTCGCACAGAGTCGGACACGACTGAAGCGCCTTAGCAGCAGCAGTAAAGCTACTTTACGTGACTTTTAAAATTCTCATCAAAATTAGTCTCTTGATGGAATCTTCTCTTTTTAAAGTTTCCCCATTTTTATTTTGCTTATTTTTTCTTTTTGATTACTTTATTGTTTTTATAGATAGTCACAACAATTTTTTAAGTTGAAGTGCAGTTTATTTACAATACTATATGAGTTTGGGGTATACAACATAGTGATTCACTATATTTATGGATTATACTCCATTGAAAGGCATTACAAATAAAGACTATATTTCCTTGTGCCGTATAATATATCCTTATAACTTACTGATTTTATATATACTAGTTTCTATCTCCTAATCCCCTACACCTATCTTGCCCCTCCCACCGCCCTATCCCCACTGGTAACCACTAGTTCTCCGTATCTTTGAGTCTGTTTGTTTCATAGATAAGGTCATTGGTGTCATACTTTAGATTTCACCTGTAAGTGATATTATATGGTATTTCTCTTTGTCTTTCTGACTTACATCACTTATTATGAAATCTTTAGGATTATACTGCCAAAAATGCCATTATTTTAATCTTTTTTATAGCTGAGTAGTATTCAGTATATTCAAATATGAAAACCTAGGTATATATTCCATATATGAATATATACATATGCATTTGCAGATAAATATATATATTTTTTTCCTTTGCTACTATTCTTTAACCAAAAGAATGAAAGTTTTACTCTAACTTATAATGATACTAATTCCTACAACTTGGACTTGGTAAAATGTGTGTTTTGCCAGCACTTCCAGGGCATTAGTCCTCAAACTTCAGTTTGTGCCAGTGCTTCAGATTTACCTGGACGGCTTATTAACTAAAATTGTCAGACGGCAACTCCAGAGCTTCTGATTTAGTAGGTTTTTAAATACCAGTCCATTGACCGTAATAAAAATCACTGCGCCTTTTGAGTAAAGCTTTTAGAGACTTAAGATAACACTTCTAAATCAAGTACATTGTCTTACGTCTTAATACATACAGAGGTCTTCATTTGAAACTAGAAGATTGCTAAATGACTTGAATTTATAGGACATTGTGAACTGAAATTAATACGTAGGCATCAAAAATAACGAAAATAAAATGTTTTGTCAGAGAAATATTGACAGAAGCAACTTAAGTTTTTTTTAAAAAAAATATTTATCCTGTAGTTAGATTAACTGGCTGACTTGACTGAAAAGTTGTTTGTAAAGCCAAAATTCCTGGAGTATGGCATGGCACTCCAGTATTGTTGCCTGGAGAATCCCATGGACAGAGGAGCCCAGCAGACTACAGTCCATGGAGTCACAGAGTCAGACAGAACTGAAGTGACTGAGCACACACAAAGAAAAAGAGGAGTAAAACTATTTTATGTGATTTTTAAAAACCTCATCAAAACCTGTTTCTTGATGACATCATCTATTTTCAAATTTTTCCTGTTTTTATTTTGCTATTTTTCTGAGTAGTATTTCATATGTATTTCATGTATGAAAATAGTTATATATTTCATATATGGCAATATAGGTATATATGTCTTATGTGAAAATGTTTGTATACATCTCTTATATGACAATATAGGTACATACCTCATACATAAAAAGAGGTATATAAGTCTTACACAAAACATAGATATATATTTTTATATCATAAAATTTTAAACTTTCAAAGAATTAAATCCTTTGCTTGTGTGGATCACAACAAACTGTGGAGAATTCTTAAAGAGACTGGAATACCAAATCACCCAACCTGCTTCTTGAGAAACCTGTTTGCAGGTCAAGAAGCAACAGTTAGAACCAGACATGGAACAATGGACTGGTTCAAAATTAGGAAAGCGTACATCAAGGCTTTATATGGCCACCTTGCTTATTTAACTTCTATGCAGAGTACATCAAGTGAAATGACACGCTGGATAAAGCACAAGCTGGAATCGAGACTGTTGGGAGACATAGTAACAATGTCAGATATGCAGATGATACCAGCAGCAAGTGAAGAGGAACTAAAGGACCTCTTGATGAAGGTGAGAAAGGAGAGTGAAAAAACTGGAATAAAACTCAATATTCAAAAACCTAACATCATGGCATCTATTCCAAACTCTTTATGGTAAATCGATAGGGAAGAAGTGGAAACAGTGGCAGATTTTATTTTCTTGGGCTCCAAAACACTGTGGATGGTGACTGCATCCATGACTTGAAACACCTTATTCAGAAAACCAGAAGATGAACCACAGACTGGAAGAAACTATTTCCAACACACATATCAGAGAAAGGATCCGTACTCTAATTATACCAAACAGCTCCTTAAAATTTGGTAAAGACTGAAAAACACACCTGGACGAAGAATATAAAGAGATATGTACATCGATATTTATATCAATATACATTGAACTTTTTATATCTCTCTGAAATGATCTCTGTTCGTCTCCAAGGCAAACCATTCAATATCACAGTTATCCAAGTCTATGCCCCAACCAGTAATGCTGAAGAAGCTGAAGTTGAACGGTTTTATGAAGACCTACAAGACCTTTTAGAACTAACACCCAAAAAAGATGTCCTTTTCATTATAGGGGACTGGAATGCAAAACTAGGAAGTCAAGAAATACCTGGAGTCACAGGCAAATTTCGCCTTGGAATGCGGAATGAAGCAGGGCAAAGACTAATAGAGTTTCGCCAAGAAAATGCACTGGTCATAGCAAACACCCTCTTCCAACAACACAAGAGAAGACTCTACACATGGACATCACCAGATGGTCAACACCGAAATCAGATTGATTTATTCTTTGCAGCCAAAGATGGAGAAGCTCTATACAGTCAACAAAAACAAGACCAGGAGCTGACTGTGGCTCAGATCATGAACTCCTTATTACCAAATTCAGACTGAAATTGAAGAAAGTAGGGAAAACCGCTAGACCATTCAGGTATGACGTAAATCAAATCCCTTATGATTATACAGTGGAAGTGAGAAATAGATTTAAGGGCCTAGATCTGATAGACAGAGTGCCTGATGAACTATGGAATGAGGTTCCTGACATTGTGCAGGAGACAGGGATCAAGACCATCCCATGAAAAAGAAATGCAAAAAAGCAAAATGGCTGTCTGGGGAGGCCTTACAAATAGCTGTGAAGAGAAGAGAGGCGAAAAGCAAAGGAAAAAAGGAAAGATATAGGCATCTAAATGCAGAGTTCCAAAGAATAGCAAGAAGAGATAAGAAAGCCTTCTTCAGCGATCAATGCAAAGAAATAGAGGAAAACAACAGAATGGGAAAGACTAGAGATCTCTTCAGGAAAATTAGAAATACCAAGGGAACATTTCATGCAAAGATGGGCTCGATAAAGGACAGAAATGGTCTGGACCTAACAGAAGCAGAAGATATTAAGAAGAGGTGGCAAGAATACACGGAAGAACTGTACAAAAAAGATCTTCACAACTCAGATAGTCATGATGATGTGATCTCTAATCTAGAACCAGACATCTTGGAATGTGAAATCAAGTGGGCCTTAGAAAGCATCACTACGAACAAAGCTAGTGGAGGTGATGGAATTCCAATTGAGCTGTTTCAATACCTGAAAGATGATGCTGTGAAAGTGCTGCACTCAATATGCAAGCAAATTTGGAAAACTCAGCAGTGGCCACAGGACTGGAAAAGGTCAGTTTTCATTCCAATTCCAAAGAAAGGCAATGCCAAAGAATGCTCAAACTACCACACAATTGCACTCATCTCACATGCTAGTAAAGTAATGCTCAAAATTCTCCAAGCCAGGCTTCAGCAATATGTGAACCGTGAACTCCCTGACGTTCAAGCTGGTTTGAGAAAAGGCAGAGGAACCAGAGATCAAATTGCCAACATCTGCTGGATCATGGAAACAGCAAGAGAGTTCCAGAAAAACATCTATTTCTGCTTTATTGACTATGCCAAAGCCTTTGACTGTGTGGATCACAATAAACTGTGGAAAATTCTGAAAGAGATGGGAATACCAGACCACCTGACCTGCCTCTTGAGAAATCTGTATGCAGGTCAGGAAGCAACAGTTAGAACTGGACGTGGAACAACAGACTGGTTCCAAATAGGAAAAGGAGTACGTCAAGGCTGTATATTGTCACCTGCTTATTTAACTTCTATGCAGAGTACATCATGAGAAACGCTGGACTGGAAGAAACACAAGCTGGAATCAAGATTTCTGGGAGAAATATCAATAACCTCAGATATGCAGATGACACCACCCTTATGGCAGAAAGTGAAGAGGAGCTAAAAAGTTTCTTGATGAAAGTGAAAGAGGAGAGCGAAAAAGTTGGCCTTCCTGGGAAATAGATGGGGAAACAGTGGAAACAGTGTCAGACTTTATTTTTTTGGCCTCCAAAATCACTGCAGATGGTGACTGCAGCCATGAAATTAAAAGACGCTTACTCCTTGGAAGAAAAGTTATGACCAACCAACCTAGATAGCATATTCAAAAGCAGAGACATTACTTTGCCGACTAAGGTCTGTCTTGTCAAGGCTATGGTTTTTCCTGTGGTCATGTATGGATGTGAGAGTTGGACTGTGAAGAAAGCTGAGCGCTGAAGAATTGATGCTTTTGAACTGTGGTGTTGGAGAAGACTCTTGAGAGTCCCTTGGACTGCAAGGAGATCCAACCAGTCCATTCTGAAGGAGATCAGCCCTGGGATTTCTTTGGAAGGAATGATGCTAAAGCTGAAACTCCAGTACTTTGGCTACCTCATGCGAAGAGTTGACTCTTTGGAAAAGACTCTGATGCTGGGAGGGATTGTGGGCAGGAGGAGAAGGGGACGACAGAGGATGAGATGGCTGGATGGCATCACCGACTCGATGGACATGAGTCTGAGTGAACTCCGGGAGTTGGTGATGGACAGGGAGGCCTGGCATGCTGCGATTCATGGGGTCGCAGAGTCGGACACGACTGAGAGACTGAACTGAACTGAACTGAACTGAACTGTAGATAGATGTTTACATGTCTAGGTAGACAGCTATTTATATCTCTCAGTAGATAAATATTTATATCACTACACAGATATTCCATAAAATTAATAACTTCCATAATTTGAAAATGTCCATACAATTAATAATTTTCATAAATTGAATAACACATAAAATTATTTACTTTCCTAAAGTAAATAACTTTCATACATTAATAATATTCATAGAATTACTCACTTTAATACAATTTAAAACTTCTTCAGGAAATTAAAACCTTCCCCAGAAAATTAAAAAGTTCCTCAGAAAATTAAAAACTTCCTCAGAAAAATAAAAATTATAAAATTATTTATAAAGCTTCTACTCTATGAAACACCTTATTCAGAAAAATCCAAAAATGAACCGCAAACTGGAAGAGACTATTTTCAAATCACATATCAGATAAGAGTCGGACAGGACTAAGCGAATTTCACTTTCATTTTCTCTGGATATAGGCCCACATGTGGGAAAGTCAGATCCTAGGCTTAGCTCTCTAGGAAAAAAAAAATTTTTTTTTCTGGCAGGGGAGGCTGTCCTTTCTAGTGTCTATTTTTAATGTCCATTTCCGCATGCTGTGTAGCTGGGTTCTCTTTCCTCAAATTATACCAAACAACCCAACTAAATTTGGTAAGGATTGAAGCACACACTTGGCCAAAAAAGATAAAGAGATAGTCAATAGTAAGGGAGGAAGAACTGGGTGGGCTAGAGGCAGCCCCTTGAGGCAGTTAATCCTATAATCTGACCTTCCCACACCTGGGTCAATGTCCTGAGAAAACCAACATTCAAAAAGGCGTGTGCACCCCAACCTTCACTGCAGCACTCCTTACCAGAGAACCAGCAGGAAGTCCAGCAACAGGCTAAAACTTAAAAAACACGTGGTACATGTAGATAATGGACTGCCACTCACCCAAGAAAAACTGCCACTGAAATTGCAATTACGCCACTGCTAGGCGCAGGGATGAACCTTGGAAGATCATACACTAAGTGAAGTCAGCCAGACAGAAAAAGACAAGAGCATATGAGTCCATTTGAGGCAAAATAAAAAAGCAGATACAGGGAACTAATTTACAAGACAAAAAGAGACTTTGAGACTTCAAACCCAAACAAAGAGAGCCAAAAAAAAAAAGAGACTATATCTCCTTCCTTCCTTCCACATGTGCAGAAAATCTGTATCCCTAACAGATACTCCACAAGAACTTGATGATCATCACCCCAAACTTTACTTGAGGTTTGTGCAATTTCCTCTATGGAAAAAGAATTGAAAAAAACAAAAGATATGCTGTCTGTATACATCACAACTGACTCAGGTGACTGCACACTGCCAACAAGCACAAAACTGAAAATCAAAATGACAGTGACAAATCAAATCCCACGACTCAGAATGGCCATTCTCACCTGTCACAGCAATAATGCAGCAGCAAGCCAGGAGGACAGAGAGCCCACCTACACAGCGCGTGGGAATGGACATTAGCAATAGCCACTGGAAAGGACAGCCAGAAAAAAAATTTTTCTTCTAGAGAGCTAAGCCTAGGATCTGACATTCCCACATGTGGGCCGACATCCAGAGAAAATGAAAATGAAAGTCACTTAGTCATGTCCGACCCTTTAAGACCCCATGGACTATACAGTCCGTGGAATTCTCCAGGCCAGAATACTAGAGTGGGCAGCTGTTCCATTCTCCAGGGGATCTTCCCAATGCAGGGATGATGTTCTCACACGTAGGCCTATATCCCAAGAAAACCATCATTCAAAAACCCACATGCACCCCAGTGTTCACTGCCGCACTACTTACAGTAGCCAAAACACAGATCCTGGAGAATGTCTACATTTAAATAATAGACACACTAAAGCTTAAAAATGTGGTACATATATGCAATCGACCATTTCTCAACCATGAAAAACCACTACTGAAATTAAGAAATTATTCCACTGGTCACTACAAAGATGGACCTTGGAAAATCATACACTAAATTAAGTCAGGCAGACAGAGGGAGAAAACAGCATATGATGTGAATACTAGGCAAAATTTGAAAAGAAATAGACAAATTAATTTACAACACATAAAGAGACTGAGAATTCAAACACAGAGGGCTCAAAAGAAACTGAAAGAGCAAGGATGAGCTAGAATGTAGTGGCTAACATATACACAGAAATCCGCATCTGAAATAGATGATCCAAAAGGACTCCCTCCTTTCTCCTCTCCTTGTCCCTTCCCCACAAATGGGTTCCCTGGTGACTCAGACAGTAAAGAATCCGCCTGCAATGCAGGGGACCTGGGTTTGATCCCTGGGTCAGGACGATCCCCTGGAGAAGGAAATGGCTACTCACTCCAGTGCTCTTGCCTGGAAAATTCCATGGACAGAGGAACCTGGTAGGCTACAGACCATGGTGTGGCAAAAAGTCAGACATGACAGAGTAACTGACACTTTCACTTTTTTTTTTTTAACTTTCCTCCCACAAATACAGAAATCTCAGAATCTCTGAGAATACACAGAAATCTGTATCACTAACACACACACAGAAATCCATATCTGTAATACATAATCACCTTCCTTGCTTTCTTCCTCCAGATATAAGCAAAAATCTTTATGTCTAACATATATACCAAAATTTGTATCTTTAACATATACACAGAAACCTGCATCTCTAATAGACACTCCACAAAGACTTGATGCTCAGCACAGGGAAATTGGCTAGATCTTCTGCAATTCCTCTATGGTAAAAGAATCCAAAATAAGAAATACGCTGTATGTGTATGTCATAACCAAATCAGGCAGCAGTATAACGATGACAATATAATAATTTCACGGGCTCCAAAATCACTGCGGATGGTGGCTGCAGCCAAGGAATTAAGACTTTTGCTCCTTGGAAGAAAAGCTATGACAAACCTAGACCGTGTATTAAAAAGCAGAGACATCACTTCGCCGACAAAGGTTTGTCTAGTCAAAACTATGCTTTTTCCAGTAGTCATGTATAGATGTGAAAGTTGGATCATAAAGAAGGCTGAGCACCAAAGAATGGATGCTTACCAATTGTGATACAGGAAAAAACTCTTGAGAGTCACTTGGACTGCAAGGAGATCAAACCAGTGGATCCTAAAGGAAATCAATCCTGAATATTCATTGGAAAGACTGATGCTGACGCTGAAGCTGAAGCTCCAAGACTTTGGCAACCTGATGCGAAGAGCTGACTCACTGGAAAAGACCCTGATGATGGGAAAAACTGAAGGCAGGAGAGGGGGATGACAGAAGATGAGATGGTTGACGGCATCACTGACTCAATGGACATGAGTTTGAGCAAACTCTGGGAGATGGTAAAGGACAAGGAACCTGGTGTGCTGCAGTCCACAGGGTTGAAAAGAGATGGACACGACTGAGCGATTGAAAACAACAAAATTAAAACTACCATGAAAAATCACCTCACACAGGTCAGAATGGCCACCATCTAAAACATCTACAGAGAACCCATGCTACGGAGGATGGAGGCCAAAGGGAATCCTCCTACAGTCTTACTGTGGATGTAAGTGCGTGCAGGAACCATAAAAGCCAGCACGAGGTTCCTTATAAACTAGACACGCAGAAACCACATGGTCCCACCATCCCACGTCTGGGTTTAGACCCAGAGAAAGTCAGAATTCACAATAATCTATGAACCCTTGTTTTTTAGGGCAGTGCAGTTGACAATGGCCAAGAACTAGAATTGCTGCTGGACAAAATATTGGCTTTCTCTGCCCGGTGAAGCCAAATAAAAAATACGGAGACAGGGGTTGGAGGAAATAGAAAGTGGCTTTAATTCTCAGTTGGCAAAGAGGGGAACACATCAGGTTCGAGCCTCAAGAATTGTGCCCCCCTCCATGAGGAGTTTAGGGGCTCGTGTAAGATGAGGGCTCACAGTCAGGAGTCAGTGATGAGGAACAAAGGTGATAGGATTTTGATTTCTTCCTCTTGCATAGTTTCAAGGACAGTCATAAACTGGTGTCAGTATCCAGTAATTGAGTCTGGCCGTTCGGTGGTTCTGCAGCCTTCTTTCTGACGTGCAACTACAAGGAGGAGGGTGTTGTAAAAATAGACACCAGACAGGAGATGTATTTAGCTTAGAGTCAAAGGAAAATAGGTCCAAAGCATAGCTCCTGCAGTTAGGGGGCAGAAAATCACACTTAGTTACAGACATGCAGAGTTAGGAGCAAAGTTTAAAAAACTAGGAACCTTCAGGACTGCTCACTGTTCTCTTTATCGTCTTTGTTCTCAGGAAAGCGAAAGAAAAAACTCATTCCTCTTTTTTTTCCTTTTCACTGCAACAAATTCAACCAAGAAATCCACTGACAGAAAAATGAGGACCAAGTGGTGCACCTCTGCACTGGAACACTACTCAGCCATGAATCAGAACAGAATAACACCATTGACAGCAGCGTGGATGGACAGAGTGATTACCTTACTCAGCAAAGTAAGTCAGAGAGACAAATATCACAGGCTATCACTGAAAGGTATATTCTTGAAATGAATGCAAATTTCAGATATTACACAATAGAAACAGACACAAACTTGGAAAAAAGCTTATTATTATGAAAAAAAACCTTAGGATTGAGGGATAAATTAAGACTTTGCTAATAACATATGCTCATATATTTATCAGATAGTTGATCAAAATAAATCCATTGAATAGTACAGGGTAGCCTACAGAACACATTTTAATTATCTATATGGAGAAGAGAACCCCCAAAAGAACTGATAAATGTAATATCAGAAATCAAGTCTACTCCAAAATAAAATAACAATGGAGGTCCGGAAAAAGGAAAAAAGTAGGACATGAAGAAATGCTTCTCCCTTGCGGGCGTTTTTTGTAACAGCAACTATAAAAGCGGCACTGATGGGCACTTCATATTCCCAAGGTCCGTGGGGCTGGAAGTAAACAACTGCCCTCCAGAAGTCCCCCAGGGGTGGTCACCAAAAAAGAATTCAAAACTGGGCAGATGTTCAGGGAGCCGATTTCAGCAGGTGCCTTTAACTCACATCCTTTAAGAAAAAAGTCACACGATGTCAACATCGCTGAGTATTAGCGAAGTCCAGGCAACCCTGCAATGAGGTATCACTCACTCCGGTCAGAGCGGCCCTTGTTAAACACTCCACAAACGTTCAATGCTGCAGACGCTGTGGAAGAACGGGAACCCTTCTCCTCTGCTGTTTGAAACACAAATTGCTGACAGCCACTCTGGAGGACAGTGTGCTGGTCATTTCCAACTCATGCAGTGGTAAGTGGCAGCGAGCGATAGCTGGAAGCACGGTCTTAGTTTCCCAGACCAAGTCCTAACCACTGGAACACAGAGCCAGCAGTCAGGGCTAAGGTCCCTAGTCTTTGCCTGCCTTGTCAAGAATGAATTCAGGCGAGGAGGCAGAAGGTGAAGAGTAAAGTAAAAAGTTTATTTAAAAGAAAAGTACATGGGGTAAAGCGCACGGGGGAGCTCAGAGACAGAGTCATGCCTTTGAAAGTATATATCCTATGTCCTTTATATCCTATATCCTTATATCCTTTATAAGGGGCAGTTTTCCAGGTATTTGTCTTCCCTCAGGCCAATCATCTTTGTCTCCCACATCTCAGTAATTTGCTTCAGGACCCATAGGGTAGGCACACACACCTTAGCCAAGATGGATCTTGAAGTGAAGGCTTCTGGGAGGAGCAAGGCTCATTATGGCTTGCAATTATCCTCTGACTTTTGACCCAAAGAGCCTTTCTGTGCCTGTGTAGTGTTCTCCCTAATCCTTCACTCAGACAGGGTTTTGCCTCTCATTCCTTGCCAAGATTATTCCCTGGAGGTGTTTACAGGAGACAAAGACTGGCTACTTACTCTGTTTCTGTTGTTACTTCAATTTCTGAGAGCAAACAGGGGGCTGGTTATCAGTTCCTCAACTGGAGCCCACCTATCTGTTGCCCCAGGAAATGCAGAATAGAGGCTGGCTGTGAGTTTCCAACCTGGAGCCCATCTGTCTCCTATCCCACTGGTTCCTTGAACAGTGACTTCCCTGATGGCTCAGATGGTAAAGAGATTAAGAGATACAAACCACTATGTATAAAATAAATAAGCTACAAGGATGTAGTAAACAGCAGAGGGTATATATAGCCATTATTTTCTAATACCGCTTGTCATTGTTCAGTTGCTCAGTCGTGTCCAGCTCTTTGTGACCCCATGGACTGCAGCATGCCAGGCTTCCCTGTTCTTCACTATCTCCCAGAGTTGGCTTAAGCTCATGTCCACTGAGTCGATGATGCCATCCCACCATCTCATTCTCTGTCACCCCCTTCTCCTCCTACCCTCAGTCTTTCCTAGCATCAGGGTCTTTTCCAATGAGTCAGCTCTTTGCATAGGTGGCCAAAGTATTGGAGGTTCAGCTTCAGCTGAACCAGTGAGTATTAAGGGTTGATTTTCTGAATCAAAGGAAATTGAAATTAAAAAAACAAACAAACAAAGGAACTAAGTAAGTCACAACAGAAAAAGAGAATCGGAGAATACAAACACAAAGGGCTCCCCCGACCCCTCCCCGCCTGGCGAAAAAAGAAAGTGAAGAGCTGGGGATGAATTAGGAGGTCAAGACTAACATATTCACAGAAATCTGTATCACCAACATAACCACAGAAATCTGTATCTCCCACAGAAACTCCAAAAGGACCTGATGTTTAGTACAAGGAAGTTGGCTCAACCTCTATAATAACTTCTATGGCAGAAGAATCCAAAAAAGCATAGATATGCTTTACATACATGTTATAAATGAATAAGCCATCTATACACTGATAACAAGAAAAACACTGCACATCGATTATACTCCATTACATCACAGGCATGAAATTAAAGAAATGGAAAAAAAAGCCACGGCTTGTTTTTTCCCTCCGATCTCCCAGACATTGGCTGCGTTTGATCCTTGGAGCTTGAGCGGGCTTGGGTCAGATGGCTGGACTGCATGGGATTGAGAAAGCCTGGCAGGGTGCCCTTCACTGAGCTCTTTTTAAACCTCTACTGTCTGTTGTCCTCCACCTAGGACCAGAGTCCCAAGGGGGAACAAGGCCCCAAGGACCTCGAGGCTAACAGTCACCAGAAACACACACCCCAAGAAACACTGCAGCACTAACTCCAACAGCCAAGGCAGACGACAAGCAGAATCTGAACTGAGAGGTTGAAAGCTTGAAAAGACATGTGGTGCGTATGTATGACGGACTATGACCCAGCCATAAAAAACCGTCATTGAAATTAGGAAGTCATGACACTAGTCTAGCCACAGAGATGGACCTTGAAGAATCATAAACTAAGGGAGGTCAGTAAGGCCAAGGAAGACAATAGTAAATGATGCGAGACCCTGAGTACTGAAAGGGTTCAAAGAGAAAAGAAATGAAAGGTCGGGAATGAATTAGGAGGTCCGGACTAACATAGATACAGAAATCTGTACCTGTAGTCGATAATGCACACGGATTATCCTCTTCCTTTCTTCTGTCCTTACACACGTACACAGAAATCCATTATCTCTAACCTATACAACAGAAATCTGTGTCTCTAGGAGATAATCCACAAAAATTATATCCTTCCTTCCTTCGTTGTATACACAAAACACTGTACCTGAGATACATTATCCACAAGGACCTGATGCTTAACAATCGGCTTGACTTTTATGGCAAAATGTCCAAGAAAGACTCCAGATACCCCATAGATATGTCATGCCTGAAATCAAGCAGCTGTACACTGGCAACAATCACAACATTGCAAATTGACTATGCTGCAACATAGCAAGGGCACGATGTTAGACAGAAGGAAAGAAAAGCAGTGCCTTCTTTATTCCCCCCAACCTCCCTGACTTGGTCTGGTGTCCCATCCCTGGACCCTGAGTGGGCTTGGGTCCCACAGCTGGACTGGGATGGAGTCAAGACAGTCTGGCATGGTGCCCTTCACTGAACTTTTTTAAGATCTACTGTCTGCTATGTTCTGGCTTGCATCAGAGTCCCAAAGGGGATCAATGTCTTGAGGAACTTGGGGGCAATAATTACCAAGCCTCCTAATCTCCTGGTGCTGGGGATTCCAGCTCAAGCCTCCTTCTTTCAGTGCAACCTGAGTAGGGTGCTGAGGACCCAGGAGGAATTAGTCTAGTGGGTATGTGTGTGTGATGCTTTAAAACAGGAAAGTCCTAAGAAACAAGCTCTTGGATGTTTGCTCAGGCTTTCCACTCTAAATTGACAGCCCAGGAAGCCAAATTTCCCTAAGGCTCTGGTTGTCCTGATAGCCAGAGGTGGGCATGGGAAAGTGCTGCCACCTTGCGGATATTTACTATAACTACAATTTGATCACAGGTGCCAACTGGCACCTCTGATTCACAAGGCCTGGGGTTCTGTGACTGACACCTGGCCTCGTGAAATGTCATGGGGTGGTTATTGCAGAAATAACTTCCAAACACAACTGACTATCAGGAAGGCAACTTCCACCGGGGAATTTTCCTCACACCATCCACTGATAAAAAAGAACGCAAACCTTCACCACAGGACTAGATGCTCAGCATCCCTAATTGCTGGAGGAATGCCATTAGAACAACAATCGGAAATCAAATCTCATCAGTCACAGTGGTCATCCTTATATGTCTACAAACAATAAATGGAAGAGAGAACCTGGAGGAAGAAGAAGCCCCTGTGCTGTCGGTGGGAAGAAAATTGGCAACAGCTCTTAAAGCAGTGGAAGAGCCAAATAGATTCAAGTGATTAGATCTGATAGAGTGTCTGAAACACTGTGGACAGAGGTTCATAACATGGTATAGGATGCGCTGATCAAAACCGTCCCCAAGAAAAAGAAATGCAAAAAGGCAAAACGGTTGTCTGAGGAGACCTTGCAAGTAGCCAAGAAGAGAAGTGAAAGACAAAGGAGAAAAGGAAATGTATACCCATCTGGATGCAGAGTTCCAAAGAATAGCCAGGAGAGATAAGAAAGCCTCCTTAAGTGAACAAGGCAAAGAAGTAGAGAAAAACAATAGAACGGGAAAGACTTGGGATTTCTTAAAAATTAGAAATACCAAGGGAACACATCATGCAAAGATGGGCACAATAAAGGACGGAAACAGTATGGACCTAACAGAAGCAGAAGGTACTAAGAAGCGGTGGCAAGAATACACAGAAGAACTGCACCAAAAAAAAAGTATTTTCCATGACATGCCCCCAATGCATGCTCCATAAGACACAAACTTCTAGACACGAGAACACTTGCAGAGTCAAGTGAATCATCCCAATTTGCAAGAGTTCCCCTTTGTTAATGGGAAAACTGAAACAACACATTTCAGGCAGAACTGTTAATGATGTAGGCAGTGATCAGCAAAATGCAGCGCGAAGGCCAAATCTGTCTCTCCACGTATTTTTGTAAATAAAGTTTTACTGTAACACAGCCACACCCATTTGTTATATGTTGCCTGTAACTGTTTTGCAGTGACATATTTTATTTTCTTGGGCTCCAAAAACATTGAAAATGGTGACTGCAGCCATGAAAGTAAGACACTTGCTCCTCGGAAGAAAAGCTGTGGCAAATCTAGACAGTGTATTAAAAATCAGAGACATCACTTTGCCGACAAAGGTCCATCTAGTCAAAGCTATGGCTTTTCCAGTAGTCATGTACAGACATGTGAATCGGACCATAAAGAAGGCTGAGCACCAAATAATGGATGCTTTCGAATTGTGGTGCTGGAGAAGACTCTTGAGAGTCCCTCGGACAGCAAGAGCAAACCAGTTACTAAAGGAAATCACCCTGAATATTCATTGGATGGATTGTTACTAAAGCTGAAGCTCCAATACTTTGCAAAGAGCCACCTGATGCAAAGAGCCAACTCATTGGAAAAGACCCTGACACTGGGAATGATTGAGGGCAGGAGGAGAAGAGGGTGACAGAGGATGAGATGGTTGGATGGCACCACCAACTCAATGGACATGATTTTAAGCAAACTCTGAGAGGTAGCAAAGGACAGGGAAGCCTGGTGTGCTGTGGTCCATGGGATGGCAGAGTCGGATACTACTTAGCAACTGAACAAGGACAAAAGCCTGTTATCCATTGTAACCACAAAGTTGAGCGGTGGAGACAGAGACTCTATGACCCTCAGAGCCCAAATGTTTACTATCTGACCCTTCACCAAAAAAGCTTGCAAATTCCTAGCCTAAACCCACCACCCAGGTACCTACTGTAGGCAAAGGAAGTACTGAATGAGCAAGGAAATACGGTGCTTATAAATGCCAGCTATGACAGGTAACCAGTTGTAGAAAAGGAGACTGTCATGCTCATGACTATTTCTCATTTTGATATAAATACTGGTACAAGTAAACCAAGTACTGTTCTATCACCCCCTCAGTGTCTGCATAAGGTGCATTAGCAACATTTAGCTTTATCAGTCAGTACTTAATATCTCAAGGGGAGAGCAAGAGAAGAGGGGACAGTACTGCAAGACACACAAAAAAACAGGACTCTGCATCCTCTTCTGAGAAAACGGTGAGTGCCTCTGACTGAATGTAGGTTCGTTGTAGCATATTACACACAAGCATGACTTTGTCATTGTTTTCATTTGGAGACAGTATAGATTAAAGTGATACATGTGGGGGCCATCGGACAGAAGCTTGGACCATAGGTTTCCTAGAAAAAGATGTGTTGTTTCAACCAGACCTTGCAGGAGAGCGCTCTGCCTTTTTCTTCCTTGTGTGTAGAATGAGTTAATGCATTTCAGTGGGATCGAGTGGGAAAAGGTCATTCTGCAAATATTCAAAAGCAATTTCATGAAACACTGGGTTCTCATCCATCTGCCGTAACAAACTGGCTGAGCCCTGTGCAGCTTTAAGCACTGAACATTCCGTGAAATTATGACTCCCGCCGGGGGTAGATCATATTTTTTTTCAAGACTGAAATGAAAAAATCTACAGTACACTGGACACACAGAACTGTTAGACTGGGGGAAGTCTTAGAGCCATTTTGCTGTTCGTGGAAGATGGGTGATAAATCACCCTGTGTAATCTGCAACCGACTGTTTCATTTGTTCTTTAATGTTCCTCAGATCTTTTGGAAATAAAGGAATTTCACATAAAACGAGTAACTTGATGAACTTTAACCTTACTCATAATTGGATAATAAAATTGGGTTCGTGCAGTAATTTAAAAGATTGTAATGGGAGAGTCAATCTGCAGTTTCATGCTGAGCCTTTTCCATAAACTGAGGAGTTCAGTTCAGTTGTTGTCAGAGGAAATGTACTTAAAAGATAAGATAAACCATGTCAGTGATGGCCAACATTACCACCGCAGGCGCCTAGAGACCAGGGGCATCAGTTTTAAAGGTTAGGCTTCGACTTGTTAGCGAGCAGGAAATGAACTGCTCAATTCTCACTTAGGTGAGTTCACTTGTCCAGATTATCTGCAGATCAGTTCATCTACTACCCATGCCCCACTGCTGCTGGTTTTGCATAAATGCAGACTTGCAACTTACACACAGGTCAGCCTGTGTCAAAGGGATGCCTGTCAGGCTCGCTCCCAGACTCAGAAGTCTTCAGCCTCTCCTCTGCCCAGCTGGATCCTCCTGGTCTGGCTTCTTCTCTTTTTTGGGGGAGCCTTCAAGTGCTGTATCTGGCCACCAGGACCCTGCGTTGGGCCTCCAGTGAGACCATCCCTGCTAGGTCAGCCCCTGCTCCTCTCTCCCTCACCACTTTCTGGTTTTTCCAACATTTCTCTTTGGCCTTCTCCAGTCCTGGCTGTGGCTTGCTACCAACCTCTCCATCCTCAACTAGTAACTGACCACAGACCCAGCAGTGCAGACCAGTCTCCCCCCAGGTCCTGCCCAGCCTCTACTCGGCTACCACACCACGCCACTCTCACTGTGCTTAGTCACTCGTTCGTGTCCGACTCTTCGCCAACCCAATGGACTGTAGCCCGCCAGGCTCCTCTGTCCAAGGGGATTCTCCAGGCAAGAATACTGGAGTGGGTTACCATACCCTCTTCCAGGGGATCTCCCCAACCCAGGAATTGAACCCAGGTCTCCCACATTGCAGGTGGATTCTTAACCGTCCCTCCCTGGTCAGGGAACTAGATTCCATATGCCACAACGGAGAGTTCTGGTGCTGCAACTAAAACCTGGCACAGCCAAATAAATTTAAAACCACAAACAAAAAAAGGACCTGTAATCAGGAAAGCCCCAAACATATATGGATGCTATTACAGGGAGCAAAGACCACTTCTATGTTACAGATGAGGAAACAGCCCCTCAAAGAGCCAAGGTGACCTGCTAGTAATAAACCCCTTTATGCTTTTGCATTGCTGTGGACATCTTATTCTCTCGTCAGGCTCTCTTAGAGCAAAGGAGGCAAATTCACACCTAGAATGGAAGCCACTCTTCCCACACAATAGTGATAAGTATTCCTACTTTTTTTCTGTCTTTCTGAATAACTCATGTCTCTGCGATTTTTTGTGTATGATAAAACAAAGTGATATAGCCACATTAACATTTTAGTATCTGTTTATAAAATGCAATTGTTGTGATATATTGCTTTGTAAGCTGTTTTCCTTCTCAAAGCTTAAAACTTGAACATTTCTCTTCTTTAAACCTTCATCAGCAATATTTTTAATCTGCAGTGTATCATTGGTATAATAATGCCAGTCCCCTGTCGTTATGTGGCTGTATTTCACCAGATAACACCAATTATCACTATGAAAACAGCCCCATGCCGAACATCCCTGTATATAACTCTGGGCAAATAGCTTACGTTATTTCACTAGGATGATGGTGTTGCTGTTCAATTGCTAAGTCATGTCTGACTCTTTGCGAAATTCCTGCTGTTAGAACCAAACTGAAGCCAGGACAGGCTCTAAGGGGCAGGCTAGGCCTGAGGAAAGCTGAGGCTCTGGGAACTCCCGCAGGAGGTGTAGCTAGACGAATCAAAAAAAATCCCCGTAGCCCCCCGCCCGCGCCAGACCCGAGCCAATCCAGATAGGGATGCGAGGTTTAAAAGTCCCGCGTGCGCATACGGTTTAACCAATCAGCTCTACTGTTACAGAAATAAAGAACCATCTGTATAAAAGTATATGTGATTCAGAAATCGGGGCCCTTGTCGAATTCCACTGTGCTGGATGAGACCTGGGCCCTGGCTCGATCTAGTAATAAACCCCTTTATGCTTTTGCTTTGCTGTGGACGTCTTATTTTCTCAGTTTTGGGGACTCAGACTCTGGGCATAATATTTGGGGGCTCGTCCGGGATCCCTTTAACTGGGAAGAATAACACTATCACGGTAGAAGGGGTTTCCTCACTTGGAAGAAAGCTATCTGAACACCGGTGTTAAGTTTGGCTAGCCAGTGTAAGACCGAGGCCCAGCTAAGGCGCTGGAAGGCAGCTGGCTCTGGTGAGAAGAGAGCTCTTGTCAGGCTTAATCAGGGGCGAATTAGTCGTCTTAGCCGGCGTAAGGCCGAGGCCCTGCAACGTCCTGGGAAGGCGGCTGGCTCTGTGAACACCTTGTTGGTAAGATAACCTAGGGGGATAGGAGGGTTCAGGGGCCCAGGAAGACCTAGTACTGTGTTCTTGGCCGAGGTTTGTCTCCTCTGTTCGTCGCATCTTTGTGTGTGCCGGCATTGTCACTGCTTTCTGTGTGTTCGTCTTGTCTCCTGTGTTCTCTCCTGTAATCATGGGGCAAGAGACTTCCACTCCGTTGTCCCTTAGGACTGACCATTTTTCTGATTTTAAGTCTAGAGCACAGAATCTATCGGTGCTGGTGAAGAAGAACAAATTAATAACTTTTCGCAGCGCAGAATGGCCGACCTTCCATGTAGGCTGGCCCTCAGAAGGCACCTTTGACTTGGGACCTGTACACCAAGTCCGAGATATCATCTTCCGACTGCGGATCGGACACCCTGACTGAGCCCCGCCCCCCCTCCTTGGGTAAAACATTTTTTTGCCTCAACAGGGATTTTCTACCCCTCAGGTGTTGGCGACACATGTAAGAAAGAACCCAAAGAGTCTCAAGGAACCTGAACCAACGGCACCGCTATATGCCCCATCTTGCAGGGGGAATTGTTAGGGGAAGCACACTGATTGAAACCGCCCCACCCTGGCCAGACACCATAGTAACCATTTGCATGAGTTGTTTTATGACAGGAGATCCTGATAAAGAATATGGAACTAATAAACCTCCACCAACCGGAAGGGCCCTCAGTCTGAGCTGAGGATTGGAGACTGATCACCTCCTCTTGGCAGAAAACTCAAATTCTGGTTCTGATTTCTGGTAGGGCCGAGTTCCAGTCCTCCCTTCTCTGGAAGCCCAGGGAAAAGTCCCGTAAGGCCTGGGTATCTGTAGGTGGCAGGGGACGTCTGTAAGGCCACCCCTTTTGCCCCCTCTCCCGCCTCCTCCCCCTTCTTCTTTCAACCTGGCTTCCTTTCCTCCCTTAAAATCTTTGATGTTACGGAAAGGCTTGGTGGGCTACAGTCCACAGGTTGCAAACAGTCTGATACGACTGAGTGACTTCACCTTCACTTTGATGAGGACTGCCAGGTTTATATGTGTGTGTTTTAACTCTGTGATCTGTGTAGTGATTTTTGATGGCCATTTTGCTTTGTCTGGCCACCATGTAGTTTAGACCTGCCGCCATTTGTTAGAACTTGATTTTCTTTCCCTGTGCCTTGAGACCAGGGCTCTTAAGAACACTTATCTAGACTATCTCTAACTCCTGACACTGAGAAGGAAAAAAAAAAGACTTGAAGCTAGATCTCGCACTGTGTCTGTCTAAATATGTCTTGGTATGTCTGTCTCTGGGTAATATTTTTGAAGCTAATTTATATATTAGATCTATTTATTTGGCTTAAAAAAGATAAGCACTTACAAATCAAGTAATTCTAAATTAAACAATAAATTCCAGGTTTATGTGAACTGGGAAATATTCAGTGTTAAATACCTGATATTACAGTTCTGATGAGATGGATGAAACTGGAGCCGATTATACAGAGTGAAGTAAGCCAGAAAGAAAAACACCAATACAGCATACTAACACATATATATGGAATTTAGAAAGATGGCAATGACAACCCTGTATGCAAGACAGCAAAAAAGACACAGATGTGTATAACAGACTTTTGGACTCAGAGGGAGAGGGAGAGGGTGGGATGATTTGGGAGAATGACATTCATGTATACTATGATGTAAGAATCGAATCGCCAGTCTATGTCCGACGCAGGATACAGCATGCTTGGGGCTGGTGCATGGTGATGACCCAGAGAGATGTTATGGGGAGGGAGGTGGGAGGGGGGTTCATCTTTGGGGACGCATGTACACCCGTGGTGGATTCATGTCAATGTATGACAAAACCAATACAGTAATGTAAAGTAAAATAAAGTAAAAATAAATATTTAAAAAAAAACCTGATGTTAATGTTTGTTTGTTGACCTATTTAATATAGACATGTCTTAGAGTACTTAACATTAAAAAAATATTTTCATTGTACTTAGGTTTAATATGTTTAAATATTATATCTGTTACAAGTTTGTCAACAAAAAAATTACCTCAAGTAAAAATCTTCAAAGAAAAATGTAAATGAGATATGAGCTTTTAGATAGACTTTATTAAGAATAATTATACTTTAGGGATGTCTGTCTGAAATAGTCTGTCTAAATTGGGGTAACTTGAATTGGGATTGTGCTAAACTAAGTGATGGAAGTTCACTGACTAGCTAGCTCATTTCCAAATAGAGTAAAATTTTAAAACATTTATTACTGAACATAGTTTCCTCTTACAAAAAAGCTAAAGAAATTTGGGACTGTTAATGACTAAAAATAAGCTGGCTCAAAAACTTGAATTTGGCTTTTCTGTCTGTTAAAAAGACACACTTTCTTCAGATGTTGAACTGCATTTGACAATAGATTTAAGTTCATTTGCTTCTTAATTGGTCTGTTCTGTATTTGCCTCTGAAATCCCATATTGTTACTTTGGCTGAGTGAATAGCTATTGTTTCACAGTGACCTATAGTCCCATCTGACTGAGTGCTCAAAACCTTTCTGATATTTGTTGACAAAGCTTCCTAAATTATTCTATGAAGCACTTTTGGCTTCTAGCTAACTTTGGGGTGCTTCGGAGGGCCCCTGAAGCATCCCAAAGAGAGATATTAAACTGTGTTTATTTGGTTGGTTAAATTACATAAAAAAAGATTATCAAATGAGTAATACATCTGCTCATATTATAATGTAGGGTAAAATTACTAATACAGATATCCTAAAAATTATATGGAGTTTTTAACATTCTGCTATGTCCTGGTATTTTAATGAAAAACCTGATGACTTCACAAAAGTCAGCAAAAGGACTAAATAAACCAGAAATATGCTTATAACTTTTATGGTTTCTATCTAAAAAAATTATGGGGTTAAATCTTATGTTTTCAGGGAGTAGGGAAAATCTTCCTCTCAAACTAATTATGACAATACTTTGGTAAAATTAAACGTTTAAACAAAACAATTATATTTTCTATCTGACTCCTCCAAAAATTGGAAGTTCTTAGGTTTCCAGTAAGTCTATCAAATGAGTTAGGAAGGTTATCTCATGGATACAAAAATCTCAAGAAATTTTTAAAACCTTAAAAAGGGAAAAATTCACCTAGATTTGTTAGGCAAAATCTGTGATAAGCCTTTGGTGTGAGATTCCCAGCCCTGTTTTATTTTAAAAGTTCAGTCTGAGACTCTATAAATGTTTCAGCAAAATAAAAAAAGCCTATAATTAATTATGGTTATAAAAATCATTAGACCAAAATCAGTAAAAACAGACCTATTTTGCAAACAAACTAGCCTTAATTTGGTTATATTTAATAAAAATAAGGGTAACTTTAAAGAAAAAAAAGATATTTCGAAATGTTAAATACCAGTTTGTTAATGGAGGTCTGCATCTAGTAAGACTCATCTCTTAGATAGTTCTTTGCTGTTATGTAATGTTAATGTAAAATTTAATTAAATTCTTGAAGAACACCCTAAGTTTGTTTCTGAAGCTTATCTCAGTAATCTATCTTTGGATGAAGATCAGATGCCTCATGACCTACAACCAGGACTGAAAACAGACATAATTTAAGGGACTGTCTCCAACATGGATGGAAGGACTTTTTTATCAGGAGAAACTACACTACACCAGGATGAGAAGACGATGACATCAGAGGTAGACAGCCTCCCCGAGATGCTGGACCTGATTCGTATGATCATTTATGTTTTCTTGACTTCTTAGACCTTTGCATATAAGTCAAATGCTTTTCTATCATAGGCCTGATCCTATGCTAGTTTTAAAAATCAATTCAATTGTTGGGTTTGTGGCCAATAACCTGTGTCTAGTTCTGGGTCACCTTGGTTAATTTCTCTATTACCAGACTCTAACTGGTTGGCCCTGAGAAAATTTACTTAAAAAAAATAAATCATACTAAAGATAATCAGTCTAGTGACACTAAAAAAAACTGGGCTATGTTCCTTATAGATGGTGCCAATATATAATTTCCCTGGAAGATAAAGATTCTACAGGGCAGACTAAGTCATATAACCTGAAGATATACTGGGCTACATCTAATGGAAGTTCTTAACATAAGTCTTACTTGTGACTTTACTAATACTGCTGGCTATGTTATTTGTATTTCACCTGTTTTACAAAATTGCTGTTTCTTACACTGTATGTGTGTGAGGCCTCTAATACAATAATATATAGTCCCATATGAGATCGATGATGGTAACAGTGTAACTCTAGATATGGCAAAAAGCAACAAGAGGGAATATTTTCCTGGACCAAAAAGCTAGTAAGACAGGTGGTCCAGAGAATTTTAGATACTATTTCATGGCCTAGTCCAGTAACAGCACATTGAGTGGCCTGTTTACCTGAAAATGGACACTCTCAGCACCCTGGGATAAAATGGTCATGATGTGCCCCCCTCATAATCATGGTCAAGTTTATGAGCAAAAAGGGGCTCTGCCAACTGAAGACTGACACTCGCCATCTGCATCTACAAAGATTAAATCATGGCCGCTGCAACTGCTGACTTTCAACGCCCCTGAAAGGAGTTCAGGGTAAAAATCAGAAATGAGGCACTCTGTGCTCTGGGAAAAACTGGCAAAACAGGCCATCAGATAGTTAGATCTTTTCAGGAAAAGATTTTATGAGTCCCAATTCTTGCATCTTCTCATATCTAGAAAAACACTGTCATTAACAGTAAAATCTGCTTTGGCTATTAAAAAAAATTTACAATTAAAAGTCAAAATAGAGTAGCTATGGTTCAGATATCCTGGGAAATAACTAGGTGATGCTATGGGTGTACTTTCAGATTAGACCTTGTATTGCTAAACACTTGAGTTTTCTGAGTCGTGTCAGGCTTGGATGCCACCATTTTCAAAACAATGTCTGCTGGAAGCTACTAACCTTACTTTTTATAAAACTAGGCAACTGGCTACATGGCTACAAGCCTCCCTGAAGTGCCAGGTCCAGACTGGGTTTCAGACCTATTCTAAAAAGAAATGAGATTAGGATTTTAATCATACAAGACTCAGATCTAAAACTTGAAACTCAGAAATACTTCCGATTCAGTGTCTATACTCCAAGCTGGGGCAATCCTATGCCCCATTTTGACAGAAAGTTATCATAGTCATTGTTGCCTAGTTCCCTAAAATTAAAACTGAGCAGGACTCTGTGGGGCTCTGGAGTACAGATCTGCTCTGTGTTCTCCATTTCTTATCTGTAAGATAAAGACTTTGTTCAGCCTCCTTGGCCTGCCCTGAATTCCAAAGCATAGATTCAAACAATTGCTAATCAGGGAAGGGAGGGGATACAAAAACAGAAACTATCAAAGGTTGGTACAGCCTCCAGACAGAGTCCTGGTTCCTACTCAAAAAAATATGCATAACAATGTCTTTGAGCCCCCACTCAGGTAAAAGACTTCAGACTGAACACAAGATTCTTGGAGCACTGCTCTGTTGCCTCACCACCAACCAATCAGAAGGGGTCACAAACCCTGTAACCCTCACCCCAAATGTTGCCTTCTGTTTCCAGGGACCAGAGATGACCATCCTGTTAGGTCTCTTGTTTGGCCCTTGTCTATTTCATCTCTGAGAGAGACCAACTAAATTGCTGCAACTACAAGGGTAAAAGCTGGTTTCAGATGTGAAAAACCCCAACTTAGATCAGGTAGAGAGACTTCTGCTCTGCTAGGCAGGCCTACGCCCATGCACAGCAGGAAGAAATTACAAAAGAAAGAGACCTCCGCACCAATTCCCAAAAAAAAAAAAAGTCTCAAAATTAATTTGAGTCCTGGTTCCAACAGTCCCTGTGGTTAACAACGCTAATTTCTACCCTGGTGGGCCCTCTAATAGTGCTACTATTAATACTTACTTTTGGTCCATGCATAATAACTAAGCTTGTTGCCTTTGTAAAAGACCGTGTCAATACCATCCAACTGATGGTACTGAGGCAACAGTATCAGGCCCTGCCCCAAAATAAAGAGAAAGATTCCTCTATGTAGCTAAAGACAGGGGGGAATGTTAGAACCAAACTGAAGCCAGGGCAGGCTAGGCCTGAGGAAAGCTGAGGCTCTGGGAACTCCCGCAGGCAGTGTAGCTAGACCAATCAAAAAAATCCCCGTAGCCCCCCACCCGCGCCAGACCCGAGCCAATCCAGATAGGGATGCGAGGTTTAAAAGTCCCGTGCACGCGTACAGTTTAACCAATCAGCTATGCTGTTACAGAAACAAAGAAACGTCTGTATAAAAGTATATGTGATTCAAAACTTGGCCCTTGTCGGATTCCACTGTGCTGGATAAAACCTGGGCCCTGGCTCGAACTAGTAATAAACCCCTTTATGCTTTTGCATTGCTGTGGATGTCTTATTCTCTCAGTTTTGGGGACTCGGACTCTGGGCATAACACCTGCAAGTAAAAACACAGGGTTGGGACATCCCTGGGGTCCAGTGGTAAAGAAACCACCTTCCAATACAGGAGACTCAGGTTCAATCCCTGGTCAGGGAACTAAGATCCTATATGCAGTGGAGCAACTAAGTCTGCACACTCTGGAGCCCACACACAGTAACTGAGCCCACACAGCCGAATTTAAAGAACCAAAAAAATCCAACCAAAAACAACAACAAAATGCACAGCGTCAAAAGTCATAGAAAATTACAAGATTTCTGCTATATTTTGCCAAATTGCTTTCCAGAAAGACTGAAAGTTTTATAATCTCACAGCAGTATATGCATATGTGCATGCTCAGTCATGTCCGACTCTGCGACCCCGTGGACTGTAGTCTGCCAGGTTTCTCTGTCCATGGAATTCTCCAGGCAAGAAAACTGGGATGGGTTGCCAAACTCAGAGCCCAACTCACTATGATTATTCTGATAAGTGTTTTTATCACTCCCATGGTTGGACTTGCAGCTCTGTGATGATACATGAAGCTAACTTTTTCTTATACATTTATGGCTATTTGTGCCTTTTCCTTTATGAATTACGTATTCACATCCTTTTTTCCTTTTCCTTGGGCATGTTTCATTGCTTTCTTATTGGTTGTTGTTCAGTCACTAAGTCGTCTCCAACTCTTTATGACCGCATGGGCTGCAGACTGCTAGACTCCTCTGTCCATGGGGTTTTCCAGGCAAGAATACTGGAGTAGGTTGCCATTTCCTTCTCCAGGGCATCTTCCTGACCCAGGGATCAAGCCCGAGTCTCCTGCACTAGCAGGCGCGTTCTTTACCACTAAGCCACTAAGCTGGCAAAGGGAACTGGCACTAACAGAGGGAGGAATGGAGGTGATGAGGGACTCCTAGGCCACCCAGGTACTCTGGGCTCATCACCCCGACCCCAGACTTTAGGTCCCTTTCTACAGCACCACTCTGTCTTCTGCGCTAAAGCCATTGCAAATTAATGGACCTTTAAGAGGAAAATAACTTCCTTTTAGACTGAAAGCCTGGCTGAAGACCAATCATTTTTCATCTCTGATTAAAATGTCTGAAGAGGAAATTGGAAATAATTCAGCAAAAGGAAGCTCCCACTCTTGAAGCTGTAGAATGCAAAGGAAATTTCGAGGAGGTAGTGAAAAAGCAGCTCTCTGCCCTGCCTGTGTCTCAGAGCAACCAGGCTCTTTCTCATCCATATACATAGGGCTTGCTGGTAGGTAGACAGGGGTCACTGGGGTAACTGGAATAGCTTGGACAAGCAGAACACAAGCGCAATGTGCTTTGGACTCTTAGTCAGGGCTTCCCTGATGGCTCAAGAAGAATCTGCCTGCCAATGTGGGAGACACAGGAGGCATGAATTCAACCCCTGGGTGGGGAAGATCCCCTGGAGGAGGAAACTGCAATCCACTCCAGTATTCTTGCCTGGGAAATCCCATAGACAGAGGAGCCTGCTGGGCTACAGTCCATGGGGTCACAAAGAGTTGGACACGACTAAGCACACATGCACACACGCACTTGGACCCTAGTCACGCTCACTGTTTCCCTATCGTGCCTGTGTTAGACGTACTTGTTGGAACTACAAATCACCAGTCTTTTCCCCTGGAGCCTGTGATTCAGTATGCCTAAGGTAGGACCAGAAATAAGACTTTTAAACAAGGGCCTCAGGTGCTTCTTATGATCTGTCAAGGAGTTGGTTCTGTCCAGTGCTTCTCACACTAAAATCCTCAGAGAATATCTGACAAACAATATCAAGGAGCTCCATTTCTGTGGCAGACTAATGTATAGAGTCAGTCCTGAATATTAATTGGAAGGACTGATGTTGAAGCTGAAACTCCAATACTTTGGCCACCTGATGCGAAGAACTGACTTATTTGAAAAGATCCTGATGCTGGAAAAGATGGAAGGCGGGAGGAGAAGGGGACGACAGAGGATGAGATGGTTGGATGGCATTACTGACTCAGTGGATGTGAGTTTGAGTAAACTCTGGGAGTTGGTGATGAAACAGCAAGGCCTGGCATGCTGCAGTCCATGGGGTTGCAAAGAGTCGGACATGACTGAGCGACTGAACTGAACTGAACTGAATGTATACAGATCAACATTTTTACCACAAACAAATAAAAACTATGAACAAAACTACATTTTTTAAAAATTCTGTTTATAAACAATAGGTTCCGTGGTTATAATTCCATGCTCCCAATGCAGAAGGCACAGGTTCCATCCCTGAGCAGGGAAGATTCTTGCCACATGTCGTGGCCAAAAAATAAAACAAAACAGAGTCATCAAAGGTGGTAAGATCTTAAGGCACTCAGATCTCACAGAAGGAAATCACAAGAGGTGAACCTGATACTTGGCACAGCTTTTTGCCTTGAGGCATTTGCTGATTCTTAAGCAAAACCTAAAAGCAGAGAGTGCTTTGTTGAAACTGATCACTGAGAAAGCCAAGAGAAGGAGAAACAAAGTAGAAACCAGCAGCCAAGCAGATTGAAGCTAAGCAGGGTTTTTGTCATCTCAGCAAACTGGAGGAGCAAAGATGGGGGTTCAGGGCAAGAAGTGGAATCCTGGTGTGCACCCCAAGATTTCAGATGGGCTCTGAAGCCTAGGAATATGGACTAACCAGAAAGAGTCATTTCCGTTTTCACAAAGACTGAAGTTCAGTTCAGTCGCTCAGTCGTGTCCGACTCTGGGACCCCATGGACTGCGGCACTCCAGGATTCCCTGTCCAACACCAGCTCCTGGAGTTTACCCAAACTCATGCCATAGACTAAAGCCTAATTTCAACTCTGCTCAATCCTAGACTGGATCACAACGATCCGCCCCTCCTTTAACTCCCAAGAACAAGAGTAAATCCTCTCAGAGTCTCGGGTTATCTCGCGATTCTTCATAAACAATATCTGACACTTCATAAGCAAATTATAAACCAACCGGGGTGTGTGTGTGTTGCTTGGTCAGTCGTATCCAACTCTGCAACTCCATGGTCAGTAGCCTGCCAGGCTCCTCTGTCTACGGGATTCTCCAGGCAGGAATACTGGAGTGGGTAGCCATTCCACTCCCGGAGGGATATTCTCGACCCAGGGATCAAACCCAGGTCCCTCGCAGTGTGGGAGAATACTTTTACCATCTGAGCCACCAGAAAAGCTCACAAAGCGTCCTAGGAGATGTGAAAAGCCAAAGACCAAGAGAAAGAAGAGACACAAAAACAGATCCAGGGAGATGTAATAGTGGAATTATCAGATAAGCTTTCAAGATAACTGCGAGCAATATGCCCAAGAAAATGAAGGACAAGATGGAGAATATTACTACTAATGAAAGATGAAAATGTGTTTTTAAAAATCAAATAAAAATTCTAGAACTGAAAATATAATAACAAGAATTCCATCAGTTCAGTTCAGTTCAGTCGCTCAGTCATATCTGACTCTTTGTGACCCCATGAATCACAGTACGCCAGGCCTCCCTGTCCATCACCAACTCCTGGACGGAGTTCACTCAAACTCAGGTCCATCGAGTCGGTGATGCCATCCAACCATCTCATCCTCTGTCGTCCCCTTCTCCTCCTGCCCCCAATCCCTCCCAGCATCAGAGTCTTTTCCAATGAGCCAACTCTTCTCATGAGGTGGCCTAAGTACTGGAGTTTCAGCTTTAGCATCATTCCTTCCAAAGAAATCCCGGGGCTGATCTCCTTCAGAATGGACTGGTTGGATCTCCTTGCAGTCCAAGGGACTCTCAAGAGTCTTCTCCAACACCACAGTTCAAAAGCATCAATTCTTCAGCGCTCAGCTTCAACTCTCACATCCATACATGACCACTGGAAAAAACCATAGCCTTGACTAGCCGGACCTTTGTTGGCAAAGTAATGTCTCTGCTTTTGAATATGCTATCTAGGTTACTCATAACTTTCCTTCCAAGGAGTAAGTGTCTTTTAATTTCATGGCTGCAGTCACCATCTGCAGTGATTTTTGGAGACCCCCAAAGTGAAGTCTGTCACTGTTTCCACTGTTTCCCCATCTATTTCCCATGAAGTGATAGGACCAGATGCCATGATCATCGTTTTCTGAATGTTGAACTTTAAGCCAACTTTTTCACTCTCCTTTTTCACTTTCATCAGGAGGCTTTTTAGTTCCTCTTCACTTTCTGCCATAAGGGTAGTGTCATCTGCATATCTGAGGTTATTGATAGTTCTCCTGGCAATCTTGATTCCAGCTTGTGCTTCTTCCAGCCCAGCGTTTCTCATGATGTACTCTGCATAGAAGTTAAATAAGCAGGGTGACAATATACAGCCTTGACGTACTCCTTTTCCTATTTGGAACCAGTCTGTTGTTCCATGTCCAGTTCTAACTGTTGCTTCCTGACCTGCATATAGGTTTCTCAAGAGGCAGGTCAGGTGCTCTGGTATTCCCATCTCTTTCAGAATTTTCCACAGCTTCTTGTGATCCACACAGTCAAAGGCTTGATTTAATAGCAAATAAGGACATGCTGCATGTGGGATCTAGTTTCCTGACTGGGAATCGAGGACCTCCTTTGCACTGGGAGTGCAAAGTCTTAGCCACTGAACCACCAGCGAAGTTCCCCCTTATTTTTTTTAACCTTTACCACAAACCTACAAGGTAGATATTATTATCATTTCCCATTTTTACAAAGAGACACAGAGACGTTAAGTACCTTATACAAGGTCACACAGTTCCTAAGTGGGGAACCCAGGAATTGAACTCCCAGAGCTTGATTTTAGAATCTATGCTTGTAACCTCTACGTTCCACAGCCTCTACCTAACTCCCAGGCCCCTTTCATCTATCAATTCTTGCACATTTAACCCTGAGGCCAAAAGATGGCTCCCCTAACATCTCCTTCTAGAGTGCTTTTGGTGGTAAGGTAGCCTGATAGAGCAAAGGGCGCACGTGGGCTACTGCCCTAGCTCTGCCGCTCCATTCCGTGATTCTGTATTTATTTTCAATTAATTAATTAAAGTTTAAAAATTATTTATTTGTTTGTTTTTGGCTGCACTGGGTCTTCACTGCCGAGCAAGTTTGTCTTTAGTTGCAGTGAGCAGGGTCTCTCTAGCTGCGGCGCATGAACTTCTCACCGTGGTGGCTTCTCTAGCGGTGGCGCACAGGCTCTACGGCGCATGCGCCTCAGTGCTTGCAGCTCCCAGGCTCTAGATAGAGCACAGGCTCGGTAGTTGTAGTGCATGAGCTTGGTTGCCCCTCAGCACATGGGACCTGCCCGAATCAGGGATCGAACCTGTGTCCCCGGTACTAGCAGGCTGATTCTTAACCACTGGCCCACCAGTGAAGCCCTGTGGTCCCTCCCTCCTGTGCTCATCAATTTTCTTCACCTAGCAAACAGGGGTAATGATACGTATCTCAGGATTCTGATGGAGATTAAATGCCTCTAAAGACCTATCACTGCTCAAAAAGGGAGCTCCGGGGTGAGGCAAATCTGAACATCTCATTCTCTGAAATCTCCCTTCTGGTGCCAGATGTTGAGGGGATTTTTTTAAAACTTTATCTAAATTTTAATAATAATTTTTTTAAAAAAGGATTGATTTGACAGTAGAAATAAATCGCATTTACAGGCAAAAATAACACTGGCAGGACTAGTTCTGGGCTAAACTGTCAAGAGGATAAAATGAGGTGGGGGAACCCCTCCCCTCTCCTTCTGTCATGTTCTTGCTCACTCAGGGGGTGGGAGGGGCAGATACCCACCTTCATTCCCACAGCAGCTGCCCCAAACCCAGCACCTTCCAGAGAGTTTCCATCATATTCAGGACTCCTTCATGAACCCTCAGCCCCCAGCAGAACATTCCCAGGGTACTGCTTTCTATTAGATAAAGGGAGAAGGGGTCTCAAACTGACTTTTGGACACAGAGGGGGGAGGGGAGGGACAAATTGAGAGAGTAGCATTGACATATATACACTCTGTGCGTGTGTGTGTGTGTGTGTGTGTGTGTGTGTGTGTATGAGCTCAGTCATGCCCAACTCGTTGTGACCCCATGGACTGTAGCCTGCCAGGCTCCTCTATCTATGGGATTCTCCAAGCAAGAATACTGGAGCAGGTTGCCATTTCCTTCTCTAGGGATCTTCCCAACCCAGAGATTGAACCCGAGTCTCTGGCATCTCGTGCACTGGCAGGCAGGTTCCTTACCAGTAGCAGCACCTAGAAAGCCCCGCACCACCATGTGTGAAATAGACGGCTGGCAGGAAGCTGCTGGATAGCACAGGGAGCTCCGCTTGGTGCTCTGTGATGACTTACAGGGTGGGATGGGGGTGGGAGGGAGGCTCCAGAAGGAGGGAATATATGTGTACATATAGTTGATTCATGTTGCTGTACAGCAGAAATTAACACAGCAGTGTAAAGCAATGACACTCTGTTTAAAATTTTTTTAATTAAAAAAAAACATAGGGAGGTGCTTCATACTCATGTGACTGAGACCCCTCCTTTGCAAATAGCCCTGTCCCTGTAGGATTCAAAGTGAGCTGCTTGGGGATGAAGAGAGAGGAAGAGAGAGACAGAGATGGGAGACAGATTCGGAGGGAGACAAAGGAAGAAGGAGAGAAAGAACGAAAGAGAGGGGACAAAGAGATGCAGGAGTCAGGGGAAGAAGAAAGAAGGAAAAGAAAGAGAAGGGGAAGGGATGCAGATGTGTAATGGTTGGACCATATGTGGAAATTGAAAAGCAAAAAACATCATCACTCGGTGGTGACAGAAAGGCTGATAAGAAAATCAAGAGAAAACCCAGATTTGAGGAAAGTAGCCTGCGGAAGGGGCTTCCGTGGTGGCGCTAGTGGTAAAGAATCTGCCTGTCAATGCCCGAGACACATGTTTGATCCCTGATCTGGGAAGATCCCACATGCTGCAGAGCAACTAAGCCCTGGGAGCTGCAGCTACTGAGCCACGTGTCACAACTACTGAAGCCCGTGAGTCCTAGATCCTGTGCCCTGCAACAAGAGAAGCCACCACAATGAGAAGCCGGCACACTGCAACTGGAGTAGCCCCCACTGTCTGCAACTAGAGAAAGCCAGAGTGCAGAATCTCCAGAACAGCCAAAAAAAAATAAAAAGTTAATATAATTTTAAAAAAGGACCGGGCAAGGGGAGAAGTAGAACTGCAGTGCAGGCATGCACGGGCACACGGCCTCAGGCAGGCCCGTGGCGGCTGTCCTGGGATGGTCCCTCACCAGTGGCCTGCCCTGAAGCAAACGGGCCAGACCTTCCCACCTCTTCAGTGACCAGATGCTAGTGTGGGTTGTCACCAAGAAGGGGCTCTAACCTTGGGAGAGATGCCTTTGTTTTTTGTTGTTGTTCAGTCACTAAGTCGTGCCTGACTCTTTGCGACCCCATGGACGGCAGCACACCAGGCTTCCCTGTCCTTCACCATCCCCCGGAGTTTGCTCAAATTCACGTCCATTGAGTCAGTGATGCCATTCAACCATCTCATCCTCTGTTGCCCCGTTCTCCTTCTGCCCTCAGTCTTTCCCAGCATCAGGCTCTTTGCATCAGGTGGCCAAAGTACTGGAGCTGCAGCATCAGGAGCAATTGTTTAACCAGGAGCAATTCCAGGGGAGGGGCTCAGCTCTGGGCCACCAGCACCTGGAGGAAAGCATAGCTGAGACCTCAAAGAGGGGTCAGGCAGCTCGTCACAGCAGCCGCTGCTCCTTCCATCATCTTCTCAGACTTAAGTTCAGTCTCTGCTTGAAGTAAAGGATCACAGCTGATTTATTCAGACACAGAGATATCTCGGACAGTAGACTTAAATTTACTTCCTGCCTTTGGAGAGCTCTCTTCAACAACTAACTCCAGCTTTGTCTGTCCACTGTGCATGGCCCCAGTTAAAAATGAGCACAAGAACATGAACTTCTATCAGCAGGAAAACTCTGCAGACTGCTAACCATCGTAGAGTTTTGCCTTGGCATAAGTCCCTGCCTGTCAACCCTCCAGGTCCAATTACCCTGTGAAAAGGGTTGTTACATGGGGTTTTTCCTTCTGTGTGGAATTTCTGGAATCTCCAAGGCAGGGACAATGGGAGACAGGTATCTACATTTTGTTATTGTTGTTCTTACTGCACTGGGTCTTGTGTGTGTGTCTGACTCTCTGTGACCCCCACCCTGGGCTGTAGCCCTCCAGGCTCCTCTGCCATGGGGTGTCCCAGGCAAGAATACTGGAGTGGGATGCCATGTCCTTCTCCAAGGGATCTTCCTGACCCAGGGATCGAACCTGGGTCTCCTGCATTGCAGGCGGTCTCCTGCATTGCAGGCGGTCTCCTTACCGTCTGAGCCACCAGGGAAGTCCATATGCCGGGTCTTAGTTGCCACATATGGGTTCTAGTTTCCTGACCAGGAATCGAACCCAGACCCCCTGCATTGCAAGTGCAGAATGCACATGGGACCAAAAAACACAACTGGGATTGGCCGCACACCTGCAGAACACTACTGCCTTGAGGGGTTCACACCTCTTCCACCCTACACGACTTTGGTGTCAGAGGTTAGCCCCACCAGGTGAAACCTACTATACCTATAGACAACTGCATATACTATTCATGGCTGGCAAAAAGGGCATTCCAGTTTAAGCTGAGCTGCTCCATTACCTATCCCCACATTTGGAGAAGGAAATGGCATGGGATTTCTTGCCTGGGAAATGCCATGAACAGAGGACCCTGGTGGGCTACAATCCATGGGATTGAAAAAGAGCCAGACACGACTGAGCAAGTAAACATTACATTTATCTCTAAACATCAGACTCCAGTTCTCCATAAAAGCTTTCCCATGGCTTTAACATGCATAAGAACCCATAGGGGTGCTTCCTTACGATGCACATTTCTAGGCCGCTACCCCTAGAGATTCTGATTCAGTAGATGGCCTGTAGAAAACCATTGAAAAACAGCACTCTGGGAAACAGTGCTGTCTAATAGAACTTTCTGCAGTGATGGCCATGTTTTATCTCAACACTATTCAGTATAGTAGGCACCTAATAGGTGGCTAGTGTGATCAAGGGAGTGAATTTTAAGTTTTATTCAGTTCTGAAAAGTGAAAGTGTAATCTCTCAGTCGTGTTTGACTCTTCCCAATCCCATGGACACGAAGGAGCCCAGCAGGCTCCTCTGTCCATGAAATTCTCCAGGCAAGAATACTGGAGTGGGTAGCCATTCAGTTTTAATCTATTTCAATTTAAATAGCTACATGTGACAAGGGTCACCGTCTTGAACAGCACAGCTTAGGACCTTGATGCCCAGAGTGCCCAGTAAACCAATAGCAGCTCCTGGGGGTTTGTTAGAAATGCAGAATTTCAGGTCCCACTCTAGACCTACTGAATCAGGATCTGCAGTCTAACAAGATGCCCAGGCAGGAGCTCCCTGGAGATTCAGTGGCTAAGACTCCAAGCTTCCACTGCAGCAAGGAGTGGGTTTGATCCCTAGTCAGAGAACTATGATCTCACATGCCAAAAAATAATAATAATAAATAAAAATTTTAAAACGAACAAGATCCCCAGGCAAACCATAAGTCAATGAAGGTTGACACTCACTTTCAAGAACATTTTGGTGCCTGACTGAGATGCCCCATTTCTGAGCCACTTACCATCCGTTAACACCACTCTCTTGTTATAGACAAATTCTAATATCCAACTGTATTAACAGTCTAACCCAATTTTTACCCAGAATGCTGGATTCTGATGTAACTAGCATTATTGGTTTAGAAGAAATAAGAGGATGTGTGTGCGTGTTAATATAAAGAGGGAAAGAGAAAGATGAAGTGATGGTGTAGTCAAGTTAGAATGGGTCCTATATGCTAGCCAAGGGTTTCAGCAATAGAGAACCATCAAAGATGTTAAGCAGGCAGATAAAATAAGTAGGGTTGTTTTCTGACAATAAGGCTCCTAACTGTGGAGGATGGGGTAGAGGAGATGGCTGGTCACACAGGAATCTCCATTGTCCATTGGGTCTTATATGAAGTATAAGGGTCTTATATGAAGTATACAGGGAGAAGCATTTGCTATCTAATCTTATTGCTAGATTTGAGGAACGGCAAATATTTAGGACTTACAAAACCTATCTATCCTCCAGCATCCATGTCCACAAGTATCTCAACCCAGATCTTCAGAATAATGTAGTACTCTCTTTTCTTGAGAGAAAATAACAGACGATTTTTGTATTTTAATCCCTAAGAGATAATTTCTCAGCAATAAACCAGACGTCCACCATTTCTAGTAGTGAACTATTTGGGATCTGATTCACCCCTGCAACAACTGTTTGCTTCAAAAGTATACTTTTTTAAAATTTTATTTATTTTGAATTGAAGGATAATTGCTATACAATATTGGTTTCATTTCTGGCATACATCAACGTGAATTAGCCATAGGTATAAAGTACACTTTTTTACACTCCGTTGTACAGCAGAAACTAACACAACATTACAAACCAATTACACTCAAGCAAAAATAATGTAAATACACATTTAAAAAATAAAGTGTACTTTCTACACATTTTAAGGCTAAAATACAAGGAGGATATTCACGGAACACACATAATCAAAACAATGGACTTTCCTTTAGATATCTTTCCCATTAGTATTCATGTGGTCTGTTGCCACAAACATGAAAATGAAAAATAGCTGCAACTGGGGGTGGACTGAGGGCTGACATGCAAGGAAATGAAGGACTTAAAAAGTGTTCCTCATCTTTTATCTGGGCTCAGAAGTCCTTTGATGCACCCAAAGGGTGGAGATTGGTCAGCCAGGGTCTCTGAGAGGGAAAGAACCAAGAGATAGGAATCTGCTGTTTTCTAGGCAACAGGGTTCTTTAGGCCATGCTGTTTTTCAAAGAATAACATGGAGAAATGATTTCTCCCAGTACTCGAACACGATGGGCAAGAGAATAGCCCAGCAGAGCACTCAGAAGACATGTATTGACCCGATACATGTGGTCAATAAGAGGCAAGGAGAGGGACTTTCCTGTTAGTCCAGTGGTTAAGAATCCACCTGCTGTGGAAGGGGACACAGGTTCAATGCCTGGACTGGGAAGATCCTACGTGCTGTAGAGCAACTAAGCCCGTTCACCACAACTACTGAGCCTGTGCTCGAGAGCCCGTGCTCCAGAGCCTGTGCTCCACAAGAGAAGCCACTGCAATGAGAAGCCTGTGCACTGCAACTCGAGAGCAGCCCCCACTCGCTGCAACGAGAGAAAGCCTGCAAGCAGCAATGAAGACCCAGCACAGCCAAAAATAATAAATCAATAAAAAATTTTTTTAAAAGAGGCAAGGAGAGAAGAGGTGGATGAAGTCAGTGCCCCAAAGCTCAGGCAAGTCTGTTAGTGGAAGGACCAGTGAACTGAAACCTCTATCAACCCCACTAGGAGGACAAGTCCTTGGAGCAGTGGTCTCCAAACAAGGTGACACGTCCCAGGGAGTGGGCAAGGTGAACCACTGGGGCTTCAGAAGAAGAAATTAGAATCTCTATTTGTACCTAAACTTTTAAACTTCAAAAGACAATGAATTAAGTTTTGCTAAAACTTAAACCACAGATTGGCACCTGCCCTGAACTCCACTGGCACATCAGAGGGCCTCATGTCCAGTTAGGACGCAAGACAGAAAACAGTTGTTGGAAGTGTGAACAGAGGTGTTAGGTTCCTTTCAGCATATTGTGATGTACTGTGTTTTTTCAATATTCCCATACATGTGGATTTATGTATTATATTATGTAGTTTTTACTAAATCCATCCTCTTAAAATGGGTCTGTGTGTTTGTGTGCTCACTCAGTCATGTCGAACTCTGCGACCCCATGAACTGTATCTCACCAGGCCCCTCTATCCATGGGATTTTCCCAGGAAGAATACTGGAGTGGGCAGCCATTCCCGTCTCCAAGGGATCTTGACACTACAGTCATTGAAATAATACCACTTTCTGAACAAACTTATGGTTGCTGGGGGGACGGAATAGTTAGGTAGTTTGGGATGGACATGTCAGTTGAGTCCCTCCGTCGTATCCGACTCTTTGTGACCCTATGGACTGCAGCAAGCCAGGCCTCCCGATCCATCACCAATCCTGGAGCTTACTCAAACTAATGTCCATTGAGATGGTTATGCCATCCAACCATCTCATCCTCTGTCGTCCTCTTCTCCTCCTACCTTCAATCTTCCCCAGCATCAGGGTCTTTTCAAATGAGTCAGTTCTTCACATCAGGTGGCCAAAGTATTGCAGTTTCAGCTTCAGCATCAGTCCTTACAATGAATATTCAGGGTTGATTTCCTTTAGAATTGACTGGTTTGACCTCTTTGCAGTCCAAGGGACTTCAAGAGTCTTCAACATTGATGTTGGAGCTGATGTTCAAAAGCATCAATTCATCAGCACTCAGCTTTCTTTGTAGTCCAACTCTCACATCCATACATGACTACTGGAAAACTCATAGCTTTGACTAGATGGACCTTCTTGACAAAGCAATGTCGCTGTCTAGGTCGGTAATAACTTTTCTTCCAAGGAGCAAGCATCTTTTAATTTCATGGCTGCAATCACCATCTGCAGTGATTTTGGAGCCCCCCAAAATGAAGTCTGTCACTGTCTCCATTGTTTCCCCATCTATTTGCAATGAAGTGAATGGGACCGGATGCCATGATCTTAAGTTCTCTGAATGTTGAGTCTTAAGCCAACTTTTTCACTCTACATATAAGTTAAATAAGCAGGGTGACAATATACAGCCTTGATGTACTCTTTTCCTGATTTGGAACCAGTCTGATTTTTTATGTCCGGTTCTAATTGTTGCTTCTTGACCAGCATACAAGTTTCCCAGGAGGCAGGTCAGGTGGTCTGGTATTCCCAACTCTTTAGGAAATTTTCCACAGTTGGTTGTGATCCACACAGTCAAGGGCTTTGGCGTAGTCAATAAAGCAGAAATAGATGTTTTTCTGGAACTCTCTTGCTTTTTCTATGATCCAACGGATGTTGGCAATTTGATCTCTGGTTCCTCTGCCTTTTCTAAAACCAGCTTGAACATCAGGAAGTTCACGGCTCATGTACTGTTGAAGCCTGGCGTGGAGAATTTTGAGCATTACTTTGATAGCCTGTGAGATGAGTGCAATCGTGTGGTAGTTTGAGCATTCTTTGGCATTGCCTTTCTTTGGGATTGGAATGAAAACTGACCTTTTCCAGTCCTGTGGCCACTGCTGAGTTTTCCACATTTGCTGGCATATTGAGTGCAGCACTTTCACAGCATCGTCTTTCAGGATTTGAAATAGCTCAACTGGAATTCCATCACCTCCACTAGCCTTGTTCATAGTGATGCTTCCTAAGGCCCACTTCACTTCACATTCCAGGATGTCTGGCTCTAGGTGAGTGATCACATCGTCGTGATTATCTGGGTCATGAAGATATTTTTCGTACGGTTCTTCTGTGTATTCTTGCCACCTCTTCTTAATATCTTCTGCTTTTGTTAGGTCCCTACCATTTCTGTCCTTTATTGAGCCCATCTTTACATGAAATTTTCCCTTTGTATCTCTAATTTTCTTGAAGAGGTCTCTAGTCTTTCCCATTCTATTGTTTTCCTCTATTTCTTTGCATTGATCACTGAGGAAGGCTTTCTTATCTCTCCTTGCGTTTTTTTGGAACTCTGCATTCAAATGGGTATATCTTTCCTTTTCTCCTTTGCCTTTAGCTTCTCTTCTTTTCTCAGCTATTCTTTTTGCATTTCTTTTCCTTGGGTATGGTCTTGATCCCTGTCTCCTGTACAATGTCATGAACCTCTATCCATACTTCTTCAGGCTCTCTATCAGATCTAATCCCTTGAATGTATTTGTAGCTTCCACTGTATAATCATAAGGGATTTGATTTAAGTCATACCTCAATGGTCGAGTGGTCTTCCCTACTTCTTCAATTTAAGTCTGAATTTGGCAATAAGGAGTTCATGATCTGAGCCACAGTCAGCTCCTGGTCTTATTTTTGTTGACTGTATAGAGCTTCTCCATCTTTGGCTGCAAAGAATATAAGCAATCTGATTTCAGTATTGACCACCTGGTGATGTCCATGTGTAGAGTCTTCTCTTGTGTTGTTGGAAGAGAATGTTTGTTATGACCAGTGCATTCTCTTGGCAAAACTTTGTTAGCCTTTGCCCTGCTTCATTCTGTACTCCAAGGACAAATTTGTCTGTTACTCCAGGTATCTCTTGACTTCCTACTTTTGCATTCCAGGCCCCTATAATGAAAAGGACATCTTTTTTGGGTGTTAGTTCTAGGAGGTCTTGTAGGTCTTCATAGAACCATTCAACTTCAGCTTCTTCAGCATTACTGGTCGGGGCATAGTTTTGGATTACTGTGATATTGAATGGTTTGCTTGGAAATGAACAGAGATCATTCTGTCATTTTTTGAGTTTGCACCCAAGTACTGCATTTCAGACTCTTTTGTTAACTACGAGGGCTACTCCATTTCTTCTAAGGGATTCTTGCTCACAGTAGTAGATATAATGGTCATCTGAGTTAAATTCACCCATTCCAGTCCATTTTAGTTCACTGATTCCTAAAATGTTGATGTTCACACTTGCCATCTCCTGTTTGACCACTTCCAATTTACCTTGATTCATGGACCTAACATTCCAGGTTCCTATGCAATATTGTTCTTTACAGCATCAGACTTTACTTCTATCACCAGTCACATCCACAACTGGGTGTTTTTGCTTGGGCTCTGTGTCTTCATTCTTTCTGGAGTTATTTCTCCACTGTTCTCCAGTAGCATATTGGGCACCTATCAACCTGAGGAGTTCATCTTTCAGTGTCCTGTCTTTCTGCCTGTTCATACTGTTCATGGGGTTCTCAGGGCAAGAATACTGAAGTGGTTTGCCATTCCCTTCTCCAGTGGACCGCATTTTGTCAGAACTCTCCACTATGACCCATCTGTCTTGGGTGGCCCTACACGGCACGGCTCATGGTTTCATTGAATTAGACAAGGCTGTGGTCCATGTGATCAGTTTGATTAGTTTTCTGTGACTGTGGTTTTCATTCTGTCCAACCCTTTGATGGATAAGGATAAGAGGCAAATGGAAGTTTCCTGATGGGAGAGACTGACTGAGGGGGAAACTGGGTCTTTTTCTGATGGGCGGGGCCATGCTCAGTAAACTTTAATCCAATTTTCTATTGATGGGTGGGGCTGTGTTTCCTATTGTTTGACCTGAGGCCAAACTATGGTGGAGGTAATGAAGATAATGGCAACTTCCTTCAAAAGGTCCCATGCAGACACTGACACACTAAGTGCCCCCGACCCTGCACCAGTCCACGGCCGACCATGCCTCTGCCAGACTCCTGGTCACTCACAGACAAGTCTGGGTCAGTCTCTTGTGGGGTCACTGCTCCTTTCTCCTGGGTCCTGGTGCACACAAGGTTTTGTTTGTGCCCTCCAGGAGTCTGTTTCCCCTGTCCTGTGTAAGTTCTGGCAGCTCTATGGCAATGTACTATGATATGAGGAGAACAATGCCCAGGGCCACTTATGCAAGTGAAGGGACAGGGGAAGACTTCACAGAAGAGCAGGCAATGGAGCTAAGTCTTGAAGGATAAACAGGAGTCTCCCAGATGAACAAAAAAGGAAGAAGCACTGCAGCCAGAGAAAAAGCAGCCCAAGAGGCAGGAAGGGTGGAAGACACTGGTGGTGTTTGAGGAGCTGTGTGGTTGTCCACACAACTGGGATGGGGAAGAGTGCAGGGAGAGCTGAGCCTGGAAGGAGACGAGTAGGGGTACTTCATGGTCAGGTTCATGTCTGATAAGATCACCTTGACTGTGATCTGAGAAATAAAGTGAAAAGAAGTAGACTGACGGCAGAAGCCAAGGATGGGGCTCTTGCTCAGTTTAGCTTAGACACTCAGAGTCTGGACAAAAGGGACAATAGGATGAGGAGAGGAAGGAACAGGTTAAGAGAGACTTCCCAGGTAGCTCAGTGGTTAAGGAATCTGCCTGCAATCCAGGTGACACAGGAGACATGGGTTTGATCCTGAGTTAGGAAGATCCCCTGGAGAAAGGCATGGCAACCCACTCTAGTATTCTTGCCTGGAGAATCCCATAAACAGAGGAGCCTGGTGGGCTACAGTCCATAGTGTCTCAAAGAGATTGAAGAGACTGAGCTCGTATGCATGCTCAGAGGCAGAATCAATGGGACCTGGGGACAGGTACAGTGTGGGATGTGAGTGAAAGAGCAGCACCCTGGAAGCCTCCTGGGTCTCTGGCTATAACCAGACTTCCCCCATGAGACTCCTGTTCCCTGGCTGTGACGCCATCTACCAACCATCAGCTCAAATCTCATCTCCTGAGCAGACACTACCAATCAACAGAAATAATGTCTAGCTTGCAGGACACCAGATCTTTTTTTTTAAATCTACTTATTTAATTGGAGGCTAATTACTTTATAATATTGTGGTGGTTTCTGCCATACATTGACATGAATCACCCATGGGTGTACATATGTCCCCCATTCTGAATGCCCCTCCCGCCTCCCTCCCATCCCATCCCTCAGTGCTGTCCCAGTGCACCGACTTCAAGTGCCCTGTTTCATGCATCGAACTTGGACTGGTCGTCTATTTCACAGATTGTGATATACATGTGTCAATGCTGTTCTCTCAAATCATTCCACCTCACCTTCTCTCAGAGTCCAGAAGTCTGTTCTTTATATCTGTGTCTCTTTTGCGGTCTCACATATAGCGTCATCATTACTATCTTTCTAAATTCCATCTATATGCGTTAATATACTCTATTGGTGTTTTTCTTTCTGACTTACTTCTGTATAACAGGCTCTAGTTTCATCCATCTCATTAGAACTGATTCAAATGCGTCCTTTTAAGACACCAGATCTTAAATTCATCAGTGACTGACACCCGGAACAGCAGAGATGGGAACACATTAGCCAGATTTAAATATTTAAATCATAAATGGTTTTAGTCTGTTGTCCATCAAATGTTAGAAAGCGTCAGACATGATTTCCGGTTGAGTAAGTGAAGCCATGATAAAAGTGGAGAATATTCTTGGGGAACTTTGAATGCAAAGCAAACTCCAAATCATTTAGTAATTGCTGGGTCTCTGTGTGCCTGCCAGACTGACTCAGACCCCTGACAGGACCTCATGACAGTGTCCATTCCCCATAAGTTTCCTTTCCCCTCACACTCTGAGTTAGAGCACAGCGCCTCATGAATGTTCAACTTACACTTCAAAGCAGAACCAGGGATTCCCTAATGGCTCAAATGGTAAAAAAAATCTGCCTGCAACGTGAGAGACCTGGGTTCAATCCCTGGGTCTAGAGGAGGTAATGGCAATCCACCCCAGTATTCTTGCCTGGAGAATCCCATAGACAGGGGAGCCTGGCAGGCTATAGTCCATGGGGTCACCAAGAGTCAGGCTCGACTGAGCAACTAAACCACCACCACCACAAAGCAGAGAGACCAACCTGAGACATTAAGGCCAGAAAGTTAAATTTAAAATCACACGGTGGTAGTCTCCGTTTTAATCAATGTCCTATTACACACACGGCTATTGATTTTAAAAACTGGTTTCATGTTAGGTGTATCTTACATTGAAAACAATACAGCCCATATTCACATTAGTATGCAATTTCCACTAATTTCTGACAAAGAGAAAATACACGTATTCGACTTTTTTCTGGCACAAAACCTTGATTATTCAGCTGCAGTCGTCAGAGCCAAAGGTGCTCAGGAGTCTTCGTAAAGCACTTCGTCTACCCTCACATCGTTCTCATCCACCGGGACCTGGAGGCAGATCTGCTCTTTGAAAGCCAAGGCCAGGGTGTAGGGTTTCACGTCCTGGGACTGCAGACAGCGCTTCAGGTAGGTGTCATAGTAGCCCTTGCCCCGTCCCAAACGGTTGCTCTGTTTGTCGAACCCGAGACCTGGCACGAAGATGAGGTCAAGTCCCCCTGTGGAAAAGAGGAGCAAATTTATAAGGAAGGTTAATATGGACCGGGACTAGGGCCACACCAGGTACCCACTGACTGGAGAGGGGCCAGCTACTGTATTTGTGATTGATGAGGCCACAGGCAATATCCATGTCACCAAGAGCCTGGGCCAGGAGAGGGAGGCACAGTACGTGCTACTGGCCCAAGCCCTGGATCAGACCGCCAACTGACCCCTGGAGCCCCCATCAGAGTTCATTATCGAGATGCAAGACGTCAGTGACAACCCACCCACCTTTCTCCTCGGGCCCTACCATGGCACAATGTCCAATGTGGGCAAGAAAAAACCGATCACTTCCCGATTTGGTTTTTGTTTTGCAATGACACCCTTTTTTTTTTTTTTTGGAGCACAGCTGCTTTACAATGTTGTATTTCTGCTGTACAGCAAAGTAACATATGTCTGCTCCCACGTGGATCTGCCACCCTCAGCCGTCTAGGTCATCAGAGAGCACCGAGCTGAGCTCCCTGTGCTATGCAGCAGCTTCCCACTAGCTCTCTATTTTACACATGGTGGTGTGTATAACGATTGATAAATGATGTCTATTTTTCCTATGATTTTTAATGAAATACACGATCCCTGTAGAAAATCCGAAAAAACTAAAAAGACAAAGAAAGAAATAAAAATTACTCAGCAACTAGTAAGCCCATCATCCATCCTCTGGCAGTTCTTTCAAGTATGCATGCTAAGTTGCTTCAGTCGTGTCTGACTCTGCGACCTCACGGACTGTAGCCTGCCAGGCTCCTCTATCCATGGGATTCTCCAGGCAAGAATACTGGCGTGGGTTGCCATGCCCTTCTCCATTTTTCATGCACACATGTACAAAAATGCCAGATTCCCAGGCCCTATCCACACCTAGTTAAAGAGAATCTCAAGACTTCCCTGGTGATCCAGTGGCTGAGAGGCTGCTACCCCTATACAGGTGCCCTGGATTCTATCTCTGGTCAGGGAACTAGATCCTATGAACCACAATTAAGAGTTCACATGGCTCAACTAAAGATCCCACATGCCACAACTAAGACCTGGTACAGCCAAATAAATAAAATAAAAATAAATGTTAAAGAAGATAAACAGAATCTCCAGGGATAGGGCCTAAGTCCTTTTTCTCTTAATTTCTTTCTCTAAGCATACAGATGACCCTACACACACTCCTGCCAAGTTTGGGAGTCAGTGTCCCAGGGCGCTGACAACTGGCAGAGTTGGAGAGGGTCAGAGGGAAGTCAGGAAGGACAGAGCTCTTGTCAAAGTTGATTAGCAGCAGTAGGGTGAGCTGTTAGGAGGGCTAAGCTGACCGTTTTCATCTCCCCTCTTACAGAAGCGGGGAGGCCAAATTGTCCTGCTTTCCTGGATTCACATGAGTGCGACCTTTGACCTATTCAGGAACATTCCGAAGGTACCAGATGGGGTCCCATGGTTGGTCCTCTGGCTGGAACTCTCCCAGGGACACAAGGACCAGAACTGGCCACGGCCTTGTCAGCACAGGGCTCAGAGAGGAAGGCAGGGTCTTCAAAGTTACAAAAAGCTGCCCACAGTTGGAGGTTTTCAGAAGGCCACAAAGGTCGTGAGGAGCTCCGTAGACTCTGTGAGGTTCAGGGAGTGACCCTCCAGCCCCTGGCGGGGAGCTGGACACACCAGCACTGCTCGCAAGCAGCAGCACACACCCAACCCAATCATCTACCAGGTGGCCATCCTGTACTGAGCCTCAGCCTTCTGAGGGCTGTCCTGGGGGGGTCCAAGTGACCTCCAGCTTAGCAAGGACTGACCACGCATGCAGTGTTGCTGGCAAAGATGTACCAGCAAGGGCTGGGAGCCATGAATTCTTTGGAATGGGCTGTTCAGGGTAGAGGTGTTCAGACTGCCAGCCAGGCTGGGCCCCCACTATCAGCAGCTGTTCTGACTTCCTGCAGAACTGCAAGATGAACTCAGCTTCTCCTGGGCACCCAGCACACCTGTCAACCCCTGCCTGCAAAACCTGGCTGAGCACACCTCCAATGACAGGCATGACCTTCTTGGGGAAGGTCATCTGGAAGGTCACCTTCTTGATGACCTGCTCATCAACACCTGCTCATCTACTCTAATTCCAACTTGCTATAGGGCTCTGGCCACTGATCGTCACCTTCCCTCCCTGTCCCTGCTCTGCTCATCTCTCTCTCAGGAATCACAGTGACTTCTGGCTCAGACTCCGCCCCTTCCAAGTCTTCCTCCTGAGCTTAAAGTTCAGCTCTGTCATCACACCCAGAACATACCTGCACGCATCTTTTCCTCCGTTCCTTTGCGGACCCACATCACAGAACATAAGGAAAGAGTTTCCCATAGAAGGAAGTGGAAATAATGTCAGTAGCTGGCAAAAAGGACAGTAACGTGCAGACAGGACAGTATCGTCAGAGTCAGCAACAAGGGAATTGGCAGGCTAAGGTTAACTTTGGGAAATGGGGCAGACGCTGAGCTGTAGAATTCATCGACACCCCCTGCCCCCTGGCAAAAAAATAAAAGCCCAGGACCTAGGCCCTGAAAGAAAATGAGGAAAGAAGATTCTCTAAAGGCCTTGATTTATTCTTGAGACTGAAAGTACACACTAGGCACTGAGGATTCAGTTAACCTTCACAAAACATCCTTTTTACCTCTGGCCAAGGAGGCGGCAGTTGGGCCACAGACACCTCTTAGGATGCTCTGAATTCAGACTGTCCATCCTGGGTTTTGCAGGACAATATAATCAGCTTGGCCAGAGGACTCCCTTTAATACTAAAGAGAAAGCTGAAAACAGTAAGTGTGAGAGTCCGGCAGTTAAACGGAGCTTTCTAACACTCCTTTCAACATATCCTATGCATAACCTTCTCTCTCTTTCTCCTTGCTCTTCTTGCTAAGTTCAGTGTCCTGGCCACATCTCCCACAAAGTCCTCTGCAGGAACATGATAAACTTCTCCATGCCAGCTCTGCATACTGCCAGAAACCTCAGCTCAGCTTTTTGAAGATGGCATTTCTCCTGGAATTCCAACTGTCATCCCACCTCCAGGCCCTGCTGGTCCCAATCCATCCTTCACCATGACTCCCCATGCCCCAAAACTCTCTGTCAGTAACAATCTCCTAAAGGTAACATCCACATCCTTAACTGGGTGCACAGCCACGACACTCTCACCCCAATCACCTCACCCATAGCATCGCCCATTACACTTGGGCGATCCTAGATAAATGGATAGATTCCTTGTCCAACACACCTGCCCCACGATTTCCTGATTTTGCTCTTGGGATGCTCTTTTCCATGTCTGTAAATAATCTTTTTATTTTTTAACTTTTTGTTATGGGGTATTGTCAATTAACAATGTTGTGATAATTTCAGGTGAACAGAGAAGGGACTCAGCCATACATATACATGTATCCATTCTCCCCCAAACTCCCGTCCCATCCAGGCTGCCACATAACATTCAGCAGAGTTCCCTGTGCTGTACAGTAGATCCTTGTTGGTTATCCATTTTAAATATAGCAGGGTGCCTATGTCTAATCTTTTCATCATTTTGTCTAATCATAACAGTCCTCACGGACCTCAGTGAAATGTCCATCCATCCATCCCTGCCCACACAGTCTGGTGTGACCAGCTCGTATCCTACACTGCAAGGTGCCCGTGGTCCACTAAGTAGGTGGAATCCTTTCCCCTACCTCTGGGAACAGTTTTTGTGGTTCCCTGGAAAGACGCTGATCTCCGTTCTAATTACTATGAAGGGAAGAATGAGAGTGAAAGATAAAATAAGACATCCCTTGATCATATTTATCTAAGTTTCCTGACTATACTCAAGTAGCTACCTGTTCAGATCATCCTATGCAACATCTGACTCTTATCCAAAGTCCAGCTTCTAGAAGAGTAAAAGAAGCACAGAAGCTAACATTTGTGAAGTGTCTACAATGTGGCAGGCACCAATCTATACCCCAGGGACAGAAGGATGAATCACATAAGCTGATCAGTTCATCTACCTGGTGAGGCAGGAGGGCAAGTATTACTACCATCCCCTGAAGAAAGAAACATACACAGTACTCAGAGAGGTCTAACTGCTCCTTCAAGGCATTCAGCTCACAAGAAATGAAGCTGAGGGCTTGCAGTCCAGGTGGATTCCACAGCATACACTGCTCCTGCTGCTGAAAGGCACAGGTGACCTCAGTCTAACGGACAGAGGACAAGAGCAAGCACCTAAGAGGGGGGTGCAGGGTGCAAGATATGCTACTGTTGTTGTCTGGTCGCTCAGTCCCTCATGTTCAACTCTTTTGTGGCTCCATGGACGGTAGCCTGCCAGGCTCCTCTGTCCATGGGATTCTCCAGGCAAGAATACTGCAGTGGGTTGTCATTTCCTCCTCCAAAGGATATTCTTGACCAACCCAGGGATCCAATCCATGTCTCCTGTGGCTCCTGCATTGCAAGCAGATTCTTTACTGAGCCACCAGCGAAGCCCATCATGGATGGATATAATATCAAATATTATACTACGAACAAAGCTAGAAGGGATGATGGAATTCCAGTGGAGCTATTTTAAATCCTGAAAGATGACGCTGTGAAAGTGCTGCACTCAATATGCCAGCAAATTTGAAAAACTCAGCAGCAGCCACAGGACTGGAAAAGGTCAGTTTTCATTCCAGTCCCAAAGAAAGGCAATGCCAAAGAATGTTCAAACTACCGCACAATTGCACTCATCTCGCACGCTAGTAAAGTAATGCTCAAAATTCTCCAAGGAATTTGAACCGTGAACTTCCTGATGTTCAGGAATACATGAACCGTGAACTTCCTGATGTTCAGGAATACATGAACCGTGAAATTGCTGATGTTCAAGCTGGTTTTAGAAAAGGCAGAGGAACCAGAGATCAAATTGCCAACATCTGCTGGATCATGGAAAAAGCAAGAGAGTTCCAGAAAAACATCTATTTCTGCTTTATTGACTATGCCAAAGCCTTTGACTACATGGATCACAATAAACTGTGGAAAATTCTGAAAGAGATGGGCATACCAGACCACCTGATCTGCCTCTTGAGAAATCTGTATGTAGGTCAGGAAGCAACAGTTAGAACGGGACATGGAACAACAGACTGGTTCCAAATAGGAAAAGGAGTACGTCAAGGCTGTATATTGTCACCCTGCTTATTTAACTTATACGCAGAGTACATCATGAGAAATGCTGGACTGGAAGAAACACAAGCTGGAATCAAGATTGCTGGGAGAAATATCAGTAACCTCAGATATGCAGATGACATCACCCTTATGGCAGAAAGTGAAGAGGAACTAAGGAGCCTCTTGATGAAAGTAAAAGAGGAGAGTGAAAAAGTTGGCTTAAATGCAGCCATAAAATTAAAAGACGCTTACTCCTTGGAAGAAAAGTTATGATCAACCTAGATAGCATATTCAAAAGCAGAGACATTACTTTGCCGACTAGTCTAGTCAAGGCTATGGTTTCTCCAGTAGTCATGTATGGATGTGAGAATTGGACTGTGAAGAAGACTGAGCGCCGAAGAATTGATGGTTTTGAACTGTGGTGTTGGAGAAGACTCTTGAGAGTCCCTTGGACTGCAAGGAGATCCAACCAGTCAATTCTGAAGGAGATCAACCCTGGGATTTCTTTGGAAGGAATGATGCTAAAGCTGAAACTCCAGTACTTTGGCCACCTCATGCAAAGAGTTGACTCACTGGAAAAGACTCTGATGCTGGGAGGGATTGGGGGCAGGAGGAGAAGGGGACGACAGAGGGTGAGATGGCTGGATGGCATCACTGACTCGATGAACGGGAGTCTGAGTGAACTCCGGGAGTTGGTGATGGACAGGGAGGCCTGGCGTGCTGCGATTCATGGGGTCGCAAAGAGTCGGACACGACTGAGCGACTAACCTGAACTGAACTGAACTGAACATATGTATGACTGAATCACTTTGCTATACACCTAAAACTAACACAATACTGTAAATTAACCATATTTAAAATTTTTTAAAATAGGGTTGGGAAACTGAAAGAGATTTAGAGTGGCTGGAATTCAGATGATAAAGTAAGGGAGTAGAAAGATGTACAAAAGGAAAGAATAGCAAGGCTCAATCAGGAAGAGTCTTGGATTTTTTGCTTCATTTTTAATTTTTTGGTCACACCTTGCAGCATGTGGGACCTTAGTTCCCTCACCAGGGATCTAACCTGCACCCCTTACACTGGAAGGTGGCCTCTAAACCACTGGACCTTCAGGGAAGTCCAGGCAGAACCTTGTTAAGGAATGTTTACTTCAAAGTAAGGGCAGCAGAAAGTCAATGAAAGACTTTAAACTGGGGAGAGAAGAAGTTAACTTTGCATTTCAGAAATCATGTTGCAATGACTATATAAATAATATGACTGAGAGGGAGGACAGAATACAAGGCGTGGAGAGGAAGAAGAGTTGGGAGGCTATTATAATACCCCAGACAAGGGGGTATGGTGGCTTGGACTGCAGTGGGATAAGAGAGAAGTGGACAGATTGAATAAGTATTAATCCTCAGGGGTTTCCCTGGTGGCACAGTAGTAAAGAACCTATCTGCCAATGCAGGAGACCTGAGTTCAATCCCTGGATCAGGAAGATCCCCAGGAAAAGGAAATGGGAACCCACTCCAGTATTCTTGCCTGGGAAATCTCATGAACAGAGAAGAATGTTGGGCTGCAGTCCATGGGGTCACAAAGAGTTGGAGACAACTTAGTGACTGAACAACAAGAAAAATCACCAGGAGTTGGCAATGGGCCACACATGGAACATGCGAGAAAGAGAAAAGTCAAGGGTGATCTTGAGACTCCTGACACGGTCAAGTGGGTGCGTGATGGTACTAAACACTAAGAGAAACACAAGACAGGAGGCATGAGGGAGCACGATTCACTTCAGAACATGTTGTATGTGATATGACCCTGGGACGCCCAAGTAGCTGACAAGTCTGTGCTGGAGACACAAATGCTTATTGCATTAATCGTAATGTACTCATTACCAGACTTCCCTGGTGGCTCAGACGGTAAAACATCTGCCTACAATGTGGGAGACCTGGGTTCAATCCCTGGGTTGGGAAGATCTCCTGAAGAAGGAAATGGCAACCCACTCTAGTATTCTTGCCTGGAAAATCCCATGGACGGAGGAGCCTGCAGTCCATGGGGTCTCAAAGAGTCAGACACAACTGAGCGACTTCACTCACTCACTCATTACCAGACAGACTGCAACTGAAACCACGGAAAATGCAGGGTTTTTTTTTTTAATTTAGCTGCGCTGGGTCTTTGCTGCAGCACAAGGGTTCTTCCTACAACCGGAGGGTTTAGTTGCCCCAAGCCATGTGGGATCTGTTTCCCAACCAGTGATTGAACCCGCATCCCCTGCATTGGAAGGCGGGTTCTTAAACACTGGACCTCCAGGAAGTCCTGGGAAACACAGTATTATTTAGGAAAGATGTATTATCCAACCCAGAAGTTCAGGGCAAGAGTCTGTGGAAAGGAACAATACCTTCGTCCTGCTTAGTCACTCAGTCGTGTCTGACTCTTTGTGACCCCATGGACTGCAGTCCGCCAGGCTCCTCTGTCTATGGGATTCTCCAGGCAAGAAAGGTGGAGTAGGTTGCCATTTCTTTTCCCAGGGGATCTTCCCGACCCAGGGAGCGAATCTAGGTCTCCTTGCATTGTAGATGGATTCTTTGCCAACTGAGCTACCAGGGAAGCCCTGAACAATACCTTGATGCTTTCCTATTACAGTTGACATGTCACAGCTTACAGAGGGCATCTCACCGTAAGTCAGGTTAGGTGGGTGGCTTGGAACTTAAGTGAAATTCATCCCTGTAGAAAAAGTCACCCTCCCGACTCAACCACGACAAGCGGATCAGAGGTCTAACAAGCCTATGCAGCAGGACAGCATCCTAACATGGCAGTTCTAATACTGTAATGCTCACCTGTTGACAAGGCCTCCTCCAGAACCTCATCCTCACCGGGCTGCTGAATGTTCCAGGAAGTTCTGGGCAGTGAAGCGATTTCCTCTGGCGATGCTAACTTCACCATATCCATGTGACTGCTCTGCAGCTGGTACCGCGGGATAAAGCAGGTTTTGCCTTGTCGGAAAATGTCCTTGATGATCTCCTCTGTCTCAATTTCATCTGGCATGCTCAGAAAGATGGACACTCTTTTGGACTTTTGATATTCACTATGGGTAAACACCTAAGCGAGAAATGATACTTTTTAAAACAAGTGGCTCCGCTTAACAGTTTTAACACTTCCTCCCTTTTCTCTCAGCCTTCTCCAGACTTTTTAACCAAAAACAAACACACAAACAGTGGGGTGATACAATACGGCAAATAATATTGCATCCCGAAGCCTGACTTTTACTTCTGGACCCAATGCTTACTTCTCTGATCCCGTAACACCTCTCTGGCACATCTACTCTTTGTTGTTGTTGTTGTTTTTCAGTCTCTAAATCGTGTCTGACTCTTTGGGACCCCATGGACTGCTGCACGCCAGACTCCCCTGCCCTCCACTATCTCCCAGAGTTTGCTCAGATTCATGTCAGCTGAGTCGGTGATGCTATATGACCATCTCATTCTCTGCTGGTCCATTCTCCTTTTGCCTTCAATCTTCCCAGATCTTTTCCTACTCTAGCAGATGCAAAATTTCATTAAAAGGTCACGGTGGGACCCTGCTGTCTAAAAATATGGAAAATTCCAAACTTGACCCCCACCACTGGGAGGGAGGTGGGTAGTGCCAATGGGTAGAATGGGTAGTGCCCATTCTAGCAGACTTGTGTGTCTTTCCCTGAGAGTCTCTGCTTTAACTCTGAACCTTGGCTCTCACAAGCTTGTTTTCTTTTCCTCTGTGGCTGTTGTTGTCATTGTTTTAATATTTATTTATTTGACTGTACCAGATCTTAGTTGCAACATGTGCGATATTTAGTTGTAGCATGTGGGATCTATTTCCCTGACCAGGGATGGAACCCAGCCCCCTGCATTGGAAGCACATAGTCTTAGGCAATGGACCACCAGAGAAGCCACCCTCAAACCCCCAACCAGCACAAGTTTCTTTACTCCCTAGATTGTCAGGCTTCTCTCCTCTCAAATTCCACCACTTAAGCCCAATTCAAGTCCTAACTTTTCCTGACTTCTGCAGAACCCTTACTATGTGTAGTCACTATAGAACCTAACAGCTATGTGCTATCATAAGTCAATTATTCATTGTTTTCTGTGTCCTAAACATAGCATCCTAGCCAGTCTATAAAATCCCTGGGGCAGATGACATACCATACAATTCTGTTGGCACTACCTACCCCCCTCCCAATTGCTAAAGCTCTTCTATTCGAATGAATGTTAAAATGTTAACAAGACAAGGACTTCTATGATGGTCCAGTGGTTAAGACTTCCACCACAGGGGGCAAGGGTTGATCCCTGGTCAGGCAACTAAGATCCCACATGCCACAGTTGTTGCTGTTCAGTCGCTCAGTCGTGTCCAACTCTTTGCAACCCCATGGACTGCAGCATACAAGGCTTTCCCGTCCTTCATCATCTCCCAGAGTTTGCTCAAACTTAGGTCCATTGAGTCAGTGATGCCATCCAACCATCTCATCCTCTGCTGTCCCCCTTCTCCTCCTGTCCTCAATCTTTCCCAGCATCAGGGTCTTTTCCAGTGGGTCGGCTCTTCACATCAGGTGGCCAAAGTATTGGAGCATCAGCTTGGGCATTATTCCTTCCAATGAATATTTAGGGTTAGTAGGTGCACCAAAATTTTTTTTAATAATATAAAAAATAAAAGTGTTCACAAAAATGGAAGGTGGGGGTCCTGGAGAAGCAAAGGCCCTCTAAAATGAGTGCCATGTTGTGTTAATAAGAAGGAGGACCTGGGTGAAAGCATTCTTTTGTACTCAGTTTAACAAGAAGCAGAAGCAATGGGCGCTTTGCTCACTATAGAAATGTTAATAATCCCAGAACATCCCTAGTCTCTGAAGTTAGCCCTCAGCTCCCTTTTTCTTCCTTTTCTGTTCTTCCCTGTTCTCCAAGCTAAGAAGGAAAAGTGACTGCAAAGGTGGCTTATAAATATGAGTGCCAGAAAAACACAGGCACAGAATACCCAGTTATCCCTAATAAAAAGGGACACAGAGTTAAGTAGACAAAAGCACACCAACCCAGTGCCAAGGAAGGAAGCTAACTCCATCTTTCTGAGCAGTTACAAAGCTGTTATCAGGCCCGAAGTGGGCAAAGCAAGTGGAACTCTAAGACCTGGACACTGGGCAGACCTGAGGCTTTTGGCACCCAAGTACTTTCTGGGAAAGTTAAGTGTCTCTCTTGGGCTCTTTAAAGCAGAACATAGAAAATCAAAACCTGAACAAGCAGTAACAAACATCAGTTAAAATTCACTGTGAGACTGTTAGGGGAAGCACACTGATTGAAACCGTCCACCCTGGCCAGGCACCATAGTAACCATTTGCATGAGTTGTTTTATGACAGGAGATCCTGATATGGAATATGGAACTAATAAGCCACCACCAACCGGAAGAGTTTGGGAAAGGTCTAAAGGAGACACAGCTTATCTGTCCAATTCCCAGAATCCCTCTCGCTAGCATCCATCTTGGCTGAGAGACACGTGCGCCACCAGGAAAGACTCTGAATTAGAATGATTGGCCAAAGATCACCCAGAAACTAATCCCATCACCATAAAACCCAAGACTGCCATCACCATAAAACCCAAGACTGCGAGCCAAGTGGCAGAGCTGTTCTCCTGGGTTCCCTTACCCCCTGCTCTCCACCCAGGTGCCCTTTCCCAGTAAAATCTCTTGCTTTGTCAGCACGTGTCTCCTCGGACAATTCATTTCCGAGTGTTAGCCAAGAGCCCAGTTTTGGGCCCTGGTAGGGGTCCCCTTCGGAGAAGGCAATGGCACCCCACTCCAGTACTCTAGCTGGGAAAATCCCATGGATGGAGAAGCCTGGTGGGCTGCAGTCCATGGGGTCGCTAAGAGTTGGACACGACTAAGCGACTTCCCTTTCACTTTTCACTTTCATGCATTGGAGAAGGAAATGGCAACCCACTCCAGTGTTCTTGCCTGGAGAATCCCAGGGACGGGGAAGCCTGGTGGGCTGCCGTCTATGGGGTTGCACAGAGTCGGACACGACTGAAGCGACTTAGCAGCAGCAGCAGCAGCAGGGGTCCCCTTTGCTGCAACAAATGGCGACTCTGGCGGGGATTCTTCTTCATTGAGACTGACATCCTGACCACTCGGGGTACTCAGGGGCCAGCTTGCCTGCCCATGGACCAGACCCAGCGGCCATAACTGGGACCCTTTTGTCCCTGGTCTCTTCCTGACGTGGACAACTGGCCAGAGTGCCCCGACCGGTAAGGAACAAGAGACTTTATTGACCTCTCTCCCCTACCCTCTCTCTTTCCTCTCCTTAACCCTTCCTATCCTTCCCTGTTTTTCTAGTCCCCCGGTCCTGGACGCAGGAATCTGGTCGAAGGGCCTCAGCTTGAACTGAGGATTGGAGACTGATCACCTCCTCTTGGCAGAGAACTCGAATTCTGGTTCTGGTCTGGTCTGATTTCTGGTAGGGCCGAGTTCCCATCCTCCCTTCTCTGGAGGCCCAGGGTAAAGTCCCATAATGCCTGGGTATCTGCAGGTGTCAGGAGACGTCTGTAAGGCCACCTCTTTTGCCCCCCCCCCACCACTTCCTCCCCCTTCTTTCAACCTGGCTTCCTTTCCTCTCTTTGAAATCTTTGAAGACCCGAGATATTTTCCTTTACTCTGTTAGTACTTGGATCTGAAGTTGTGTCTCTATAGGAGGTTTTCTGAGAGACTGTATTCTTATATTTAAGGGAGTATCTGATGAGGACTGCCAGGTTTATATGTGTGTGTTTTAACTCTGTGTACTGTGTTGTGATTTTTGATGGCCATTTTGCTTTGTCTGGCCACCATTTGGTTTAGACCTGCCGCCATTTGTTAGAACTTGATTTTCTTCCCCTGTGCCTTGAGACCAGGGCTCTCAGGAACACTTATCTAGACCATCTCTAACCCCTGAGACTGAGGGAAAAGGGGGAAAAGACTTTACAATTTTTATTTATTTCAACTGTTTTTTTAATAAACTAGTAAATTTTATATTGTAATATCTAATTCATGACTAAACTAAGAAAATGAAGCTAGATCTTGTGTTGTGTCTGTCTAAATATGTCTTGGTATGTCTTTGTCTCTGGATAGTATTTTTGAGGTTAATTTGTAAATGAGCTCTATTTATTTGGCTTAAAGAAAAGTAAGTGCTTACAAATCAAATAATTCTAAATTAAACAATAAATTCCAGGTTCATGTGAACTGGGAAATATTCAGTATTAAACACCTGATATTAATGTTTGTTTGTTGACCTATCTAATATAAACATGTCTTAGAGTAATTAACATTAAGTAGAATATTTTCATTGTACCTGGGTTTAATATAAATTAATATTATCATATCTGTTACAAGTTTATCAACAAGGAAATTACCTCAAGTGAAGAAACTTCTAAAAAAATGTCAATGAGATATGAGCTTTTATATAAACTCTTAAGAATAATTATTCTTTAGAAATATCTGTCTAAAATAGTCTCTCCAGATTGGCGTAACTTAAATTTCTAAGGGTTGTGCCAAGTGTGCTAAGTGTTGGAAGTCTATTGAATAGTTAGGTCATTTCCAAATAAAATAAGGTTTTGAAACATTTACTACTAAACACTAATTTCCTTTAAAGACAACTAAAGAGATTTGGGACTATAAATGAATAATGTTTGTTGCCATCCTAAAATGTTCTAAGAAAGCAAGGGTTTTAGAAATTATCACTGGTATTTATGCTCACCAATCTATAAAATGCTAATATAAAAGTTAGTTCTTGTTTGCTAAAGGGAAGTAGGAAATATGTTTTCAGTAAAAAAAAAAAAAAGGTATAAAAAATACTAAAAAGTTATGCATGATCAGGATTTTCTAAAATTGGATTACAATTAGTTAGATAAATGGATTTTGTTAGAAATGACACAGCCATCAAAAAACTGGTTACAGTCAACTAGGTCCAAGATGGCGGAGCTGACTTTCACTAGACCTTGAGCCTTGCTATTTACTCCTATTTTGACATATCAACACGCTAAATGATATACCCACCAACACTGACTAAATCTGACCAAATGTTCTAAACCCTTTTAATTGATCTTTTTGATAAAACTTCCTAAATCGAATTCTTTTGAAGTTCTTTTGACCTCTAGCTAACTTTGGGGTGCTTCAGAGGGCCCCTGAAATATCCCAAGGAGAGATATTAAACTGTGTTTATTTGGTTGGTTAAATTACATGGAAAAGATTATCAAACGAGTAATAAATCCACTCATGTTATAATGTATGGTAAAATTACTAATACAGATATCCTAGAAATTATATGGAGTTCTTAACATTCTGATATATCCTGGTATTCTAATGGAAAACCTGATAACTACACAAAAGTTAGCAGAAGGTCTGAATGAACCAGCAAATATGCTTATAACTTTTATGGTCTCTATCTAAAAAATTACGGGTTTGAATCTTCTTATGTTTTCTGGGAATAGGGAAAACCTTTCTCTCAAACTAATTATGATAATACTTTGGTAAAATTATATGTTATAAAAAAAATTATATTTTCTCTCTATCTAACTCCTCCAGAAATTGGAAACTCTTAGGTTTCCAGTAAGTTTATCAAATGAGTTAGGAAGGTTATCTCACTAACAGGTACAAAAATCTCAAGGAATTTTTGAGACCTTAAAAGGGGAAAAATCCACCTAGATTTGTTAGGCAAAATCTGTGATAAGCCTTTGGTGTAAGTTTCCCAGCACTGTTTTATTTTAAAAATTCAATCTGAGACTCTATAAACGTTTCAGCAAAATAAAAAGTCTATGATCAATTATGGTTATATAAATCATCAGACCAAAATTAGTAAGAACAGACCTATTTTGCAAACAAACTAGCCTTAATTTGGTTATATTTGATAAAAAAATGAGGGTAATTTTAGGGGGGAAAAAAGGATGTTTCAATAAATGTTAAATCCCAGTTTGTTAATGGAGGTCTGCATCTACTAAGACTCATTTCTTGGATAGTTTTTTGCTGTTATGTGATATTAATGTAAAATTTAATTGAATTCTTAAAGGACACCCTAAGTTTGTTTCTGAAGCTTATCTCAGTAATCTCTCTTTGGATGAAGATCAGATGCCTCATGACCTACAACCAGTATTGGAAAAAGACATAATTTTAGGGCCTATCTCCAACCTGGATGGAAGGACTTTTTTTATCAGGTACTCTTAACTAGCTCATGCATGAAACTGAAGAGAAATTAACTTTTAGATTAATTCCCACTTCCAAAGGCCACTACACTGGATTGGTCTATAGAGAAGGCAGCTGACCTGATCTCTCCTTAAAATGATGCTCAAGCAGAGGAGAAACTACACTACACCAGGATGAGAAGATGACGACATCAGAGGTAGATAGCTTGTCCAAGATGCTGGACCTGATTTGTATGATCATTTATAATGTTTTCTTGACTTCTTAGACATTTGCATACAAATCAAATGCTTTTCTATCATAGACCTGATCCGATGCTAGTTTTAGAAATCAATCCAATTGTTGGGTTTGTGGCCAATTACCTGTGTCTAGTTCTGGGTTACCTTGTTAAATTTCTCTACTATAAGACTCTAACTGGTTGGCCCTGAGAAAATTTACTAAAATATATATATATATATAGTCATATCCAGATCACTGTGATATTACTAGATGGGATCCCCTCACCAGGCCAATTAATAATGCCTGCTCTGACTCTGGCCATAAATTTGAGCTTTCTTCTATTATTCAAGCTCAAACAGATCAACAAGCAAAGTTTCAGCAAAGGAGGAAAAAACATCTCCCACAATTATAGGATGGATTTATATAGATAACACCAGGCTATGGTAATTTAGGTTTAAAGGCTCCTCTATGTTGGAAACAATTAAATCATACTAAAGATGATCAGTCTAGTAACACCAGAAAACTGGGCTATGTGCCTTATAGACAGTGCCAATATATAATTTCCCTGGAAGATAAAGATTCGTACAGAGTAGGCTAAGTACAATGACCTGTGATATACTGAGCTACATCTAATGGAAGCTCTTAAGTCTTACTTGTGACTTTACTAATACTGCTGGCTATGTTATTTGTATTTCACCTGTTTTACAAAATTGCTGTTTCTTACACTGCCAAATGCGTGACTGAGGCCTGTGATAAAATAATATATAATTCCATATGAGATCAATGATGGTAACAGTGTAACTCTAGATATGGGAAGAAGCAACAAGAGGGAATGTTTTCCTGGACCAAGAGGCTAGTAAGACAGGTGGTCCAGAGAATTCTGGATACTGTTTTATGGCCTAGTCCAGTAACAGCACATTGAGTGGCCTGTCAACAAAATCTTTGCCAAACCTGAAAATGGACATTCTCAGCACCATGGGATAAAATAGTCATGAAATGCCTCCCTCAAAATCATGGTCAAGTTTATAACCAAAAAGGGGCTCTGCCAACTGAAAACTGGTACTTGCCATCTACATCTACAAAGAGTAAATCATGGCCACTGCAACTGCTGACTTTCAACTCCCCTGAAAGGAGTTCAGGGTGAAAATCAAGAATGAGGCACTCCGTGCTCTGGGAAAAACTGGCAAAACAGGCCTTCAGGTAGTTAGATCTTTTCCAGAAAAGATTTTACGAGTTCCAATTCTTGCATCTTCTCATACGTAGAAAAACACTGACGTCATTAACGGTGAAATCTGCTTTGGCTATTAAGAAAAAGTTTACAATTAAAAGTCAAAATAGAGTAGCTATGGCTCAAACATTCTGGGAAATAACTAGGTGATGCTATGGGTGTACTTTCAGATTAGACCTTGTATTGCTAAACACGAGTTTTTTGAGTCACGTCAGGCTTGGATGTCACCATTCTCAAAACAATGTCTGCTGGAGGCTAGTAACTTCTACCTCGCTGCTGCTGCTGCTAAGTCGCGTCAGTCGTGTCTGACTCTGTGCGACCCCGTCCCTGGTATTCTCCAGGCAAGAACATTGGAGTGGGTTGCCATTTCCTTTTCCATTGCATGAAAGTGAAAAGTGAAAGGGAAGTCGGTCAGTCATGTCTGACTCAGCGACCCCATGGACTGCAGCCTACCAGGCTCCTCCGTCCATGGGATTTTCCAGGCAAGAGTACTGGAGTAGGGTGCCATTGCCTTCTCTGAACTTCTACCTTACTTTTTATTTTTTTCTACCTTACTTTTTATAAAACTGGGCAACTGGCTACCTGGCTACAAGTCCCTCCGAAGTGCCAGGTCCAGACTGGGTTTCAGGCCTATTCTTCTAAAAAGAAGTGACATTTATTTTGTCTATTAAAATTCCAGTTATCCCTCCTCCAGCTACTTCTAATTGGGTCTGTTACAACAAAATGGCAGACCAAGAGTCAGATCTGGGACTGGGAACTCAGGAATACTTCCAATTCAGTGTCTATTCTCCAAGCTGGGGCAGTCCTATGCCCCATTTTGACAGGAAGTTATCACAGTCATAGTTGCCCAGTTCCCTAAATACAAACTGAGCAGGACTCTGTGGGGCTCTGGAGTACAGATCTGTTGTGTGTTCTCCATTTCTTATCTGTAAGATATAGGCTTCATTCAGCCTCCTTGACTTTCCCTGAGTTCCAAAGGGTGGATTCAAACAATTGCTAATCAGGGAGGGGAGGGGTTACAGAAACAGGAAAAACAATCAAATGGTGGTACAGTCTTGAGATAGGGTCCTGGTTCCTACTCAAAGAAATATGCATAACAATGTCTTTGAGTTCTACAGAACTGTAACCCGTGTGTGTGCGTGTGTATGTGCCCGTGTGTGCGTGTGTGTGCGCACGCGCGCGCACATAAGTGCTCGGTCCTGCCTGATTCTTTCACAACCCCATAGACTGTAACCCAGCAGGCTCCTCTGTTCATGGGATTTCCCAGGTAAGAATACTGGAGTGGGTTGCCATTTCCTTCACCAGGGGATGTTTCTGACCCAAGGATAGAACCTGCATCTTCTGCATTGTCAGGTGGGTTTACCACTGAGCCACCAGAAAAGCCCTGGATAGGACAATATTTACAGATAAGAGCAACAAATTACAACACTGGGAGAACAAGGATGTAGGTCAGACAAGAGTCCGTTCTTACCACAGAATTCCAAAGTGGCTACTAAAAGCAAAGGAAATCCCCACTTTAGTGATCACACCTTCATTCATAAATATGTACAGACAATAAAGGTTCATCAAACATTTTAGAAAGCCAAACACTAATTAGAAGGATTTTTTAAAAGGGGAGGTGAGGAGAGTGATCCAGCAGGAAACAGATAATTATAATTCAGAGAACATGGATTTTTTTTAAAAAATTCTAATTAGTCTTCTCAGACAAGTTCAAGAAGATAGATGCATCTATAGGGCAAAAAAAAGCTGCTTTGGAAAGAAAGCAGATAATTTTTTTTTAATACTTGGAAATTAAAATTAAGATTACCAAAATTAAAACAATTCAGAAGTGGGACTTCCATGCTGGTCCAGTGGCTAAGACTCTGTGTTCCCAATGTCCTGGGTTCCATCCCTGGTCAGGGAACTAGATCCCACCTGCTGTAACTAAGTCCCTCCTGTGTGCTTAGTCACTCACTTGTGTCTGACTCTTTGCGACCCCATGGATTGTAGCCTACCAGGCTCCTCTGTCCATGGGGATTCTCCAGTCAAGAATATTGGAAGTGGGAGGGGGGTTCAGGATGGGGAACATGTACACCCGTGGCGGATTCATGTTGATGTATGGCAAAACCAATATAATATTGTAAAGTAATTAGCCTCCAATTAAAATGAATAAATTTATATTAAAACAAACAAACAAACAAAAAAGAATATTGGAGTGAGTTGCCATGCCCTCCTCCAGGGGATCTTCCCAACCTAGGGATCCAACCCAGGGATCCAACCCAGGTCTCCCTCATTGCAGGCAGATTCTTTACCATCTGAGCCACCAGGGAAGCAGTCCCAGCACAGTTAAATAAATAAATACTTTTTAAAAAAGAAAGAAATTGGCACATAGGATATAAGACAAAATGAGTACTGGGCACTAATTTCCTCATCTTATTTGCTGAGGAGTCAAACTACAGCACAAAGTTTGATTTCTTTACTATATGTCATTTTCTGGTAAAATCCTAAATAATTTTTTTTAAGTTTCTCTGTCAACAAGAATATGCCTACTTTAAAATTACTGGAGAAAGACATCATTTAATACTTTTATTGTATTGTACACACATTATGGCAAATCACTGTTCTAGTCCGAGTACGTTGATATTTTGGGCCTTGATCCATGGTTGGTCATGAAACAACAGTGAGTTATAATCAGCAAATGAAACAGAAAATATTAGAGTTCATCATATACAGTAAGAGTTATGAAATCTTTGGTTATGAAACAGATGTCTTACATGAGTACATCTGGGTATATGTGCTCAAGTATATTTATTACTGAGAGCTGTGGGTCTCTCCTCAGATGCCAGTGCTCAGCTGTCCAGTGTATTGTCTCTGTATCTATATATATATACCGGTGGTCCTGTCTCTATATGGCTCCTATTCCCACCTGGAGTGTTTTGTTTCTAATGTACCATAAGACAAAGAAACCAAATTGAACTCATCTTTATTTTCCCCATGCCCCTCCAAAATCTACTCCAACACCTACATTCCTTGCACCTAGTAATGTTAAAAACCCTTTATCAGGACTTCCCTGGTGGTCCAGTATTTAAAAATCCACCTGGCAATCCAGGGAAAGCAGGTTCAATCCCTGGTTTGGGAGCTAAGATCCCACATGCTGGGGAGCAACTAAGCCCATGTACCTCAACTAAGACCCAACACAGCCAAATAAGTAAGTATTTAAAAATAAATAAACAAAGATTTACCTCCAGCTCTAAATTCTGAAATCATAAGTGACTCCTCTTTCCCAGTACTTTCTAATGTCATCCAATTAACTGCCCAATCCTGGTGGGTCTCACTGCATAGTCTCCCATTCACCTGCCTTTTTCCCCTCAGCTTCACCATCCACACCCTTGTTTATAGCTTTATTATCTCTCATCCAAACTATCACAACAGCCCCCTACTGCCCTCTATATATTTTTTCTTCATTCTTCCATCCCCAACCTATTTTCCAAAAGTGCTGCCAATATTCTCTTCCTTCAGGATTTATCAATACATCCCTTAGCCACTTCTTCAATCCTCACCATAGGTCTTGCAAGGATGGCATTATCCCTCTTACAGATAAGGAACCAGAGGCTCAGAATGATTAAGGGATTTGTCCAAGGCCCTAGGCAGCTGAAATGCAGTGTAGCCAGATTAAATCCAGATCTGCAGAGCTCCAAAATCCATGTTCAATTGTGCCTTTCCTTCTCTTGCCAAAATATTCCTGTACATGTTCACCCATCCCACGTTCCCTTCACCTGACAAAATTCATCTTGTACTACAAAAAACATCTCAAACATCTCCCTATAGAAGGAAAGCCTTCTGAGACCCCCTCCCCTAAGTTATATTTCTACAATTGATGTTTACCAGATTATCTGAAAGCACTGGACTTCTTTATTCACATGTCTGTTTCTTCTTCCACTCTGCTCCTTTAGAGCAACAATCCTATCTTTTTCATCCTATAACTAAGTATATGGCAAAGTATGGGCCACAGTAGGGTTCAATATGGGCTTCCCTGGTGGCTCAGAGGTAAAGCCTGATGGCTTCTTCAGTGCAGGAGACATGGGTTCTGTCCTTGGTCCAGGGAGATCCCTGGGAGAAGGAAACAGCAACCCACACCAGTATTCTTGCTGGAAAAATTCAATGGACAGAGGAGCCTGGCGTGCTACAGTCCATGGGGTCACGAGTCAGACATGCCTTAGCAACTAAACAACAACAAAGGGTTCTGCCAGAGCATGAGGAGTCCCGCCTGTGGCAAAGGTCATGAGGTTAAGGGGCCCGACAGGCAAAGGCGAGTCAGGCCTTAAGGGAGCCTCGCTGGATCTGCTCGTGCTTCTGCCCCAAACACCAGAGTTTGCCTGCCTTGCTGCATTATGCCTTTCACCTACACTTCTGACATTATGGGGGGCTATTCTCCACCACCTCTCTCTGAAAAGGAGTTAACTTAGGACTCCAGTTATTAAATCTCCTGGGTGTGACAAGGGTGTTTCAGTCCAAAAACCTCTCTGCTGGCAGGCTAGCTTGTGTGACAGGATTATCCACACTCTTGCTACTACATACATGATTGTTTACAACCTCTCAACCATAAACAGCACAGAGAGTTTGGAGTATTTTGAAAGTCTTAGTTAGCATAGCATTTTTCTAAAGATAAAAATCATGTTGGTGAAGGGTTTCATTGCTGAGTTAATGATTGCTGCCAGGCCTCCATATCCTTAGGCGCCTGGGAGTATGTTAATCGATATAACTGGAATGTAGAAAAAGAAATATAGTAGTTTTGATGTTAGCAATACTAGACTTTTGAGTTAATGAATTTTCTCTTTTGTTATAGATCACTGTACTCCTCTTTCTTTGTTATAAATCATTGTGTCCTTGCTATGTAAAAATGTAACTTTATCACTATCTTAAGACTAAACAGATCTTAAGGGGAAACAAGTTTTCTGATCGATTAACCTTTATTGATAGAAAGAAAGGTGGGGCCATAAAATGTTAATCGGTCTCCAGACCAGAAGATATTGTAAAACAAACGTAAGACCCTTGTAAGAACAAAGATATGCTGAGAACACATTTATCTCCATGTATAACTAAAAGTATAAAAGTGGGCCTGGAAAATAAAGAAACGGACCAGTTCCTGGAAAGACTGGTTTCCCCCATGTGGTCTTTTCTCATTCTCTTCTTTTCTGGCTGAATTCCGATCTGGAGCATGGAGGCTCGCCATGTCTACTTACTTGCCCTGGTTTCTAAGACCCACGCGAGAGGGAGCCCAAGGCGGGGCATCCTCCGCTATTCAAGCAGGAGCCGGTGGCCTACATAGGTGGTGCAAACTCCTTGTCTTGGAGTTTTATTGGTTTTCTGCATAAACCAAGTTATTCAGCCTCTTTTCTCCACTTATTTTCCTACTACACTATTTCTTTCTAATCTCCCTCCATATCTTTAATTAAGCAGTTAATTCCTCAGACGCGGACGCCATCCCCGCTTCAAATTCCCTGGATCCACCTGGGCTGGACCCCGACAGGGTTCAGTATATGTGAATTAATTAGCTAAATTTTAAGCACCTAGAGTAAGGATAAGATGATATGCGTCTCCACATTCACTAAAGCAACCAATGCCTTCCTCATAATCACTAAAAATACTGAGTTTGAATAAACCAACATCTGCATAGACATCATCTGCATAGACCCCCCCCACCTCATGCACACCTATATACACAAAGAGTGGAATGAAATGCTTGTATTTGCTTTACTGTTTTAACCCATAGGAAATTTGAGAAACTAATGGATGGTATATTAGTGAAGGGTAATTAAGAAATTCTTATGGCACATCTAATTTCAAGGCACATCAAGGAAAAGAAGTTAATTCCAAATATAACATTGGTATATAACATCCTGATAACATCCAAATATAACATCCAGATGTTGAGGAAGATGGATCACTAGTTTGACACAGAATCACTAATATTTAGTTATTCATAGGACACTCATTTTTCCCCTCTCTAGTGTCCAACAAAAACCAGTCTCACAGACACCTTTGGCACATGCCTCTGGGACAGGATCTATCGACTGTTTTACTGATAAGAAAAACTGGTATCATCACATGAACAAAGTATTAATACACAGCAAGTTAATCTGTGAAAGTAACAAACTGGAGGCATCATAACCAAGAGACAGGAAACCAGACTCAGTTCCCTCATCTCTCCTGCGTCCTATCTTCTTGAGCAGGCTGAGTATGAGAATCAGTTCTTTCTGTCATTAATTCAAAAATGTACTTAACGTTCACCTACTGCGTGACACAAGGATAGGGCCGAGGCCACAGAGACAGGGCCCAGCCCTCCACAGGTTCCGAAGGGCTTCCATCCTTGACCATCTCTGCACCCTATTTTGCAGGTGCTCCTCTGAAGTAATCGTATCTTTCTCTGGTCATTTTACTGCTACGGACTCTTTTTCATAACTTTTTTTTTTCCAGCCACATCACGAAGCATGAGGGATCTTAGTTCTCCAAGACCAGAGATCAAACCCATGGCCTGCTTTCGGAGGCCGCAGTCCGAACTATCTGAAGTCCCTGTAATTCTTTAACAGTGCATAAGCTGGAATCAAGATTGCTGGGAGAAATATCAGTAACCTCAGATATGCAGATGACACCACCCTTATGGCAGAAAGTGAAGAACTACAAAGCCTCTTGATGAAAGTGAAACAGGAGAGTGAAAAAGTTGGCTTATAGCTTAACATTCAGAAAACTAAGATCATGGCATCTGGTCCCATCACTTCATGGCAAATAGATGGGGAAACAGTGGAAATAGTGTCAGACTTATTTCGGGGGGCTCCAAAATCACTGCAGATGGTGGAATCAGCCATGAAATTAAAAGATGATTACTCCTTGGAAGGAAAGTTATGACCAACCTAAATAGCAAATTCAAAAGCAGAGACATTACCAACAAAGGTCCGTCTAGTCAAGGCCATGGTTTTTCCAGTGGTCATGGATGGATGTGAAAGTTGGACTGTGAAGAAAGCTGAGCGCTGAAGAATGGATGCTTTTGAACTGTGGTGTTAGAGAAGACTGTTGAGAGTCCCTTGGACTGCAAGGAGATCCAATCAGTCCATTCTAAAGGAGATCAGTCCTGGGTGTTCTTTGGAAGTGTCACATGAGTGTATGTGCCTCGATTCTTTGTCTCGTCACAACAAAGATTTGGAGTGATGGACATTAAAGCCCCCTCAGCGTGTCACAGCTCTCAGGTCTTGGATAGACCGTGTTATACCTCTCAGGTCTCAAATGGACCGTTATAGCTCTTAGAAAAATCAGTGTTACAGCTCAATGTTACAGCTCTATTTTATTTAGAAGATAGCAGGAAAATCCATCTTTCAGGCGTGAGGGCACGTGGATCTAAAGACACGAGGAGAAGAGCACCCTAGCCTGCGGGGGAGAGAGAGAGAGAGAGAGAGAAAGCTAGCTTTGGCTCCTCTATTTATATGTTTATCTCTCCCTGGGCCAGTCCTATGTAAACTGGGCCAGCCTGGAGTGTTGTTTTACCTGAGGTCCTCACTCTGGTCCTGGGACCTTCTTTTGTTTCATTTTCGCGGGCTCTTCCCTTCCTTATCTTGTAGCCACCGCCATTTTGGACTCCTTTTCCCTGTTCTACCTACCTATCAGAAGGACTGATGCTAAAGCTGAAACTCCAATACTTTGGCCACCTCATGCAAACATTTGACTCAATGGAAAAGACTCTGATGCTGGGAGGGATTGGGGGCAGGAGGAGAAGGGGACCACAGAGGATGAGATGGCTGGATGGCATCACCAACTCGATGGACATGAGTTTGAGTGAACTCCGGGAGTTGGTGATGGATGGGGAGGCCTGGCATGCTGCAATTCATGGGGTCGCAAAGAGTCGGACACGACTGAGCGACTGAACTGAACTGAACTGAAGGTACCTTGGACCCAGGTGGTCCCGCCCTCCAGATCTTTCTGTTCTCACGCTGCTCTTGCCTCAGCACCCTGTCACCCACCTCCACCGTCTCCCTCACAAGGCCCATAACACTCCATGTTGAGCTGATTCCCTCCACACTGTGCCCAACAATACCCCACAACCATCGTGGGACTTGCGCGCGCTCACGGGGACCAGGCATGAGCGCGCTCAGCGGACGTGCGCGCGGCGGGCGGACGTGCGCGCACCCAGAGGGCCGCGCCTGCGCAGATCCGCAGGTCTGGCGTGGCTTGGCTGCAGCCCCGGCGCTGCGATGGCTGTCGTCGCGGTCTCTCACCTTCTGGGCCAAGAGGTGGGACTGGCGCAGCCGCTCCTCAGCGCTCAGCGCCCTCAGACGCTGCTTCAGCTCGGCCCGCAGGCTCCGCTTGGCGCCGCTCACGGCCACCGCTGCCGCCATCTCCTGGTGCGACGCGGCCCCCGTCCGCACTCCGCGAGGTCCGCCGGCCCAAGGGAGGGTCCTGGCGCGCCCCCACCCCCTCCGCTTCCGGCCCCAGGCGCACCACGCCTCCCGCCCTTGCCACCCGGCATCTTGCAGCCTTCGCGATCGATGCGCGCCCCACCCCCAGCAGATGAAAGGCAAGGGCTTCCCTGCTGCTCGCTGGCTCTGCACCGGTGACAGGTCTACACGCCTGACCTCTCGGCCTGGGGTACTGCTGAAAGCACGAAAGGAGCACTGTAGGGCCCCCCTGTACACAGACACACACACACACACACACACACACACACACACACACACACACCCTCCCTCTCTCTCTCTCTCTCTCTCTCTCTTTCTCGATTCCCTGGGTGCCATGGCCCCTGCAAGTACTGGGGCCTGAAAAAGCAGAGGCAGGTAGAGTTGAGAAAGTCACATGACATGGCAGTCCTACTAGCTAAAGGGAAAATGACCATTTTTGTTTGTAATAACTCTGAAACTGTGTAACTCAGATCAGGACCAGAAACCGTGATCTGTTAACTGAGAGCTTAAACCTAGCCTCTGGTCTTAAAGAAGTTCAGGTTCTTGATGTCTCATTGTGGAAAGAATTAAGAGAGAGATGAAGTGAAAGGTAAGAAGTGGATTTATTTGAAGACAGTCCACAGAGTGTGAGCCCGCTTAGAAAGCGAGAGCAGCCTCAGGGTTCAGGGGTTACCAGGTTGTCACTTTTTATAAGGGTGGGAAAGACTAATGAGTAGGAGGCCTATTCCAGCTATTGTGGGAAAGGGGTGGGGATTTCCAGAAAGTGGGCTACTGCCCACTTTTTGACCTTTGTGGTCAGCCTTGGAACTGTCTTGATGTTGGTGGGTGTGTTATCTACTTTCTGATGTGTTGTAATGAGCCTATACTGAGGCTCAAGATCTCTTGAGATGGGCCATCTTGGATCTATTTGGTTCTAATCTAATCAGTTTATGTTTTGTCCTTGAGCTGTGTCATTCTGTTCAAGGTTATGCCCTGCTTCCTTTCCCTACTGTTTCAGTGCCTTCCTCTTTTTCTTTTCCAGAAGCTGGAAGGATGAGGTAGTTGGATGGCATCATTGACTCAACAGATTCTGTTGAGTGTGCTCAGTGGCTAAGTTGTATCCGATTCTGCGACCCAACGGATTGCAGCACACCAGGCTTCCCTGTCCTTCATTTTCTCCCAGACTTTGCTCAAACTCATGTCCGTTGAGTCAGAGATGCTCCTAACTGTCTCATCTTCTGCCTCCCCCTTGTCCTTTTGTCTTCAATCTTTCCCAACATCAGGGTTTTTTCCAGTGAGCCAGCTCTTTGCATCAGGTGGTCAAAGTTTTGGAGCTTTAGTTTCAGCATCAGTCCTTCCAATGAATATTCAGTATTGATTTCTTCTACGATTGACTGGTTTGATCTTGCTGTCCAAGAGACTCTGAAGATTCTTCTCCAGCACTACAATTCAAAAGCATCAGTTCTTTGGTGCTCAGCCTTCCTTATGGTCAAACTCTCACATCCGTGACTACTGAAAAAACCATAGTGTATATATTTATTTATATATATACACACATATCAAAAGATAATAGATACATTATTAAGTATATATAATAAAATATAAGGCCTGGCATTGCAAAGAGTCGGACACGACTGAGCAACTGAACTGAACTGAACTGAAAGCATATGTGTTTATATTCTATAGGATCAGCTTCTCTGAAGAAAGCTGATTAATATAGATTTCTATATGCTAGCAATGAGCAATCTGACATTTAAAAAACAATTTCATTTACTATAGCATCAAAAGGGGTTTCCATCGTAGCTCAGTTGGTAAAGAATCTGCCTGCAATGCAGGAGACTTATGTTTGATTCCTGGGTTGGGAAGATCCCCTGGAGAAGGAAATGGCAACCCACTCCAGTATTCTTGCCTGGAGAATCCCAGGGATAAAAGAGCCTGGCAGGCTACAGTCCATGGGGTCACAATAGTTGGACACGACTTAGCAACTAAACCACTACCACTACAACATTAAAAAAACAAGATACTTAGTAATAAATTTAACAAAGTGTTAAACTTCTGAAAGCCAAATGCATTGTTGAAAGAAAGACCTGTATAAGCAAAAGGACAGCCCATGTTTGTAGATTGGAAGACTTAGTATTTTTAAAATAGTAATACTCCACAAATTATAGAATTGATACAATACCTATCAAACTTGGCCTTTTTGCAGAAACCAATAAGCCAGTCCTAAAATTCATATGTAAATGCAGGGAACCCAGAATAACCAAAGCAATCTTGAAGAACAAAGTTGAAAAACTCACTCTTTCCAACTTTAAAAGTTATTTCAAGGCTGCAATCATCAAGACACTACAGTGTTTGATTAAAGGGAGATAGGAAAATGTCACAGAATTGAGAATCCAGAAATAAGCCTTTACATTTATAGTCAATTTTTTTTTTTTAACAAGAGTACCAAGATAATTCTTTAGGGAAAGTATAGTCTTTTCTAACAAATGATACTGGGACAACTGAATGTCTACGTACAAAAGTTAATTCAAAATATATTTTAAAAAGCCTAAATTTAAGAGCTCAAATAAAAGTCTTAGAAGAAAACATAGGCACAAGTTTTCATCACCTTGGATTAGGCAATGGTTTCTTAGTTATAACACCAAAACCACAAGCAAGAAAAGTACATTGGACTTCATCAAAATTTAAAACATTTGTGCATCAAAGGACACCATCAATAAAATGAAAAAACAACCTTCAGAATGGGAGAGACTATTCACAAGTCATATATCTAAAAGGGACCTGTATCTAAAATATACAAAAACTCATAAAACTCAGCAATTTAAGAAAAAAAGATAATCCTATTTAAAAATGAGAAAAGGACTTGAATAGACATTTCTCCACATCAAATATCCAAATGACCAATAAACACTTAAAAAGATCATAATTAGTCATTAGAGAAATTCAAATCAAAACCACAGAGAAATACCACTTCTCACTAGAGTGTCGACAGTCAAAAAAACAGGAGACAAATGTTGACAAGAGTTTGGAGAAATTGAAACTATTATAATGTTCTACATATATATACATGCAAGCCAAGTGTGGAGAGGTGTCAAAATATTAGAATACATGCAGGGACAAACAAACTGAATTGTAATGTAAATGATTAACATAACCACAATGAAGTGGGTAGAGAAGAAAAGAACTAAGTTAAGTAACTTTGGAAAAGAGTATTTTGACTGTATACCATAAGGCCGAAGACAAAAAATAACTAAAAATATTGCACTCTAGTTAGTACATTTGTTCTTCACAGGGGTATTAACAGTTGTGAAATGACTTTATTCTAGAATTGAACAATAATGAAAGATATTCTGGATAATGAGAGCCAGGTTTCTTCCTGTTGGAAAAACAAGTCACAAATAGAGAATTGGGGAATGAACCCTCTAGTGCTGGGTTGTAATTGTTGTTGCTGTTGTTCAGTCACTCAGTCGTGTTCGACTCTTTGTGACCTCATGGACTGCGGTATGCCAGGCTTCCCTGTCCTTCACCATCTCCAAGAGCTTGCTCAAATTCATGTCCATTGAGTTGGTGATGCCATCCAACCATCTCGTCCTCTATTATCCCCTTCTCCACCTGCCTTCAATCTTTCCCAGCATCAGGGTCTTTTCTAATGAGTCAGCTCTTCGCATCAGGTGGACGAAGTATTGGAACTTCAGTATCATTCCTTCCAATTAATATTCAGGATTGATTTCCTTTAGGATTGACTGGTTTGATCTCCTTGCTGTCCGAGGGACTCTCAAGAGTCTTCTCCAATACCACAATTCAAAAGCATCCATTCTTCGGTGCTCAGCCTTCTTTATGGTCCAACTCTCATATCCATATGTGACTACTGGAAAAACCATAGCTTTGACTATATGGACCTTTGTCAGCAAAGTGATGTCTGCTTTTTAATACACTGTCTAGGTTTGTCATAGCTTTTCTTCCAAGAAGCAAGAGTCGTTTAATTTCATGGCTTCAGTCACCATCTGCAGTGATTTTGGAGTCCAAGAAAATAAAGGGTTGTAATTAGAAGTCTCAGTACCAGGACTTCCCTGGCAGTCTAGTGGTTAAGGCTCTGCGCTTCCACTGCAGGGAGCACAGGTTCAATACCTGGTGGGGGTATTAAGAGCCACATGCTGGGTGATATGGCCAAAAGAAAAAGAAGTGTCAGTATTTAACACACAAAAATAGAAGTGTCAGTATGAACCCATGGTTTTAAATATAGTGGGAGCGGGCGGTTATTTGGCTGCATCGTCACACGGGCTCATTGATCTTTGTTGAGACATGCAGGATCTTTAGTTGTGGCATTCAGGATCTAGTTCCCCAACCAGGAATCTAACCCAGGCCCCCTGCACTGGGACCTCGGAGTCTTATCCCTGGACCACCAGGGAAATCCCAATTTACAAAAAAAATTTGAGAAATAAACTAGTGAAAGCATGGAATGGGAAAGCTCCTACTGTGAAATTTTAGTTGACCAAGGTGTAGATCAACAAGTATTCACTAACCATCCATTCCAGCAGGCTCCTCACACATCTCCCAGCCAGTAAGCTCTCCTGCAGTCAGGGCACACCTCCACCACCAAACCCAGCTTCCTTACAAAGAAAACATTCTGTCCGTATCACTGTCTCTTTCAAAAATTACTTTCAAAACCAGCCTCACATCATGGGACACAAGGCTCCTCTCAGCCTGGACCCAGGTGAACTGAACAGCTCCATAACTCGCCACTTGGCCCACAGCGTGCAGTGCTCCTATAGACCTCTGGGCGTGGCTGATGTCACAGCTGTCACAATGTGCTGATATAGAGAAAGCTTCATTCACTTGGGTTAGAGGGTGAAAACCAGAGTACTGAAAAGATGGTCCCTAAACTGCTGTGCATAAGATGACTTTATATTGCTCCACAAAGGAAGAGAAGGAGGGTAGTGACTCAAATTGAAAAAAAAAAAAGAAGAAGAAGAAGGGGAGAGATTGTGGAGCTCATGAAGCTAGTTTCCACTGCATTTGAGGGAAGAGAAGTGTGGAGTCCTGCCCCAAGGCCACAGACGGGAGGCCTTGCGCCAAGGCCACAGATGGGGAGCCCAGAACCAAGGTCACCTCTACAACTGATGGAGCCCCTTTGTAACCATTGCCAAAAGCCTCCTGATCATCACCAACAGGCTTCCTGGCCCCAAATTAAGCAAAAATGCCCACCTCATAGCACCCTAACAAATCACCTAACACCAACATTCCAGCAGAAATTTTCTTTGACTTGAGGCTATAAGAATTGGCTACTCATTAAAAAAGAATGAAATGATGCGATTTGCAGCAACATGAACGGACCTAGAGAGTGTCATACTGAGTGAAGTGAGTCAGAGAAGGAGAAATATTGTGTCACATCCCTTATGTATGGAATCTAAAAATAAATGATACAAATGGAGTTACTTACAAAACAGAAAGATTCTCCCCGACTTAGAGAATGGACTTTTGGTTGCTGAGGGTGAGGGAAGGATGGGGGAAAGGATAGTTTGGAAGTTTGGAATGGACATGTCTACACTGCTATATTTAAAATGGATAACTAACAAGGTCCTACTGTATATAGCACATGGAACTCTGCTCAGTGTTATGTGGCAGCCTGGATGGGAGGGGAATTTGGAGGAGAATGGATGCATGTATATGTATGGATGAGTCCCTTCGCTCTTCACCTGAAACTATCACGACATTGTTAATCAGCTATATGCCAATACAAAAGAAAATTTTTTTAAAAAACTTGGATATTAACCCATACTGAGTTAACTAGATATGGGTGGGGGAGAGGGGGAAGAATTGTGGAAATTCTCAGTGAAATAAAAAGCTGAGTCAACAGGAATCAAATTGTGTCAAAATAATCATGTTGCAAGTGTTTCTAAAAAATGCTTCTCGTATAGATGTCCTCATGTCACAATCATCAACCTTTAACATGAACGTAGTTTCAGAGAATGTTGGTAATGGGTTTGACTCTCATGTGAGTTGGTTGCATTTATGCTGTTCAGGCAATAAATCGTAGCCGTAGGTTCATTAAGCTGTCTTAAAGTCCCACCTTTGGTCATCAGGCAGATGAATCGGAGAAACCCGCCAGCACTGTGGGGAAATGATTTAACCCCAATGCCCAATCCCTAACTGCATCTTCCAGCAGAAATGGCCGAACAGAGCAACGATTATAAGGAAACAATCTGTTTTATCTTTATGTTCTGTGAAATTATATTAATACAAAGCAACATTTCCCTGTCAGCAGCTCTGCAGCCTCTGAAAACAGTTTCAAGATGTAGGACTTTCCTGGAGACTCAGTGGTAAAGAATTGGCCTGCCAGTGCAGGAGACACAGGTTCCAGCCCTGGCCTAGGAAGATCCCACACGTGGGGGAACAACCAAGCCCGTGCACCACAACTACTGAAGCCCTCTCTCCTGGAATGTATGCTCTGCAACAAGAGAAACCAGCGAGATGAGAAGCCCAAGCACCCCAACAGAAAGGAGCTCCAGCTCACCACAACTAGAGAAAGCACACACAACAATAAAGACCCAGTGCAGCCATTAATTAATTAATTTTTTTTTTTTTAAGTTTCCAGATCCAGAATCATAATGGCCAACTTGAATTGGGCTGATGCTCCAAGGAGGACGTGCATAGTGGAGTGAAGATGATGAGGGGAGAGGCCAAGGACACCCACGGGGTTGCTAAAGACGTGCAGTCAGCTGGGAGCCAGCTGGCCTTCACACACAACTCCAGCTTGTGAAAGGGCTAGAGAAGGAAGTGGAGGGTCTGGGTGGCACCAGGAGATGAGGAGGAAGTGCAGCAGAGAGAGGAAGCCCAGGGCAGTGAGCCCCAGTCTGGGGCACAGGGGCCAGTGTGACACACCCATGCAACTCCAGGACCTGGGGCGAGTTTCTCACTGCCTTTATGCCTGTTTCTCCAGTTAGTAAAATGGGAGTAGGCTGTTCTGGTGGCTCAGGTGGTAAAGAATCTGCCTTCAATGCAGGAGATCCCAGTTTGATCCTTGGGTTGGGAAGATCCCCCAGAGAAGGAAATGGCTCACCATTCCAGTATTCTTGCCTGGAAAATTCCATGGACAAAGGAGTCTGGCAGGCTACAGTCCATGGGATCACAAAGAGTCGGACATGACTGAGTGACTAACACACACACATACAAAATGGAGGTAATACCTTGTTCTTGGTATTGTTGTTGAGTCTCTGGTCCTGTCTGACTCTTTGCGATCCCATGGACTGCAGCATTCCAGGCTTCCCCTGTCCTTCACCATCTCCTGGAGTTTGTTCAAATTCAGGTCCTTTGAATCAGTGATGCCATCCACCAAATCATCTCTTTCTCTTTCATCCCTTTCTCCTCCTGCCCTTCAATCTTTCCCAACATCAGGGTCTTTTCCAATGAGTTAGGTCTTTGCATCATGTGGCCAAAGTATTGGAGCTTCAGCTTGAGCATCTGTCCTGCCAACGAATATTCAGGATTGATTTCTTTTAGGATTGACTTGTTTGAGCTACTTCAGGGAACTGCCATGAAAATAGAAAGAGATTGAATTCTGAAACTCCTAGCATGTGGAAGACAACCAATAAACAGCCATCACTCCCTTCCACGCACAACACTCAGCCCCACCGCAGCCTCGTCTGTGACCCGTCCCCAAACCAGTTGACGTCCATTCATTTTTTTTTAAGATTTTTTTTTAAATGTAGACCATTTTAAAAGTCTTTATTGAGCTTGTTACAATATTGCTTCTGTTTTACTTTTTTTTTTCTTTTGGCCTCAGGGCATGTAGGATCTTAGCTTCCTGACCAGGGATGAGACTTGTACCCCCTGCATTGGAAGGCAGAGTCTTAACCACTGGACTGCCGGGGAAGTCCTCATTCATTTATTTTTGAAATACATGTTTATTGAATTTTCATTTGGCTCTGAACAGGACTCTGAGAGAATGGTGAGTACAGAGAGCCATGGATCCTGCCCTCCTGTTGAGGAAAGAGGTCTATAGATTCCAAACTCACACAAATATGAAACTGTAATTGAGATTGTGGTGTTTCCAGAGACTATAATAGGAGAGTTTAACCTAGTCAGGGGAGGCATCCCTAAGTAAATGACCTTTAAACTGAAATCCAAAGGGCAAGTAAACATGACCAGGTGCAGGGGGCAAAGATGTGTCCTGAGCAGAGGGAATAACAGATGAAAAGACCGTGGTCTCAAGGGTTATGAAAACAGACCAGCGAAGCTGCAGAAAAGACAAGCCACTGGGAGGAAGCATTGGAAACAAGAGGGATGAATGAAGGGAGGGCCAGACACACACAGTGTCTAGTAGGGCATCAGCAAGTCTTTAATATCTGGCCAAGTCCTTTTGCATGACTAGGAGGTGAAAATCAAGTGCTACAGGATTTTATCTGAGTGTGAATAGCATTTCACTTCAAATTAGCATTGAGAGTGGTATTTATTTCTCTCCTTGTGTATTTTTCCTTACTGTTCACATCATTTGTAATGAGTGTTTATCATTTTTTCCCTCACACAAGAACTTTTTTCCTAAGTCAACTTCATTGAGATATTATTTACCTACAATAAAAGGCACCTATTTTTAAGTGTGAACCTCTCTGAATTTTGGCAAATTTCTACCAGCTCAAGCAAGACATAGAATGTTTTCTTCACTCCTTTCACCCACACACCAGTCCCAGGCCACCAGTCAGCTGCTCTCTGTCACTATGTATTAGATTTGTCTTTTCTAGAATTTCACTTAGATGATATAGTATGACATATACTGCTTTTGTGACCAGCTGCTCTGCTCAACATGCTTTTGACGTTTATCCGTTCCATTGTGTGTATCAGTTCTTCATTCATTTTTTTCCTGTGTAATATTCCATGATGTGGATATGCTACAATTTGCTGAACCACTCACCTGTCAAATAAACATTTGGGTTGTTTCCAGGCTTTTGGTTTTTTTTTTTTTTCCTTTTGGCCATTGTGAATAGAATTGTGATGAATAGTACAGACATATATTTCTATTTCTTTTGAGTAAATACCCAGGAGTAGAAAGTCTGGGTCTTACAGTAAGTATACTTTTACTTTATGAGAAATTGCCAAGCTGTTTTCCAAAACAATTGTGGTTTTCCATTACCACCAGAAGTGGACAAGACTTCCAGTTATTCCATATCTTCCCCAAGGATGGTATTATCAATCTTCTTCATTTTAGCCATCCTTGAGGGTGTGCAGTGGTCTCGTTGTGGGTTTTTATTTTTGTTTTGAGATGTTTTATACTTTGGCTGCACTGGGTCTTAGTTGCAGCATGCAGGGGCTTCTCTTGAGTTGCAGCATGTGGACTTCTGATTGCAGTGCATGGGCTCCTGTTGGTTGTGTCACACAGGCTTAGCTGCTCCACAGCACGTGGAATCTTCCCAGACCAGGGATCGAACCCATGTCTCCTGCATTGGCAGGCAGATTCTTAACCACTGGACCTTCAAGGAAGTCCTCTCATTGTGGTTTTAATTTGCATTTCCCTCATGATTAATGGTGTCCAGAATCTTTTTCATGTCTGTTGCCCATCTACATTTGCAAAGTGTGTGGTCAAATTTTTTCCAATTTTTAAATTAGGTCAGTGGCCATGTTTTCATCAAATTGTAAGAGTATTATATTTATTCTGGATACAAGTCCTTTGTCAGGTAGTTATGTGACATATATTATCTCCCATTCTGTGACTTGCTTTGAGTTATTTTTTAAACAGCTTTATTGAGATATAATTCACATACCCTCTCTGACTGCTCAACTGTGTCTTTTAAAAATAATTTTTAAAAGTTTGGTGATTTCTAAATTACCAGTCTTTTCTTTTTTCAGTTCAGGTTTTTCGTGTTGTCACTAAGAAATCTACCTGTTCCAAGCCTGTGAAGGTTTTCTCCTGTGTGTTCCTCCAGAAGCTTTATAGTTTCAACTTAACATATATGTTTGTGATCTGTTTCACTTTCATTTTTGTTTATGGCATCAGTTAGAAGTTGAGGTTCCTCAAAGCTTTTTTCTTTTAAGTAAGGTGCTAAACAAAGCACGTAGCAAGCTGTAGTTTGAAAGACCAGGTCACCAGCCAAGCCAGAAACGGTCAGTGATATCTCACCGTCACTTTGTTAAATAGATTATCGCAGAATATAAAAGCCAGGGTTTGTGGTTTCCTGTGCAAACCTATTCCAGGTAGCACTGCTCTGACACACGTTTCCTGTTGACACCCATTCATGACTATTCATTCCCACCATTAGTGCTGATTAATCCAAAAAGTGATTAATACTGAACACAGTTTGGTAGGGGGAGGGGAGGTGAAGGAGGAAAAGGAAAATGCTCTTCACCTGCTGCAGACACTGCCCAGGTGACCTAGGATTTGTTCAGTAGCCAGAGCTACTTTCATCAGAAATATTTCCCTGCTAACTCACCCCAGTGTCCTAATCCCCACTGTTAAGAATCACCTGTGGTCCAGTGCTTAAGACTCCAAGTTTCCAATGCAGTTTTTGCTATTAAGTCGCTAAATTGTATCCAACTCTTCTTCAGGGGGCACAGATTGGACCCCTGGTCAGAGAGCTAGAAAGTGAAGGACAGGGAAGCCTGGCATGCTTCAGTCCATGGGATTGCAAAGAGACAGACTCTACAGCAACTGAACAACAACAGGGAGCTAGGATCCCACATGCTGTGTGGCACAACCAAAAAAAAGAAAAAGAATCACCATGAGAGGTAAAACATTTAACTGAAATCCCCTGTGAACATGCCCATAGCCTGAAGGGCAATGGGGAAAGGAGGCTCTGGTTTCTTTACTGGATCCATCAACAACTTCAGGGGAAGGGTAAAACAGCCCCAGGGTGAGTAGAGATTGTGTTGTGGGAGGAGAGGAAGAAGGAGAAAGTCTAGAACAAGGTACAGTGCTCCCATATTGTAATCAGATGCGCTGACGTAAAAATCAGAACACAGGGGCTATTAAATGACATCATTTTCCACTTTGTGAAAATGTTTTTGTATTTGTTTTTGGCTGCATCCGATCTTAGGGTTAGGTTGTAGCGGCACACAGGCTCAATAGCTGTAGATCACAGGCTTAGTTGCCCTGTGGCATGTGGGATCTTAGTTCACCAACCAAAGATTGAACCCATGTCCCCCGTATTGGAAGGCAGACCTTCCAATGGACCTTCCACTGGACCGCAAGGGAGTCCCTACTTTGTGAAATTTCTTAAATGGAGAGTTTAACAGTGGCTCAACGTTGAGTCATTTACCTGACTATCCTCGTTCAGATTCTCCCAAGGTATCCTCCATATCTCGCTGCCATATTCATAAACTTTAAAGGACACCTCTGACGTGAGCTGAGAGGGCATCAGTGGAAAACCACACATAACCATTCAGGGGCCCTGGGGTCTTCAGAAAACTTGGATCCCAGAGGCATGTGGGCAGCAGACCTCACCCACTACCAGTCTAGACTGGTGTAGTGGTTTAGTCGGTAAGTTGTGTCTGACTCTTTGCGACCCCAAGGACTATAGCCTGCCAGGTTCCTTGGCCCATGGAATTTTCCAGGCAAGAATACTGGAGTGGGTTGCCATTTCCTCCTCCAGGGGATCTCCCTGACCCAGGGGTCGAACCCAGGTTTGCTGCATCTCCTTCTTGGCAGTGGATTCTTTACCAACTGAGCCGCCTGGGAAGGGGCTTCCCTGCTGGCTCAGACAGTAAAGAATCTAGTTGTAATTCAACCCCCGGGTCAGGAAGATCCCCTGGAGGAAGGCATGGCAACCCACTCCAGTATTTTTGCCTGGAGAATTCCCATGGACAGAGGAGTCTGGCGGGCTACAATCCATGGTGTTGCAAAGAATCGGGACACAACTGAGTGACTGAGCACAGCACCTGGGAAGCCCATCAATCTAGACTACTGACACTGGAAATGATTTGGGGGTAGTGGACACACCCTTAAGAAAATCTGCCAAAGACGTCACCTTCTGGGTCATCCTTCTCTTAGTTCAGCCCCTATTCCCTTTATTGAGCTTTATCATTTTGTTGCTAGACTCCCAGACAGTACACATCACATATAGCTGCAAGTAATATATAAAATTTATTCACTAAAACAGGGACAAAATTCCCATAACTCCAGAATGTCAAGTTACATCATCAAAGTTCTCTGTTTAGAAGTAGAAGTAAGTGTTGACAGTACTTCTTGTATGAGTTTAAAAAATTAGACAGATTTCACAATGTGGAGTGTCCTTTTCAGTCAATAGTATTGCTTCAGACGACATAATGTTTCACAGATCTTTCCTGTAACTTCCAGAAAAGTCAGCCAGCCAGATTTGGTTTCAAACTTCTTTACAAACCCATTTTCCTACAAGAGAACAAAGTTAACATTTTAAAAATCAGTGGAGACTAAATTTGTTGGAATGAAAAGCAAATAAACTTTCATTTAATTAATATAGGTAGTCGTCTCTATATTTTCACTGGTTTCATTCTTTTCAGCCCCATTACCATTCTCTGTCTTCAATTCCAGACCACCCTAGAGCAGTGCTGTCCAACAGAAATATAGTGCAAGCTACATATGTAATCTTTTTGGCCACAGGTTTTTTTTTTTTTGCTGGATCTTTCTTATATCCTCAAGCAGGGATTGAATCTTCTCCTTTGGCATTGAAACCATGGAGTCCTAACAACTGGACTGCCAGGGAATTCCCAGTAGCCACATATTTAAAAGTAAAAAGAGGCAAAATTAATTTTTAAAATATAATAAATTTTTCTAAAAATATTATGATTTTGGGAATTCCTTGGTGGTTCAGTGATTAAGACTTTGTGCTTCCAATGTGGGGGGCATGGGTTTGATGGCTGGTGGAAAACTAGGATCCCACATGCCTTGCTGCGCATGGCCAAAAATAAATAAATAGATAGGTAAGCAAACAAATAAATTATGATTTCAATATGTAAGCACGATGGAAATAAGATATTTTCTTTATTGGTACCATATCTTTACAATCCAATGTGTGTTTGAACTTACAGCATATCTCAATTCAGACCAGCCACATTGAAACTGTTCAACAGTCACTGGTGACAAGTGGCTACTGTATTGGATGGCATAGCGCTAGAGGGTAGAGAGTCTATCTTTTCCCCCCTGACCCCCACCCCTCTTTTTCTTCTGAATGTTTGGGACTAAAAATGCATTTATTAAATAATCTTATTTATTGATTTGCTTTTGGCTGTGCTGTGTCTTTGTTGCTGCATGTGGGCTTTCTCTAGTTGTGGCAAATGAGGGGTAACTCTCTAGTTTCAGTGCTCAGGCTTCTCATTGCAGTGGCTTCTCTCGCTGCAGAGCAAGAGCTGTAGGTGCTTAGGCTTCATAGTTGTAATATGTGGGCTCAGTAGTAGTGGCTCTCCGGCTCTAGAGCACAGGCTCAATAGTTGTGGCACATGGGCTTAGTTGCTCCAAGGCATGTGGGATCTTCATGGATAAGGACCCATGTCTCCTGCATTGGCAGGCGGATTCCTTACCATTAAGCCACTAGGGAAACCCCTGAAATAAGCCTTTATTTGTAAACTCCTTTGTGCTGAGAGTCATGAGGATGCAACAATAAAGCCAGATTACATTCATTCCTTTTTTAATCAGACTTTTTTTTTTTTTAAGAAGCATATAAACTGAACCCCCTGGAGTAGGAAATGGCAACCCAATCTGGTATTCTTGCCCAGAAAATTCCATGAACAGAGAAGCCTGGCAGGCTATAGTCCATGGGGTTGCAAAGAGCTGGACACAACTGAGCAACTGAGAATGCATGTACACATAAACTGGACACTGTATTTAATCAACTTTTGATATTTTATTATAGAGCACCCTCACTGAAAAGCACCTCTGAGCTTTTCCAGCCTATTGTCCTCTCTTATTTTGACTAATGAGGAAATGGAGATCCAGAAAAAAATGTTATGTAAGTAAGGTTACCTGATTTCTTAGTACCTGGACCTGTACTGAAATGCAAGCACTGCTCTTTTCAATCCATAAATTTTCAAACCACTCCCAAGAAGATTAGAAAATTGTTTTAAAAATTTGTTTTAGATGTTCACCTAGTAAAGTTCCATTTCTGGGGTTACAAACGTCTTCAAGTAGTTCGAAGTTCACAGTCTAGTGTGACTAACACAAAAGTGTAAACCAAACATATTTCTTTGACTGAGAACTCTGTAATGTTGTGGAACTGTCTTTTGGAGCATCACCGGCAGTGAAGACTAACACCATTCAGAGGAATTTTCCATTGAAAAGATTGCATAAGAAAGCCAACTGCCGCCTCTGTGTGAAGTGTGGTGTCATGCCTGGAGACGCTTGCTGTCACACGCTCACAGAGGGGACAGGCTGCTCCTGCTTTTCTTCCTCTTTCTCCCGCCTTTACACACTCAGGCATTTCCCACCTGTCCCAGGTGTGGGATCCACTTCAGTGTTCCTCTTCCTAGAATTTCTATAAACCCTGTACTGTGGGGGCAACTCTACAATGATTTTTATTATTATCACAATGATCACCATTATTATCAGGCAGTTAATGGGTTAATATGTCACCCTCATATTTATTAAAGTTCTAAAGCAAGAACAAAGGAAGAAAACTGACAATTCAGCTATATGAAGAGTCATTTTTTTTAAGCTATAAGAAACTAAAATAAGAACAACAGACCAGGGTACTATTTATTACACATTTGCCATCAAAGAGTTCATTCCAACATAAGAGAAAATCATCAAGCCCTCAATAATTTAAAAGGCAAAGGCTATTGAGAAGATAAATATCAATCATGAGCAAGTACATGGGAAAAAAACTCCACATTACCAGCTGTTAAATTCACATTTTAATGGAATCTTACTGTTTTTTAGACTTATTAACTTGGCCTTATTAATAGAAGTCTATTAAACCCTCAAGATTATGTTTATTGGTTCCACCTAATGCTGATCAAGTTGTGAGCTTGTCCCATTGGTAGCAAAACTTTTGAAGGCAATGTGTATTCCAAAATGTATGAGTAGTATGATTATAGATGAACTAATCATTCTATTATAGATGAACCAATCATTGTATTGTGAGAAGGTGATCATGAGGCCGCCTTCTTTTTTTTTTTTTTGAGGCAAGGAATAAGACTTTATTTGGAAATCCAGCTGACTAAGAAGATGGCAGACTTTAGTCTCAAAGTAACCATCCGTTGGGCCCTGGATACCAAGTTCTTTTCTAGTGTCAGAGAGAGAAGCAGTGAGGACCTAAAGTCAAAAGGCAGAATGGAGAGGGAGGGGCAGTGAAAGGCAGTCTTCTTTTATGGGGAGGGGGAGCGGTTGGAAAACCATCTCCATGTTTAGTATTGAAGCATTATCTCTAAGGAAAAAACAGAAAACAATCCAAATGTCTAGCTGTTGGAAACTGCTTAAGTAAATTATGATGCATAAAAATGATAGGATAGTCTATAAACATTGGAAGTGTTAACATGGAATATGTAAGGTGAGTTATTTTAAAAATTCCTCTGATGGCTCTGATCACTCTGCTATGTGGGGAACAGAGCATCGCAGGGCAAACTTGGAAGCAGAGAAGCTGGGAGGAGCCTACTGACACAGTTAAGTGAGAGAAGACAGTTGCTCCAATGTGCTGGGTGTGCAGAATCAGAATTTGCTGATGCATCAAATGCAGGGTATGCACAGAGGAGTCACAGAGGACTCCCAAGGGGAGAGAGCTGAGCTGGTCAAGTGGAAAGGATACTCCAACAGATACTCCCTGAAGGAGCCCTCAGGGAGACCTGAACCACGTCTAACCTTATTCTTCATTAAATGATTTTTAAATCTCAAGTTAAAATTCAAAAAGATATACAAGAAGAATCTGGCCCTCAAATCTATTTTATATATCAAAGGATATATAAAAAATTTTGAGCTTGTATTACATCATTTTGGAAATGCCTTTGCCAGGCTGAACACTTGGTTAATCCTCTACATGCCTGTGTAGGTCCTTTGATTTGCCCTCAAATTCACCAGACCATTATTGAGAGCAAGATGATCATAACAAAATAAAACCTACTTTGCATAACACTTATGACTCAGACTTCAACATGCTGGTTACATGGAAAGCACCAGTTCTGATTGTACATTCCTATTTTCAAAAGGGGCTTTCTTTTGGTATTAGAGTAGTTTTAAGAAATTGCATATTTAAACTTTTTGGAATTTCCCATGTAACCTTCACAGTTGTATTGTATCTGACAGTTTACTCTTACAGAAAGTTTCTTACACTCTTACAGAAAAGTTCTTTCAGAATAAGTACCAAGAACTATTTACACAAACAATTTCTGAAAGGCTACCCATTCCAGTATTTTGGCCTGGAGAATTCCATGGACTGTATAGTTGATGGGGTCACAAAGAGTTGGACACAACTGAGCAACTTTCACTTCAAATATTAGTATTAGTATTGTTAAATATTATTTAACAACTTATAATTTTTTTTTACAAAGAAGTGCTATGTATATTTTCTATGGATATATCCAACAAGCATTTTTTTTATTAACAGGGATGCTTTGCATGTAAAATAACTGATAACAGTGGACAGCTTTGAGAAGAGGGGAGGCCGGGGATTGTGGGTTGAAGAGGGGATCTATAGGAAATTAGTGCTGTAAGAAAAGTGAGCATTAAGTTTATTGGAATATCAAGAAAAGTATGTACATTCAGCTGGGACAGGCCCCTTATCAATGAGTTGTGTGGGGTTTCCCTGGTGGCTCAGACAGTAAAGAATCTGCTTGCAATGTAAGACACCCGGGTTCGATCCCTGGGTCAGGAAGAGCCCCCTGGAGGAGAGCATGGCAACCTATTCTGGTATTCTTGCCTGGAGAATCCCATGGACAGGGGAGCCTGGCAAGCTATAGTCCACGGGGCTGCAAAGAATCAGACACGACTAAGCATGCTACAATTTGAGTTGTAATCTAGGACCCCTGCATGGTCTCAGTTTTTGAGGCATTGATAATAAAGTGAATTTTTATTTGGAAAATCTTGAATAGATTCTAGCTGGTGATATAGTACATTAATTTTTTTTTAATCGCCAAGCTTTACTGGCCAGAATTTGGTATATTAGAAAACTGGGCGGGGCAGGGAGAGGGGGCAGGAAGCAACAAACTCACAAAAATTTACACCTGTCTTTTGCAACATAATAAATACCTAAATATAACAGATTTTAATACAACTCATTCTGTACTAATTCTGCATTGTCATGAGAACCCTGGCAAGAGCTCAGTCCTGTGGACTAGACTCTGAAGAAGCATTAGGGAGGCGCTTTATTAATCCCCCAAACTCACTTCTCCAATCTACACTGTAGGAATAAAAACTGAAACCTCAAGTGTTTCCCAGCTATAAAGTTTTAAGATTCACTGGAAATCAGCTGGAAATGTTTTTTTTATTATTTTAATTTATTTGACCGTGCTGGGTCTTAGTTGCACCATGTGGGATCTAGGTCCCTGACCAGGGATTCAAATCCGGCCCCCTGACTTAGAAGAGCAGAGTGTTAGCCACTAGACAACCAGGAAAATTCCCCTTTAAAATTTTTAAAAAAATTTTAAAACAAACTACTCAAAGAAAATATAATCCTTTAGGTAGATTTCTTTTTTAAATTAGCAAAGAAACTTGTTATTTCAATTCCTATTTTAAAGTAAAGAACAAAGAAGAATACTTCCATCACACATACCCAGCCTCCATTTTGCCTTATCCACTCTCCTGTGTTTTCGGTGATGAACTCCGCCACGAAATAAGAAATGTCCTTGCACATGTCCGTGTCTGAGGCAATACACTTGCTCAGAAGTTTCTTGGTAAGAATACCTTCAAAGGCGAATATGGTTACAATCCTGCCCCAGTTAACAATGCCATCTTCAAATTCCTTTTCCATCACTTGCTTGAATATTGTTCTGGCAGTGTCTACAGACACCACATCAAACTTATCCAAGCACTGCTTCAAAGTCCTTTCCACTTCGTCCTGGACAGAGGAAGCCACGTCTTGTAACACCCTGGATGTTTTGCTTGGCTTGGATCCAGGTTGCTGTATCTGCAACACATATTTCAGATAGTCCTCAGCCAGCTTGTGAACGTAGTCAAACTCAGTGTCAGTCATCTTCTCCTTGCTGGGGAGTAGCGTCTTGAGCCTGCTCACCTGCAAGTGACCAAGACAGTCTGAAGCACAAGCTTGTGGAGCCTGGCGAAACATGACACATGATAGTATCTGGAGGCCGGTGGAATTTCTGTTTGCATCATCTAAAGCTACCCTTCCTCCTGGTCGCTTTCAGGCGTGGGCTGCATGTGAAAGAGAAAGTATAAGATGTCAAAGAGGAAAATGTCTCTAAGGCAGGCCACTTCCTCATCCTGTAAGTGATTAATGTAGTTTTTGAAGCCTTAAATTCAAGGAAGTGGAGGAATCAGAACCCTCCTGCATTGCTGGTAGGATTGTAAAACAGTTTTCACGAACTTTTACCGTGAAAAGTTTGGCAGTTCCTCAAAAACTTAAATATAAAGACTTTCCTGGGGGCCAGTGTTTAATTTCCACTTCCAACGCAGGGGGCGCAGGTTTTATCCCTGGTGGAGGAACTAAGATTCTACATGCTGAGTAGTGTGACCAAAAACAAATTTTAAAAAAGTTAAATATAAAACTTCCATATGACCCAGCAATTCCAGTTATAAGTATATGCCCAAAAGAAATGAAAATAGGGACTCACCCAACTCCTGACACATGAATGTTCACAGCACCATCACTTACAATAGCCAAAAGGTGGAGACAAACCAAATGTTCATCCACAGACAAACGGATAAATGAACTGTTGAACGTTCTTAAGCCACAGAAAGAAATGAAGTGCCCATACACTTTACAACATGGACAAATCTCAAAAACAGGGCGCCCAATGGTAGAAGCCAAATGTAAGAGCTCTCCTACTGTATGATCCTATTATGTGAAATAGCCAGAATAAGTAAATCCACAGAGACAGAAAGCAAATTGATGATTGCTGGGGGCTGAGGGGAGAAGGGAGTAACTGCTGAGTAGGTACAGGTTTCTATCTTGTGATGAAAATAGTTTGGAACTACATCGAGGTGGTGGCTGGCTGTGAAACATTGAGAAGATGCTAAACGTCACTAAATTGTACACTTTAAAATGGGTCATGTGGGGACTTCTCTGGTGGTCCAGTGGGTAAGACTCCGAGCTCCCAATGCAGGGGGCCCAGGTTCGATCCCTGGTTAGGGAACTAGATCTCACATGCCACAGTGAAGATCCTGCATGCCACAACTAAAACCCAGCACAGTGAAATAAATATATTAAATATAAAAAATAAAGGGAATAAAATAAGATGGATCATTTTTACATTATGTGAATTTAACCTCCAAAAGAAAAAAAGTTCAATATAGCCCAGTGGCTACGCTGAATTAATGAAAATTTGGAATACAGATTAGCAAACAGCCAGTAAACAGGGCCTCTCAAGCACCATTGAGGCAACAGGGCACTTGACACTTTGGTGCTCAGATAGGATGACATGGGAGGGAAGAAAAATGTATCTGCTTTGCTCCTCACATCCCATTTACCCTAGAACTTTGGTTTTTTTTAGGCAAATATCTGTTGCATAACTACCAGATGAACACAAATTTTTTAAAAGTACAATCAAGAATGAAAAATATGTTTCCCAAGAGCATTAAGCAACGGGTTAGGTGTTAAACACATACAAATCTAAAGACTGCAACACGAGATACTTCTAGACAAAACTAAAGGGGTTTGGGACTTCCCTGGTGGTCCAGTAGCTAAGACTCTGGGCTCCCAATGTAGGGGGCCTGGGTTGATGCCTCAGTGGGTAAGGAGTGCACCTGCCAGTGCAGGGGCACAGGAGATGTGGGTTCAACCCCTGGGTTGGGAAGATGCCCTGGAGAAGGGAATGGCTACTCACTCCAGTATTCTTGCCTGGAAAATGCCATGAACAGAGGAGCCTGGTGGACTACAGTCCATGGGGTCGCAAAGAGTCAGACACAGCTGAGCGACAGAGCACACACACAGGGAACTAGATCCCACATGCCCCAACTAAGACCCAGCACAGCGAAATAAACAAATAATTAAAAAAAAAAGAAAGACAAAATCCTGCTATAAGCCAATACCACTATTTCCTCTTATTTAAGTCAGCCAAATTGTCCAACGTGAGGATAGAATTTAGGGGCCAGAAGGAACACTAAACCTGGAGTCAGAGGACTCAAGCCTCATTCCCACCCAAATCTCTGTTCCCTTGCTCAGTATGTGCCCAGGGTTTGTAAAATGCAGCCATACACAATGAACTCCCAGGGGTGAGGTATGCAACTGATGACCCGTGTAGCACCTGTGACCACAGCTGGCACAATGTGGGGCCTTCATCAGCCCTAATTCTCCATCAGTCTTTTACAGACTAATGAGAAATTCAGCTTCCCAATAAGGACATAGCCTCCTAAACGCTTAGGTTCAAATGAATTGCAAACCTGTCATTCATTTAGCTTTGGCACCAGTTCTGGGAAGCAGTTGGTGGAAATGGTGAAAGTGTTGGCTAAGAAGAGCCCTGGGGAACAGAGTAAGTGGCAATGAAGGCAGTCAGGACACTGTATCCCCGTTTGCTGGCAGCATCTTTCTGTCGGCCGAGGAGCCAGGGTTGCTACTAGGCAGGAGTAGAGGATGGGAGAAAGAGCAAACAGTGCAGAGTCCCTTGAGAGACGGGATTCACTATTTTTGTTGTTGTTGTTGTTCTATCCACATATGGAGTAACTTTAATTCTTCGCCTTCGTGTCTCTGAAGAGTGGCAAACAGGAAAAAAAAAAAAAAATCCCACGTACCTTGTATTTCTGAATTATCTCCAAAGGGTTAAGGAGGACGGGAGAGCTGCTGCTTAGTGTGCTGGCTGAGAGGGACTTGTGGTGGCCGTGAAAATGCACCCCTGGGACTTCCTTGGTGGTCCAGTGGTTTTAAGGCTCAGCCTCCCAATGCAGAGGATTCAGGTCAGATCCCTGGTCAGGGAACTAAGACCCTAGGTGCCACAGGGTGTGGCCAAAAGTTTTAAAATGAATTAATTAATTACTTAAATTAAAAAATAAAAAGAAGAAAGAAAACAACAATGCACTGTGAACCTCGTGCCATGGTGGCATAATTGGTGTAACTGACCAAGGGCCCCACAGCTGGGCCCTTAATCTATCGCCCCCATGACTTGGCACGGAGGTTGTGCTGCCTGCAGGCTGTCCCTGTCAATGACTGGTCAAGGCAGGAGTAGGAAGAGCCATCCCTGTAGGTCAGCCTCCTTTGAAAGGTGGCTTGACGACTCCTTATCAGCTTTGTGAAGAATGGCTGAGACTTTGCTCCAACTGAGACTCTTCCTCCTGGGTCCTCCTTCCTCCTGGTTCTTCTTCAGCCAGGCCGGCCCACACTGTGGTCTGATAGCTCCCTCCCCATTCTCCCTCACAGGCATTACCCCCACTAAATCTCTGACACATCTAATCCTCTCTGGGCATTTTCCGCCTAGAGTTACAGAACAAAGGAGCGCACAGACCTGTGGTCAAGTCACTTCTCTGGGATTTCCCCTGGGGAGGTTCCTCCTCCCCTCCTCCCACCACCCAGGACAATGCCTTTTGGCCCACAGGAGCAGGAAGCCAAGTACAGCCAGCTTTTTCTCCTCAAATCATCCTCAAGCACCAAAAGAATCATGGCAATGATGGGAAAATTTATTATATCCTGCCAACCCCCACCCCGGCCCAATTACACTCCCGTGGTGATGAGCATTTCTGGAAAAATGGTATGAGCAGGTGGTTTAGGAGTTATTGTACAGGGGACTTCCTTGGTGGTCCACTGGTTAAGATTTTGCCTTTCAATGCAGGGAGTGCAGGTTCGAACCCTGGTCTGGGAGTTAAGATTCCACAAGCCTATGGGCCAAAAAACCAAGACATAAAATAGAAGCAGTGTTATAACAAATTCAATAAAGACTTAAAAAAAAAAAGTCTGACTTTAAAGAGTTGCAATTCAGTCTCCTAAGGTCAGGGTCTACCTTTTCCCCCTTCTCTTGCCAGTGTTCAAGCCTGGACCTAGGGAAGCCAGGGACAGATCTCTGTTGAATAAATAAAACATGACCAGTGTCACACCTGGAGCCAACTACATTTAGGGCTCTGGGTTCCTTATCTAGAACTGAAAAGAAATTGTTGTAAAAAGTCTTAAATATTGTAGTCTGCTTTAGTTTATTTTGCAGCATTTCCAAATAATCACTTTTCCAGGGTAGGTGGAGGAAAGACAAAGTCTTTTCCAGAAATAATTATTTGTATATAAAGTATGAAAAGACTGGAATGGGATGTGTAGGCTTAAGAAACAATCACAACCTAAAAGTTGAGTTGTTTTATTCAGTGGGAATTTTCAGGACTTCAGGCTAGGAAGTAGCATCTTAAGTAACCCTGAGAGAACTGCTCCAAGGAGGTGAGGTGGGAGCCAGTTTATAGACGTTTTGCAACAAAGGGAAGGTCAAAATGTTGTTGTTTGTTAAAGGAAAACCAGACATCTGAAGATAGTGCTTTTCTTTGTATAGGAAGACAGCAAGAGTCTGGGCTCACTGAAATCATTCCTTTGATGTGCATCCCAGGTATCTGGGACCCATGTCCTGTGTTCTCTCATCCTGAGTTTCCTCAGGGCTTACCGTAGGGCATGGCTGCTAGATAGCAGGTGTTCTTTCCTTCTTAAGCTCCTTCAGGCTCCCTGACTCTGGAAGGTGGCACCTGCTCATGACTGTGAAATTCTTATTTACTGATAGGGCAGGAAATGTTCCATTTCTCAGGTGTGTTGGGAGGGAGGGCCATGTGGACAGAGACAAGTAGCTGATCATGAAGCAGGTATAGAGACAGAAGGATGTATCCTTTGTTAATGCCACTGTGACCTGGCTTTGCATTCACCAGGCTCCAGGGCTTCCCTGGTAGCCCAGACAGTAAAGTGTCTGCCTGCAGTGCTGGATCCCTGGGTCGGGAAGATCCCCTGGAGAAGGGAATGGCAACCACACCAGTATTCTTACCTGGAAAATCCCATGCACAGAGGAGCCTGGTGGGCTACAGTCCATGGGGTCACAAAGAGTCAGACACGACTGAGCAACTAAACACACACACACACACACACACACACGCATGGACTACACCTTCATGTCTATATGTGCTGTTTATGTAAATTGCCACATCTGTACACATATGTGATCTATTGCTTTCTAACTGCTTCCTCACAAAGGAGTTCTCCAAATTCAGTGGCTTCAAACGCTAATCACGCATTTTGCTCGTGAAATGAACCTTGGGCAGGGCTCAGATGGATGACTGGTCTCTCCTCCATGGTGTCTGGGGTTTAGCTGGAGTGTTTCAGATAGTGGCAGCTGGAACAGCTGGGGTTGGCTGGGCGTCTCTCTTCACGTAGTCACAGAATTTTTCCGTGTGGTCTGTCCAGCGTGGCAATCTCAGATTGGTCATACTTCTCATGTGGTGGCTAAAGGTGCCAAGAGCAAGCATGCCAGTGACCAATATAGGAGTTGAATAGCTTTTTATAATCCAGGTTAGAATTCACGGAGTATTAGAACTTCTCTGGTGGTCCAGTGGTTAAGAATCCTTGCTTCCACTGCAGGAGACACAGGTTCAAATCCCTGGTCAGAAAACTAAGATCCTACATGCTGTACAGCCAAAAAAAAAAAAAAGAACTCACACAGTATCATTTTTATACTAACCTAGTTGTACAAGTTATTACATGACTGCTCAAATTCAAGGAAAGGAAACATAGATATTTTTATTGATAAGAAGAGTGTCAAGAATTGGTAGCCATGTTTTAAAACTGCCACAGCATGCAACTCACATGCAAGGTCACTTATAGGCACAATCATGTACAATTTAACCAGTGTCACTCCCCTACACTGATGCTGGGAAAGATTGAAGGCAGGAGGAGAAGGGGTCAACAGAGGACAAGATGGTTGGATAGCATCTCCAATTCAACGGACATGAATTTGAGCAAGCTCCGGGAGATGGTGAAGGACAGGGAAGCCTGGTGTGCTGCAGTCCATGGGGTCCCAAAGAGTCGGACACGACTTAGCGACTGAACAACAACAATACCCTCCTGCCATCCTTTGGACTTGGAAAGCAGGGAGGCAGTTCAAATCTTTGAGTGATCCAGGAGGTCCTTCAAAGCCACCTTGCTCACCTCTATAACCATCAAGTTACTAGAGGTCTGAGAATCGTCTGAAGTAGATTCTCCAAAGACAGAGGTATTCTAAGTGGCCTGAAGCACGACTGCCTGAAGATTTCATTTCATCTCCCTCCTGACCTCGGAGATCTTATTAGGTCACGAGCCCACCTCCTGCTATGGCAACGACTGACAGAGGTGGAGTTTTGATGGGGAATCTGAGGGGAGAACCCCGAAGCCACCCTGGCTGACAAGTGGCCAGAGGAACCAAAACTCCGGGACGAGGGGCCCGTGTGTGGGACTTCAGGGAGGGGCTGCTGAGGTCAAGCTCTCTTTTCTCCAAATGCAGACATTGGGAGGAAACTTGCTGCGCTTTCGGCTGCTTCAGAGGAGGTGGCCCTGGGAAACTCCCAGCCTAGCTCACTCTTCAGGTCCTCTGAGCTTATCATGACAACTTCCTTTTTCCACGCCTCTGACCAGGGCCAAGAAGAGAACAATGGTCTTCAGTGGGAATGCTGTCGTAACACAAAAGGGAGGGAGGAATAGAAGTCACCTGGGTGCCCCCCATCCCGGCATCATCTCCCTGGGTCTGGTGGGGCCAAGCCTTGATCATCAGAAAGCACAATGGAAGCTTGTCCACACTGTGTCAGGAAAAACGAGTTGCTCAGTAGGACAGGGCTCCTGGAGGAAGCTTGGTTCCTATCCGGGAGATCAATATCCAGGAAATCCTATGAGCAAAATAAGCAGGTGGGGACTTCCCCAGTTCCCCTGTCGAATTTGGAGACAAGGCTGAAAGTGGGCCCTGAAGAGAACAACCAGTTGTGAACCAAGGAAGCTGAGAAACAGAGAGGGAAGACAGCCGGTGTCATAAATGCGGCTTGTGGGGGTGGGTTTTTGACTAACATTGTAGAGGCTACAAAGGAGATGGAGGTGAAAAGAGGAGAGGGGAAAGCCAAGGAGAGGTTAATTTTTTTTTCTTGGTCTAGTTTTTGGCTGTGCTCACACTGAATATTCATTGGAAGGACTGATGCTGAAGCTGAAGCCCCTATACTTTGGCCACCTGATGCAGAGTCGACTCATTGAAAAAAGACCCTGATGCTGGATAAGATTGAGGGTGAGAGAAGGGAACGACAGAGGATGAGATGATTGGATGGCATCACCGGCTCAATGGAGGTGAGTTTGAGCAAACTCTGGGAGATAGTTGAAGGAAAGGGGAGCTTGGTGTGCTGCATTCCATGGGGTCACAAAGAATTGGACAGGACTTAGCAACTGAACAACAACCAGGGATCAAACAGTTCACGTCTCCTGTGCAGTGAAAGTGCAGAATCTTAACTACTGGGCCACCAGGAAAGTCCCAGCAGAGGTTAAAATTATAGATGGTCGCACATAAGGTAGAATGTCTGAGTGCAACATGTCCTGATGTATTGATTTGCGATACATCCCTTTTGCACACCTGTGTGGACAGACCCATTTTTTCCCTTTACCCTCTCTGAATCTCACTGGAACACCCATTGCTCATTCTGCTCCCCAAATGAAGGGCTTCGTGTTGACTATGAAGAGGAGCCCAAAGCCTGGAAGGGTCTTGGTGCTCTGATTCGACCTCCTCTCACTGCAATTCTACCCCCTAACCTGACTCTGTGATGTGTTCTCTTGTCTCTAGGAACTTGTTCTTCCAGCTATCTCCAATGGCAGTGGCTTTTCTCTTTCATGCACGTGTCTTCAAACCTCCTCCATCTTCCACGTCCAGTGAAAATAAGCCTTTCCCACTCACCTGAGCCGGGAGAAATCTCGGCATGTGTTCCCATGGGACCCTGTGCCTGTGCACATCTCCTGGTACATCTTATACTGAAGCCGTGGTGCTGTCTCGTGCCCTTGGCTGGTGGCTCCCCAAGGAAGAGAGCTGTCTATTTATCTTTGACATGCAAGACACACATGGACTGGATTCTACTATCATCATTGCCAGTAACACCGAATATTCGACCAATTGCCCGCTTCACAATCAGACTGATCCTGGGGCTGAAGCTTTGTTACTCTGTCTGTGAAGTTTTACTTGGCAAACCGAAAGTAAAATTATCTTTTCTTTCCTCAAATGTTACCTTGGGAGAAGTACAAGAGAAAAGCCTATTTGAATAAGACCTTCAAGTGATCTAGGCAGAAGGACTTGGATTTTCTTTTTTTTAGAAAAATCAGTTGATCAGTTGTGCCAACTCTGCAACAACACGGATTCTAGCCCACCAGGTTTCTCTGTCCATGGAATTCTCCAGGCAAGATTACTGGAATGATTGCCATTCCCTTCTTCAGGGGATCTTCCTGATCCAGAGATCGAACCCAGGTCTGCTGCATGGCAGGCAGAATCTTTACCGTCTGAGCCATGAGGGGCTGAAGCTGTATTACTATGTCTGTGAAGTTTTACTTGGCAAAGCAAAAGTAAAATTATCTTTTCTTTCCCCAAATGTCATTTCAGGGGAAGTACAAGACAGAAGCCTATTTGAATAGGACCTTCAAGTGATCTCGATAGAGGGCCTCGGACTTTCCACTCCCTAAATGGAATGGCCATAAGACACAAAGCAAATGCAGGAAGTGTGCTTGGTGAGAGCAAGTGAAACTGGGCCCCTTAAGGGCAAGTCTCTGTTGGAAAGGCCAGAACTCAGATTTCCCCAAAGAGCGAAGCGCAGACAGCCGACAGCCACTCACTAGGTTTATTGCTCAACAAATTTTACAAAGCGCCCACCAAGCACAGGCCCTGCCCTGGAGCTGGGGATGGGTATGCAAGGAGTTTGTTTCATTAACACAGGTGTAAGGGGATTTCACATAAAACCACTGGAAAATTCAAATGCAGAATAAGTGCCTTGAGACTCTGAGATGTGAAAGTTCAGCCTGAAGGAGAAAGTAAGCACTTCCCAGAGAAGGCTGGGATGTGGCCATACTTCCTGCTTTGGGAAGGAAGTTGGTAAAAGTGAATGAAGTCCATGTGCAGAAAGGAGGGGGGCTGCCAGATGGTGAGAGGGTCCCCGTGGCCTTCCAATCCTTTGTTCCAGTTGTTTCATCCCTGTTCAGGTATCTGAGACATCTCAGGGTGCTTCCTCTAAATTCTTTTTTTTTTTTTTTAATATTATTGGCTGCTCTGGGTCTTTGTTGCTACATGCAGGCTTTCTCCAGTAGCAGCAAGAGGGGGCTACTCTCTAGTTGGGTGGGGTATGTGGGCTTCTCAATGTGGTGGCTTCTCTTGTTGTGGAGCACGGACTATAGAACATGCAGGCTTTAGTGGCTGAGGTACGTGGGCTCAGTAGTTGTGGCTCACAGGCTTAGCCCCAAGGCATGTGGGATGTTCCTGGACCAGGGATTAACCTGGTGTCCCCTGTGTTGCAAGGTGGATTCTTAACCATTGGACCACGAGGGAAGCCCAATAAATTCTTCTTCTTGTCAAAGTTAGAGTTGTTTCATGGAAGGGCTTCAGACAAATGTATTTCCCCAACACAGTGCCAGCGGAAGAGTAGGCTTTGTCTCTGTTAAGAACGTTCCTGAAAAAATGGTCCAGATTAAAGTGTCCTAAGAAACACAGTTCATCATCGAGGGAGATGAACAGTGGCTGCCATGAGCTGGATGCATTGTGAGTGTCAGGTCCGGTGCTTCTCCCTTTCCAGTGTGGAACGGTGGTCTCATGACCTCCATTGTTGTTATTATTTTTTTTTTTGGTTGCATTGGGTCTTGATTGCTACGTGCGGGATCTTCTATCCTTATTGCAGCAGCATACGGTCAGCCTTGAGTTGTGGCATGCGGGATCTGGATTGCCCTAACCAGGGACGGAACCCAGGCCCCCTGCATTGGGAGCACAGGGTCTTAGCCTCTCCCCTGCCTTTCAGGATACCTCCCAGTGGGCAGTGAGGGAGAAGACTCACTCCAGAAAAAGCCTGTGTTCCTTCATACCCAAAGGTTTCTGGGATGCTCTTTTGCTCCGCTGCACGAGGAAGCAGGAAGATGCTCTCTTGGTTGGGGGGGAACCCCCTGCACCCTGGCCTTAGTCAGAAGTCACTGTGGCATCAGCCATGAGCAGATCTCTCAAAGGAGAACAGATTCCCTCCCCCGACAAAGCCACTGACTCTGTGGGTTTTCTTCTTCAAGGTAAGGCTATAATTAGTCCTTGGAGGCCCAAGGCTCTTGGAGTTCAGAGAACAGGGACCCATTAGTAAAGCCCCACCCCCACCTTCTAGCAGAGACACAGCCCAGATGAGAGAATGGCCCTGAGGCCAGGAAAGATGTCCTCAGATCTGGGTGCTAGTCCTGGCTCTGCCACTCACTTAAACCCCCTTACCTTCCAGAAGCTTCTATGGCTTTTAGTGGACACAGGGGAGGAAGGGGTGGGCAGGATGAATTGGGAGATTAGCACTGACATATATACACACTGTGTGCTCAGTCGTGTCTGACTCTTTGTGACCCCGTGAACCCCTCTGTCCATGGGATTCTCTAGGCAAGAATACTGGAGTGGGTAGCCATTCCCTTCTGCAGGGGATCTTCTTGACTCAGGGATCAAACCCAAGTCTCCTGTGTCTCCTGCATTGGCAGGTGGATTCTTTACCACTAGCGCCACCTGGGAAGTGCCTAGAATGATTACACCTACCGTTATAGATGTGGGGATCAAACTCCATAACCAAATTCCATAACCAGCAGCTCCATGTCAGTGTGAGCTGCTTCTTTGTGCTCTCAGGACTCTGGGATTTGAGTGCCCCTAACATTTTCCCTCCTTCACAGTAGATTTTGCTGCAGGGGTCAGTGGCCTTTCATTGCCTGGAACCAGAAGAGTCCATGACACTGGGAGTGCCCAGGCCTGGTTTCTTGGCCCATGTTCCTTATTGGGCCTCAGTTTTTGCACCTGAAACCTAAGAAAGGCTTCCCTGGTGGCTCAGTGGTGAAGAACCGCCTGCTAAGGCAGGAGACATGGATTCGATCCCTGGGTCAGGAAGATCCTCTGGAGGAGGAAATGGCAACCAGTATTCTTGCCTGGAGAATCCCCATGGACAGAGGAGGCTGGTGGGCTATAGTCCATGTGGTCGCAAAGAACAGGACACAACTGAACGACTAAACAACGACCTAAGAATGTTGGACCAGAACATTTTCAGATTTCCTTCTACCTCCACAAATTATTCAGTCCTTATCTCAAATCCTTATAAGGCCTTATTAGCCTCCTAAAATAAGTCGAGTAGTGGCTACTCTAACAAAAAAGATGGCGGCAGGGAGAAGTCGGGAGAGAAATGAAACAAGCTAGGCAAAAGGCTGGAAATATGTGAAGCTGGTTGAGGAGCACTTGGGAGTTCTCTATTCTCTTTACCTTGTGTATGTTATTAATACCATTTTTCTATGCTAGGGTTTCTCATGTGGCTCAGTGGTGAAGCATTTGCCTACCAATGCAGGAGACATGGGTTCGATCCCTGATCCAGGAAGATCCCACATGCCTTGGAAGAACTAAACCCATGCACCACAAATATTGAGCCTGTCCTCCAGAGCCTGGGAGCCGAAACCGCTGAGCTCATGTGCTGCAACTACTGAAGCCTGTGCGCCTAGTGCCTGTGCATTGCAACAAGAAAAGTCACCAAGATAAGAAGCCTATGTATCACGGCTAGAGAGTGGCCCCTCTCACTCAAACTAGAGGAAGCTCGCATGCAGCAGTGAAGACCCAGCACAGAAATAAATACAAATTTTTAAAAATTCTATGCTAAAAAACGTTTTTTTGTCCTTTTTTTTTTAAATGAAAGTTCCATTGAATATGAGTATCTCTATGATCTTTATTTTCTGGCACCCTCGAGAAGTAAGCATCCTAATAACAGGTACCTTCCAAAGGAAAGCCCCTCTCTTTGTCGCCCTTGGCATCCGCATCTCCATCCCTGGGACAGATAACTTCAGCTGCTATGCTGCTCCAGTGTTAGAAAAGCTTGGGGACTTTCCAGAATCTTCAATTCCCACTTCCCATTTCTCAAGAGATGAACTATCACATTTCTAAAGAAAAAAGTCACAAGCAAGGGCAAACTCAAATCCAGGGTCAGCCAAGTTAGGGGCTTTAAGGAAGCCTCCCAGGGGAGCTGCTCACTGGTGAACTGGTTGCAGTTTAGGGTGAGCTGCTCAGCTCTTCCCTCAGCCTGAGAGGACTTGAGGTCACTCCCCATTGCCAACCTGGCTGGGCTGGCAAACCCAAGGGCACGTGCTGCTCTCCCCAGGCCTAGGAAAGGGCTCCCAGGGAGATGCCTGAACCTCTTCCCTCGGGAAAAAAAGGATTTTCAGGATTGCTGTTGATTAGTCGCTAAGTCATGTCCAATTCTTCACAACCCCTTGGACTGTAGCCCACTGGGCTCTTCTATCCCTGCGATTTCCCAGGCAAGAATACTGGAGTGGGTTTTCATTTCCTCCTCTAGGAGATCTTCCCGACCCAGGGATTGAACCTACGTCTCATACATTGGCAGAAGGGTTCTTTACCACTGAGCCACCTGCTGGCAGGATTACTGAAACTGAAACAGAACCCCAGGACTTGATCCCGTGGGCTACAACTTAGACCTGATGCAGTCAAATAAATATTTAAAAAAGAAAAAAACAGAACCCTAAACAGAAGGAGGGCAACCACAGCCCACCCACCCTCTCTTGCTCTGTGCTCTCCCTGCCCAGCAAGCCAGGGTTGTAAGGGCCACCTACTGGCTTCTGTCCAAAACAGGTGAGTTTGCATATACCTTGAGGAGTTGTGCACCTCTGCACAGCCCAGAAGGGCGGCCTTTCCAACCACGGGATTGCAGGCAGGCTGCAGATGGTGCCTGCAGCCAAACAAGCCTCCGGGGTTGCTGGCAGCATAAGTATCAGTTCAGATTTTACCAGATTTTCCCTTTTGTGTGTTTAATGCAAAAAAATAGCCACGAACCTAGACCTGAATAACTTAGGTTTTTATCTGGCCCAGGAAGAGGACACTGGTGCCAGAGGAGGATTATGAGGAGAGGGAGGGGAAAAGAGTGCTGTGTTTAGTTAATATCATTTCATGGAATATTTACCAAATATCCACTATGTACCTGGTTCTGAGCTGCATGGTGAAGTTAGAGAAAGGTCAGACAAGCCCTGCCCTCAAGGAGTTCCCAGATTAGAATAAGTAGCAACAAGACAGATGATGTTCTTGTTGAGTGGCTAAGTCGTGTCTGACTCTTTATGACCCCATGGACTGTAGACCGCCAGGCTCCTCTGTCCATGGGATTTCCCAGGCAAGAATACTGGAGTGTGTTGCCATTTCCTTCTCCTGGGGATCTTTCTGGTCCAGGGATCGAACCCACTGTCTCCTGTTTAGCAGGCAGATTCTTTACCAATGAGCCACCTGGGGAGCCCGAGACAGATATAGAAGCTATTAAAAAAGAAAATAGATGGAGAAGGAAATGGCAACCCACTCCTGTATTCTTGCTTGGAAAAATCCATGGACAGAGGAGCCTGGAGGGTTGCAGTCTATAGGGTTACATAACTGAGCATGCATGCATGAGGGCGGAGAAGGCAAAGGCACCCCACTCCAGTATTCTTGCCTGGAAAATCTGATGGACGAAGAAGCCTTTGTGGGCTGCAGTCCATGGGGTCGCTAAGAGTCTGACACAACTGAGCAACTTCCCTTTCACTTTTCGCTTTCATGCATTGGAGAAGGAAATGGCAACCCACTCCAGTGTTCTTGCCTGGAGAATCCCAGGGACGGGGGAGCCTGGTGGGCTGCTGTCTATGGGGTTGCACAGAGTCGGACATGACTGAAGCGACTTAGCAGCAGCAGCAGCAGTGCATGAGGGTGGAGGGAAATAGGTTGGTAGCAATAAACTGGTAGAACTAAAGAAAAGAAAAGAAAAGAGAAAGCGTCAAGGAGGCATAGATGGTGATACAAAAATGCTTAAAAGGAAAATGAATATTTTTTGAACATCTAGCATGTGCCAGAAAGGATGCCAGAAACCTTGAAAATTTCATTTCATTCAAAGCTCATTGAAGTATCAACTCTTTTACACCGGGACGGAATCTGACCCCTAGAACCTGACCGGTCACACAGCTAGAAGCAGCAGAACCAGGAGTGAAACCGGCATGGTCTGAATCCAAAATACATAGTTAAAATGCTGCTTGTAAGTTTTTCTTACATTCACATACACACATAAATGAAGAGATGCAAACGTCTGTTAGCTCTATACATCATGACAAACACGTGAAGTGTCAGTTTTGTTCCGGATCATCAGGGCTCCTTTGTTGCTGAACTGAGCAAGCTCCTAGCCCAGAACCTACCTCCACTGGCCTCCGTAGATCGCCACCTCGTGTTTCCAGGTGGGACTGCAGTGGAGGAACAGAAGCCTTTGTCTAAGTTTAATATCCAGAGAGGGGGTTCCCTGGTGACTCCGATGGTAAAGAATCTGCTTGTCAATGCAGAAGTTAAACCAGTCAACCCTAAAGGAAATCAACCTTGAATATTCATTGGAAGGACTGATCCTGAAACTGAAACTCCAGTACTTTGGCAACGCTTCGGAGAAGACCCTGATGCTGGGAAAGATTGAAGGCAGGAGAAGGGGATGACAGAGGATGAGATGGTTAGATAGCATCACTGACTCAATGGACATGAGTTTGAGCAAACTCCGGGAGATAGTGAAAGACAAGAAACCCTGGCGTGCTGCAGGCCATTGGGTTGAAAAGAGTTGGACACGACTGAGCAACTGAACAACACCAACAATATCGCGTGGAAAGGGCTGCAGTGCCCATTACCAAAGATTTGGCTTCAATTGAAAAAATCCAAGCCTCTGGCAAGGGCAATAGCAACCCTTCATGGGGAAGCACCTGCAAATCTAAGTGGCTATCTCTTTTGTTTACAATAAAGTCCTTTGTATTTTAAGAAATCCCTTGTCTGTCACAGCTGTTTGGGAGGCACCAGAGATTTGGGAGGGAAGAGGTTGTCCTTTGAGTTGTTCACAGTCTAGAAAGGAGATGGCCAAGTGCATGAGCATTGTAATCCCACGTGCCAAGTGCTCTGATAGAAGGGAACACAGGGCAGGTTGGAGAGCCTCCCCACGAGATTACCAGGGAACTGGCACTCTAGCATGCGTAGGAGTTTATCAGGCTGAGAAGGAGGCATGGAGAGATAGGGTGGGAAAGAGAATAGACGTCAAGGGCAAGCTCAGTATCATCCTACAAAGGTGCCCTGCAAACGGAGCGTCAAAAACCAAGGGAAGATAGAGAAAGCAGTGGTCAGGGGCCCAGGTCATAGAGTCTTAAGCCATGCTAACAAGAGTAGTACTTATCTTGTGGATAGTGGGGCTTGAAGTAAGGCACTGACAAGGTCAAATTTGCATTTGAGAAAAAACATTTCAGGAACAGAGGAGACTCTGGATGGGAGAGGACTGGGAAGGATGAAGGCCGGGTAGGATGCTTTGGGTTTTTTTCTTTTCAATATTCATTTTTAATTATTTGGCTGCAACAGGTCTATATGGAGTCATGTGGGATCTAGTTCCATGCTCAAGGATAAAACCCAGAGGACCTGCATTGGGAGTGTGGAGTCTTAGCCACTGAACCACTAGGGAAGACCTAGGAGTCTTTCGTGATTTTGTAACGCTTGTGTGGTCTTCCTAGGTGGCGCTAATGGTAAAAAACCCTCCCACCAATGTAGGAGACAGAAGAGACACCCTGGAGCAAGACATGGCAACCCACTCCAGCATTCTTGCCTGGAGAATCCCATGGACAGAGGAGCCTGGCGACCTACAGTCCATAGGGTAGCAAAGAGTCAGACACGACTGAGCATGCACACACACAATGCTTGTGTAGCTAGGAGAGAGATACTTGGGACCCAAATAAAAGCAGAGCTCCTGAGGATGCAGAGGAAAAGATGGGGGAGAGGCATTTGTGAAGCAGACCAGCAATGACTAGCGACAGGGGGATGAGGAGGCTGGCGGCACGCAGGAGGTAAACGACACACTCTCAGACACCCAAGAAGGAGGGAGTGTCTGGTGGAGAGGAGGAGAGCTGCCCAGGACATGCTGCAGGGATAGCCAAGGGAGGCAGTCCAAGGGGTCTGCAGCCTAGGAGAGATGTGCTAGGAGCTGTGTATAAGAGAGTACTCATAGCAACTTATTCATGATAGTGAAAAACGGAAACAACTCAAATATCCCCCAACAGAGAAGAGATAAACAGATTTAGAATAGTAGTTCTCTTAGGAAGGAGGCTAAGTGATTTGGAAAGACACTGGGAAGTCTTTCATTTTGCTGTAAGTTTCTGTCTTGATCTGAGTGGTGATTACATGGGTTTATACTCTGTAAAAATTCCTTGAGCTGTATACTTAAGCTCTCAGAGGATCATGCATGTGAAGTCACTTTAGTCACATCCAACTCTTTGTGATCCTATGGACTGTAGCTGACCAGGCTCCTCTGTCCATGGAATTCTCCAAGCAAGAATACTGGAGTGTTGTCGTGCCCTCCTCCAGATATATATACATACATGTATAAAAATATGTACATTTACATACACATGTGTATATATTATTATGGAGATATATACACACAGATGAAATATATGCATACTTACAACATGTGTATATAGATGTATCAATTATTATTTTATTATATATATTATTCTCTCTATATACATTATCCTGGATATATATATATAAAATAAGGAAAGAAAGAGTACACAGTAAAAAAAAAAATTAGTGAAAGACTTGGATGAGCACTTTGCAATAGAGAATACTAAAGGGTCAATAAATAGATATAAAGGTGTTCAATGTCACTAATCATCAGAGAAATGCAAATTAAAACCATTTACTCCCACCAGAATGGCTAAAACTTAAAAGATCAACAATACCAAGTATTGGTACAGATACTAAGCAGCCTCTACTCCCATAACCTTCTGATGGGAACATAAACTGATACAATCACTAGTGTGCTGGATTTGTTCCAGTGGATAACATGCAAACCCTAAGATCCAGAAATTCCACTCTAAGGTATGTCTCCAGCAGAAATGAAGGTGTGTATAGAACAGCAGAGGTGCTAAAGAATATCTGCAGTAACATTATTCACAATCAGCAAAAATGGAAATAATCCAAACGCCTGTCACAGTAGAATGTATAAATAATCTGTGGTGTATTTATACGAAGGAAATCTATGCAACTTCGTAAGTGAACTACCTACAGCTATGCACAACAACCTCAGTGAATCTCACGAGGACACAACTGAAGCAGAGAAACAAAACATAAAAGGACATTCTGCGATTCCATGTATACAGTGCTTGAAACAGGCAAAACTAAATGGTGGGATTTAGGGCTGCATTCCTATGTGGTAACAAGAAAAAAAGAAAATGCAGGGACGTGGTTTACATAAAAGTCAGGATGATGGAGAGAGAGGACTGTAATTAGAAAAGACTTGGGGGAGGAAAATTGAAGCTGGAGGAGGCGACACTGGCCGTCTGAGGAGGTTCTATTTCTTGAAGTAGGTGTTGTTACTTGGATATTTGCTTTATAATAATCCACGAAGCTTTGAATTTATATTTTATGCACTTTTTTTTCTGTGCGAGTGTTACATTTCATAATATTTTTAAAGAAGAGACTAAAATTACTGGGGGGAAAATACAGTATAGAGGACTCCACCAAGCAGAGAAGAGAGAAGGGCATCAGAGAGATATAGGCCTTACAGAGCCCATGCCACGGTGGGCAGGAGGGTTGTCTGATAGTCCCCCAACAAAAAAGGGAGCAATGGGAAATGAAGCAGCTCAATTTGAGACCAGATTGTGCCAGACCATGAATACAGCCACTATGTGAACCTGTGAGGCTGTGCTACACTCAGCCAAGAGGGCAAGGGGTCCACCCTGCATGTGCCGTGTGCTGTTGGAGGAAGGGAATTCTCTATTTTGCACAAAGTTCCACCTCCTCGGGACTTCTCTGATGGCCCAGACTTAACCCAGCGGGTGGTTAAGACATCACCTTCCAATGCAGAGGGTGAGGGTTCGATCCCGTATGTCAAAAAACCAAAGCATAAAACAGAAGCAATACTGTAATAAATTCAGTAAAGACTTTTAACATGGTCCCCATCAGGAAAAAAAAAAAAAAAAAAACCTTAAAAAAAGTTCCACTTCCTGGAGAGGACAGTATCTCTTCATATTATTTTCTCCTGTAAGTCTGAAGTTTTCTTTTTTCAATATGGTTAAGACAAGGGACTTTACTCTGGAGGTACTGCCACATAATAATGTGCACCAACATCAGACTCCTCAAGCCTTTACAACACCCACTTCCCGACCCAAGGTGAGTGCTCCTGAAGAGAGCCTTTGGCTTCTTGGCCATGCTCAGCCCCTCTGCATCTGGGAAGCATTCCTCAAACATCACAGTCACCAACTCATGGGCTTCTTGCCTTCAGTCAGCGTCATTACTGAGGCTGGGCACAGATGGCATAAGAATTAAGCCATTATAGTCATTAGTGGAATGTGGTGATCTCACAGGTGGGGCAGGTCCCAACTGCTCCAAAACACAGAACAAGGAAAGGCCAGACTGTTGGCAGAGATTTTACAGGGGCAGGCTTTGTGGACAGTGGGGTCAGAGGGACCAGTGAAGAGTCTGACATGAGGTGTAGGGCCTGCAACTGTCCAGGTGAGTTTCCTCAATCCCACCTCCCACCCCGCTCCATTGCACTTTAGCTTCTCACTACGAAGGCCTTGTATTGGGGAACTTCCCTGGGGGTCCAGTGGTTAAGAATCCACCTTGCAATGCAGGGGGTGAGGTTCAACTCCTGGTCAGGGAACTAGGATTCTACATGTGTTGTTCAGTTGCTCAGTCATGTCTGCTTCTTTGTGACCCCATGGACTGTAGCCCTCCAGGCTCCTCTGTCCACGGAATTCTCCAGGCAAGAATATTGGAGAGGGTTGCTGTTTCCTCCTCTAGGAGACCTTCCCAACCCAGGGATCAAACCCGTGTCTCTTGCATCTCCTGCATTGGAAGTGGGTTCTTTACTACCAGTGCCACCTGAGAAACCCTTTGTTTAGGTTATCTGCATCCTATGATTATTTTTACTCTTGCCTCCTTCCTTCTTGACATTTCACATACAGTAGCCAGAGAGATCTTAAGATCTGTATCAGATCATGTTAACTCTCAGCTGAAAGTACTTCAATGATACACCATTATACATGCCATGGGCAACTTAGCCCTCATGGCACAACAAAGTAAAGAACCAGCACAGCCCTCCACCACCCCAATAAAACAAATAAATATTACTTTTTAAAAAGGTCTGGTATTGGCTGAATATCTCCCCTTTATTAGATGGGTAAGAAAACTAAGTGTAAGCAAATACCCTTCAAGTCAGCAGGAAGGTGAGCAGGCAGCTATGCTATGTTGACCATTCCTCATGAACACATCAGCATCTGCTAAGCTGTTAGCTGTCTTCCTTTCCTCACTGTGGCTCTCTGACTCCCATTGGCCCCAGGCTCCCAGACAAGCAAGACTTAGGGGGCCCTGGGGCATTGAGGGGCTTCAGCAACAAGGCAGTTTGGCTTCTCCTCCTGACCTCAATCTTTCCAAGCATCAGGGTCTTTTCCAATGAGTCGGGTCTTTTCCAATGATTCAGCTCTTTGCATCAGATGGCGTAAGCATTGGAGCTTCAGCTTCAGCATCAGTCCTTCCAGTGAATATTCAGGCTTCACTTCCTTTAGGATTGACATGATAGCAGAAGAGGTGGGAGAGAGGCATGTTGCTTCATCTAGCTGGAGTTAGTTGCTCCACATTTTACCTGGTGGATCAGATGGTAAATAATCTGCCTGTAGTGCAGGAGACCTAGGTTTAACTGGAGAAGGGAGAGGCAATCCACTCCAGTATTCTCGCCTGGAGAATTCTATGGACAGAGAAGCCTGGTGTTCCCAAAGAACTGGACACGACTGAGTGCAGAAAGTTAAGAAGAACTAAAGAGCCTCTTGATGAATGTGAAAGAGGAGAGTGAAAAAATTGCCTTAAAGCTCAACATTCAGAAAACTAAGACCATGGCATCTGGTCCCATCACTTCATGGGAAATAGATGGGGAAAGAGTGGGAACAGTGGCTGACTGTATTTTTTTGTGCTCCAAAATCACTGCAGATGGTGACTGCAGCCATGAAATTAAAAGATGCTTACTCCTTGGAAGGAAAGTTATGACCAACCGAGATAGCATATTCCCTGGTAAAGCAGGGACACTACTTTACCAACAAAGGTCCATCTAGTCAAGGCTATGGTTTTTCCAGTGGTCATATATGGATGTGAGAGTTGGACTATAAAGAAAGCTAAGTGCTGAAGAACTGATCCTTTTGAACTGTGGTGTTGGAGAAGACTCTTGAGAGTCCCTTGGACTGCAAGGAGATCCAACCAGTCCATCCTAAAGGAAATCAGTCCTGGGTATTCATTGGAAGGACTGATGTTGAAGCTGAAACTCCAGTCCTTTCGCCACCTGATGTGAAGAGCTGACTCATTGGAAAAGCCCCTGATGCTGGCAAAGATTCAGGGCAGAGGAGAAGGGGACGACAGAGGATGAGATGGTTGGATGGCATCACCGACTGATTCAATGGACATGGGTTTGGGTAAACTCCGGCAGTTGGTGATGGACAGGGAGGCCTGGCGTGCTGTGGTTCATGGGGTTGCAAAGAGTCGGACACGACTGAGCAACTGAACTAAACTGAACTGAGTGACTAACATCAACCATGTCACAAGAAAAGTCAGAGGTGAGGTTCAAAAGTTGGCCGTTTAATCTGATGCTCTAATACATTTTGCATGACAGGAAGATGAGGCATAAGTACCTCAAAATGAAACTCAATCATGTATAATTACCATGTAATGAAAAGAATATAATTTTAAATTATTAAATTAAAAAAAAAGTCTGCGTTGAGAGTTCGGGATCTTCCATTAAGGATAAATCTTCATGAAACATATGGCTTATAGTAGCCTAGGGGTCTCGCTTAAACCTCACCAAAGGTGAGTTCAATTAGAAGTTCATCTTAGTTTCAAACTTTATCAAAGCCTTTACTTTGTTAATATTTTCAATAGCTCATCTCTCTCATTTTAAGCCCTTCAGGCTCTATTACACCTAATTGTCTCCTGGATTTGAACCTATAGAAGTTTTTTTTTTTTTAAACCCAGTTCTTTGGACAGAGCAATATTTTAATTATACAGAATACTGTAATTTTTTAGTTCCCATTTTCTAGTCTCTGTTATTGTCACCTATTCATCTGCAAATGCTTAGACACAGCTGCTCTTTCCAGGATGAAGAAGCCAGAAACTATTCTGACACTGTAATAATCTCAAACTATACAGGTTTTTCTCATAGCTTAAAAAAAGTGTGTGTAGCGGGGAGTTGTGTTTCATAAAGTTATCTTTTGAAATATGTTTACTCTGTTTAATGTTCTCACATTTAAAAAGAAATTACTTTCTATACCTAACAATTAATTTTAAAATTTATTTTCTATACCTAACTCTCTCTTTTTAAAAATTTCTGGCCACACTCCCATGGCATGTGGGGCCCTAGTTCCCTGACCAGGGATTGAACCCACATCCCCTGCATTGAAAGGCGGTGTCTTAACTACTGGACCACCAGGGAAGTCCCTGTTCTTACATCTATATAATGAGAGCCCAGCAACTCAACCTACAGAAGTGGAAGCACAGAACCCACCCCACATTCTCCCACTCCTCCAAGCCCCCCAGTCTGTGGGGGGTGTGCAGGGGACAGTGGAATTCTGAGGGAGCTCCCTCAAAATGGGTTACAAATGGGGCCAATGGACCAAATGGTATAAAAAGGCTGGGGGTGAAGGTAGAGACATGAGATGCAAATAGAAGGGGAATATCCTGGACTGAGGGAGCACCAGCAAGGATGGAAGTAAATTTCAGAATGTGGGAGGTGAGAGGCAAAAATCCCATGGAAACATTCCAGGGGGCATGTTGAGAAGCAGGGTAGGGGGCTCTGGTCTCCTTACCCTCTGTTTTCCTGGGGCACTAAATGTTGCTTTGCATCTGGGTCGTGCATGCTAAGTCACTCAATTATGTCCAGTTCTTTGGGACCCCATGGACTGTAGCCCACTAGGCTCTGTCCATGGGATTCTCCAGGAAAGAATACTGGAGGGGGTTGCCATGCCCTCCTCCCCGGGGTCTTCCTGACCCAAGGATCGAACCCACGTCTCTCATGTCTCCTGCATTGGCAGGAGGGTTTTTTACCACTATCATCACCTGGGAAGACTTTTGAATCTGAGGGAACCAGAAATTTAGGCTAGCTTATGTGATGACTGAGCAGCTTGTTGATACAGAAGCCTGAGTAGTATTCTGGTGAGGAGACCAATGGACATTCAGACAGTACCCATGAAGCAGAATTTTTTAGCCTATTTGCCTAATACCAGCTCTGTGAGCAGTCATAGCATAGTTCAGGGGCTAGTCTGTATGGGTTCAAATCCTGAATCTGCTGCTTGTTAGCTGGATGTCCCTGAGTTACTTAACCACCTGTGACTCAGTTTCCCTATCTTTAAAATGGGGATAATAAGTATTTCTTCTACAGGGTTGTTGTGAAAATTTCATGATTAACACATGTGATGATCCTACAACAGGGTCTGGAACATAGTAAGCATTCAATTAATACTAGCTACTATTGGTATTACTGTTTCCACTCTCTTGGTTCAAGATCCTGACATCTGTGGAGAAGGAAACGGCAACCCACTCCAGTATTCATGCCTGGAAAATCCCATGGACTGAGGAGCCTGGCGGGCTACAATCCATGGGGTCGCAAAGAGTCGGACACGACTGAGTGACTTCTGTGTTTTTGAAGCTCAAAGGGATATAGGCCACTGGAAAGGATATAAAACAGGGCAGAATTTCTTTAAAAAGTAACAGTTAGTTACAACATCAAGATAAATGGAATTGAAAGAGAGATGCTACCAAGAGAGTTGGGCAGTACTGCTTAAACAATGCTCAAGAGTTTCTGTTCTTAAATTGTTTCCTCTTGAGAGAAGATGAGCAGCACTGGGGCCACTCACCTCTGCCTTTTTTTGTTCCCCACTTTGGTTGTGTGTTGTTACTTTCAGAACTGTACGTTTTTCACCTTGTCATAGTAGCTGCCAAAAGTGTGTTTTTATAAACATGGGGTTCTAGAGCGCTGGCTTCCTGGCACAGAGGAAAGAAAGAAATGTGTGTTGTACAAAATAAGTACATTCATATGTTTAATAAAATAGTTCTATTATTGAAAAAAAAAGATCCTGACATCTGAAACCTCCCTCATAATTCTTCCTTCCTCCCCTAGGCTCCTCCAAATTCCTACCCACCTTTCCTTACCCCTGGACACCAAAAGTCCTTATTCACTCATTTTTTCTTGCAATAGCTGTAGAGTTCCTGTCAGACAGAACCTGATTACTTCACAAAGAAGCTATCCTGTTGCCTAAACAATAAAAGAAAATAATAATACATTGGATTTCACCAGTTTTCAGAAAATATTCAAAAGATATTATTAAGAAAATGAAAAAAAAAAATAGCAGACTGGGAGAAAAAGTAGAATGCATATATCTGACCAAGGACTTGCACCCAGAATATACTAAGAACTTTCATAACTCAATAACCAGAAGATGAACAACACGACTTTGAAAAATGAGCACAAGACTTAAATAGGCATTTCACAATAGTTCCACAGCTGATTAGCACATGAACAGAAGCTCAACATCATTCCTTGGGATGGAAATGCAAACTAAAACTACACTGAGAGACTTGGCAAGGATGTGAGAAAAGGGAACCCTCACACACTGCTGGTGGGGCTGTAAATTGATGCAGCCTCTACAGAAAACAGTATGGAGGCTCCTCAAAAAATTAAAAATAGAACTACCATCTGACCTAGCCGTCTCATTTCTGGGTGTATATCCAATGAATGAAATCACTGTCTGGAAGAGACATCTGCACTCCCGTGTTCATTGTGGTATTTATTCACAATAGCCAAGACTTGGACACAATCTAAATGTCCATTGAGAGATGAATGGATGAAGAAGATGTGGTCTATACATACAATGGAATATTTTTCAGCCATAAAAGGAAGGAAATACTGCCTGTGCAACCACATGGATGGGGCTTGAGGGCATTATTCTAAGTAAAATAAGTCAGAGAAAAACAAATAATGCATGATCTCTCTTATATGTGAAATCGAAGAAATAAAATCAGCTTCCTAGAAACAGAGAGTAGATTGGTCGCTGCCAGTAGCTGGAGGCTATAGGAAGATGTTGCTCAAAGGGTACAAACTTTCAGGTACAACAATAATAGGTTGCAGCCTGCAAACTCTTAGATGTGGCATGTGAACTCTTAATCGCCCCAAGTGGATCTACTTCCCTGACCAGGGATTGAACCCAGGCACCCTGCATTGGGAGTGTGGAGTCTTAACCACTGGACCACCAGGGCATGCTGCAACTAAAGATCTGGCATGCCACAATGAAGACAGAAGATCCTCATGCCACAACTAAGATGTGGTGCAGCCATATCTTAGTAATAAATAATTATAAATATTTTTTAAAAAGAAGTTCTGGAGATAATGTATAACATGGTGACTATAGTTAATACTACAATATTTTATACTTGCAAGTTGCTGAGGGTACATTTCAAGCATTCTCACCAAAAGAAGGGGGGAAAAAGATAATTCTGTGAGGTGATAGAGATGCTAATTAACTCAATTGTGAGAATCATTTATTTCACAGATATGCATATATCAAACTGTCACATTGTACACTTTAAGTATATATTACTCATTTGTCAACTGTACCTCAAAAAAGGAAGTAAAACACTTTGAGAGATTACCTCTCAATAGCCTCTAGCATGGCTGAATTAAAGGAAACAAAAATGATGAAAACAAGTATGGCAAGGACATTGAACAAGTGAGGTCTCATGCACTCCTGGTGGGACTGTAAAATCGCACGGTCATTTTGGAACAGAGATTGGCGGTTTCTTCTGAAGTTAAACATAAATTTATCATCAACCTCACAATTCCACGCTTGCTATTTTACTCAAGAGAAATAAAAAGATAACCATACAGAGACGCATACTCCAATATTTGTAGCAGCTTTATTCATAACATCCCCAAACCTGAAACAACCCAAATGTCCATCAACAGAGGGATGGATAAAAGAAATGGTACATCCATGCAATGGGACACTGATCAGCCATAAAAACGGATTGCCAATACATGCAAATCTAGGGAGAATTTTTAACGCGTTACGCTAAGTGAAAGAAGACAAACACACAAAAATTGCATGCCATCTGATTCTTTCATAAGAAATTCTTTTACAGGCAGAACTCATAAGAGCAGAGACAGCAAATCGCTGGTTTCCTGGGGCTGGGGTCCAGGAACTGACTGCACAGGGGCACGAGGGAACTGTTGGAGGTGGTGGAAATATTCTATAGCTTGCTGGCGGTTACATGGGTTTCAAAACTTGTAAAAACCCACTGAACTGAAAAGAAAAAAAAAACACACACATCAGATTGTATGTCTAAAATGGGCGCATTTTATTGTATGTAAATCTTACCTCAGGAAGCTTGATTTTTCTTTTAAAAAAAAGCATCCAACCTCATTTCTTTAGCAACAGAAAAACCAGTTCTAATTAATTATTTTTTTTAAACAAGTAAACTAGATTGGATAACTCTGTCCCAAATACTTTGAAGACATGTCATTACTTTTAGAGAGAACTCTGACATCCTGAAGCTGTCCCTAGAAGCTTTGTATGACCTCCTCCTGCCAGCCTCTCTGCAACCATCTGATGCCTGCTTCTTCTCACTCCTGATGCTTCGGGCTACCCTAACCCTCCCTCCTCTCCTCCAATACACCCCCTTCCCTGCCTCAGGGCCTCTGCAGATGCTGTTCTTGTGTGGTCTTCTCCTCCACTCTTCATTTGGCCTACACGTCAGGCTTTAGTTTAGAAGCCACATTCTGCTCCTTTATGTAATTTTTTCTTCATACAGTTTTTCATATTTTAAATTTTACATTGATTTATGTGATTATTTGTTCCCTGTCTGTTGCCCTAAAGGGCATAAAGGGCAACAACAGTGTCTGACTGTCTCATCACTGGATGCTTGAGGCTCAGCATTGTACCTGGCACTTAAGAGGCTTAAGAAGATATTCTTTTTTAAAAAATTAATGAATTAATTAATTTGGCTATTTCGGGTCTTAGTTGCAGCATGCAGAATCTTGGATCTTCATTGCAGCATGTGAGGTCTAGCTCCCTGACCAGGGATGGAAGCCAGGCCCCTTACACTGGGAGCTCAGAGTCTTAATCACTGGACTGGCAGGGAAGTCCAAAAGATATTCTTTAAATGTATGGATGAATGAATAGAGTTTTTATTTTTATATTTGTGTATTTTTTTTTATCATACCAACTTATGTGCAAAGAGATACCTTCCACTTAACATTAACAGAGTCTCATACTAGAAATTCCATGGGAAATTGAAGCCAGTCCTTACTTGCATTCTTTCAAACAGAACATATAAACTGGACAGCTTTCCTTGTGTAGGAAATGTAATATCACAAGTTGATCATGTACTGATCCCCTTGTCATAATCCCCCAATACTGTTGCAAAGTGCTGAGTTGCTTGGTTTAGCATTTCCACAGTCTTTCTTTATCTTAGCTCTCTTTTAAAAGCAAAAATGTACTTAAATGAATTATTTTGCTGGCTGCTTCCATACTGCTTCATTCCAAGTCCAAGATGGTATTTAGAAAAAGAACAAATAAAATTGTATCTTAAGTGCAAAGTACATGTCTGAGTATCTGCCAAATTGGTACACTCAATCCAGTGTATTTCTTCCAATTCCATGCATTCTCCATTGGACCCCTCTTCAAAGTGTCAGTAGTTTTCTTGAACCACACAGAACTGTCGCTTAGTTTCTCTTCTACTCTTTTTCAAAAGTCTTTATTGAATGTGTTGCAATATTGCTTCTGTTTTATGTTTTGGGATTTTTGGCCAGAAGGCATGCAGGCTCTTAGTTCCCCAACCAGGGATTGAACCTACATCCCCTGCATTGAAAGGTGAAGTCTTAACCACTGGACTCCCAGGGAAATCCCTCCCTAATACTCTTATTGTCAATACTATTATTGTCATTCTGTTGCCAAGTCGCGTCTGACTATTTGCGACCCCATGGACTGCAGCACGCCAGGCTTTCTTGTCCCTCACCATCTCCCGAAGTTCGCCAAGTTCATGTCCATTGAATTGATACAATGCTGTTCAACCATCTCATCCTCTGCCACCCTCTTCTCCTTTTGCCTTCAATCTTTCCCAGCATCAGGGTCTTTTCCATTGAGTCTGCTCTTCGCATCAGATGGCCAAAATATTGGAGCTTCAGCAGCAGTCCTTCCAATGAGTATTCAATGAAGTGTTTTTAAAATCTAGGCTTTATTACTTTTTAGGTATGGTGAGGTCAATAAATCAGGAGACAACTGCCTCTGAAAAAGTAGTTACACCCAGAGATCCCAAGAGAAGGGGACGTGGCAAACCATGGGTGACACACAGAGAAGCCTCAGAGTCAGTCTGGGTGGCAGAGGGGGAGAGGGGAAGTTTGGACAAGAGCCTCCACTGGGGTTTCCTCAGGAAGTTACAGGTGACGCAGGCGAAGAAGGCTGAGGATTGGCTGGTTTAAGTAATCTCAGCTGATGCTGGGCATATTGGGGGCTGTCCTTAGATACTTGGGGCCTTGCTCCTGGGTGATGAGGGCAGGTAGATAATGATCTGGAGTGGAAGAACCCAGTAAAGGAAGTGGTTAGGGGTACAAGCTCTGGATTGGTCTACATTTGAAAGGTCCACTCCCAGGTGAGTTGCTTACTGTCTCTAGGAACTGGCTAATCCCACGGAAGGGCAATCTCTCCAGGGCCGGCAGTCCCCAAGATGTCAGAGTATCAGAGAACAACAAACAGACTATGTGACTAATATAAGAAGCAAGCTGAGTGTTTGGTCTGAAGAAATTCCCCAGAAGATTAGTCCTTCAGTTATTAACAGACACACACACACAGAGACACACACACACACATACACATACACACAGGAAGCAGCTCCGGGCCAGGGTTATTGAAACAGGTGCTTAGGACTTCCCTGGTGGGGATGTTCAGGGCAGTGGGGGTGGAGTACATTTCAGAGATATTTCTAAGGCAGAATCAGTGAAATTTGTGTCTCATTACATGTTAGGGAGGGCAGGACTTGAGAAAAGGATGAGTCAAAATTTTGAACTTTGAAATATTGACACCATTAAGCAAGTGAAAGGACAACCCACAAAGAGAAGATGATATCTGCAAATTATATACCTGATAAGGGGCTTGTATTCAGCATATGTAAAGAACTCTTACAACCAATAATGAAAGATAAATAGCTCAATTAAAAAATGTGCAAAATGGTACTTCCCTGGTGGTCCAGTAGCTAAGACTCCAAGCTCCCAATGTAGCGGGGCACAGACTTGATCCCTGGTGAAGGAAGTAGATCCTATATGCTGCCATTAAGACCCAGCATGGGTTTCTCTGAAGGCTCAGATGGTGAAGAATCTGCCTGCAATGCAGGAGACCCAGGTTCAATCCCTGGGTTGGGAAGATGCCCTGGAGAAGGAAATGGCAACCCACTCTAGTATTCTTCCCTGGGAAATCCCATGGACAGAGGAGCCTGGAGGCTACAGTCGATAGGGTTGCAAAGAGTCGGGCACGACTGAGTGGATAAAGAACAAAATCAAGACCTGGCACAGCCAAACAAATAAATATTAGGGGAAAAAAAGAAAGAGGTGCTCAAAGTACAGTTCTCTGCTTTCTTTCTAGAAGGAGAATGAACACGTCTTCCTTCTTGTTTCCTTTCAACCAGGACATTAGGAACAGCAATCACCTTTTCAACTGGAAGCTTCCAGTTATAACTCCCAGGGGACCTGGGCTTCTGTTTTCAGAAAAGGATCCCCATGCAGCTGGAACCAGAGCAGGGTGCAATCCTTGTCTCAGGGGAGGGCTGCATGGCTGCCTGCTCCACGCTCACAAAGTACCTCTCAGAAGGCCTGTGAGTTACCAGGAAGAAACCAACCGCAGGGAGAAGCATTCCTCCCAGGGGTGGGGTGTTGATCACAGTTCTAGGTTCTAGACCACAGAATCCACTCCAGTGAGTTTGAGCAGAAAGGTATTTATGAAGGCATAAAGGCTTCCTGGGAGGCTCAAGTGATAAAGAATCCGCCAGGCAATGCAGGAGACCTGGGCTTGATCCCTGGGTCGAGAAGATCCCCTGGAGAAGGGAATGGCAACCCACTCCAGTATTCTTGCCTGGGAAATCCCATGGACAGATGAACTTGGCATGTACAGTCCATGGGGTCACAAAGAGTCAGACATGACTGAGCACAGCACAACAACAACAACAAACAAGAAACAAAGCAGCAAAGACAGACCACAGGATCACGGGAGGGATGAAGAAACAGACACCAGGATAGGCTCTGGGAAGAACTCCCCAAACCGCAACACACAACTGGGCAGCCATGGAACCTTTGGCTCTTGCATGACCAAGAAGCTTCAGCAGCAGGAAATCTCGCACCACAGGCATCTCTGAGGAGTGGCTTGCTAAATCAGGACGTCCCCAGCAGCCACCAGGTCCACACGGCTTCTCCCACAGCCCCTGGCACATTTTCCTCCCAACATAATTCAGCATCACACGCGAGGTCATCTGGTTGATAAAAAGTAATTCACACCTTGTATACTTGGGGGCAAGGAAGTCTAGAAAATGCCATTTTTAGCTCCAGCCTCTCATTTACAATGGGTATATGTATCTCTATTAATCCATGTGTCCATGGTTTGGTACCTTTCACTGGGTCTAGTATATGTTTGTTTGTTTAAGATATTGTTTGATGATGTGGACCATTTTAAATCTATTGAACTTGTTACACTATTATGTCTGTGTTATATTTTGTTTTTTTTGGCTGCTAGGCACGTGGGATCTTAGTTCCCTGATCAGGGATTGAACCTCCACACCCTACATTGGAAGGCGAAGTCTTAACCACTGGACTGCTAGGGAAGTCCCTAGTACATGTTTTTAAAGGACTAAGCGTGTTTACTTTTTTAAAACTGTGAACAACTGGACAAAATTCTGTCCCTGAATCTCAGTGGCTATGGCCCTACTCCCCACGATCCAGTTTTGCAGATGCTCACTGTCCACTGTCCTGGACATTTAAAGATTGCTGTTTTCTACCTCTGTTGGCATGTACATGGCTTTTTAGAACGTAGACTCAAATACTTGCCCAAACTCCAGCTAAAGACAATAGTTGCTTATCTAGAATGTGCTCATGTTTCCCAGATAGACAAGCCATTATTTTTTGCTGGCCAGCTCACGAGGTTTAGCAAATGCTCTTGACCTTTTCTGTTCTCCTAAAATGCATTTAAAAAAATCCCTGTAAGGTGGGAGGATGAGGGGAAGGTATAATTAGGGAGTTTGGGATGTACAGGTATATACTGCTATATTTAAAATGGATAACCAACAAGGGAACTCTGCTCAATGTTATATGGCACCCTGGATGAGAGGGGAGTTTGGGGAAGAATGGATATATGTGTATGTATGGCTGAGTCCCTTTGCTGTATACATGAAACTATCACAACATAGTTATTTCAGTATATGCCAATATAAAAAAAAAAAGTTTAAAGAAAAAATCCCTGTAACCTATAAGACACACAGGTGAAGAATACCTTGTCAGTATCCTTGGGATTTATTACACCAAGATCTCTGAGTTCACATCCTCAGTTTCCCATGATTTCTATGTGTAATTTTAGATAAGTCATTTAACTTCCTGAGACAGCTATTTTTTCACCTATAAAAGAGGCCTGGTAGCAACTACTTCATAAAGCTGTTAAGAAAAGGAAACAATATATATAAAAATACTGTGCAAACTGAAAAATTATTGACCTGAGCTAGCAAGTAGACTTCATCTCATGAGCCAACTCCCAAGAATTTATTAGTGCTGCCTGGAGACCTGGGTTGAGAAGGATTTTGAGGCTGTATCTGAGTTCATTGGGAAACAGCACAATGGATGGGTAGAAATGCCTGTTGTGATCACCAGAGATTGCTGGCATTGGGAGGGTGTCATCTATATAGACCCCACCTATATGACATTACCATTCTGGATGTGTGGGTGCTGTAATTACCATCATAATGGCAGAAGTCTTCTTTGGTGGCCTTAATAAAACCAGCCATGAAAGAAGCAGCAGAAACTCACCTGAAAAAGAACAAAGCTTGAAAGATCAAGAGAGGGACTTCCCTGGTGGTTTAGTTGGCGAAGACTCTATACTCCCAATGCAGGGACCTGGGTTCCATCCCTGGTCAGGGAACTAGATCCCAGTTCTAAAGATTCCACAATTAAAGATCTTCAGTGCCATAACTAAGACCTGGCACAGCCAAAAAAATAAATCAAATTAAAAAAAAAGAGAGAGAAAGAAAAATTAAGTGATTTATTTTGTTGGACTAGGAATCCATTTCCCAAAACAGCAAACTCTAGCAGGGCCTCGGCATGCTGGGAACAGAGCTGAACACTCGGCTCCTTTTCACTTGCCTGGGAGCCCCTTCTCATCTGTTACCTATCACGTCTCCAGGCTGGGCCCTCTTCCATTGCCATGACATGGACTCCCAGATCCATCCTGTCCCCTCCCATGGCTTCACACCCTTCCATGGGTATCTCTGGCTTAGATCTCCCCAGAGTTCTCCACCTGTGTATCCAACTGTTATCCTTACAGGGTAGCATGGACCAAAAAAAAAAAAAATTTTTTTTAATAAAAACATATTATTTTAGGCCATTGATAATGTGGAAATTTATTTTCCTTCCTTTATTTATTTATTTTGCCAACTGTGCAGTATGTGGGGTCTGAGTTCTGTGACCAGAGATCAAACTCATGCCCCTTGCAGTGAAAGCACAGAGACTTAACCATTGCACCGCCAGGGAATTCGCTGCAATTTATTTCTTAGAGCAGCTAGTATTATCCTAACTTTCACAGTGGCCAGAATTAAACATTTCCACTTCATTGTCTCAACAGGTATCTCAAATTCAAGAGAATTTAAGGTAAAATCATCTTTATCCAACACCTCCAAGCTTGCTCTCTTGCTTTCTGTCTGCCCTGTCCTCTGTCAGAACCCTGGTTGTCACCTTGTATTCTTCTCTCTGCTTCCCTCCTGAAATTCAACCAGAGACCAAATCCTGCAGATTCTCTCCTGTCAGTTCTCTCCTCAACTTTCCCACTTGTGCTGCCTTGGTCTATTCACCAATTCTCATCTTTTTCTTGCCCTGACAATTGGGTCAGTCTCTTAGTTGGTACCTGTCTGCTTCAGCTCTAGTTCATCCATCCATCCAACCATCTGTCCATCCAACGATCCATCCATCTAACCATCCATCCATCTACCATTAATCCATCCATCTAACCATGCATCCATCCATTCATCCATCTATCCATCTACCCATCCACTCATCCATCCATCCATCTATCCATCACTCATCCATCCATCCAATCATCCACCCATCTATCCATTCAACTTGCATTTATTAAATGTATTACCCTGTGCTAAATAGTATAAATACTATAACAAATGAGTCTCTGACAAAGATGATTGGGGGAACCAACATTAATGAAATAGTTCCACTAATAAGTAAATAATTACAGGTGCTATGAAAGAAAATGACAGGTTGTAACGAGAGTATCACACTGAGGCCTTAAACTGGTCGAGTGGCCAAGGAAGCCGTCTCCATGGAGACGACCTTCGAGCTGAGGTCTAAAAGATGGAGGAGGTGTACTGGCAAAGGTCGGGGCTCAGAGGAATAGGACTAAGATCTTCCAAACACAGGGAACAGTCAGTGTGAAGGTTCTGAGGCAGGGAGGAGCAAGACACATTTGGGAACCTCAAGTCCAATGTGGCATAGGAAGTGTTAGTCGCACAACAGTGTCTGACTCTTTGTGACTCCATGGACTGTAGCTCGCCAGGCTCCTCTGTCCATGGGCTTCTCTGGGCAAGAATACTGGAATGGGTTGCCATGTTCTACTCCAAGGGGATCTTCCTGACCCAGGGATTGAGCGCCTGTCTCCTGCCTTGGCAGGTGGATTCATTACAATCTGAGCCACTGGCGAAGTCCATGTGGCACTGGAACCAGTCTTTTTTTTTATCATCATGTTCCCCAGATCTAACAGAGTATCTGGCACATCATAGGGTTTCAACAGTTTGTGAACAAGCCAATGAATGAATGGATAAGTGAAGTGATGGGTGACAGAGGACAGATGGGCAAGGCACTAAGCTGAAATTCATGGCATACAACATTCAAGATGTACAACCAAGGATTAGAGCTTCAGCCTTGTCCTCTCCCTACTCTGGGTTTGCCCACCTCCAGCCCCTGCTCCACCCTATGTGCACAGGTGTTTATACCCTGTGTATAATTGTCTGGTGATTGCCTTCCTCCTCCTTGATGATGTGTTCCGCCTGCACTCGTCTTGTTTACCAGTGGAGCCCGGCGCCCAGTCCACCGCCTGCACAGAGGAAACATTGCATATAAGCATTTAATGAGCTGGTAGGTACAGGAGGCCAACACCAAGAATCAAAGCCATGGGGGCAGGTGAGGGTGGAGTCAGCTGTGAGTAAGACATGAGTCAACTGCCTGCGTCAGTTGGCACGAAAGAGGCTGCAAGCCAAATGGGGCACACACACATACATGTTGGTGGCACTTAAGAGCCTCATCTAGAGACAAGCCCAGAGCCAGCACAGGTGAGCAAGGACGCAGGTGCAGGAAACACAGGGCAGGCCTGAGTCACCGGCAATGGCACCCTTCCGGCTCTTCAAAAGGTTTGGCTCACACCTGATAGGTCACGCCATGGCTGTCGAAAGGAAACACCCACATTGGACACTTCACGGCTTCTCTACCACATCGTGGCTCTCTGTGTGTTTGTGCCGAGTTCCTCTGGGACACATGCACTCTCAGGGGAGTTCATTTTTCTATTAGCTGCAGCACCCTGCTGGGCTTCCCAAGTGTCTCAGTGGTAAAGAACCCGCCTGCCAAGGCAGGAGATACAAGGGACATGTGTTCAGCCCCTGGGTCAGGAAGATCCCATGGAGGAAGAAATGGCAACCCACTACAGTATTCTTGCCTGGAGAATCCCATGGACAGAGGAGCCTGGCAGGTTATGGTCCATGGGGTTGCACAGAGTCAGACACGAGACTCGACTAAGCGACTAAACGTGCACACACCCTACTATTGCCCACCCAGTGCCCTTGAAGTAGGATCCAGCCTGAAGGAATGAGCAGCTGGCGGAAGACCTGGCAGTCAGACCAGCTGGTGGGGAGGATCCTGAACAAACGGACCTTCTGCCAGGAAATCTAGCAACACAAGGCCCCCAGGATGACTATGAGGTTGTTGTCTGACTGCTTCCTGTTTGCTGCCTTGTAACCAGACTTTCTACAGTTGTCTATTCCTGTCCTCTTGTTTTGACTTACCAGCTTTCAGAATGATCAGCTTCACCATGTCATCTTGTCCTTTTAGCTCCTAGTTTCTCCAGGAGCTAAATTGAATCTTCCTGTATTTATTCATTAAACATTTGCTTAGTGCCTATTATGTGCTAGATACTAAATTTTCAGAAGATTCTAAAGGGTCTGGTAGGAAAGCCAGCCAAAGAAGAAACAATGCAGGACTTCACTGGTGGTCCAGGGGTTAAGAATCTGCCTGACAATGCAGGGAACACAAGTTTGATCCCTGGTCCGGGAGGATCCCACACGCCTCAGAGCAACTAAGTCCATGTGCTACTACTACTGGGCCTGCACACCTAGAGTTGGTTCTTGCTAGCAAGAGAAGCCACCACAATGAGAAGCCCATGCACCCCAACTAGAGAGTAGCCTCTGCTCGCCGCAACTAGAGAAAGCCTGCTTGAAGCAATGAAGACCCAAAGTAGCCAAAAATAAATTAAAAACAATTTTTAAAAAAATTTAAAATAAACGCACCAGATGCCTCGTTAGCACAGTAGGTAGTGCGCCAGTCTCATAAAATAAACATGCACAATCCGGGGTGATAAGGCAACAAAGCACCCAGGGGCCACTGGGAACAGATACCCAAATCAAAATAATACACGGTTCAATCTTTCATGCTTTTTCTGACTTCATTTCCTCATATATAAGAATGACTAAGGAACCAGAATTGGAGGAATCGGGGTCAGAAATGCCATTCACTAATTGATTCCCACACACCCAGCCGTGGTGTGGCCCTTTAGACCATCTGGGAGCAAACACCAACCCTGAATCCTTCAGGTTTCCAAGGCTTGAGCCTAGGGAGTTCACCTAAGGGCCAGCTATTACACACTTTGTGTGTGGCCACCCCTGCTTCTCAGCTGCCTGAGGGCCTCAATCCTTGGGCCTCATTGCTCTCTGCCAGAGAGACCAACTGTCCCAGTTTCCCCAGGACTGGTTCCATTTTAGCATCGTCCCAGGAAGCCCTTCAGTCCCAGGTAAACAGGAGAGCTGATCACCACTCTGCAGTCTGTACCCTTTGCCATACGTGCTGCTCTGCACATTTGGGCCAGGGCCGCAGGTCTGGGGCTCACAGAGAGAGAGGTGGTCCCTGGCACACTCGGAGGGATCTTGGTGTCAGCATCTGCCCCTCTGATGTGGCACCCTGCCAGCCCCAGGTCCCAGGCCCCAGGCTGTTCCAACCTGCTGCCTGCTGACTCAGCCACACCTCAGCTGCTGAGTCAGTCCCCAGGGAGGCAAAAAGGGTAGGTCTGAGCTCCATGAGGGAGGGTGGAGACCCTGCTGCTCTCCTTCATCCCTCCATCCTCTGTCTTAGCAGCTAGCAGAGTGTTTCAGGCCACAGTGGCCAAGAACAGATGCGCTCAGAGCAGCCTGTGTCTGTCCATTCAATGGGGCTTAGGGGACACCCTTGACCCAGGCCGCATGACCCTCTGCTCAGGTCACCTCTGTTACGACTGCACATAGGATGTCCAGACCTGAGAATCAGCCTAGAGCACCCACATTGCCTGGAATCCAGCCCCTCTCATTTTCCCACTCCATGGGGATGCTTTAGAGCTGCCCAGGCCCCCGGCCATTATCCAACAGCCCTCTGCCCCTTCCTGCCCCAAAGTGGCCTTGCCTTGCTCCTGCCAGTTCCTTCCCACAGCTTAGAGCCAGGGCGTCCACCTCCTGGGCTCAACTCCAGGGTGCTGGCTTCCCAGTCGCCCACAGTCTGCAGTCTGGCAGCTGCCTGGACTAGGATCCTGTGTTTTACCCTGCACCTCCCCTGGGAAATCTCAATGTTGAGTTTTCTGAACCTCTGAGTTGGCAGCTCCCTGGGACCATCCCACTCTACCCAGCTATCCTCTCCGGTCAGAGTCAGGCAGCTGATGAGGTGACAATGAGGCACCCAGGGAAGTGTCAACCTTCCTCTTTTCCTTCCCAATCAACACTTTCACCACCAGCTGGCGGCTGGGTCCCCTGAGAGCTGTGAGGAGGGTGTGGGAGGAGTGGGGGCTATTTCTAGACTAACCACCTCAGTGCTGAAAGAAGCCCGGCCTCCCACCTGTGCAGGGAAGCCATCTTGCTGCTTTCTGCAGAGAAGTCGCCTTTAGCCTTGGCTTAAACCTCCCGGGTGGGACGTATCTAGTGTCCCATTTCTGGTGTCTAGGGACTGGTTGGGTCATGCCCATCGTTAGGAAGGAGAAGAAGGAAACATGCTTCTCTCTTACAAGGAAAGCAGCCCCTTTGAGTACAGACGGATTCCAGGGCTGAACTTCTAGATGAGTTGAGTGGGCACCCTTGTGTTTGGGCTAAGAACTCTCCTGAAGTACATGTTGTCATTGTTTAGTCACTCAGTCGTGTCCAACTTCTTGTGACCCCATGAACTGTCACCCACCAGACTCCTCTGTCCATGAAATATCCCAGGCAAGAATCCTGGAGTGGGTTGCCATGGCCTCCTCCAGGGGATCTTCCTGACCCAGGGATCAAACCCATATCTCCTGTGTCTCCTGCATTGGCAGGCAGGTTCTTTAACCAGTCTAGCCATTGGATAGCACTGGGGCTCTTCCTCCATAAGCCTGTGGGACCAAGGGAAGAAACCTGGGCAGATGGAGTCTGTCTATCAGGATGACCTGAGGCTTTTCAGATTCCCAGTGCTGGGGTGGGGCCCAGGGGCAGGGGTGGGGGGCTTCAGGTTTTCTGGGACCAACTACTGGTGAGTGTAAGCTGGATCAGCAGGACCTGCAGCACAGAGAATCTGGATTTGATCAGGCTGAGTCTGGGGCTGAGAAAGAGCAAAGTTCTGAGGGCTCAGAATTCAGGCAGCTGCTGGCCTGAGCAGGAAACATGGGCAAAGTGCATTCTGCCTGCGAGAGGCCCTGCAAATGGGGTGAGTGCACGGGGCCTGTTGCAATTGGGCTCTGGCCCTGGTCCAGGCCTGTGCTGCTCCCTAAGATTTCTTTCTTACTCCAGACACAGAATCCATTTCCTTGAGTAACTGATCACACCTTCCTCTCCCCACCAGGGAACTCCTTCTGTTTGGACTCTTGTGTCCCTGTCCATTCAGATGGGTCCCTGTCCTGTCCTGCTAGTTGGTCCTGCTCAGTGATGGTCTCACCTTTGGGCCTAGAGCCTTGTTCTAGGGGCCCATGCACTGACAAGCCAAGTCTGTGATCCAAACTAGTGCTTCTCAAAGTGTAAGATGCATAAAGATCCTCTGAAGATCTTTTCTTTTTTAAAAATTAATTTGTTGTCTGTTTGTTAGTTACAGCATGCAGGATCTTCACTCTTTGTTGAGGCATTATGGGATCTCTTAGTTGCAGCATGTGGGATCTAGTTCCCTGACCACAGATCAAAAGTGGGCCACCTGCATTGGGAACTCAAGAGTCTTAGCCACTGGACCACGAGAGAAGTCCCTGCATCTGTTTTTAACATAAACATGACCTTAACATAGTGCTATTCTGTGACTTGCCTTTTCACTTAATATATTACTGAAATACTTTTCTAAATCTTTGGTTTTATTCACTTCAATTCTACAGGCAGTTTACAGACTGTCTGTAAACTGAAATATTCAACCGAATAGTTATTGAAACTCACTTAGCATTTCTTTGCTGTTATTCCTGATTTTATTTTTTAAATTACACAAGCAGTATGTGAATGCATTCAAAGTGTAAAAAATTCAAAGTACAAAGAAAAAAGAAAAATCTCAGTCTCCTTCCTTCCTTCCCCACCCATATTTCCCCTTTCCAGCAACACCTGCTAGTGATTGTCTTTTGTATGCATTGACATGTATGTACATATTTATTTAGATGGAATCACACTGTATCTGTTATTATGCAACTTGCTTTGGTCAAATACACACAAGTCAAAAGGGCCTTTACCAGCCTTGAATTGCCTTTCCCTTTTACCAGATTTAGAAAAAGGCACTCCTTCCTCAGATGAAATATATTTGTTAGGGTATTACTGCACAAGCTGATCAGCTCTGCCAAGGGTACAAAGAGGTCTGGTTATCCCCAGCATCCGCACAGCTTGAGGGGCTTCCCGAGTAGCTCAGTCAGTAAAGCATCTCCAGGTTGACCACCACACAAGGGAGCCCACTGCCGTCTCTTCTTGTTCACCTGCTGCACCAATTCCTGCCTCCTGCCCAACTCTGAGTCTGGAGATTCACACCCATTCACACCCTGGACACAGTGTCCCTGGGGCTCCAAACAGCGCACCCTCCATTTCCAGATGAGGAATGGGTGTGAATCTCCAGACTCAGAGTTGGGCAGGAGGCAGGAATTGGTGCAGCAGGTGAACAAGAAGAGATGGCAGTGGGCTCCCCTGTGTGGTGGTCAACCTGGAGATGCTTTACTGACTGAGCTACTTGGGAAGCCCCTCAAGCTGGAGATGAACTTAATCGTATTCCACAGCTGCACAGTCACCCACAGGATAGCTGTACAAAATGTAGTCAGCTGTTTCCTTATTGACAGATATTTAGGTGGTTTTATTTTTTTTATATTTATTTTAAAAGATTTCTTTATTGGACTGAAAGGTGCTTTCCTGGTGGCTCAGATGGTAAAGAATCTGCCAGCAATGCAGGAGACCTAGGTTTGATCCCTGGGTCGGGAAGATCCCCTGGAGAAGGGAATAGCTACCCAGTCCAGTAGTCTTGCCTGAGAAATCCCACGGACAGAGGAGCCTGGTGGGCTACAGTCCATGGGGTCACAAAGAGTTGGACACAACTGAACAACTAACACTCATTGGACTGTGGTGGGTCTTAGTTGTGGCACGTAGGATCTTCTATCATCCTTGTGGTATGTGAAATCTTAACTGAGGCATGGGGGATTTAGTTCCCTGACCAGGAATGGAACCTGTGTTGGAAGCACTGAGTCTTAGCCACTGGACCACCAAGGAAGTCTTGCGTTTTAAATTGTGAAGACTATGGTGTTCTGGTATTGTGGAGGGCCCAAACTGCATGATTGAGAGTCTTGGTTATGTCCTTTTCCAGCTTTACATATTATGAAAGCAATGTCCTAATTTTGTAGGCAAGACATAGTCTCTATTATTTGCATTTCTTCGCTTCCTGGTTAGGTTGCCTGTGTTTACAGCTTTGCTGGCCAGTTCCTTCTAGTTGCTTGCTAACTGTCTGCAGGCTACTCATTTATCTATTGCAAGAGGCCGCATAATTTTAGCCATGATTGGATTTAGATAACTAATTAGACAATATTTACAACTACTGTTTACTGAATGTTTTTGTGCCAGACACTGTGCCAAGCACTTTGCATAAACTCTTTTTACATTTAATCGATGTAGTGAAGAAAATGGAATTATCTTCACTTTGAAGACAAGGAATTGAAGCTCAGAAAACTTAAATTACCCCACATCACTCAGCTGGTACGTGAAGGAGCCACAGTTTAACCCCAACACTGAGTGCCCAGTGTTCTAAACACTGAGCTGCTTTTTGCCCAGGGTTTCTTATAACTTTAACACTCTGTGATTTACTGACCAATTCATTTGACAAACATATACTGAGCTTGGGGCTTACAAGGTGGCACTAGTGGTAAAGAATCTGCCTGCCCATGCAAGAGACTTAAGAGACGTGGGTTCAATCCCTGGGTGGGGAATATCCTCTGGAGGAGGAAATGGCAACGCATTCAGTATTCTTGCCTGGGAAATCCCATGGACAGAGATTACAGTCCACAGTGATGCAAACAGTCAGACAAGACTGAAGTGACTTAACAAGTACAAGCACAATATTGAGGGTGCACAAAGGGGCAAACACACATCTACCTGGTATCCAGGCACCGGAGGGGTTGCCAGGTGCTACCTCTCAGGAGAACACCCATAGTACTGAGTCAAGGCTGTGCTACAGGCAGATAAAGGATCAGGGGATCCAGTGTTACTGGAACCTGGATGAGTAGCTGAATGGAAAAGGCCATGAGAACAGGAGCTGTGTAAGTTTCTGTGACCCGGCAGGACTAGGACCAAAAATGGGTAACCTAACTTCACGATCCTTCCTCCCTGCCACTTTCTGCCAGGGTTTCCCAAGGACCAACCCCAGATGGAAGCCGAAAGACAAGGTTGCTCTCTGAGGCCATCTATGTGGGTCAGCTTCTCAGGGCACAGAGTTGGGGGTAAATAGGAAAAAAATGTATCCTAAGAGGCAGACAGGAAACAAAAATAGGAAAGGAAACTATCCAGCATCATCAATGGTGGGTTCTCAGCAACGGCTGGGCATCTGATTGTCTCACTCACTGAAGAGCACACATCGTAGAAGCGGCCAGGAGTGGGGCCTGTTGGTCCAGGGCCCGGCCAAGGCGGGTCACTGATGCGTGACAGAAAACAGGTTCTGATGGCTGTCAGGGGGGTTACAGAGAGGTGTTTTAAATAATTATTTTAGAATAGTTTTAATCTCTTTTTAAAACAATTTTTTGGAGTATAGTTGCTTTACAATGTTGTGTTAGAATAATTTTTAGATTTATAGAAAAGTTATAAAGCTAGAATGGAGCACCCAGTTTCCCCTACTATCAACTACTTACTGGACATTTGCCACAATTAATGAACCAATATTGGTACATTATTATTAACTGTAGTTCATAAATACTTCACTGAGATTTCAGTGTTGTTATTTGCTAAGTCGTGCCCGACTCTTGTGACCCTATGAACTACATGTAGCCTGTCAGGCTCCTCTGTCCACAGGGTTTCCCAGGCAAGAATACTGGAGTCGGCTACCATTTCCTTCTCCAGGGGATCTTCCCGACCCAGGGATTGAACTCACATCTCCTTCATCTCCTGCATTGGCAGGTGGATTCTTTACCACTGAACCACTTGGGAAGCCTAGTGGTTATATTCAGGTGAGAAATAACAAGGGGGTTGTACAGGACAGTGGGGGTGGAGTACATTTCAGAGATATTTCTAAGGAAGAATCAGTGAAATTTGTGACTCATTAGATGTTGGGTAAGGAAGGACTTAAGAAAAGGATGAGTCAAAATTTAAAACTTTAAAATGTTGCCACCATTAAGCAAGTGAAAGGACAATCCATAAAGGGGAGATGATATCTGCAAATTATGTTCCTGATAAAGGGTTTGTATTCAGAATATGTAAAGAACTCTCACAGCCAACAATGAGAAGATCAATAACTCAGTTTAAAAATGGGTAATGGATCTGAGTAGACTCTTTTTCGAAGATGATACACAAATGACCAATAAGTACATGGAATGATGCTCAGTAGCCACTAGGAAATGTAAATCAAAACCACAAGATATCACTTCATACTCACCAGGATGGTTACAATCAAGAAGATATGTGTTGTTAGGACTTCCCTGGTAGTCTAGTGACGAGGCCTCCACACTTCCACTGTCTGGGGCTCAAGGGTGATCCCTGGTTGGGGAATTAAGACCGCACATGATGCCCAGTGTGGCCAAATAATAATAACATTGTCAAGGGTGTGGAGAAAGTGCAATTCACTCTTTGTTGATGGAAGTATAAAATGGTATAGCCCCTCTGAAAACAGTCTAGTACTTCTTCAAACGACTAGACAATAGTTACCATAATTCCACTCTTAGGTATATACTCAAGAGAAATGAACACATATGTCTCCACAAAAACTTGTACACAAATGCTCGGAGTAGCACCATTCAGAGTAGGCAAAAAGTAAAAACAGCTCAAATATCCATGAACTGATAGATAAATAAAATAGGGTATGTCCATATAATAAAATATGATTCAGCAACAAAAAAGACTAAAGCATTGATACAACACAGATGAACCTCGAAAATACCATGCTAAGTTAAAGAAGCCAGTCATAGAAGGCCGTGTATTGTGTGATTCCATGCTGCTGCTGCTAAGTCACTTCAGTTGTGTCCGACTCTGTGTGACCCCATAGATGGCAGACCACCAGGCTCCCTTATCCTTGGGATTCTCCAGGCAAGAACACTAGAGTGGGTTGCCATGTCCTTTTCCAATGCATGAAAGGGAAAAGTGAAAGTGAAGTTGTTCAGTAGTGTCTGACCCTCAGCGACCCCATGGACTGCAGCTTACCAGGCTTCTCCGTCCATGGGATTTTCCAGGCAAGAGTACTGGAGTGGGGTGCCATTGCCTTCTCCAGTGTGATTCCATATTTATGACTAAAATAGGCAGATCTATAGAGACACAGAATAAGTGCTTATATAGGGTTGCGGTGGGGGGGGGGGGGTGGAGGGAAAGACAGTGACTGTTAATGGGTAGAGGGTTTTTTGAAGGGTAATAAAATGTTCTAAAATTGATTATGGTGATATCAGTACAACTCTGTGAATATACTGAAAACTACTGTATTGTACCTTTAAAAAAAACTGGACTATAGTTGATTTACAATATTGTGTTAGGGTCAGGCGTACAGCAAAGTGATTCAGTTACCTGTAACTGAGTGTATAATATATATAACATTTCCATTATAGGTTATTCTGAGGTATTGAATAAAGTTCCCTGTGCTATACCGTAAATCTTTTTTATCTATTTTATATATAGTCATGTTATCTGTTGATCCCATACTCCTAATTGATCCCTCCCCCTCTTCCCATCAATTTGTTTTCTATATCTGTGAGTCTATTTCTGTTTTATAAGTTCATTTGTATTATTTTTTAGATTCCACATATAAGTGATATTATATAATATTTGTCATTCTTTAAATTGTGTCCTTTCAATGGGTGAATTCTATGGCATGTGTACTAGACCTCAATAAAGGTTTTCTTAAAAAAGTTTTATAAAGACAGGAAAAGGATGAGGTTCTAGCTTTAATTACTGAAAATGAGGTATCACCATTGGTCAAAACTGGGACCAAAGGTAAGAATGTGTTTCGAGGAAGAAAATGAACTTTGGACATATCGAATGCTTCTGATGAGCAGATCTCGTAGTCTGGAGCACAGGAAAGAGGAAGGACTGGAGACGATAAAGCAAATTATCATTTACTGAGCATCTATTAGGTGCCTGTGCTATAAAAGCTGCTTTATGTACTCCCTGCCAGTAAGTTTTATATAACCATGTCAACGAGAGGGGGGCCTTTAGCTCTCTTTCTTCCTGCTGTATCCTGGTGCTTAACACAGGTTGGCAGAAAGTCAGCATGCAATGTTCACTGAATGGATACAAATGTAGTAGCTTTTAATCCACATAACAACCCTTTGAGATAGGTTTTTGACTATTTTACACGATTTGCACAAGACCACAAAGCTAATCAGCCTCCCTGGTGGTTCAGATGGTAAAGAATCTGCCTGCAATATGGGGGACCTATGTTTAATCCCTGAGTTGGAAAGATCCCTTGGAAAAGGGAATGGCTACTCACTCCAGTATTCTTTCTTGGAAAATCCCATGCACAGAGGAGCCTGCCGGGGTACAGTCCATGGGGTTGCAAAGAGTCGGATACGAACACTTTCACTTTCATAAAGCTAATTAGGGGTGGCGATCTATCTGAATTCCAAATCACTATGCAATGCTGTCATCTCTCAGTACAGATTTGGGACACAGGGGAGTGAATAGGCCACATAAACCAATTTCTGTAAATTCATAACAAATATACGTGAATACCCAACTGTGTTAGGTGCCAAGGTTAATACAAGATACACTGGGCAAGAAGTGTAATGAAATTTAAGACAAAATCGCTATGAACTTGCTCGCATCCTTGTTAGTTCACAAAGATCCTTCACAAATATTACTGTAAAAAAAGTGAAAAACTGCAAGTGTTAGTCACTCAGTCATGTCAGACTCTTTGTGACCCCATGGACTGTAGCCTACCAGGCTTCTCTGTGCATGGGATTTCTCAGGCAAGAATACTGGAGTGGTTCGCCATTCCCTTCTCCAGGGGATCTTCCCCACCCAAGTCTCTTGCATTGCAGGCAGATTCTTTACTGTTTGAATGGCCAGAGAAGCCCCAGTCCTCTACATAAATACAAGTTTCATTCCAAGAGTGAGCTGGTTAAGTCCAATTTGTTTGAAAGTCCAATAAAGTTAGCCTAGGTACCCAACTAACACAACTGGCTATATAATACTGTACTGTCATAGGTTTATAGTATTTTTCACACAAATAATACAACAAACAGACACAAAAAATAAAGAAAACATTTTGAATCTTACAGTACAGTACCTTGGAAAGTTCAGTATAACAGCTGGCACATGGGGTTGGCATGCACATTCACATCTTTGAAAGTTTGCAACATAAAGGTTCCCATGTAGGAGACTTATTGTGTTGCGTTAACTGCCTCCCCACCAAGTCCCCAATAAGAAAATTTTATCACCACTCCCATCAGGTTTCTACCCTCCACCCAGGTGATATTCTCCAAGGTGAATTCCATGTCACAAAATGCAACAGTCAATTCTCAGTCCTCTTCATACTTGAATGATGAGCAGCTTTTGACACTCCCTATGTGACAATGTTTCAGTTGGCTTCCAGGACACCAAACTGTTTTCCTTCATCCTCTGATTCCTCCTTCTTGGTCTCCCCTGTGAATTCCCACACTTCTCCGTGAACTCTGAGTTGTCAGAACCCCCAGGGCTCAGTCCTTGGTCTTCTGAGTACTCAATTCCTGATCCATCTCAAGGCTTTAAGTGCCATTTATGATGATGACTCCCTAACCTGTATCCCTCCGACACCTGTGCCACAAACTCCAGGGTTATACATCCAGCTGCCTGCCTGGTCCCCACTGGGATGTGTAAATAGAATCTCCAGTGCAGTGTTTGCAAGAAGAATCTCCTGATCTCCCCTCTGTCAGTTACACAAGCCCCAAACCTGGATATTACCTTTACCCCTTCTTTCTCCCATGCTCCATTCCATCTATGAGGAAATTGTTGGTTCTACCTTCAGATTATACCAGAATCTGACCACTTCTCACTGCTTCCACTATCACCTGGTCCAAGTAACCACTATCTTTCCCACTGATGCTAATGTGCGTGTGTGAGTGCTTGGTTGCTTCATTCGTGTCTGACTCTGCGATCCCATAGACTGCAACCTGCCAGGCTCCTCTGTCTATGGGCTTCTTCAGGCAAAAATACTGGAGTGGGTTGCCATGCCCTTCTCCAGGGGATCTTCCTGATCTAGGGACCGAATCTGCGTCTCCTGTGTTTCTTGCATTGCAGGCGGATTCTTTACCAATGAACCACGGGGGAAGCTGTGGATGCCGACACTCAGTCCTAAAAGATCCTGTTTCTACACTTTTTGCTATGTTGGTCTACTCTCAACACGACAGGCAGAATGATCCTTTAAAATCTAAGTCAGATCATGTGACCCTTCTGCTCAAAACCTTACAGTGGCTGCACTTCCACCTTTCACTCATAGTCAAAGCCCATGGCCCCCAAGGTCCTACGTGAGCAAGTCCTCTCAACCCCTAACTTCCTTTCCTACTCTCCCCAGTTCACCTGGTTTCAGGGTCACTTTCCTTGCCATTCCTGCCTGGGGCCCCGTGTTCTAGCAGTTCTGTTACAGGGAACACTGACTGAAACCACCCACCCTATCCAGGCACTGCAGTAACCATGTGCATGAGTTATTTCATGACAGGAGGTCCTGGTAAGAAACACAGAACAAGCCACCAGCAAACCAGAAGAATTTGGGAAAGGTCAAAAGGAGATGCCACATATCCTGCCAACCTCCCAGAGTCCTCCACTGGAATCCATCTTGGCTGAGTGATGCACCCGCCACCGGAAGGACCCTGAGTCACCAAAGACGGGCCAAGCAAGATGATTGACCAGAGACAACTCGGACTCTAACTCCATCACCATAAAACCCCAGACTGTGAGCCACACAGCAGAGCTGGTCTCCTCGGTTCCCTTACTCTGCTGCTTTCTACCTGGGTACCCCTTCCCAAAAGTCTCTTGCTTTGTCAGCCTGTGTGTCTCCTCTGACGATTCATTTCCGAGTGTTAAAGAGCCTACTCTAGGGCCTGGAAGGGGGTCCCCATTCCTGCAACCGTTCTCTGTCTGGAATGTTCTTCTCCCAGGTTTTCATGACTATACCTTCATCTCTTACAATTCTGTTCAAACCTCACTTTCTCATTGAAGCCCACCTGGACAACCCTGTTGAATATGGTGACCCACCCTCCCCCATCCACCACCCTGCTCTACTTTTTCTTCAAGCTATACTACTTACCATCTTCTTACTCACAGCAAAAAGACCTAACTGTGTTTTATATTTCCACCATGAGAATGAAGAGTCTATAAAGGGAGTGATCATTGTTTGCTGAGGTTTCCCAAACTCATTAAAAAACTGAGACCCAAGGAGGTTATGAGTATTGATCAAGGTCACTGAGTGACCCATCTGGTTAGGAACCTGAATCCTGACCAAAATCCTAAATTCTTTCCATATAGGAAAGAACTATTCACTGTGAATAGCAGTGAACAGCTGAAAGTACCCCAGGTGGCCCAGGCTGCAAAATTATTCCTAGTATCGGAATAATCCACCAAATTGTTCTAATTCACCATTTTATGCTTTCTTATTTCCTACTGAGTCAAGGACTCAATGTGGCTTTGAAGATCTGTCAAATAACTGACTCTAAAATGATCCCTAATCTCCACGTCTGCATTATCAAGGATGATGACCTTGGGCAAAATCCTCTTGTGCTGGGTGAGTCCATTGTTTGTATGTATGTTTTTACAATTAAATTTGAATGCCTTTTAAATCAACATTCCTGGGCAAGTCCCCCTTCTAATGCTCACACTAGGTTTAACTTTATGCTCACACTAGGGGTCTTACTTGCCCCTGAAGCATGTTTGTCACCTCACAACCGTTCTCTGTCCTTCCAATCCCACACTGCATTTTCCAGCCTCTTTAGGAGAGCAAGAAAGTTTCTCCAGGTTGCCAGCAGGCTGAGCCTTACAACACTCTCAGTGCCAAAAACCAATGCCACCTCCTCCTTGAAAACTTTCTGGCCCCTATCTCTCCTCTATAATTAACCTCTTCTTATCCCAAAGGCCTATTGCAAAATATCTTAGTCAGTCACATCAATGTCTCTCTCCCCACAAGTGAGATCCAACTAGGGTGAGGATAGTGAGATTTTTGAAACGGAAAATTTTAAGGGGCACCAAAAAACCTCAGTAATCAAATAATATTTTTTACTCCATTTTTTTTAACATGAAATTTTCTTCCAAAATATTCTTAAACAAAACATCAAATATAAAACTAAAAAGGACCCGCAGGCCCCGGTCCACCTTCTACCTGCCAGCCCCATCTGAACCCCTCTAATTACGGCAGGACTGAATGACCTCGAACTTGTACTGCATCAGAGCCCAAGGGTGAGAAGCTGCGGGAGAGCCGTTCTGCTCAGCACGCCACGCCCCAGCGCAGTAGCTGGGAAGCCCACTCAGCTGGGAAGTGGACGTGCACTTCTGCAAAGAGTTTTGCAAAGGAGTCCGGGTGCCTGTGGGGGCGTGTGCGTCCATGCATGTGTGTGTGTTGGGGCGGGGGGGACACACCTGTGCATGCTCGCTTCTACTAGTTTTCCTTATCTTTCCAAGCAGTGGCTCAGGACCGGGCATAGTAGTGCCCCAGGCCTTGGATTCTGCGCTTGCAAAAATGGGGGGTGGGGGCACAATGTTGCACGTGGGGGAAAGCTAAGAATTCCTTCTTGCACAACTGGCAGGTGAAACGCAACTCTTTCTGGCTACTCGATCCGGCACAGGAACCTGCAGCCCCCTTCGTGGTAGCAGAGGGACCTGAACCTACCGCCCCAGACTCGATGACTCTCCTCTAGACCCCAGGAAACGCCCTCCTGTTGTCGCCCCCGCTACCGCCGGGAGGAAGCCCCGGCGGAGGAAGGACAGTGGAGGCGGAGAGGCTGGAGGAGAGTCTCCCCTAGCTTGGCCCCGCCTCCTCTCACGCTCCAGCCAATCACCGCTTGCTCCGAGACCTGGCCCCGCCCCTCCCAGCCGGCTCCGGCCTGCGGCTCCGCCCCGGCCGGTAATAATTAGGCTGCGGGCGGGGGTTGCCGCGTCAGCGCCGGGCGCCGGCCAATCGCGGAGCTCTGCCCCCTAGTCGCGTCACAGGCCGAACAACCAAACAGAAAAGTTTAATAAACAGCGGACGGAGGGGCCGGCGGCGGCGGGGCCGGAGCGACCAGGGGTTTGGCGGCCTCACCTGTCCCCATTCACCGGCGGCGACCGGCGGCGGCAGGCAGCGCGTCAGGCGGAGGGAGCCGCCGCCAGGTGAGGAGCGGGGCCCGTGGGCCCCCGGCGACCGGCGCTTCCCCTCCCCCTCCCGCTCCCTTCCCCCACCGGCTCAGGCGACGCCAGGCCCGCCCCCGGCCCCTCCCGGCCCAGGGGAGCAGGAAGCGGAGGGCGGCCGGCGGGCGCAGCAGGTGGTGGGCCGGCCGCGGGCCCGGGCCGGGTATTTGCTGAGGGGCTTCCTGGCCCCGGGGGTGGGGGCCGAGGTGCGGCGGAACTCGCGGACGCGCGGCGGGCCCTCGGGGTCCCGGGCTTCCCGCTGGGAGCGGGGGCGGGGGCGGCGCGCCGAGGTGAGACCCCCCCCCCCCCCGCCCCCAGACCTCGGGGGGTGGGGAGCCGCCGCTGTCCTCCCATTCCGAGCAGTTGGCGGGCGGGGGCCGGAGGGACCCCTGGCGCCCTCTGGCGCGTCCCTGTCACCGGCCCGGGTCAAGTTCCTCGCCTCACGCCTCCCAGCCCGAGCCCTTCTTGGAAGGGTTTTTCACCTGCCGTGTTTACAGCCACCGGCCAGGGGGAAAGTCTAGCAAGTCAAGACAAGGAAAGGGGGTCGGGGTGGGGGGGTGTCTCTTTCCTCCGCTTTTGTTGGGTGGACTCAGAATTTCTCGATTTTCCTCTGGAGTAGTATTTTCACGTTGCCGTCTAACTACGTAAACAAGGACAAAAGAATAATGCGTCTGAGACGATTTTAACTTTTATGTCGAAACTTTGTGCCAAACCAACCACCCGATTAAGACGCTGCGATGATTTATCTTCACACTCAGATTAGCTGTTCAGCAGTGTGAAGAAGTTACACACAGACCATGTATAAGTTGTTTGGTGGTTAAAAAACTGGTTCGTTATTAATGATTTAATGCTCCGAGCAAGAGGTTTAAAGTCCTCTGTCAAATCAAATTCGGAATTTGTTTTTTTTTAATGTAAAATCCCATAGACTTTTAAGGTTAGTTACGTAATGTTTATGTTACCAATTTTAGGACATTTTGCCGAGTTACCCTTAGTCCAGGGCTTCAAGGGAAAATGTTTTCTTTCTGCAGAATATGCACATTTATATTTCCCAAACAGGCTATCTTTAAAAAGTTTTATCTTTTATGTTTTAAAATGTATTTAAGGGAAACAGGGATTGCAAAGGTGTACAGGAGGAGAATTTCGGTGTTGTTGGCTTATTGTCTCAACTGTGATAATTTCCTGTGTCAAAACAGATCACATTTTACACTTTTAAGTATATGCAGTTTATTGTATGTTAATTACAGCTTTTTAAGCGAAGTATTCAAAGTATATTTAATGCCACAAAGGTATGAACACAGACAACACAGTGTTAAAGTATGCTGTACACAATAGAGTATAAAGAGATAAAAATGTAATAAAAATCCATGCTTTCCATCTCTAAACCAAAAGTTGGAATATTACCAACACTTGCATATGTTTATGAGTTTCTTATCTCTCTTACACCTCTGCCTGTCCTTACCGAGGTAATCGTTTCGGTCTAGTGTATTTTGTTTACCATTCCCTTGCATTTTTTTTTAGAAGTTTCATAACATAACGTCTGTGTGCTCAAACTGTGTTTAGTATGTTTTTCTTTTGAGCTTTTTTATAAAAAGAATATATGGCTGTAGTTCATTCGTTTCATTGCTCTGTTAATGTAAAGATTAATATTGTGTTCATCTTCCACGACTCATGGGCCTTTAGCCCATGTCTTTGATTCTGTTTTGCTGTCACCAGCTGTGTCCCATGAACATTTCTTGTTTCCTGGCTCCTGGTATACAAGCGCAAGAGTTGCTTTAGGGTGAATGTAGATTTCACTGGGACATTTTAGGTACTCAGGGGTAAAATAGATTGAGATACTAGAAATAAATGAAAAACTTTAGGATTCTCTTTTATGTTTTAATGGAAAATTCATATCCATACTAATTGGTTCATAGTTTTTGAACATCTGCATGAGAAACCAGGATTCCTGTCAGTCTGAATGAATGTTGTCCTTGGAAATCCCATGGTAAGAAGTCTGGCACTATTTGCTGTCAACTTTTTCACTGCAAAAATGTAAATACAGTAGAAAAAAAACACTTGATTGGATATAAAATAAATCACTTTTCTGGGGTTCCCTTTCCCACTTTTTACTCTAGCAAGCTTCTTAAAACTTCTCTTGTGCCGTAGTACACATGTGTAAAAGAAACCTGTCCTGAGTTTATCCTATCAGTTACGCAGACTTTAGTTAAGTGAAGCACCTATCAAATGGCAGAGCTTCTAAGGAAAATGATTAGGGCCAAGGTATTATTCTCTGGAATTACATTGTATGTGTCCTTTGGAACATTTTTGAGAAAGGTGTGTGGTGAGTATTGATCAGGATATGTTAGCAACACATTGAAGTACTTTTTATGCCACCCCCCAACCCCCGCCTCAGATTTGGGATTTATTGTGTGAACAGCAACACAAAGATAAATTATAAAGCAGTATTAACTTCCTGAAAATGGTGTGTGTATAAGTAATATGAGTTTATATATATCTTTGAGTAAACTTTTGTATAGGCATGAGAAGTGGTGTTTTTTGTTTTTTAAGGACAGTGCATGCAGCCTGCAGACAAGTGTCAGGAGGCTTTGTTTTGATAGGACTATTTTATCTTGCTTTAAAAAAACAAAAACAAACCTCAGTTTTGTATTTCATTATGAGGGCAACTTTTTTTCCCCCCCTAAACCATCAGAAAAGTTAACAAAGAATGAGTAATTATTAATATTTTGGCAGGTATCCCACCAGTCTCTCTGTTTTTGTTTTTCTTATCCTAAACAATTAAACGTTGAATTCTAAACAGTACTAGGCTGCCTCTGTGTTCAAAACTTAAACCAAACATGATCCATCTCAACACCTTTGTTGTACATGGTATGGTGGTGGTAGTCACCTCACTGGTATCTTTGCTTCAAGGTTCTCTCCCTTTCCTGTGCAGAACAATCGTTTCAGTGTGTAAATTAGATTATCTTATTCTCAGACTCAAAACAAAGCCAGATTTTTTTATACTGTTGACCAACAGTGTCCAATGAAAATACAATAGGAGCTACAAATGGGAACCACATAAGTAGTTAAACATTTTCTAATAGCCACATTTACAAAGAGAAACAGGTGAAATATTTTTTAACCCAAAATACTGTGATTCAGCAAGTAGTCAGTATAAGAAATTAATGGGATATATTTTACTTTTTTAAGACCGTCTTCACCATTGGTTGTGTGTTTTCCACTTAAGGTACCTCTTAGGCAGGACTTGTTTGTGGCTGATCTAGACTGTCCGGCCCATCAGCCTCACAGGCTTATCTTACGCTGCTCACCCTGACTCGTGTACCCCCAGCAGTGCTGTATGCCAAGCTTAGTTCTCTTAAAATTGTTCCTTCTGCCTGAACACCCAGTCGTGTTTTGCTCAAATGTCACTCCTTATGAAACGCCATCTCAGACCACTTTCCCTGTCAGCTGGCTGTGTTACCTTCTTTGTGTCCTTTGAGAACCTAACATCTGAAGTGATTTTCTGGTTATTGTCTGTATCCCCTGCTTGAAGTAAACTGCTTATGGGCAAGGATTTCCTCAGCTTTACTGTTCAGTTCAGTCCCTCAGTTGTGCCTGACTCTTGCGACCCCAAGGACTGCAGCACGCCAGGCCTCCCTGTCCATCACCAACTCCCGGAGTTTGCTCAAACTCATGTCCATTGAGTCGGTGATGCCATCCAACCATCTCATCCTCTGTTGTCCCCTTCTCCTGCTTTTTAAAAATCTTTCCCAGCATCAGGGTCTTTTCACATAGGTCAGTTCTTCACATCAGGTGGCCAAAGTATTGGAGTTTCAGCTTCAGCATCAGTCCTTCCAATGAATATTCAGGACTGATTTCCTTTAGGATGGACTGGTTGGATCTCCTTGTAGTCCAAGGGACTCTTCAGAGTCTTCTCCAACACCACACAGTTCAAAAGCATCAATTCTTTGGTGCTCAGCTTTCTTTATAGTCCAACTCTCACATCCACGCGTGACTGCTGGAAAAAACAGCTTTACTGTTAGGTCCCTATATATTGAAAATAAGATTTTTAAAAGGTACATGCCATTTTGTCTTATGAAAGTACTGTTAATTTAACTAGTCACTTATTGTGTATAACTTACTTCTTTATCCTTTTTTTCACTATTACAATGTGGTGAAGAACATCTTAAGAGCTACATCTTACCATGTATTTCTTATTTCTTTAGGATTCAGCCAGTCTTAAAATTGTTTAAAGTATATGAACATTTTTTTTTACTCATGAATACTGACAAATCTTATCTTAAAAGTTTGGCTAACATTGCAGTATAAGTTGACCAAACCTGTATGAAGTTCGATGAAAAATATGAGTACACATTTCCTCCCTATCTTTACCAGAAATAATATTTTTTCTTTCTTTTTCTTTTCATAAGATTTGTAATTTATTTCTTAGATTAATGAGTTATGATAATAGAGGTATAGGTTCTGGACATCTTCTGGTTTGTCTTTGGCTCATTGGGGTGGTGTTTATATTTAGAATAGCCACCCTTTGACTCATCCTACTAACATTTTCCCTTGCTCTTCATTAGCCTTTTGTTTATTTACTTTTTTAATTAAAAATTTTTGTCTTTTAAGAAGTTTAGGTTAATAACATTGTTTTTACAGCTTCTACTTTCATAGTTAATGCACTCTCCTACCCAGATAACTGTTTTCTTCTAGTTCTTTGTGGTTTCATTTTTCACATCTCTCTCTTCTGTTCATCGAAGATTTATTTTGACATAATATGTGAAGTGAAAGAATTGTCCTTAGTTTTCCTTAGTAGTTAATCAGTTATTTTAGCCCCATAAAAGAAAACTTTTTCTTTTGCCTTCAAATAAAGCTGCCTTTGTCATAAACTAAATACATTTATGTTTGGTTCTTTTTAGCTTTTATTCAGTACCAGCCAGTGCACATTGTTTTAGTAACTGGGAGTAATAATGTGTTTTCCTTTTGTTATTGTTAAGTCTTACCATCCTCTTCCCCTCACTCCCCTTACAATTTTTAGTTGTTGCTTTATTGGTCCTGGAGTTTTTAGTTGATTCCTCAGGGTCTTCGGGTTGTTTTTGGTTTTGAATTTTTTAATTTAGAAAATACTGTTATTTCTACTTAATGTTTTATGTTGTATAATGAAAAAAATTTAATGCCATTAAGTTTTCCTTTGAGCCTAGTTTAGGTATTTTTTTCCTTTAAATTTAACCTGTAATATCTTTATTAAAATCACTGCTGTTGGAGTTTTCATTCAGCTGTTCTCTATGCTACTTGGGCATGGTGCTAAGTGTTGAGGAGACAGAGATGAATGATACAGGATCTTTGCTGTCATGGAGTTTACTGTCCGTTGGAAAAGCTAGGCTGTTAACAGACCACTGCATAGAGTTTTCAGATTTTGACAGCTGCCAGGAAGGAGAGAAGTAGGGTGTCCTAATAGAGATTGGAAGGTGCTAGTTGGGATGTTTGTTCTGAGAATGTAACGTTTAAAGTTAGTGTTGGTGTGTGTGTTTGGGAAGTTTTCTTAACTTCCCCAGTCTTGTCACAACATTAAAAAAAAAAAGTGACACACTGAATTAGTTCTGTAAACATGTTTTGTAAAAATTGTTTTGCAGACAGGTTCAAGCCCCTGTCCCACCCCCTCCATGCCATATCCTCCAGTTGGATTATTGCCTCAAACCCTATCTGGAATAGAAATTTTGGAACTGTGATTTCTGACTTCTAAGATCAGAAAAATACTGGGGCAAGTTTCCGGAGTAAAAGGGACAAAAAGAACCTGGCTCACTTTAGGTGACCGGAGATTGGAATGGCTGGAGTTTACTGAGTGAAGAGAGTGGGGTTATTGCAAGACTTACTTCCAAGTGCTAAGGCTCCTTCTGCTTCACCACCTTCCTATCCTATTTATAGTCTGTGATCCAAGTTGGTCACTAACAAATAACCTGGATTATTTTGCTCCTTGGTACTTTCCTTCATTATTTCTACTGTATTTTCACTTTGCTCCCACTCAGGATCTTTGCAAAGGCTGTCCGCATTTCTAAATTGTGATTTCCTTTGATGAATTAACCCTTAATGCTGGCAAAACAGGTTAAGTTCTCTGTTGGCTATATTTACTCATTTCCCATTTCCCATTGGACATTTCTTTTGTAAATACTTGTAACAACTGCAATTCATTAAATGCATGTGATTTGTTTCAACAGTCTTTTTCTGCTAGAGCTGTACTTTTCAGTCTTGTAGTTACTAGCCACTTGTGGCTATTTAAATTAACTGTAATTAAATAATGTAAAAAATTCATATTCTCAGTTTTACTAGTCACATTTCAGGGGCTCTGTATCTATATGCAACTAGTGGCTATTACAGTGGACAGCAGAGATAGAGTCTTGTGCAGCAATGAAAATTTATCTTAATTTCTGAATAATCATGTGGCTAAAAGCTACAGTATTTAAGTTTAAGTAGCCACATCTGGCTATTGAAATATGGCAAGTCTGAATTGAGATGTGCTGTAAGTATGAAATATAAGCTTGATTTCTAGCACAAAAAAGGGAAAAGAGCTCAATTTTGAAGATATTGATTACATATTGAAGTAATGCTACCTTACATATTTCCTGTTAAAGAAAATATTTATGACAGTTAATTTAACTTTATTGTAGTGTTTTAATGTGGCTACCAGAAAGTTGAAGATTGCATGTGACTCGCATTATTTTCTAGGTGGTCAGCACTGGTCTGACTCTAGACCGTAAGTTTCTAGAATGGAGGGACAGTTCACTGTGGTGTTTACAGCAGCCAGTGGTGCCCAGCATATATATAGTAGGTGTTCAAAATGTTTGATGAATGAATAAGCTTTTCAGTAGGTAGAAAACATTACCTATTCAACTTTTGCTTTTTAAAATTGTTGGTTTTCTTCTGGACTATAATTTAAAATTTTTTCCTATGACTGTTGAGAAAAGAAGCTTTTCTTTTGATAGCTAAATAAAGAACTGTCCTTATTAAATAATTGCTGTGCATCATTCATCTTTTGGTTATGTTTTTCTGGCTTTAGGCTGCTAACCAGAGAGGGAATTTAAAGTCTGCCAACCTGTTTTCTGTCCTTTTTCTTTGTGTAGCAGTTTACTTAGATGATCGATTGTGTGTTGTTTGGCACATGAAAATTCATGACTAGTAAATCTAAATAATTGGAGGCTATGAATGCATTTCTTTTACTTATACTTTGGTCTCCATATTATGATCCCTGTTCCTTTTTAATTTACATTTATTGGTGACCTTGTCTGTTTCTTTAGACTTAGAACAATTTACTGTCTTACAGAAAGCTGTCTCTCTTTAAGCTTGGTTTATGCTTTTTTACCTGTTTACTTCCTAAATGTTTCCTTTGTGTTTGGTAGTCTGCTGAATGGGCCTTCAGTGCCCCCTCTTTCTCCCCCATGCTCACTTTGTATTTTTTTCTCTTAATGAGAAGATAGTCATCAGGAGTTGCAAACTCAAATACATACCTCACTTCTGTAGACACTGTGTATTTGTCAGGGAAATATTTCTTAAATATTTTTTCCCTCCATCAGTTCATGGTTTTCAGACTTTATCCTTAGTGACCTTAGTCTTGTTTTGCTATTGTCACCAGCTACCTTTCACCAGCTGCTGCCTTAACTACCTGTAGCACTCAGGGATATTACTGCCAAGGAATAATTTCTGTTGTAGGAAGAATATTTTGAGCCATTCTCAGTCCCTAAAAATTCCATGGAAGTTTTCCCCCTGCTCTGAACGTACCGAAGGCTATTCCTAATAGTCTAGGTATTGCCTTTTTATATAGGGTCTTTTTAATAGTAAGTGAAATGAGACCAAGTTGTTTAGTGGCTTGGTCTCTTCTAAACTGTTTTCAGTTGATAGATTTGTGAAAACCTCTGAACTCTCACAAAGAGTACACCCTTTGAATATTTGATGTTGGAAAAGTGATGTCACAAGCAATCAGGGAGCCTTGAGGAAGCCTTGACCCTTTTGCCGCCTTCCTGTTCCCAGGAAGCAGAGTTACTTTCAGATAACTTCAGTTGTGGTATCGCTCTCTTTTTAGTTATTTTGTCTGTTGTTTTCTTCTATTGCAGATTTAGAAGAGGAATACAATACTTTTACTCTGTAAGCCACCTAAAATGATATTTGTCAACTTGCAGTTCTTTTAAATAGGTCCTAGTGATCTTTGAACCATCTGAATAGTTCCAGTCTATATTTCAATCTATATTTTCTTTTGGTTATAAATGGAGAGGATTTTGGTGTTAGATTAGTGTATGTTCTGTGTCTTTGTTGTACACAAATAGTTAACTTTGATGTGAAAAATTGATGTTAGAACAAAGGTTCATTTGGTTCCCATAGCTGAAGACTAATTTTATGTTTGCCAAATTTTAAAAGTAGAATGTTCGCTGTCTCTTTTTCTATAACCCTGTAAAATTTTGGCCATCTCAAACTTGTTTTATGATGTAACTCAAGTTTGATGCTATAACTCAAATTGTGTATTTTTCCTATTGTCTGCTCCTGTACCTCTTCTCCTCCCAGGGTCTTTTTGCATGTGTCCACACAGTGGGAAGAAAACCTGAACTTGACTTGTGAAGTGCTGGGCATTCAAAGCTGTGAATCCTTGCAAAGGATCTTGGGACTGGACCTCTGTGAATTGGCTCTTTCAATTTGTCCACTTAAAAGGCATAATAGATTATGCAGCTGTTTGGGCTTCTGTGGGGTATTACTCCATATTCATGTCTAGTTGCAATTATGTGCATTTTCAGTTTCTTACAAAGACTTCCCTTTGTATTCAGAATAAGTTTGTTGGCTTTATGTTGTTTTAATGTTTGAATTTTCTTTGAGGAAAAATGCTTGCAAGATTTTTAACTCAGAAAATGAAATTTAAATGAAAAATTCTTACGTAAAGTAACTGAAAGTATATTTTAAGAAGGAGCTACTCTGATTTGTTTAAATTTTGAATTTGTTTTTATAAGTCAATTTTTGGTGGAGGTGAATACTCTTTAAATTTGTCATTCAATCAGATAATGATGAATGTCAGAGTAACAGTTAACGGATCAAATTCCTAAAAACATAAACGGTTCTAATTTAAGCATACAGCAAATTTTAAAATACAGCCAATTTTGTAATGTCCAAAGTGACCAAAGTCAGAATCTCTTTAGAATCTCTGTAGTAAAAATAACATTTAATGTAACTTATATTTTAAGAGGAGGATACCCTTCAGCTCTCCCTTAGGGTTACTATGCCACCTTAGATTAATATCTCAGTAGGATGCAAAATAGTGTCCACTTTTCTTTTAAAAAAACTAAAAAAGAAAATGACTTGAACCATCGTGAAGTTCATTAGAACAAGTTGTCTTCTTTTGTTTTTGCAATGGAAAAGCATTAACCTTGCAAAACATGACATCAAACCTGTAAATGTGGTGACATAGAAATAATATTTGCCTCATTTTTCTTCAGTTTTAAATAGAAATATCAGTCTGATGTCACTGAAAATTTTACTCTATTCTTGTGATATTGTATTTGATATCTTAGAAATTTTTGCATTCAATATTTTAGTGCTATGTATTTTCATTTAAGATGTAGTTTTATGTTTTAAGTCTTAGAGAAAATACTATTTTGTTCTCATTAGCAAAATTTTTGCGGTGGATTTCTGTTGGTGTTTTAGATTTCATACCAAGTGTGAACTCTATTGAAAAAGGAATCTTGTCTTTATAAAGCATAACTTCACTCTCAGGCTCTGTAAAAAAAGAATCAAATAATTTCGTTTAAAAGCATTGTATTTTAAACGCTTGGTCACTGAACTGCAAATTAACACTTCTGTGAGATTTCCATTGCTGTTACTTGGTTTATTTATTTTTTACCTAGACAAAAGAGTAAGCAAATAGTATATGATGGGAAAACTGAAACATTACCTACTGTTTCTTTAAGAAACCAGCTTATCCAGGGGGTTTTAGTATGTTTAACCTAACCTGCTAGCAAGGAAAAGTTCTTTAAAATAATGGATATTAGCCGTATCCAATCACAATTATCAGTTTCACTAACAGGGAGGAGGTTTTACTCTTCAGCCACTAGAATTGGAGAAGGTGGAGCTTGGTATTCAGGTTTGGTTGCTTTGGAGTACAGCTTCAAGTGAAGTTAATCTGAGGTGAAGCAAACAGAAAATTGTGGAGGTTTTGTTGGTAGGATTTTTGTTCTAATCTTTTAATGATCCTTTATTTTACACTTTTGCTCTTTTGTGCTTCTGTGTATGCCAGCTTTTGTCATTGTTGCTATTTTCTGATGCAAACTGAACATTAAAATTAAGCAGGGAAGCAGAACAAAAGGGCTGTTTGGACAGGAAATAGGTGTTCAGAGAATCAAACTTGACTTTCTTTTATCATTATTTTTAGTTCAGAATTTAAGTGTCATTAAAAAATACTTGCATAAAAATCATCTCCAGTAACAGTCTTTTCTCTCAGATTGGATGTTTGAAGAGTCATTTGTCAGTTTTTATAAATGACATCTTGAGGAGGAGGTCTGTTTATGTCATTTTCCTTAAACTTAAGATGTGAAGTTGCTAAAAGACAGATATATGTGGTAGGTTTAAAGGTGTCCTTTTTAAAGAATTGAAATGCCAGCTGTTAATTTTTTTTTACCCCCCAGCATACATCCTCCCTTTTTAAACTTCAGTGTATTTTAAATCTACCAATGTGTTGGTGCTTTTTAGTATGCCCATAATTTTAGTTTTGCTTTTTTAAAAGATCATAGATTCATTTATATAGAACAAGGTAAAACTTTGTCCTCCTTTCAAACTTCATTTCTTTCAAGGTGGACATAAAGCAATCAACACCCTTTTGAAACAGGAAATGAATGAATTTATATTTTTAAGAAGTATAAATAGGCTGCCAAAACTTAAGTGTCTATAAATCTATTGACATTTCTTACTTAAGAAATAATTTTACTATGTTTCAGTACCAGAAGTTTCCCTTAGAGGCCCTTGTTTTTGTATTATTGCTCTTTGATCTCATAGAAATTAAGGTTTAGAATAATTTGAATAATTGGTCCAAATGCCACCTAAGCATTTCAGTCAGTATACTTGTATTTACTATGCTGCTTCTTTCAGATCACGCAAAAGGTTTTAAATTAATGCTTTCTGCTCTATCTATTGCATAAGCAATACTATAATAGTAATAAAATCAAGGAAAGTCACCCAGATATCCACAAGATTGTTGTGAGGTGGTCTTCGTTCCCTGTTCTATTCTGTACCTTACCATATTCTTATATTTTCCCCATGATTGTTAATAAAGACAGTTTTCTATTTTTTATCAAAATGTATCATCTATTATTAAAATTGTTTTCGTTTCATTTGCTATAGAATTCCCTTAGGTTAATGGGACCTTAGTCTACCTAGTTTTTTGCCTGTTTTACATTTAGATTGTTCCTAATTTTTCACCATTTTAAATGGTATTGCTAAAACAAACCTCTTTGTGTAAATTTTAAGATATTTTCTTCTATATTTCTTATGGGAAAATCCTCTAGAGTGGGCTTACCTAGATCAAAGGCTGTAAAGACTTCAGTAGCCAAATTGCTTTTGAAAAAGGTTATTCCAGTTTATATTGCCACCAGAAAAATGTGCTTTAAAATTTCTCTAATGGGTAGCCCCTAAGTGTTCTCATTAAAGTGTGCCTCTGAAGGTGTCTGACTTGTTGATTAGTTTTTGCCTAAACTAATAGGCTGTTTCAAATTCCGTTTTCCACGATGTAGATGAATTTGAATCCATTTTCTGGACATTAAAATCAGCTGAAGGAAATTGGGAGAATTTTTACCTACTTAAGTGAGCAATTATATCTTTGTTGGTTGTATTGTATGTGAAGCTATCGGTTAAGTACAGGGCTTGATGTTTTACATTGGAATTGTTGCTCACACAAATTTTCCTTAGTACATGTCTCTTCTGGTAGCACATATCAGAGGATTTTCTTCTAAGAAAAACATCAGAAACATTTTTAGAGAGGGAGCTGTAAGTCTGAACAGATATGAGTAGCCTTTGTCACTTTGTGCATTTCTGATTTTTTAAGTACAATGTAGAAACATAGATCTGTGTTACAGATCTAGGTTTTAAAATACTAGCACTTTCCTAGTGTTCCTTAGGTTTTCAGTTGAAGGTAAGATGACCATATACACATAGTGTGTTACTAGTCCTGTGCTCTTCCCGTCTGTCTTTAAGAGTGTTCTTTGGCAGTAACTGCTGCATTGTGTATAAGCTTGGCACCTAGTCTGTTAAATAGAATAGGCTAGGATTGTCAGGATGTGACCTTGTTAACTAATGTTCCAGAATAAACTTAAAAAGTTGTTTTAAAGCAAAATTCTATAAGACATTTAAAAAATCTAATTTATAAATAGGAGTCAGTGATAAGTCATGAGTTAAGTTCTAATTCACTAGTGGAGCCAGTAGTTAAGCATGTATGTATAATCTTGAACTAAATAGTTCAGCTCATTTTTCAGCTTAAATAATTTAGTAAATAATTTCTGTAAATTTTTGCTGATAAACTTAAATCTTTGGCTTTTTGTATATTTCTGGGGGAAGTTTCTTTTCATGGCTGTTGTGTTTGTTGTGGCTTAGGAGTGATTTTTTTTTTCCCCCAGATATTTTGGTTTTCTTAACATTTGAAATGGAAGAGAAAAAAATTAAACCTGATGACTTTTAATTAATGAAGCAGTTGTTGTGAAATACATTTTCTCTGCATTTAAATTTGCTAGGTGTGTCAGGATTTTATACAGATAATCTAAATACTTGATTCATGAGTAGAACAATTGTTTCACCTAAATATTTAAGATTTATGTTGGTGCTTAAACATTTGTATCATATTTCCTTTGTTCTGAATTTAAGAAAATGTATTTAATTTTGTTCTTAACTGATTCATCTTATTGCTGCCAGATAGAGATGAAAGTAATTGTAAATATAACAGTTTCAGTGAAAGTCATTTCAAATTTGGCTCTAGATTATATTTTAGTGAGTAGGCAAGATACAGGTTTACCTCCTCTCCTAGAACTCTGGTAACATTAGAACTTCGGGCTTCCCTGGTGGCTCAGACAGTGGAGAATCTGCCTGCAGTGCTTTTGAGAACAGATAACCTTCCATTGTTTCTCTTCTGTACCCCTACTACTGATTTCTGGTCCACAGCTTTTGAACTAAGGAGTATCCTTTTAGTATATTAGTTTCATTCCGAGAGTAGAGGCCAATTTTCTAGAGGGAGAAGAATCTTTAAATGACTTAATATTGAGACAAGATAACAGTAGCAATAATTCTATTTTATTCTTTTAAAGTGAAGGAAAAAAGTGATCTAGAGGAAGGATATTAAATGCATTCAGTGTCTGATGCTAGTCTTCATTCAAGGAGAATGCATTGATTTCTTTTTCTTAATGACAGAGGAAAAGGTTAATGGACAGAAAGTTGGTAAAATGTGAAAGAGCCTTGAAACTGGCTTAGTAGTTACAATATCTCTTTGTGTAAAAGGGGACTTTACAGTTCTGCAATGGTTTCCCTTTATGATGGCTTCTTTATAAAAGTAGGTAAATGTTTTAGGAGGTGTTTTTTTTTGGTAACTTGAAAATGCTTATTTATTAACTGATAATGTATATTAACCTCTTTGGCTGAATCTGATTTTCTGTGTTTTTGTATATCGTTAGAAAAAAAATGAACTCAAAACATTATGGTTAGTACTGTTTTTGTAGAAGTGAACAGATCTTTCTATCCTTATACCCATTTTTTTCCTCCACAAATAAGCATCTTGGTTACTTCCCCTACTCCCACATTTTTTGTAGGTACGTGATTTCTTAGCAGAGCTTAGTATATTGACTGTGCCTTACTTCTTGAGACTCCTCCCCTAAGTTTAGTGATGTGCCTGGGCTTCCTTCTGTTTCTGATCCCTAGCCTTGCTGTTTCCTCATCACAGCTTTTAAGTATTGGGATTCCATAGGATTCTGACCTTAGCACTCTTCTCACTCTATACTTCTTGCATAATCTCCAGTCCCGTATCATCAGTTAACATCTTTATATATTAATGGTTCTGCGATTAGTGTCTTAAATACGGATTTTTTGTTTGCACTTAAGACTCCTGTTCACTGAACTCTCCTTGAGCGTTTCTTCCACACCTGTGTTAAACTCACCAAAGCTAAGTGGCTTATTTTGTCCTCCCCAGCAGTGTCCTTCAAGTCCTTTTCCCCTACGCTCACAGTAAACGTGCGGTGGTGTTACCATCCATGTCAGAACCCAGGTGCCACTCGGAGTCTTCCTTCTCTTCTTCCCCAGTTAGCCACAACTTCCCATTGACTTAAAATCCATAGTAACTCTGGAATCAATCCTTTTTTTCTTCACTGTTTTAGCACGCATGACAGTGTGGTTTCTTAGATTACTAAAACAGCACCCTGACCAATCTTCACTTTTAGTTTTGGCTCTCTATGATACATTCTTCACTATTCGTTCACGTCTGTCTCTGCTTAAAATTCTATAGTGATTTCTTATTGCCTTTTGAATTTTTTACCAGCTGATTCTGTCCTAAGGGTTCTCTGAGGTAGTTACCCAATAACCTTAAGAGGAGGAAGTATTGTTACCTTCATTTAACAAGTGAGATGATTTAGAAACACTTCCTATTAATAATTTGTCTAGGGTTGCCTTAGCTTGTGAGTGGCTAGCATACTTTGAACTGAAGTTTGCCATATCAAAGTCCCTTTTAACCACCCAGCCATGTGACTTCCTAGTCTAACCTCTGCTTACTAATACATCTCCCCGGCCCCAGCTCCCCGCCACACACACCATTCTGAGCTATTAGCAGTCCCTCCTTAAAAGACAAAATCATAACCTGTTGCCTGAGGGAATTCCCTGGTGGTCCAGTGGTTAGGACTCTGTACTTCACGGGCAGGTGTACTTCACGGGCAGGGGGGCATGGGTTCCATCCCTGGTTAGAGAACTAAGAATCTGCATGCCATGAGGTTCAGAAAACAACTTGCCAGAGCTCAAAGACAAATGTTTTCAAAGACGTATTTCTGACAGTTTTTTGGAACATGCCTAAAAAGATACAGAACATTTTAGCATCCCTAGAATGTAAGAAGGTAAAAGATTGAAATATAGGAAATCTTCAGGTAGTTTTCCATGTGTGGTTAGTTTTGAATTTCATAGCTGTTGAATTCCTCACATATAATAAAAGCATGAGACCTGGTTGTATAAGAGGAAGATTAGGCAAAGTGTGAACACATTTCATCTGAGCGATTAAAAATGCTAGTAACCTCCTAAAGTAGATGTTAGTCAGAACCTTGTGTTCATTTTTGCATCCAGGTGGATAAAGAATCTACCTGTGAACCCAAGTCATATAAGCTTCTGAGTAAGTTACAGATAAGGAAATGGGCTGCATGTATTCTTTAATATCAAATATTGTATCATCAAAAAAGTTTAATACTTCAGCTAATCTTCTCTAGATTAGCTGGACATTCCAGTTTTAGAACATTTCCATCACTCCAAAAAGATTCTTTGAGTGTTTTTAAACAGGTCTCATTTCCATCCCCCGTCCTGGGTAACCAACCAATAGCCTGCTCTCTTCTCTGTAGATTGTTCTTTCTCAGCATTTGATATAAATGGAATCATTAAATACATGGTCTTTTGAGTTTGGCTTCTTTCACCTAGGTTGTTTTTGTGAGGTATATCCATGTAGCAATGTCTGTCATTAGCTTGGTCCTTCCATTCCTTTTTTTTTTTTCCTTGTCTTTTTTTCCCTTCTTGTTTTCTCCACCGTCCCCCCTCTCCCTTTTTTAATCTTAAGTATAATCAAACAGTGTTAATCCTTTTGTGTCTGACCCATTTCACTTAGCATAATGCCTTCAAGGTTCATTCATCTAGTAGCATATATGAGAATTTCATTCCTTTTCAAGGCAGTAATATTCCATTGTATGTATGTTTATCACATTTTTGTTTTTTTATCCATCCATGGCCATTGGGTTGTTTCTGCCTTTTGGCTATTGTGTAATGCTGGTATAAACATTGTAAATATCTGTTCTAGGTCTTGATTTCAAATATTTTGGGTATATACCTAGAAGTGGAATTGCTGGATCATAAGTAATCCTATATTTAACTTTTTGAGGAGCTGCCAAACTTTTCCACAGAGGCTGCACTATTTTACATTCCTATCACCAATGCAGAAGAGTTCCAGTTACTCCACATCCTCAGCAAAATGTACTGATTTTTTGAGAATAGCCATCTTAATGATATGAAGTGATATCTCATTCTGGTTTTGATTTGCATTTCTTAATGATTAGTGATGTTGAGCATCTTTTCATGTGCTTATTGGCCATGCTTGGGTATATCTTCTTTGGAAATAATGTCTATTCAAGTCCTTTGCCTATTTTTTGATTAAATTGTTTGTTGAGTTGTAGGAGTTCTTTATATATTCTGGATATTAAGTATTTATATCTTTTGCCACGTGTTTCCTCCTAGAAGTTTTGTAATTTTAGCTCTTACGTTTAGATCTTTGATCCATTTTCAGTTAATTTTTGCATGTGGTATAAGGTAAAGGGTTCAGCTTCATTATTTTGCATGGATATTCTATCATTCCTGGCACTATTTGTTGAAAAGACTGTCCTTTCTCCCATTGAACTGTCTTGGCTTCTGTTCAGTTCAGTCATTCAGTCATGTCCGACTCCTTGCGACCCCATGAATCGCAGCACGCCAGGCCACCCTGTCCATCACCAGCTCCCGGAGTTCACTCAGACTTGCATCCATCGAGTCGGTGATGCCATCCAGCCATCTCATCCTCTGTCGTCCCCTTCACCTCCTGCCCCCAACCCCTCCCAGCATCAGAGTCTTTTCCAGTGAGTCAGCTCTTCATATGAGGTGGCCAGAGTACTGGAGTTTCAGCTTTAGCATCATTCCTTCCAAAGAAATCCCAGGGCTGATCTCCTTCAGAATGGACTGGTTGGATCTCCTTGCAGTCCAAGGGACTCGCAAGAGTCTTCTCCAACACCACAGTTCAAACCCATCAATTCTTTGGCACTCAGCTTTCTTCACAGTCCAACTCTCAAATCCATACATCACCACTGGGAAAACCATAGCCTTGACTAGACGGACCTTAGTCGGCAAAGTAACGTCTCTGCTTTTGAATATGTTATCTAGGTTGGGCATAACTTTCCTTCCAAGGAGTAAGCGTCTTTTAATTTCATGGCTGCAATCACCATCTGCAGTGATTTTGGAGCCCCCCAAAATAAAGTCTGACACTGTTTCCATTGTTTCCCCGTCTATTTCCGATGAAGTTCCAGGCAAGAGTACTGGAGTGGGGTGCCATTGCCTTCTCCTAATGGATTGTTTCCAATTTTCAGCTAATTTGAATAATGCTGCCAAGAACATTGATGTGTAAGTTTTTGTGTGGCATACATTTTTGTTTCTCTTAAGTAGAAACCTAGAACTGGAATTACTGGGTTGTGTGATAACTGCATGTGTAACTTTGTAAGAAATGGTTTAACTGTATTCCTAAGTTTCTGTTGCGTTCTGTGTTCCCATCAGGAATGTGTGAGTTTTTCTCTTTAACCCTGCCAACACCAACACTTGATACAGTAGTAAGTCTTTTTAAATTTAACTGCTCTAGTAGACATGATGTAGAAGGCAATGGCACCCCAACTCCAGTGCTCTTGCTGGGAAAATCCCATGGACAGAGGAGCCTGGTAGGCTGCAGTCCATGGGGACGCTAAGAGTCAGACACGACTGAGCAACTTCACTTTGACTTTTCACTTTCATGCATTGGAGAAGGAAATGGCAACCCACTCCAGTGTTCTTGCCTGGAGAACCCCAGGGACGGGGGAGCCTGGTGGGCTGCCGTTTATGGGGTCGCACAGAGTCGGACACAACTGAAGCGACTTAGCAGTGGACATGAAGTGGCATCTCTTTGTGGGGTTAAATTATGTTTCCTAAATGATAAATGTTGAATGCTACCTACTGTTCCTCTGGCTTTAGCCTCCTGTCATTCCAATTCTCACTCCCCTTTTCCCCACCATACTTCGTCTTAAGCTCTATCAAGACCTCACTCCCAGTAGTACTTCTTTGTTTTCCTTTGCTTCAGTTCCTTCTTCAGTCATTTTTCTTCCTAGTATTCTTAGCTTCTAGTCTTGGGGCAATTCTGCCGTTTATATACGCTGCTTTTAAACCTAAGCCACTGAATGCAACCAGAGAAAGTCACAAAATTTTTTGTTTTGATACCACTGTGAGTTTTTCTGTAGCTTTTTACTTGGAGTTAGTTTCAAACTTACATAGAAGCTGCATGCACAGTACAAAAAGGTCCCATCCCCTCTTCAGAGATTCTCAATTAATTGTTATGGTTTTTCCCATCTGCTTTATCATATTGTCTCTCTCTCTCTCTTTCTGTGTAAAAATATAGGCATATATATGTTTTCTTTTCTGAGTCATTTGAGAGTAAAGCTGGAGATTTACCCTGGCTACATAGCTATTAAGTGATAAAGTGGGGAATTAAATTCAGATCTCTTTTTTTGGTCTCCTTTGTATCTGGCACATATTTGGTGCTCTGAGAATGCTTCTTGAATTGACCAGTGACTACACCTTATCTGTTAGAATCTATATATATCTCGTCTCCTTTTGGGGTTTTAAAAGTATAGGTGCTTGGGCTTTGAAGCTGGATTCAGATCCTTACAAATAGCTGTGAAAAGAAGAGAAGCGAAAAGCAAAGGAGAAAAGGAAAGATATAAGCATCTGAATGCAGAGTTCCAAAGAATAGCAAGAAGAGATAAGAAAGCCTTCCTCAGCGAACAATGCAAAGAAATAGAGGAAAACAACGGAATGGGAAAGACTAGAGATCTCTTCAACAAAATTAGAGATACCAAGGGAACATTTCATGCAAAGATGGGCTCGATAAAGGACAGAAATGGTATGGACCTAACAGAAGCAGAAGATATTAAGAAGAGGTGGCAAGAATACACAGAAGAACTATACAAAAAAGATGTTCACGACCCGGATAATCTCGATTGTGTGATCACTCATCTAGAGCCAGACATCCTGGAATGTGAAGTCAAGTGGTCCTTAGAAAGTGTCAGTACAAACAAACCTAGTGGAGGTGATGGAATTCCAGTTGAGCCATTTCAAATCCTGAAAGATGATGCTGTGAAAGTGCTGCACTCAATATGCCAGCAAATTTGGAAAACTCAGCAGTGGCCACAGGACTGGAAAAGGTCAGTTTTCATTCCAATCCCAAAGAAAGGCAATGCCAAAGAATGCTCAAACTACCGCACGATTGCACTCATCTCACATGCTAGTAAAGTAATGCTCAAAATTCTCCAAGCCAGGCTTCAGCAATACGTGAACCGTGAACTCCCTGATGTTCAAGCTGGTTTTAGAAAAGGCAGAGGAACCAGAGATCAAATTGCCAACATCTGCTGGAACATGGAAAGAGCAAGAGAGTTCCAGAAAAACATCTATTTCTGCTTTCTTGACTATGCCAAAGCCTTTGACTGTGTGGATCACAATAAACTGTGGAAAACTCTGAAAGAGATGGGCATACCAGACCACCTGACCTGCCTCCTGAGAAACCTGTATGCAGGTCAGGAAGCAACAGTTAGAACTGGACATGGAACAGCAGACTGGTTCCAAATAGGGAAAGGAGTACGTCAAGGCTGTATATTGTCACCTTGCTTATTTAACTTACATGCAGAGTACATCATGAGAACGCTGGGCTGGAAAAAACACAAGCTGGAATCAAGATTGCCGGGAGAAATACCAGTAACCTCAGATATGCAGATGACACCACCCTTATGGCAGAAAGTGAAGAGGAACTAAAAAACCTTTGATGAAAGTGAAAGAGGAGAGTGAAAAAGTTGGCTTAAAGCTCAACATTCAGAAAATGAAGATCATGGCATCTGGTCCCATCGCTTCATGGGAAATAGATGGGAAACAGTGGAAACAGTGTCAGACTTTATTTTTCTGGGCTCCAAAATCACTGCAGATGGTGACTGCAGCCATGAAATTAAAAGACGCTTACTCCTTGGAAGAAAAGTTAACGACCAACCTAGATAGCATATTCAAAAGCAGAGAGATTACTTTGCCACCTAAGGTCGTCTTGTCAAGGCTATGGTTTTTCCAGTAGTCATGTATGGATGTGAGAGTTGGACTGTGAAGAAAGCTGAGTGCCAAAGAATTGATGGGTTTGAACTTGGTGTTGGAGAAGACTCTTGAGAGTCTCTTGGACTGCAAGGAGATCCAACCAGTCCATTCTGAAGGAGATGAGCCCTGGGATTTCTTTGGAAGGAATGATGCTAAAGCTGAAACTCCAGTACTTTGGCCACCTCATGCGAAGAGTTGACTCATTGGGAAAGACTCTGATGCTGGGAGGGGTTGGGGGCAGGAGGTGAAGGGGACGACAGAGGATGAGATGGCTGGATGGCATCACGGACTCGATGGACGTGAGTCTGAGTGAACTCCGGGAGTTGGTGATGGACAGGGAGGCCTGGCGTGCTGCAGTTCATGGGGTCGCAAAGAGTCGGACACGACTGAGCAACTGAACTGAACTGAACTAGCCGTTTGACCTGAGCAGATTCCATCATCTCTAAGCCTCAGTTCCCTCATTTCTGAAGTGGAGATGGTAATAGTCCTATTTGTAAGGGATATTATTGTGAAGATTGGGTGAGACATTGCAGGTAAAGAATTTATCATGGACCCTCTCATTTCTGTTCTTCTCTTGTTCTACTACTCCGATTTAGCTACAAGCTTCTGGTTTCTCCTGGCCCATGATCTTTTACTGGCAGAGTTGATGAGACATTTAAGTGAATTTCTAGACAATTAGCAAAGAGAGACCTTTTAGGAGAAAGGTCTGAGCTAGACTCATGTTTTGAAGACATTTGCGCAGAGCTGCTACTTAGAGCTTTGAAACTTGAACCTTGTACATAAGGAGACAAATTGCAGGTGATGAGATACAGATCCAGGACCCACACACCTTTGGACATTTCAGTTTTCAAGTATTTTTTTTATTGGCTTCTCAGCTTGTGAAATATTTCAGAAATACCAACTTTTTGGCATCCATAAAATGCAGATTCACATACCTGGAAGTAGTATAGAAATTTCAGGTAGTCTGATATTTCTGCCCATTTCCTGCACCCTTTTTTTTTTTTTGAATAAAATATTCTATCTTGTTAGATCACATATCCTAGGTTTTGATTCAGAAGATAACGGTCATCAGAAGTGTGACCCCATTTAACATGGAGGAGGAAGAGAAATCATCAAAGGAATTAATTCCAAAGTAAGATTTGATTAATGTTGTATAGTCTTTTTAGTCAGTAAGATGTCAGACACTATTTATTAGGTGGTTGATCTATAAGAGAAGATGGGTAAAGGGAGATGCACCTGAAATCAGAGGAGTGTAAATGAGGATGAGAGAAACTGTAGAAAAATCGCAAGAATCTGTGATGAATCTAGATGTTTAATTGCTGATTTGTATATAATTAAACTCCAAGCCATATTTTATCCTTTTAATGATTTGGATAATTTTCTCAGAATAATTATCCCTTTGAAGGAAATGGGTTGCCAGGACCTCTTGTCTGATTCCTTTAACAGAATGAGTTCCATGTAGATAAAAATTTTAATATTATTCTTTATGGTGCTATCTTCCTATGAAAATCAGGAGTAAAATATTCTAGAAAAATAGCACAGAACCTTGCTGATTTGTCACCAATTTCCTTGGTTTGGTTGTCTCTCATAAGGAACAGATTCTGGGACTTTTCCTGGTGGTTCAGTGGTTAGGACTCCCACACTTGCACTGCAAGGGGCTAGGGTTCAGTCCCTGCCTGGTTAGGGAACTGAGATCATGCATGCCTTGTGGTACAGCCCAAAACAAAGAAACGGTCCCAATTATAGGTATCTCTTAATACCTCACTCTTAACTGTGAGCGTTAGAATTTTACATTCTAGAAATTAAAATTTTACTGTCTGATAACAGTGAGGAAGCTTACTCTCAAGACCAAATCAATTGCAGTGATTATTCAGTTGACACTTTGGGATGGAAGCTGTTTTATATTTTCAGTACCATAATTCTTAAAATGAGAGTGCTGCGTAAGTTGAGGATGTGTGTTAATAAAGAGAGAACAATATCCTGGCTTGCTGCATGTGTTTGCTTGATTTCACATTTATGGTCCATCTTAAGAGGAAACAGGGGCTTCCCAGGTGGTGCTAGTGGTAGAGAACCTCCCTGTCAATGCCGGAGACATAAGTGACTCCGGTTTGATCCTTGGAGTGGTGGATTCCCTGGAAGAGGAAATGGCAAACCACTCCAGTAGTCCTGCTTGGAGAATCCCATGGACGAGGAGCCTGGCAGGCTACGGTCCATGGAGTCACAAAGAGTTGGATACAACTGAAGTGACGTAGCACAAAGACAAAACAAAAAAATATATGAAATAAAAATGTATTAAAAAAATATGAATAACACAGAAACAAATATATTTCATACTAACCAGAAATCTTGCATGTAAAATGAGTCTAAAGTGGCTGTCAGTTTTTTTTTCTTTTTTAAGCTGAGGGGAAGGAAACTTGAGTGTTCATTAACAGGAGAAAGAATTATTTTGTATTGCAGGTAAAATATTTTTTTCATTACCTGTCATTTGTTAGACCTAGCTCCTTAAATAGTTAGAAGAGATAAAGAGGTATTAAGTAATGTTCAAAGTACATAGGTAGCAAGATAATTGTACCCCAGAGCTTCTGTAAGGTGTTAGCCACAGCTGAACATTTTTAAATGATCATAATCCCAGGAGGTCTAATTATTTCATAATTCACATTTGCTTAATTGGAATGTGTGTATTGAATGGACATTCCTTCTTTTCAAGGGAAACCTATATTGCATAGTTAGTTGGTTTTAGAAGTTTAGAAAAAGCAGGGAAAGAAACCACATTAACCACAGAAGTTATTCTCTGCAAAATACACCCACCTTGGAATAATACTGGCATAATGGCATAATTTGTTCTATGAAATCAGACATTTGTATACCTGTCGCATGTGTGTGCTAGGTCGCTTCATCTGTGTCCGACTCTTTGAGACTCTGTGGACTGTAGCCCACCAAGGCTCCTCTGTCCGTGGATTCTCCAAGCAACCGTGCTGGAGTGGGTTGCCGTTTCCTTGTCCAGGAGACCCTCGTGACCCAGGGGTTGAACGCACGGCTCCTGTGTCTCCCGCATTGCAGGTGGATCCTTTACCACTGAGCCGCTCACTGGGGAAGCCCCACAGGTCGCATATGTTACCTTTTTTATTTAAAAACAGAACAGAGAAAAGCTCATAAACTCCTTAGTTGTTGATGAGAAATAGACATGTTGAAGGACTGGTTTTGTCTCTTCCATTAGTACAGGAGGGTAACACTGACAGTATTCTCATGTGGTTTGTTTCTCACCCTCTGGAAAGGATTGAGGCAGAGTGTGATGCCAGAGTGCTTTTTTCTCTCTAAAATATTTGTTTTCTCATTGGGGTGCCTGTATCTTTTCGAATTAGTGTTTATATGTGTATATATCCTATATAGAGTGGAGTTGCTGGGTCATAGGATAGTTCTATTTTTAGTTGTTTGAGAAACCACATGTCTTCGACAGTGGCTGCCTCAATTTACATTCCCACCAACAGTGTATGTATGAGGCTTCCCTTTTCTCCACATCCTCTCCAGCATTTGTTATTTGTGTCTTTTTTGTTTGAAGATGGCCATTCCTGTTGACAGGTGTAAGGTGATAATCTCATTGTGCTTTTGATTTGTGTTTCCCTGGTGATTAGTTGTATTGAGCATTTTGTCGTGCGCCTGTTGGCCATCTGCATTTCCTCTTTGGAAAAACATGTATTCAAATCCTCTGCCCATTTTTTAATCTGGTTGCTTGTTTTTTTAATGTTGAGTCATATGAACTGTTTATATTATTTGCAAATATTTTCTCCCATTCAGTGCTCTGTCTTTTCATTTGGTCGATGGTTATTTTTCCTTTGCTATCCGTAAAAGCTTTTAAGTTGAATTAGGTCCCGTTTGTTTATTTTCGCTTTTATTTCCTTGGTCTTAGGGGATGGATTAAAAAAGAATTGCTAAAATTTAGGTCAGAGAGTGTTCTGACTATGAGGAAAACTCAAAACTTTTTAAACTTGCTTATCTCTTGAAATTTTGAATCATACTTTCCTTGGTCTTGGGTTTTCCTGGTCACTCAGAGGTAGAGGATCCACCTGCCGATGCAAGAGATGCAGCTTCAATCCCTGAGTCAGGAAGATCCTCTGAAGAAGAAAATGGCAACCCACTCCAGTATTCCTTCCTGGAAAGCACCATGGACAGAGGGGCCTGGTGGGCTGCAGTCCATGGAGTTACAAAGAGTCGGACACAACATAGCAACTAAACAACAAAAACAACAACAAATCCTTGGTCTTTGCTTCTATATGACTTAAAGCCAGGTTCTTGGGACTTTTAACTTTGCTGGCAGTATTTTGAGGCTAATATTGAAACTAGTTGGAATTCATCCAGCAGATTTGAGACAAATAAGGAGCTGTTATAGGGCCCATTGTTGATGAAGTAGATACAATTTCAGCTGAATGCTAAATGGCTTCAAAGAGTATGGTGCCTAGCAGTTTATTTTGTGTTTTATAACTGCGCATAGAAACAGAAGAGGAAAGTCTGATCTTGGAATGGCATGTATCCTAATAGGAACTTAAAATTATCAAAATGATCTCTATGTATTATTGAAACAAGATCCAATGCAGATTCGTGTGTTGACTTAAGTAGTTTTAAAGTTAATATGCTGCTTTTTTTCTTAATTTAGGGAGACTTGAAAATTACTGGTGGATTTTTCAGCTTTTGAAGTAGTGAAAAAATACACGTAGGATATTTTAATGGTGTGGGAAAGGGACTACTTTGATTTTACTTGAAAGGGAAAGTTGCTCAGTCATGTCCGACTCTTTGCAACCCCATGGACTAATACATAATACAGTCCATGGGGTTCTCCAGGCCAGAATACTGGAGTGGATAGCCTTTCCCTTCTCCAGGGGATATTCCCAATGAAGGGATCGAACCCACGTCTCCTGCATTTCAGGCAGATTCTTTACCACCTGAGCCACAAGGGAAGCCCTTCATTTTACTTATGTATAGTAGTAATATCTTTGTTAAATGACCTGTCAGTTCGGTTCAGTCGTGTCTGACTCTTTGCGATCCCGTGAATTGCAGCATGCCAGGCCTCCCTGTCCATCACCAGCTCCCGGAGTTCACTCAAACTCATGTCCATCGAGTCGGTGATGCCATCCAGCCATCTCATCCTCTGTCGTCCCCTTCTCTTTCTGCCCCCAATCCCTCCCAGCATCAGAGTCTTTTCCAATGAGTCAGCTCTTCGCATGAGGTGGCCAAAGTATTGGAGTTTCAGCTTTAGCATCATTCCTTCCAAAGAACACCCAGGACCGATCTCCTTTAGAATGGACTGGTTGGATCTCCTTGCAGTCCAAGGGACTCGCAAGAGTCTTCTCCATCACCACAGTTCAAAACCATCAATTCTTCGGTGCTCAGCTTTCTTCACAGTCCAACTCTCACATCCATACATGACTACTGGAGAAACCATAGCCTTGACTAGATGGACCTTTGTTGGCAAAGTAATGTCTCTGCTTTTGAATATGCTATCTAGGTTGGTCATAACTTTTCTTCCAAGGAGTAAGTGTCTTTTAATTTCATGGCTGCAGTCACCATCTGCAGTGATTTTGGAGCCCAGAAAAAAAGTCTGACACTGTTTCCACTGTTTCCCCATCTATTTCCCATGAAGTGATGGGACCAGATGCCATGATCTTCATTTTCTGAATGTTGAGCTTTAAGCCAATTTTTTCACTCTCCTCTTTCACTTTCATCAAGCTCGTTCCTCTTCACTTTCTGCCATAAGGGTGGTGTCATCTGTATATCTGAGGTTACTGATATTTCTCCCGGCAATCTTGGTTCCAGCTTGTGCTTCTTCCAGCCCAGCGTTTCTCATGATGTACTCTGCATGTAAGTTAAATAAGCAAGGTGACAATATACAGCCTTGACGTACTCCTTTCCCTATTTGGAACCAGTCTGCTGTTCCATGTCCAGTTCTAACTGTTGCTTCCTGACCTGCATACAGGTTTCTCAAGAGGCAGGTCAGGTGGTCTGGTATGCCCATCTCTTTCAGAGTTTTCCACAGTTTGTTGTGATCCACACAGTCAAAGGCTTTGGCATAGTCAAGAAAGCAGAAATAGATGTTTTTCTGGAACTCTCTTGCTCTTTCCATGTTCCAGCAGATGTTGGCAATTTGATCTCTGGTTCCTCTGCCTTTTCTAAAACCAGCTTGAACATCAGGGAGTTCACGGTTCACGTATTGCTGAAGCCTGGCTTGGAGAATTTTGAGCATTACTTTACTAGCATGTGAGATGAGTGCAATCGTGCGGTAGTTTGAGCATTCTTTGGCATTGCCTTTCTTTGGGATTGGAATGAAAACTGACCTTTTCCAGTCCTGTGGCCACTGCTGAGTTTTCCAAATTTGCTGGCATATTGAGTGCAGCACTTTCACAGCATCATCTTTCAGGATTTGAAATGGCTCAACTGGAATTCCATCACCTCCACTAGGTTTGTTTGTACTGACGCTTTCTAAGGACCACTTGACTTCACATTCCAGGATGTCTGGCTCTAGATGAGTGATCACACAATCGAGATTATCCGGGTCGTGAACATCTTTTTTGTATAGTTCTTCTGTGTATTCTTGCCACCTCTTCTTAATATCTTCTGCTTCTGTTAGGTCCATACCATTTCTGTCCTTTATCGAGCCCATCTTTGCATGAAATGTTCCCTTGGTATCTCTAATTTTGTTGAAGAGATCTCTAATCTTTCCCATTCCGTTGTTTTCCTCTATTTCTTTGCATTGTTCGCTGAGGAAGGCTTTCTTATCTCTTCTTGCTATTCTTTGGAACTCTGCATTCAGATGCTTATATCTTTCCTTTTCTCCTTTGCTTTTCGCTTCTCTTCTTTTCACAGCTATTTGTGAGGCCTCTCCAGGCAGCCGTTTTGGTTTTTTGCATTTCTTTTCCATGGGAATGGTCTTGATCCCTGTCTCCTGTACAGTGTCACGAACCTCCATCCATAGTTCATCAGTCACTCTATTAGATCTTCTAGTCCCTTGAATCTATTTCTTACTTCCACTATGAGTTACATTAAAGTCTTGAAAAGAATATCATACAAACTAGAAAGTTTTAAACACAGACTTGTCATCTGGCATACTATTTTTGGATTGTCATAGATTAATCTGCTGGTTGTTTAATGGCTTGGAAAGGGGAAAGGAACTAATTTAAACTGGATTAGTGTGTTCTACACTGTTAAAGCATTCCCAGATTCTAAAAATTAAAGATGGAGATACTGGTAATTTGATTTTCACATGGGTGATTGGATTTCATATAATTGATATATAAGGGTTCAGGGCTTGTTTTTGTGATGTGGGTAAATGCAAGTCAAGTGTTAATCCATTATATAAATATTTGAGTGCCTGGAACAGCTGTTCTATGTAGGTGTGCCAAATACTAGAAATACAGAGGTTAGCAAGACTGATGGCTCCTAAAATATATCGTTACCAAACTATAGTGGGCTGAATTACACGGTCTAACTTTGACCACAAAAGTGACTTGTGTATTAACATGTCTTGGAGTCTTTTTTCATTTCTTTCTATAGCACTCCCTTTCTCTTCAAAGTTGGGGCCTGTATAGTACAGAAGAGCTAAGGAAAATATGGCAAATACAGATAAAGGTTCATGATCTGTCATGTCCTGTATTAGGGGTTTGTTGGAAATTCATATGAAGACCATGTTGATCTGACTTAGTAAAGCCTCTGAAGTGAGCTGCATTTTCTGACTCACGTGTGTATGTGTTACAGTCTCCTTGGCAGTGTAGGTTAAGAGTTGATTTAGAAGCAGGTAGGAAAATTTGCTCCCTGTCCTCCAAAATACATACATAGGTATACATACAGGTGCCCATGTGCATGTCCCATATTTGAGCTAGAGATTTTAGGTTTAAAATTGGATTAAATTTTTAGATTTGAGTTGGTCATATTTCATTCACAGTATGAGTTGTTCTGATCCTTTTATTATAACAGTGTTTGCCTGCAGCATTTAGGGAATTGGAGTTTTGAATTTAGATCAGAGGAAAAATTTGTAGAGCTAGCAGATAGGTTTGGTAGGGGAGAGTATTTGACACATGCTACCTGAGAAAAAGGGAGAGAAGGCAGGGTTTGGGATAAAATAATTTTGCCTGTTTTATAGTTGGGTAGAATCCATACTAGAAGGGTTAGATCCCTGGGTGGGGAAAATCCCCTGGAGAAGGAAATGGCTACCCATTCCAGTATTCTCACCTGGGAAATCCCATGGACAGAGGAGCATGGTGCTCTGCAGTCCCTGAGGTCACAAAGAGTCAGGCACAATTTAGCAACTAAACAACAACAGTTCTACAAGTGCCTATTCAAATGCCTTTTTTTAGACAAGGTAGTGTTTGGTGCTATATCAAAGATTAATCTGATATAGAGCTTGCCTGAAAGAAGGCCACGGTTCAGTAACAGTGCTCCTGACTTGGAATTAGCTTAAGTACCAGTGAATATTCTACCAGTTAGGTTGCTCATACCTGACAGAGTGTGTATCCAGATTAGTATAGGAGACTAAAATTCATCCCTTCTTCTTTGTGCTGACCCTTCAGTTTTCCCTCCAGTTCCTGCCTTTGTCTCTTTTAGGCTGTGAGCGAGGTGATGTGTTTTTCTGTTCCTTTTTGAGGTGAACTGTTTGTGAGATTTCCCGCTAGAGAGACTACTGTTCTGGGCCTCCTGACAAGTAAAACAAAAATGGAGTATGGGAGTAGGATGCAAATAATGATTGTATAGTCAAAGCTGTGCTCTTCATAGCTCTCGCCGTCTTACAGAGACTGACTCTTAGTAAAAGACAATTGAAGACGAGTTAAAGTGAGGGAGAGTGTGTTACACCATCGGAGAGGAACGAGAACATGAAATCAGTGAAGTGGTATGTTGCTGTCAGGATTTTCTTCTTTCTTGCCTATGTTCCTTTATTTTCTCTTTTTTTTTTCCCTCCCCCTTTCCTTTTTTCCTCCCTCTCTAATTTTGTGGATTTAGACCACTGAAATGTTGTATATTATCCATTTACACCTTGGCCTCAGTGATTAACATTCTCTTGTCTTTTCCAGGTGCTCTGCAGTCATTGTGGCGTTGTCTGCTTATTGTGGGCAGTGCAGGATTTGCTTGGGTGGGATGTTTGTTTTATTAACGGTATTTTCCTTGTAGGTTACTGGTCACTGATTATCTCTTGGCTTTGGTAATGGTTTGCTACTTGTCATACCCAGAAATTAACTTAATTTGGAGTTTTTAGCAAGGACACACCCACTACTGCATATCCAACTGAAGAATAGCTGTGCTTTCTTGGAGAAGTTTGTCTCTTTAACTGCATAGAGTAACAGGGTTGAGAAGAGGCAGACATTCACTTAATCGTCAGCTCTCACATCGATATTTTAAATGAGAGCACTGCTTCTTATAATTGATTAAAATGGATAGTCACAAATCAGCTTAGACTGCTGTTGGGTTGGATTTGAGTGTGCAGAGATGGCTATAGGAAATGATGCTTCTCTTGTTGTTCGGTATCTGGTTGAACTCCTTGAGAACATCAGGTCCAAATCTTTATTTTTCTCAGGTTTAATTTTGAAATTATAGAAAATTGCAGTAATAATACAAATAGTTCCCATCTATCCCCTGGCAAGATTCACTCATTGTTAACATATTGCTACATTTGGGCTATCATTTTATTTTTTTCTGAACTTTTTGAGAAGTTGCATGCATCCTGTCCCCTTACCATGTAGTACTGAAAGACATAAATTATCTAAGAACAGCATTCTTATAGTTTCAAGGACATTCCAGTTATCAAGGAAATTGATAGGGTACTCTTCTCTAACACACAGCCCACATTCAGATTTCTCTAGTTTCCTCAGTAACGTTCTTCAATAATTTTTTTCCAGTCTAGGATCCAATCTTCAATCATTTATTGACTTGTCATGTCTCTAGTTTCCTTTAATCAGAACCCTATCCTTAGACTTTCTTTGTCTTTTGTGACACTGACACTTCTGAAGAGTGACCGTTTATTTACAGAATCTCCCTCGATTGGGGTCTGTCTGATGTGTCCTTGTGATTGAATGTAGGAGGTGAGCAGGAATCCTGCGTTACTGCGTGTGATTCTCAGGGCCTCTCATCAGGAGTATGTTCCCTTGTACTCTCTGCAGTGATACCAGCTTTGATCTTCCCATTAGTGTGGGAAAGTTACTGTTTTCCTTTCTCCAGTAAGCAATTTCTGGGGAGATACTTTGAGATTTAATATATGCTCTTCATCATCAAACTTTCATCCTCAAAAAATTTAACATTCTTTGGCAGTTTTGCCAGAATCTATCGTTAGTATGGTGGTTGAAGTTCAAATCTTTGATTTCACAAACCCAGTAGTACAGGAGGGAGTCTGTTCCAGCTGTTGGGTTCCTTGGCTTTATAAAGTATTTTGTGTTGAACTGGATTTTCTCTTCTGAGATTTTGACACATTATTTCAAATTTTGTACTTTTATGCCACTTGTGAGATAAGCCCGCTGTTTTCTTCTTTGTAACAGCCGCTCAGAATGCATTCCACTTTTGTCTTTTCTCTCAGTTACTACTTCCATTTCTAACAGTTGTTTCTTGTGAGAGAGAGCTTTCCTGAATTTATAACCGTACTCTCGGTTTCCTGCTGACATTCATAGATCTAGCACCAAATCCAGGTACCAGTTCCAGATACGGTTTATATCAGTTCCAGATATGGTTTATATCACTTCCAGATACGGTTTATTCAATACAGTAAATTGCTGTTGCTTATACTCTAGCTTGAGCACGAGGCTTTGGAGTCAGATAAATCTGGATTCAAGTCCTGTCTCTGCCACTTAATAGCTCTGTCCTCTTCAGCAAGTTCATAACGTCTCTGAACTTCAGTTCCATAATCTGAAAAGAGTTGGTAATAATTGCACCTACCTTTTAGGGGGGATTGAGGATTAAGTGTGCATGTAAAATTATGAGAATGGTGTCTGTTGCACTGTAATCACTCATCAAATGTTTATTGTTATTATATAGAAAGGATGCTTTTATTTTTACACCCAAGATTGGTGCAATTTATTTTTAGCTGTTGTTTTTTATTGTAGGCTCATTTAAATCTGTGGTGAAAATGAGAAAGTTTTAATAAGTGCTACTGAAGCACAGTTAGACTCTTGAATAAATATTTTAACTTATGTGAATATTATTCTATCAGTGACAACTTTGATAAAGTTTAGAGTCATTTCTTAAATTATTTATATGTCCATTATAAGTAGATTATAAAGAAACAAACATTTGAGTTACTTTGACTGAATCCTAAAACCTTTAGCCTTTTCGTGCATAGCAAATACACAGTTTTTCAGCATTAAATAATATTTTAAAAATTAGCCAGTGAATTTTGAATGTTTGTATGCTATTTCTTACGGCATTTTAAAACCATGTTGTTAATATAAATAGTAAATTTACTTTGTGAAATCCTAAAACTTTTCTTAAAATTTACTATGGAAACTGAGTTTATTAATACACACATATTGGGGGAACATAGTTATCCAGGTATTTTAGGACATATTGATTGAACGCAATTTTATTTTCCAGATAAGCTATCTAGAACACTTGGAGAACCTGTTTCAATAATGATACTATAGGAATTTGAGTCTGTGGGGAAATGTGCTGTAACCCTTCATTGTAATGTTAGAAGTATAGCTCCTCTTTCTGTTACAACAGAACCAAGAGTCTTATTCTCCTTAGTCAGAGGGTCCCCAGGGATATTCTTGGTACACTCAGGGCACCCCATTGACTGTCTCTTTATAAAAAAAGTTCTTTCATTGGTGGTTATTTATGCTAAAGAAATAAGGTAAACTTTAGGAAAAAAAGAAAGACCTAGTTTTGCTTACTTTGGGTATAAATGATTATAAAAGGTAGAAAAATCTATATGTTACAGTTACATATTGTTCTGTTACATACATTGGTGTCAGATACCAAGTGAGATGTTATCCTTAATTTTACGTTGCAACCCTTTTCATGTAGCTGTAAGAGTGAAAGCACCTCTTAAACTTTTAGACAATTAAAGTGTGCATAGTTAATTTGAACTGTCTCAACTCTCTTTCATGTTAAATGTGTTACAGGAATGAATCTGAAGTCTGCTGCAATAAAACACTGAAGGCTTTAAAATGTTTTCTTGCATAAAACTCAAACTTTAAGTAGCTGCTTATGAGGATAGGGAAGGGAGGAAGCTAATGTCTGTCTCAAGATACAGGACAGCTGTTTGCTCATCAACCTCAACTGTGTGAGTAGACTTAAGCCTGTAACACTGTGTACTTAGGCATAATAATAACTTACAGTTTTTAAATCGAAAGTACTTAAAGATACACTTAGGTCAGCATGATGAGGTATTTTTTAGGGTCTGTTTTTTTCTGGTGGGTAGAATGTTGAGGGTGGAGAGGGTGATAGGTTTTTATTTATAAAGTGTTTCTGAGAATAAAACTTAACAACCAAGTATCATTAGTGACCATGCATCTTTTTTCATTATTCTATTGTTGTGAAGCAAAAGAAGAAGATTCTGTAGATCACTCTATTTTATAGTTGACTTCGTCTTTTAAAAAGCAATATTTTAATCAATCATAAAATGTATTTTGAAAGTATGTTAGATATTAATATAGAAAATAGCTCTTGGAAATAATTTAATAATTTATTAAATTATAATTAATAATTTTTAGAATAGCTGTGTTTAATCAGAGAGAGTATGTACTTCAAAATAAAGGAACTGTAGTTTACTGAATGCAGTTAGAAGTCTTTTACACTTGCCAACTTTGTTTTTAAAAGTGCCTTAATATAAATACCTGTGGAAAGAAGATTCTCCTTTTTCTCTTACTAAAAGCTATCACCTTAAGAAATATTTTGGGATAGAGGGGTCTGATTTTTTTTTCTACTTTCTTTTTTGTTTTTGTGTTGGGTTTTTTCCTCCTCCTCCATGGACTTAGGAGTAAGACTCTTAATTGGATGTTTCCTGCAGTAGAGAAATGCATGGTTTTATAGAAAAGATAATTAAAATATAAGACATTACCATGAGCAGTGTGATGAACGTGTAGGTTAAGATTCATCAAATCTTATTAACTATTTAGGGAAGTATGAAATAAAAGAAATGCTGTTTGCAGTAAGATGAGCTTACTTTCTCTTTCACATCAGAATGTGTTGACTGAAGGAAAATAAAAATTGACTGATTTTAGAATCAGTGAGTGAGGAGGCTCTTAGAAAGCATAATGAAGAACATGTAGTGAATATGGATATTCTTACGAAAGTAGTCAAAGAGCGCATGCCAGAAATGAGAGGAATATGGGTGCATTCAAAAGCAGTTAAAAACTTCAAGTTTCAGTCTGGTCGATTTTTTTTCTTTTCTGGGCTGGTCAGTAAATGGGCAGTACTGTATGAATCCCCAGGGGTCACCTTAGTACTAATTGTTCAGTAGCTCTAAAGAAATCATGTTTAATGATGACAAGTCTCACTTTAGTGAGGTTTTAAGGTCTATAATATGATGTTGAACTCCAGTTTACAGTCATTTGGTATTTCCCCCATAAAGGATGAGTTTAATTTGGTACTATTTTGTGCAGTACTCTAGCACTCTGTGCCCTTCTCTTTAATTAGTGTTTCTTTATTGTTGAATAAAGAAAATGTAGGTGAAGGAAGCCTTTAGTACATATTTTTTTATTGAAGGATAATTGCTTTACAGAATTTTGTTGTTTTCTGTCAGACTTCAACATGAATCAGCCATAGGCAAAAGTTTGATTTTTAAAGATGAAATTAGGCAGAAAGGACACGCAGTAGGAAACGAGAAGCTTGTATATAACTGTGGAGGGTTTGGGGGAAACTATGCCAGTAGATTGGTCCTGTTTCCATTTCTCCTTCTGTCGCTCTGAGATGATTCTTTGTGTCTGTGTTATTCTGCTGAGCAGGTAGAGCAGAGTGCTGAGAAGCTAATTAAGTTTCCTGGGCTAGGAAGTGTTTGCAGGAGAGTGTGAGCACCATTCGTAAACTCTGCTTTTGCTCTGTCCCTGGCCTGCCACACCCTTAGCATACGACATAGGCTTCGTGTTGATCTTGCACTCACGTCTGTGACAGAGTTTTGCCTAGATCATATGCACATTTTAACTTCTTATGTTGTTGTGTCTTGCAATATTCAGTAGCATGGAGTTCCTGAGTTACACTGAAAGCCATGTAACGTGCATGGTTAAGGGCCCAGGGTGTACAGTCTGGCTGCCTGATTCAGATCCTAATGTGATAGTGAACAAATGACTTAAACCTTTCTGTGACTCACTTTTCTAATCTGTAAAATAGATACAGTAATAATTTGTTACCTGATATGGGGTATTGTGAGGTTTAAGTGAGTCATTGATTTTATTATTAATCTTTTGTTTCTTCTTTGAGAAGACTAATAGTAAATGGCCTATTCCAAGTCCTTAAAGTAATCAATTGTAAGGCTTTAGGATCTAGAATTGGAAACTCAAAAAGGAGGATATTTTCAGTTGGGTATCATGGAAGATCTCTCTTGACCAGTAGCATAGAGAACCTTACTCTCTTGCCTTCTGTTCTCATTCTGCTGTATTAGCTAGCCAGGTTTCAGTTTTCAGTAGACATATGTGGCTAAGTGTATTGGACAGTGAGCGCTCTTCTAGATGGTTGGATTTGAATCTGTAATATATTTACTTTAAACATGGCATGTCTTGATGACACGCAGCTGTATTTGTCTAGAACATGAAAGATTGGTCTTGGCTTTAGATGTAACTCCACACAAGAGGAAGGAAGGAAGGAAAAATACTTACTGAAGAATATTGGTTAAAGTTAGGGATATTTTCTCTGAGTTTTAGGTCAAGTGATTTTTAGGCACATCAGCAAAGTCAGTATCAGTTCAGTCACTCAGTCGTGTCTGACTCTGCGACCCATGGACTGCAGCACACCAGGCTTCCCTGTCCATAATCAGCTCCTGGAGCTTGCTCAAACTCATGTCCATCGAGTCGGTGATACCATCCAACCATCTCATCCTCTGTTATCCCTTTCCCTTCCTGCCTTCAGTCTTTCCCAGTATCAGAGTCTTTTCCAGTAAATCGGTTCTTGGCATCAGGTGGCCAGAGTACTGGAGCTTCAGCATCAGTGCTTCCAATGAATATTCAGGACTGATTTCCTTTCGGATGGACTGGTTGGATCTCCTTGCAGTCCAAGGAACTCTCAAGAGTCTTCTCCAACACCGCAGTTCAGAAGCATCAATTCTTTGGCACTCAGCTTTCTTTATGGTCCAGCTGTCACATCCATACATGACTACTGGAAAAATCATAGCTTTGACTAGAGTCATTATAATGATTTTTTAAAATACAGGCATGGATGGATGAACTAAGCAGTGTTGAAGGTCTTGAGTTCTGTCAGTAGAGATTGCTTCTTGGATTAAAGTGAGCTACTTTTTACATTTAATGCTGGAAGAGTGCTTTCTAATCTAGAAGCACCTTTGAAAGCTTGGCAGTGTAATGGATGGGAAACTTAGGTCTTTCAGGAAGGACTCAGTACCAGTGTTTTATTATAAGAGAATCTTCCTCTGTTGGAGATGGTCCTGCTAAACCTTAAAGTAGTCTGGAGTCAGCACTGGTCATCACTCACTGTGTGTGTAGAAATGTGGTGTGTGTATGTGTTTCTGCTTCTTCTAATAGCAAGAAGTAGAAATGTGGTTTTATGTTCTGTAAGATCTTGCTGTTTTCTGGAATCTAATCGGGGGTCAGAACACATTGGAACAGATACCCATTCTAACTGAAAAAGGGAAATGGGGAGATTATTTTAAAAGAGATGTGGAAAATCTAAGGAATTGGCTAGAGGTTTACAGCTTTGGTACCTTTTTCTGTGTTAGGTGTTCTTCCTCTTCACCACCACGTTTTCAGGTTGGGTCATTGGGTCAGGTTTTCACCCCTCTCTACTCAACTTTTCTGGAAATATACTATGGTACCAGCGGGGCAATTAGAGTTAAGACCTGTAGGTTGTACATACTGTATTAAAAGAGAATTGAAGGAGTCAATTGGCATGACTAACTTCAGTTTCTTTAACTGATTAAAAAGAAGGGCGAAACTCTATGAAAGTAGAGTGTTTTGGGTGCATTTTATAGTTTTGTGGCTCATAGGGATTTTTGAAATTAAAAGTGACATCTGTGTATATACATGAAAGTCACACATCTGTATTCCTGTCCTAACACTTGCACTGATCCTTACAAGCAGAGCCGTCTGTCGTAACTTTCATCTTTTATGGTACCTCGGAGAGCAGCAGGCAGCCCAAGTGTATAAGCAAGGCACCTTAAATGATGAACTGGGATAAAAGAAAGAAAACTCTACCTATAGCCATTTAATTTTGCTGAATCTTTTCTGATCACACTCTAAATTGCATAGTTTTGAAGGTGTTTTTTTCATCTGTCTTATATTTGAGTGCCTCTTGTGTACCTGCCATTGCTCTGGAACAGAAATTGGCAAACTGAAGCCCATTACCACCTCTTTTTGTTAATAAAAGTTTTATTGGAACACAGTTATGCCCATTTATTTAGTTGTTTGGAGAAGAAGAGTAAATGAAAACACACAAATATGGGAACCAGTGGGAAAATTTGAGTGGGTTCCCTATTTTGCCAAAAAGAAAAAAAAAGGATATTGAATTGTTTTGTGCAGATAATGACTATGTCAAATTCTTTAAGATATGCAATATGGAACCTGCGTAAAATTGAGAATATAAAATTGACTACAACTTTCATTATAAAATAACAACATGGTGTGCCAGCTTAAGCACATTGCTAAATGAAGCCCTCTCTGAGTGAACTGAATTAGAAAAAAAATATCCTGAAGCTCAAGAGCGTGAGGCTAAGCATCTCTGTTCAGGGCACAAACTGTATACCATGTCGTGGTCCTTGCTGGCAAACCTAGATCCTGTCTTGAATAGCAAATTCAGTTTCTTTAGAAGGAGCCTATTGCAGCCTATTTGCTTTGGTGTAAATGCTTGGTTATTGCAGGTTGTAGTACAAGGCTGCTACTTTGCAACACAGTTTCATTCACGCATTCAGCAAATACTGAATATCTACCATGTGCCAAGCATTTTTGTAAGTTATCAGTGGACAAAATGGACAGAATTGCTGCTGTTACAGAGGTAACATTTTAGTAGAGGGAAGATAGATGAAATAAGTGTAATTTAATAGTAAAGATTAAGATAAGGGTACTGAAGAAAAATAAAACTGGATAGGGTAATAAAGGATGCTGGTGGTTATTTCAAATAGGAGGATGAGGGAAACCCTCCTTCAGAAGATGACAGGTGAGCAAAGACGTGAAGTAGATGAGGAACTCCTGTCCTCCTAGTGACTTCTGGAGGGTAGAAGTTGTAGCAGTTACAAAGGCCTTAAGACTGGAGCATACCTGGCAGTGTTATGTGATCTGGAGGAGTGGGAGGGGAGGTCAGGTAATGGGGGAACAGATGATAAAGTGCCTTTATGTCGGTAGGGAGTTTGGCTTTTACTTGGTCAGCTGGAGGATTTTGAGCAAGCATGCAGTGTGCTTTGTTTTAGATTTAACATGATCACTGGCTGCTGTGTTGAAAATACACCATCGGAAGGTAGTAAGAGAAGCAGGGGAGACAGATGTATCAGTAACTGTATTGGTTATCAGTAGCCATATAGCACATTACCCCAAAACTTAATGGCTTAAAACAACAAACGTTTATTGTCTCGCATGGTTTCTGTGAAGAATAGAGAAGCTGCTTAGCTGTGTAATTTTGACTCAGGGTCTCTCATGAGGTTGCAGCTCAGATGTCAGCAGAGGTTGCAGTCATCTGAAGACTTCACCAGGACTGAAGGGTCTGCTTCCAGATTCACTCAGATGCCTCGTGGCCTGAGGCCTCAGTGACTGAGCAGGTGGGGCCCTCCCTACAGCATCGTAGGGCTTTCCTGAGAGCGAGCAATCCACGAGAGAGAGCAGGGCAGCAGCCACAGTGTGCAGCGTCTGTCTTGACTAGACTCAGATACAGACCATCACATGCACAGCATTCTGTTGTTATCCAGACCAACACCCAGACAATGCGGGTGGGGACTACCAAGGGCCTGAATGCCAGGAATCCTGGGGCTCTCTGGGGGTCTCCTTGGAGGCTGGCGCCTGGTTTACATGGTATTGTCTCAGTGTCATCACAGAGCAAAGCCTGCCTCTCTCCCAGCAGTACCAGTGAGATCCAGGGAGGAGTGACTGAGTCATGGGCCAGACTCGGATCACATGCCCCCCCCGAGACAGGTCCGGCTCTGAGGAGGCAGGGTTAGACCTATCTCAGCAAGTGAGAGAGAGGTTCTGCTATCTGAAAGGGTAAGGAGGAAGATGTACCAGGCAGACAGAAACTGTCAGTTCAGGAATATGATATCTTCATGTCCAGCTATTGAATGCTTTTATAATTATTAAGACACCATGGATGTTATTTATAGCCTTGGTGAATAGAAAGCAGTGTGCTAAATAGAGGACAGTTTGTACCAAGAGCATTGCTGTCATTTTTCCCATCATAGCTACAACTCTGTGTAAACTATACCTGCTGTTAAAGATTTGTGTGAAATACTGCCTTTCATAGTTTTTTCCCCTTATTGGGTGATAAACATATACTTAATTAAGAGATGAAGCTTAGGGAGCAAATAATACTTTAAATTTACATTGTCTGGATTAGAGAGAGTCCCACAGTTAGTAGGACCTCTGCCCCTGGGAGTCCCAGGGCCACCTAGACTCCCCACATTCTCTCCGGTGATGATTACATTAACACCATTTGCTTATTTAATCCAGGAGTTGGCACTTTTCGTTCGTCACCTATTTTTGTTCAGCACATGACGCAAGATTGGCTTTTGTATATTTAAGTGGTGAAGGTAAAAATCAAGAGGAACATTTTATAATGTGAAAATTCTAGGAAATTCAAATTTTGGTGGTCATTAACTACAGTCTATTGGAACATTGTCGGTGGCTGCTTTGATGTGACAGTAGTGAATTGAATAATTGTAACAGGTTGCATGGCCTTGAAATCTAAAATATTTACTATTTGGTCATTTACAGAAAGCTTGCTGGCCCCTGATTTACCCATTTTTGGGTGCAGCAGAGTAGAGTCATCTAAGGTGGGAATGCCAATCGATTTTCCTGAAGCCTGTCTTCTTTACCTGGAAGAACCATAGTGGCCTCAATTTGTGAGACCTGTTGTGCTGGTCAGTGAAAACTTTATGTCAATAACCAGGGAAGTGAGGTTTGAGTATACTAGAATTGGCTCAGGGGTGTCTTATCCTTGTATAACTTAGTATGTTGAAACTGATGGATTAATTATTTGCCGGGAAGGAATATCTGGTATCCCCCAAGATGTCATCCTCTTGTTAGCTGGACTCAAGCCATTTTGTCCTTCAGCCCACACAGTGGCAGGAAAGACAAGCTAACATAGGGACCTAGGAACTCCTGTACAGAGAGAGAGCTGCAGGGCACCCTCAGTACAGTAGGAACCCTAACTCAGAGTGAACAGGGTAACTCTAGACTGTCAGAGTGAACAGCATCATCACCACATCTTCTGCTCTTTCATCTGTTCACTTTATGAATGTCCCTAGGTTTTCTATAACCTTTGCAGAGGTTCTTGACCCCCAGAACATATGTCTCTTGCCTACATGATAGCTGATGGAGCCAAATGCTGAGAACTCTGGGAAATTACTATATGCTACCAGGAGACATTAATCTCAAACACCTGTGAGAGAATGGGTATTCTTTTGGTCAATTATTATTAATAAAACAAATTATAGAAGAATGTTCTACTTTGCTCTTTTCTGAGATCTCCATTTGGTAAAATTGCAGAGGATTAGCCAGTTTTGAGTGGCCTGCAGTGTTAGTTTGAAGTTTAGTAGGCATTCTTATGTAACTCAGCATGTGTATTTCTTTCTTCTCCTGAAATAAATAGTAATGATTCCAAGTTGAAAAGGTGGTAGGTGTTAACCTAAGAATTAAAACTCTGATGCTTATGAGCCAGGTAACTGAAAGTTAAGATAGCCTTGAGTTGGAGAGTATAGGCTCTCTCTGAGAAGGATCCCAGCTGATAGGTTTAATTTTGGGAACATCAGTCTACTGTTGTCGGGTTTTGCTATTTTCAAGAGGAGCTGAAAATCTGGGATTTTTTGTTTGACATTTCCCCAACTTTTGAAAGTTAACAACTAATTAAAAAAAATTAATATGTGCTGGCTAACCAAACATGCCTGTGGGTCAGATTTCACTTGTTTGCCAGTTCACAACTTCTGTATTTAACTCGTCATTGTAAACCATATATCCTCCCTATTTATTTCAGAAGGAGGGAGAACAATGAAATGAAAAATTATATGTGCCTTCTATAACTGGTTTGGATTACCAATCATTCTTGCTGAGTGACTGTTTCAATATATGAATCATGGGTGCTGTGGTTGAAACATTTTTCATCGGCCTGTTTTCTCCCCCTTTCAGTGGAAAATAACCCTTTTGGGGGGCCTGATGTGAATAGTCCAACAAAAATGAAATGTGTGTATTCAACAAAATACTTCGTAGTATTCATATTAGGCAAAAAGGGAATTTGAAAAAGAAACCATTTACCTGGGAAATGACTTGTATACCTGTAAAGCATTTGAGTAACAGGTGAGCTTAAGTGCCCCCAAAAGGTGATACAGAGTGTGTCTGTTGGAATTCAAAACAGGAGGATCGAGGTGGACAGAAACGAAACCAGAAGAGGTAGAATTTAAGCTGATTCCTGAATAGGATTGTTGTAGGCAAAGTGAACCGGACAGCATTTATGAAGGAAGGAGCAGTATGAGTTAGGTTTTTGTTTCCAGCAATGAGCATGATTTGTTTCAAACAGATGGGAGCAAAGGACCCTCTACTTTTAGGCAAAGCAGAGATAGAGCAGTTACTGAGTTTCCACTGTGTGCCAGGCACTCTATGGATGCCTTCTGTATACATTGTATTACTTAATCTAGTTATATAAATATGAACACCCTTTTAAGGAGTTGAAACCTAGGGAAGTCTAGTAACATTTTCAAGCTCTTATAGGCAATAAAAACGGCAAAGCTGAGCTCTGACCCCAAGCCTATTCACTTTGCACTCAGCATTTACTTTGCAGGGAAATTGGACTGGTTACGGTAAGTTGTAGGTCTAGTACTCCTTCCTGGGGCGAATATAGAGTAACTAAACTGGAAGAAATATGATGAGAACTTGGTGTTCTAGGAGAATTTAAATAAGTGGATTTTGAGGAGAGGTAGTAAAACAGAAGGAAAAATACTATTAAAATAACCCAGATATGAAATGATGAGAATCAGAATTGGGATGCAAAAGAAAAGAGCATGAGATATTTCCAAATGAAAATTATTGGAACTTGGTGACTGAACTCTAGGGAAGGAAGCAGAGTGAAATAGGTTTGCCGTGTATTTGCAGTTATAATTGAGTCTATGTTGCATTCATTCATTGCTGTTCTTTCGTCAGAATTTTAATAATTAGTAATGAACTTTCTTTGTAGTCTTAGAAGTATTTGATCTTGAATTTTGTATGCTAATGAAAATTTCTTAGGTTAAAAGACATAAAGGAAAAAAGCTTCTCAAGAACTTAGTTAAGCTAATTAAAGCTGCATAATGAAAAAATTTAAAAAGCTGCATATTCAACCTTAAAGTTGAGTAAATGAATGAAATTTTAAATTACCTTTAAATGAAAAGAATAAGAATTCATGAATGTTCACAAATTTGTAGGTTTGGCAGGACAGGATGGACTTTGAAAGTCATTCTCTTTTAATTTTGTTTTTGATTTTTTAAAAAAAGGACATTGACCTCAAAGCTTATAGATATGTGGCCTTGGGCAAGTTACTAACTTTCTTTTAATATCAATTTTCTCACTTAAAATGGGGATATCACTAATACTGACATCCTAGGGTTCTAGAGAGAATTAAGTGAGATAATATAAATAAAACAATAAAAGTGGTTTGTGGCCCATAGTAAGCTCTGAGTAACTAAGTATCTGAGGAAGGTAGAGAGGACAGTCAGATGTGGGTTTGATTATGAATGTTATTAAGAGTCAAATCACATTTTCTGAATTCTCTTTTAATTCCTGCTTTTTTTTTCAATTCCACCGTGCTGATCCATTTTTCTCTGGCAATCTCAGTCTTTACCTCCTTGGATTTGTGGTTCTATAATCCCACAAAACCTAGAGCAATCAAAGAATTGTTCTGCTTTCTCCTTTTCTTTCCTCTTTTCCTTCCTGAATGCCAGTTTCGTGGGCCCTTCATAGTTACCTACCAAAAAGGTACCGGAGCATGGGGACACCAGACTTTCAGTTTCTCCAGAGCCACCCCATCTTTGCCACTACACATAAAGATAAACTAGGACACCCTTTTATGGCTCTTGGTCTCTTTTTTAAATCTTCATGGAAAGTTACATTTTGTGACCTAACCATGAATAAATAAAACTGATTTTTTTCCTTTTATTTCTCTCTTCTTTTCCTGTGAAATCCTTTGTGCTTTTTATCTGCCATGATAATAGTTGTTTTTGAAAGCTTTTGACTTACAAAATTACTGCTAATTTGCTACTGTGCAGGGTATTTTGGCTTGGGGAAATTGTTAACGTTTTGAATTTTAGTCTTACTGTTCAAAAGCAGAGGTTGTGATACAAAAAGCTTCGTGGTCATGTTGTGCTTCTTACCTGTGACTCTGAGTTTTTATAGAAATAAGATAGTTCTCTTTTCTGGATGCTTGTAATTGGCCAGCATATACTGAAAAATTTGTCAGTACTGGTAGGGAAAGTTTTTAATTCTTATAGAATTTTAATGTCATTAATATGCAGTATAGAATAGTCGGTGATTTAGAACAGTGTTTCTTGGTAATTCCCTGGCTGTCCAGTGGTTAGAACCTGGCACTTTCACTGCCCGGGCCCAGGTTCGATCTGTGGTTAGGGAACTAAGATCCAGCAAGCCGTGAAAATAAATAAGGACACTGTGTCTCAATCTTTTTCCTTTATTGCCCCCTACCCCACTCCCAGGAGTCTTTTGAAATAGTTTTTTCCTTATTGGCTTCCTACCTCCATACAACTTTAATTCCACAGATGCAGTTACCTATATATGTATTATCTGTACATCTGTTTCATACATACAGAGTAAGGGGATTTTGTATTCCCATCTCCAGGGTCAGAGTCTGTCTTCTTGAGCTGGTGCTGCTTGCCGTGCTGGTTACAGCAGCAGGTTCTCAGAATTTTTGGTTTCAGGACCTTTGAGTTCTCAAAAGTTATTGAGTACGTTGAAGACCTTTAGCCTGTGTCTGTCATATCTTGTGAAAATTTTATCATATTACAAGTTAAAGTGAGACAGTCACAAATATTTATTAGTTATTAATTCATTTAAAAGTTATTGTGAAAAATAACTCCCCCTTCAAAGGGTTCAGTAAGAAACATGACATTGTTATGCATTTTTGCAAGTTCTTTAAGGTCTGACTTAGAACAAACAGCTGGATTCTCACAGTTGCCTCCGTATTCAGTCTGTTGGTTCATGGTGTCGCAAAGACTCGGACACGACTGAGCCAACTGAACTGAACAATGTTTAAAAAAAAAAAAAGCTAGTGTCATACAGATATGTAGTTGGAAAAGGAAGGAGTATTTTGATAACCTTTTCAGATAGCAGATGTCTCTCTTCTTTGATATTACACCAAAATGTGACAATTTGTAGTTTCTTAAAGGGATAAGTTACAGTGTAGAATCTCATACTGTGTAAAAATGTTTTGTCCTGTTACTCTGAAACCCATGGGTCTATCTTTCCCTTTGAGAGAGTGTTTTGTTCATGAATAATTTTGTACCATAGTACGTTAGTCATTTTGAAAATACTGGTTTCCTGGCTTATGCACATCTCCCAAATGTTGATAATAGAACCAGTACTCACATGTCATTAATATCACTACTAGTCAGCTTCCCTGGTGGCTCAGATGGTAAAGAATGCCTGCAGTGCAGGAGACACGGGCTTGATCCCTGGCTTGGGAAGATCCCCTGGAGAAAGAAGGCAACCCACTCCAGTACTCTTGCCTGGAGAATCCCATGGACAGAGGAGCCTGGTGGGCTACAGTCCATGGGCTCACAAAGACTCCAACATGGCCGAGCGATTAATGCTTTCACTTTTTTCACTAATTTCAGACACTATCTAAAAATTACTTGTCAAGCTTTTATGTTTTATTATTTAAATATTGTCCTTGGCAATAAATACTATTAGTTATTTTTCTTGAAGTAACAGGCTTCATTCATTTCTGAGAAAATATCTGATATAATCAAGTCTGAATAATCAGTTTGTCAGTTCTTTGAAACAAAAAACCTGTTCTGTGAAGATGACTCAGCTTGTAACTCAGACAATTGTTCAAGTGCTTTTTCTTCACTCACCATACCTCTGTATGCAGCAGGAATGCTTTATGTGTATTTCCCAGTTTGTCACACAAAATATTAACAAGTTGTGTTTGTTCAGTCTCAGGATTTAATAAATTAAGAATTTTGCTGTGACAGTATGGTGATGAAGAATATAATGGTGCTGTATGTCATGGTTTGACTCCTTGATGAGGCTCCAGGTTCTTAACCACCTTTGCTGTTTACTCATCATTGGATTCTGAGATGACTTGGCTTCATAAAGTAAAAAAGATGTTCTTCAAAATCTCAGATTCAGTTCCTAGGCCTAAAGATTATCAACAGTTTTAGGTTTTTCTTTTTAAAGGTAAATGCTAAACCTAAACCTGCTTTGTTTTATAATCCAGTCAAATGCATTATTGCTCTTGGTTCTGAAGTTTGCATTAAACTCACCCCATTCACCCCTCAATCCACAACAGTGTTTGCAAATAATTTAGGTGGAAAAAAAAAATCTGTTAGTGGTAAACAGTGAAGGTTTCTTTCATTGTTTATCAATTCGAGAAAATTTCAGTGGCAAAACACTGTCCTTCATTGTTAGTCTTATCATTTGTGATGTTTGAACATAGACTTCTTTGTAAAGACACCTACACCCATTTTGGAGTAACCTTCATTTCATTTGGGAGGCTTTTTGTTGTTGTTTTTTTTTAAATACGATAGAACCTGTTATTACCTTCTGTCACGTTATTCATGCCAAAGAACCACTTGCTCCTTGGGAAAAATGGCACACAGGGTTCTTCTGTCTGCTGTAATTGATTATTGCCTGTGGTTCCCAAACAATTCCTCTGCCTGTTAGTTTTAAAATTTTAAGTACTTTAAATATTTTGTCCCCAATTATATAGTAGTATCTTCATTTAAGAGGATTTTAAAAGTACAGAGAAGATATACATCAGAAAAAAAAATCTGTTAGCTTTCCTATCCTTAAGATTTAGTCTTTCTGATCCTTATCGATGAGTAATAGGTTTGTCAGCATTATAAATAAGCTGTGAAGTACATGCCTTGTGTATATGTGTGTATATATTCATATGTATTTATAATTTTTTTCTGATTCTACCCAAATTATTCTGTTGACGGAGATGATGGGTTCAAAAGGGCAGTCTTTCACAAGGCTCTTAAGATGAATTGTCAATGTAGCTTTCTAAAATGGCTGACTCACTTTCTCATTTTACCAGTGTTAAATTTCTCCACATCTTCACCAGCATTGATAATATGTTAAATGCTTTTTAAACAGAAAACATTATGCAAGTTAAAACATGAACTTTTTCAAGCAAAGGTGAAGTGAGTAGGCCTTACTAATACAACAAAGAACAAACTGTATTTCTCATTCCTAGGTGTCCAAGCTGAACTAGACTTAAAGGATTTTTCTTAACATTCTGATGGTGTAGTGTCTTTAGATCAGATACTTTTGTCTAGTTCATAACATTGTTTGAGCCAGTACAATCCGCCTTTTGTACAGTGAGGGTTGGAGATAAAAGTTCAGTTTTTGTATCCTTTCGATATATTTTTTTCTCTCTCTACGCCAGACAGCTATAGAGTGGTTTGGGGAGGAGTATATGTGCATTTTCCTTTATTACATAAAGCAGATTTGGATAATATATGATTGTAGTATATATCAGAGTTCTCGGCTTATTCTGTGTAAATTTCAGGTGTGCAACAGAGGAACATGGCTCAAGAAACTAATCACAGCCAAGTGCCTATGCTTTGTTCCACTGGCTGCGGATTTTATGGAAACCCTCGTACGAATGGCATGTGTTCAGTGTGCTATAAAGAACATCTTCAAAGACAGAATAGTAGTAATGGTAGAATAAGCCCACCTGGTAAGTAGTTCTTACCTGGTAAGTAAAACACAGCGCTGTTCATAACTGAGATACAGCTGAATAGCACAGGCTACCCAGCACCTCTTCCTGCTTTCACACTGTACTTGCATTACTACATTTACATCAGGAAAATGTCTCATTACATATTGTAATGGTCAGTGGTAGGGCAAGAGAAAGAGGAGTGTCTCCACTCATTGAAAAGAACTGCTGTAGATCCATCTCAGTCTTAACATGCTGCGCTCGAGAACTCTTATCTTACTAATTAATAAAATAGATGCGCACTCCAAGTATGTAGAGCTGTCTTGGAAAATAAGCTCTGAAGGAGTAGGGGCTGTATGAGGACCTTGGTTCTTTTCTCTAGGATGACTTCTGAGGCCAAGGTAGTTGGAGGAGAGAGTTCCAGATAGATAGCCACAGATGACTTCAGAGAAACCCTTCCTCCCTTCTGCATAGGAAGGAGAGGTGGGGCAGTTTGACTCAGAGAAAAAGGTGTTTGTTCATCCCCAGTTCACTTGCATTATTTATGCGTTTTTATGTCAGAGGATTCTCCTGGAATTGATATGGCTTTTGCTTCAGTGATTGTGTAAAAAGGGATATTGAACATGAGCTTTACTTATCTAGGATAGTTCTCATGTAGGTTAATGCCTGAATGTATAGGTTTCTGTGGTTAATCAAAGTGCAGGCTGTTACTTAAGTTCATTTAAAATTGCTTGTGAAGTCTATTTCATCATTTGCTTCCTGTTCAAGCCGGACTTCTTTAAATTTTCTTAAGGCTAAAATCAAGTGAATATAAGTTACCATATTGTTTTGTAAAATCATTATCTACATTTTTGCCTTATGAAGAACAGGTAAAATAATATAACCTGAGTGCAGATTTTAATTCTGAACTTACATTTGCCTTACTGCTGAATTCTTTTTTATTTTAAAGATCTCATTGTGCACTGTTATTTGGAAGACATTTATGAATTAAAGAGTTAGTGCGATAATTCTAAAAAATAGTAGTTTAGGTCTTGACTACATATATTTTGTATGTGGTAAAATTAGCATCCTTTTCATAGGAAAATTATTGAAAACTTTTAGCTAAAGTAATGAACCGGCATATTACATAGTAAAACAAAACCCGTGTACTGTATTTCGTGGGAAACTGGTCTTGGTTTTTTTAGATAAGATGCCGGCCCGCCCAGGGCACAGAGTCACTAACGTGTGATGTGGTCCTGTTGCAGCGCCTTCTGTCACAAGTCTGTCTGAGTCCTTACCAGTCCAGCGCACAGATGGTAGTGTCCCAGAGGCTCAGTCAGCGCTCGACTCAGCAGCTTCATCTATGCAGCCAAGGTAAGAGGCTGCCTCTGAACTGTTCGATAGCCAGAGAGCTATCGAAAAGTAAGGCATTTTTTCCGTATCTGGTCAGTTCTGTTATTTAAGGAAAACTATTTAAAGTCACTTTAGGATTAACTAGCAGAAAATTGTATCTGTCTCATTATTATCGCTGACTAGTCAAAAAAATCTTTTTATTGGTATTACATTACAGTGAGAGTAGAGAGTTGTCTTAAAATTTAATGAAGAGATTTTGTTTTTCAGACGGCTTTTTTTCTTTATTTTTCTTCATAATGTATCCTGACCAACCCCTGAAGTCCTTTTGAAGCATGTTAAGTTCTAGTCATAGGCCTTTGATGCAAATACTAGTGCTTTGTATTAAAAAATGGTCTTGTCACAGGTTCTCTGTTTAATATCGTGTGGTCCTGTTCTCTGTTTAATATCATGATGTCGTCCTGATACCTGTTTGTATTGTAGTGTATTTTTTTTTAACTGAAGTCTTTTAGAAGCTGGAAACACAGAAATGTTTGTTTCATTCTTACCCTGCTGTTAGGAAATATATACTAAATTTCTGCTCTGAAGTTTTTTCCAATTCTTCTGTGTCCATCAGTGCATCATATACAACTTTGTGTTAGGGTTCCTGAAGCATGTCTTTATCATACTAGTGTTCATTTAGTGAATTCATACACAGTGGACATGTACTATTGCTTTATTTCAAAATCAAAAAATTTCTGGTCCAAATTGGTCTCAAGTTTCAAAATTCTGTAGTTATATGGAAGTTATTTTTTTTAAAAAAAGCATTTCTGGTTAATTCCTGTCTTAATGATCTGCTTAGATATGTTGAACTCTTATTTATTAATCGCTTAGTTTCTGGTCATGAAGAGATTATCTTTTAAAACCTAAATATTTTTGCTTTTCTAGCCCTGTGTCAAATCAGTCACTTTTATCAGAATCTGTAGCGTCTTCCCAAGTGGACAGTGCATCTGTGGACAAAGCAATACCTGAAACAGAAGCCCTCCAAGGTTTGCACATGATCTAGCACATGTTGGTCATTAAATGTTTTGAGTCTTCTTAGCCAGGCACTCTCCTAGATGCATGTGTTTTTTAAATTACCTGCCTAATACGTATTTTTTATATTTGTTTTCTTGATGAGCAGGGTGTTTTACATTCTTAAGTACTCAATTGACTGAAATGTAGGGAACCTTTTCCCACTTATATGTAATTAGGTCATCAGCATCAACATAGAAATTTAAAATCTGTTTTGTTTGAGAAATATAATTAAATGAATGAGTGGTTGTGTTATACTGTTCTCTTTTACTGTTTTGTTTGTTTTAACCTAAATATTCTTTCCTCTCCCATGAACCGGGGCTGCTGGTTTAAGAGGAATCTCTTGCTTTGGACTTGGATTATCTATTTACTTTGACTGGCACCCCCACCACCACCCCCGCAGCGCAACAGTCACGCTGAGTTACTCTTATTTATAGCATGGCATCTCAAGTTCTTGCCCATGCCCTTCGTATCCCCATTATGTGAACCAAAGTGAAGTGGATCTAGGAAGACTGGAATATGTGTATGAAGGCTTTCTTCATGGGCAGAGCTATTAGAGGAGGCATTTAGGATGCTGTGAAAAATCTGTGCTTGGTTAATTATATTCTACAGTGTGTGGAAACGATGTATGTATTGAGGAGGATACTCTGGAAAGAAGCCTGAAGATGAGCTTGTGTCATTTGACCTGTGCCATGATTTAAACAGACACGATGCTGTACCCATTGAAGCCTTCCACTGTACATGGTGTTCACAGGGTGACGACAGATACACCTGGCAATCTTAGCTGAAGTTTGCTGAAGTTTAACTTTAGTTAAGCTAGCTAATTCCCCTTCCTCTGATTTCATGTCCAACAAATGATTGGCATAATTTGCCTCCTTACACATTTTGCTGTAGGAAGAGAATGTAACTGTCTGATTAGGATAAATAGTCCATGCAATTATGAATATTGTAAATATTCATGATTATTATAAGTGAATAATTTTTATTTTTAGTTAAATAGAAAAGTTTAAGGATGGGCAGAAACAGAGGATATTTTTTAAAGCAGAAATAGAAAAATTCCCCAAGTTTAGTTATCCATTAGACATGGGAAATAAGACAAGAGTGATGTTAAAGCTTTCAGTTGGATGACAGTTGAAACGGCAGTGATGTGTTTGTTCTCAACAGGGAGGTTGAAAGAAGTGATTGTGAGACAAGATTTTAGATAGAGCAGATTGGAAGTGGTCACGTTTCAAAACTTAAAGACTCAGTTGGAGGTAGTAGATGGGTAAATGGGTATTTGAATGTATGAGCGGTCTTCTCCTTGGCCCAGCTCGGAAGATGAGAGGCAGAATGGAGAAGAGCAGGTAGGCGCCAAGTCTGCACCAGGGAGAGGACACAGTGTCTGCATCCTGGTTACTTCCAGGGCCCACATGCAGAGAATTGAGAAACGGGTTGCTTGGCAGTCTCCAGAGAGAGCTAAGGATGGAAGAGTGAAAACAGGCTGCTGACTACGAAGGTGTTATTTTACATCTTAAAGTTGAACAAACTTCAGAATGTTGATAGTGGGGAATTATATGGTGCTTAAGAATAAAACAGCGGTTGTTTTACAAGTTTGACCAAAAAAAAAGATTTTAAGTTGGTAAACTATTATAATACGAAGACCCATTTATGGTATATGGATAATAATAACAGTTTTCTTCACCTAGTGCTGAGTACATTAATGCAAAGATGGTCTTGATGCTTTGTTAGAAGAAATTGTGCATGCCGAGTTGCTTCAGTTGTGTCCAAACTCTTTGCGACCCCATGGACTGTAGCCTGCCAGGCTCCTCTGTCTGTAGGATTCTCCAGGAAAGAATACTGGACTGGGTTACCATGCTCTCCTCCAGGAGATCTTCCTGATGAGGAATTGAACCCATGTCTCTTATGTCTCCTGCATTGGCAAGTGCGTTCTGTACCACTATTGGGGTTTTAAATTGTATAGACTCCTTTTTTTTTTCCACGTGTAATTTCAGTGACTTAAGTTAAACCACCATTAACTTAAGTACCTTTCAAGAACTTGGCATGCATAATTTCAGCATAGCAGAATCATTGAACAATCAGGTGTAAGTTTCATATGAGTTTGAGAGGGTTCTTTTTCCATGTGTAAAAGCTCTTAGGCTAGTTTTTTTCTTTTTTTAAAGTCTTGCTTATACTGTTGAAAATGTCCTATTATAAACCCTCATACAACTGAGTATCTATACAGATACACACACTCATGACACACAATATACCTGTGATTTCTCTATTTGATAGGAATAAATGCAGAGAACATTTTTTATTTGATCGGAATAAATGCAGAGAATGTTTTTTTCCATCTACTTAATAGATGGACGAAAAGATGTCTTTGACTCAAGTGCTGTAGTCATTTGAGCTGGAACTGGAACCTGGGCACCTGACTCCAGGCCATTATTCTTTCCACTAGACAGCTGTGGTGCTTCCTGGAGTAGGCTGTCTGTGTGTGTGTTCCTGCTGCCAGCTCCAGCCTCCCTCAGTTCCCAGGGTAGGGTCAGCTGGTTTGGTGACTTGCCCAGGTATCTGTTCTCTCTCTTGCCTTATCGTTCCACTTGTATCCCTCAAGCAGAATTTATTGGATAGGAAAATCATCCCAGATGGAAGAAGGCACACGAGTAGCTGCTGTGTGCCTAAACCAGAATTCCCTAACATTGTTTATTGGAGTTTTCAGAGTGGTGTCCTTGAAACAGATTTTTTAGGTATTTTGCTTCTGTAGGTGTTTTGCTCATAATCAGGATATGTTGCCACCAGGTGGGTGGTACTGCTTCCATTTGGTCCTCATGGCTCTGAAGAATTTTTTTCATGTTTAATTGAGAATTTACTATATTAAAACATCTTTCTCTTTTAATTATGCCTTGTGATTTAATAAATAGCAGTATCTCACTTATACAGTGAGGAATGTGTATCAGTTAGGAATGACAGGTTTCCAGTTTATTAAACCCATAAGTTAGGGTGTAGGGGCAATAATTTGACCTGAATTTTGGTGGAGATGGCCTTGGGTTCACTACTTAATTTACTATCTTAATTGTAATGTTGTAATCAATATATATTATTCCCCATATTTTAAAGGTTTTATATGAAATATTCTGAGAATTTTGAACATACTTAGTATTCCACTGAATCTTGGTTTTAGGATTTCTTTCCCTTGTACTTTTTGAAATCTACATAGTTCTGACTCAGCAATATTTAGAAGTTTGCATGTGACCGTTTTCTTACACATTTTCTTTCTTTCTCCCGTAGAATACCCAAGTAGTGTTTGTGTGTTGTATGTCTTTTATGGGTCAAATATATAATTACCAGAAAGTTTTGAAAATATAGCACTTTCTAGAGTTATGTTAACATCTCAATGTATAGTTTAGCTTTTCTGCATGTGTGTATACATACATACTTAGCATATATCTATGCATTTAACAAAAAGGGGGTCATATTATATAAACTACTTTGTAACTTAACTGTGGGCATCTTTCCATGCTAATAAATAAATACTCAATTATCCTGTGAATAAACAGATCAGTGGGGGCAAGTGGGGGTAGCAGCCACCTCACCTCAGAATCTCATTGCACAGTTGAGTTTCACTACCTTCATATTTTTGTCAGCTTCAGTATCAGAAACGGCACAGCAGGCATCTGAAGAGCAAAGCAAGTCTCTTGAAAAACCAAAACAGAAAAAGAATCGCTGTTTCATGTGCAGAAAGAAAGTGGGACTTACTGGTAAGGGCCTGAGTCACAGGTTTAAATTAAGATTTTATTTAAGATAATGTTTGACTTATTATTAATGGCTTCAGTTAAGATTATTTCTGTTTCCATGTGAGTTAATAATGGATATGCTTCACCTCCTGAATATTCTTAAGTAAAAGTAGCTTTAATTACATACCTAATACTGAAATAAGTAGCTTTTCTTTTAAAATTCATTTTAACTGCATTTGAGAATGTTAGACAAGTCAAGTCAGTATGCCAGGCTCTGTGAAAGGGCAGGGGTGTCTCCTGCCTTTAGAAAGCCAGAGATGGTTGTGTGAGAGAGGGTGTTTAAGTACTTGGTGAGCCGTGTGTAAAATGGCCAATCATTGGTTGGTGGTGCGGGCTCACAGAGTTCATACATGTAAGGTGATAGACCTGTCCTGCCACCCAATAAGTAATCAGTACGTGCTGACTGCTGTAACAGAGGTATTAGATGGTTTTAAGAGAGGGGAAAATGTTCGAAATATTACTTGGCTATTTGGCAAAGCAGGTACATTTAAATGCAAATAGATTGCTTTGGGAGTTCAGAGATGTGTGTAATTATTGATAATTCATAGGAGAGGAGCAGAGGCCCATCAAAGAATCCGGAAAGTAGGATGTTTCAGCTGAGTCCTGAAAAGTGAGTAGGACTTATAACTGATGGACATAGGAGCATTTCAGGCAGAAAAAAAGAGCTTGAATGAAAGCTCAGAGAAAGGAAAGAATAGGGCATGTTGAGGGACCATAAATAGGGAATGTAGCACAAAATAGGTGCAGAAGGGTGTTAGAGACCGTCAGATGAGGCTGATGATGTGCACTGTGGGTAACTGATGAAGAAGAGTGGCAGCTGTACCGCTTAAGAAACTGACTTAAGAATAGATAGGATTTTGAGCAAAATTATGTTTTAGGAAGGTTATGTGGCTAAGGAGTAGATAAAAGAGGAAAGGAGATTTATAGTCTGATATCAAAGATATTTTAAGACTGGCTCATGCCTTGGCAAGTGTATTTATTTAAAGAATACAAACATGAACAAATAAGGCATTTTAAAGTGTGTGTATATATATTATATAATAAATATGTATAGTATCAAATACTGTCTTTCTAAATCTCAGAAACTTAGACTTCATGAATAGAAGACTGCGACTTAGTAATTTCTGTCTTGTCCAGTCTTGTTAGTCTGGTGTTACTTTTGGCTTCATTTTTCATTCATTATTACGAAGTCACAGGAGACTTCCTGGTGGTCCAGGAGTTAGGACTGCACACTTTCACTCCTGGGTTCAATCCCTGGCCGGGGAACTAAGATCCCACAAGATGTGTAGTGCAGCCAAAATAATAACAATAAAATTTTAAAAATAAAATGTTATGAAGTTACAGGATATCTTTTGGAAGTTTTTTAAAAAATGTGGTAAAGGAAGTTTGCATCAAAGGTCAACATTTAAAATATTGATTCCTGTGTTCTAACAATTCTATCATACAGTAAAAATCTTTTTAGGGGTGCAGGACTAGTTTTATTTAAAGACTATTCACCCTGCTTATTTCTCTCTTTTGGCTTCAATTCTTGGGGCATTTCCCTAAAATAAATAGCATTTATTGCATCTTCACTGTATGTTAGGCAGGTAATACTTCCTCATTTAATTCTTACTATAACTGATTTCCAGAATTAGAGGTGCAGAAACTGGGGCTCAGGGAGGCTTGGTAATTTGCCTGTGTTAGTAAATAGATTCATGCTTAGGCAACTGCAACTGGATCTCATGCTCTTAGTCACTGAGCCAGATTACAGTTCATATTTCCATTAGAGATTGGCCAAGGAAAGCTAGTGTACTGTTTTATTTGTTAACAGTTCTGTACAAAGTTTCATCTTTCTTAACTAAATCTCAAGGTTGTCTTCTGACAGTATGCTTATTTTTTCACATTGTAGTATTTGAGAAATGTCTTACATTTTCATTTTATCAGTCCTGTTTTTGATAGGAAGCAGTTGTGTTTCAGGTGAAGAAACTTGAGCTCAGAGAAGTGGCTGTGACTTGGGCTGGCACAGACCTGTGTTTGTAGGTGGTAACAAGAACTGAAGCCATCAGCTGGTGAATTTGAGAGTATACTAGGTTGTACAACTGCTAGTTTGGAATGATTCTTTAGATTGCTGCCCTACAGACATGATCTTTTTAACATTAATTATGTAGAGAGTTTAATATTTAGACCTTGCACTCAACTCATGTACATGTATTAATCCATTTTCAGGGTTTGAATGCCGGTGTGGAAATGTTTACTGTGGTGTACACCGTTACTCAGATGTACACAATTGCTCTTACAATTACAAAGCTGATGCTGCTGAGAAAATCAGAAAAGAAAATCCAGTAGTTGTTGGTGAAAAGATCCAGAAGATTTGAACTCCTGATGGAATACAAAATCCTTTGACCATCTGCAAACTAAAAACTGACTTGAGGTTTTTTTTTTCCTAGTCATTGGGAATGTAGAGCAATGTATCTTGCATAGACCTTTAATCATACATGTCATCAGAAGAATAGATTTTTGTTTTTGTTTTGAAAATGACTCTGAACATTTATTTCCATTGCAGTTTCTGTGGCTGAAAAAAGTAAACTTTACGAGTATTATCCTTTTAAGATCATTTAAATTTTAGTTGAGTGCAGAGGGCTTTTATAACAAATATGGAGAAATTTTGGAGGGCTGTGATTTTTCCCAGTATTAAACATGCATGCTTTAATCTTGCAGTTTATTTTCTCATTGTGTATGTATATATAGCTTTTCTCTGCAGCACGATTTCTGTTTTGATAATGTCCTTTAGGGCACAGCTAGTTATCAGTAACTGAATGTATCTTAATCATTATGGCTGCTTCTGTTTTTCCTTAACAAAGGTTATACATATGTTAGCATATAGTTTCTTTGCACCCACTATTTATGTCTGAATCATTTGTCACAGGAGAGTGTGTGCTGATGAGATTCTAAGTTTGTGTGTTTTTAAGTTTTTTTGAGCGAAGGAAGGAAAAGCTGTATGCATTTCTTTGCTGACTGCAGGTTTCTTTCAGATGATGTTCATCGGTCTGTGTGTATACAATATGAAGAATGATCTGAAGTAATTGTGCTGTATTTATGTTTATCCACCAGTCTTTGATTAAATAAAAAGGAAAACCATAACGTTCCCTTGTATTACTTTTTCTCCATTACTCTTGCTGGTAGTTCATTTTGACTTCTGGTCCTTTAGTTTTCTGCTTTACTGATTTTGTGAGATGAGCTCTCAGGTCTATCTGTGACTGATACTTAACGATGATAAATTGTGATCTTACATTCCCGTGAGTTGAATGTGTCATATTTTCTAGCTCTTGTTTGTTTCTCTGATCTGAACTCTGTCACAGCGAATTAGTATCTAGTAGAAGCTTCTTTTTCTAGTAGGATTAGAGAAACTGAAAGAGCATAACTCAGACATGGAGAGCTGGAGAACTGTGGAGTAGAAAGATCTCCAAAAAGCCATTTGTTCTGTGGTTTTTAAACTTACCTGGCAGCCAGCCTTTTAAAAACTTGAAATAGTGTGTAAAACAGATTAAATAGTATTTTACAATACAGATTTCTAAGTTTATATTTGTTTACTTAATACTTGTGTATTCCATCTTAGTTTGTGTATTCTCCCTCCATATGTAATGATGACTTAGCATTGGAATCTGTAAATATTAAATAAGAGAAAACCATTATGACTATCTTAGTAGATCCGATTAAAGTATATAATAGGACTTAACACCACCCAGTCATAATAAAAACTTGATAAATTAGGACTGGAAAGGAATTTCCTTAAGGTGATAGCTTCTGTGTAAATCTGTAAAACAGAAAACAAGCATCTGCCACAAAGAGGAAATTTCATACCCCTTTAAATTCAGAAACAAAGGGCTAGTTTTCCACTATCACTGCTTATATTCAAAATTGTGTTGGAGATCCTAGTCAATAGAATAAAAAATGTTATAAGAAATAAAAAGTAGGAAACATTATTTGTACGTTACACATTCTTTTTTTGTAGAAAACTCAAATCTAAAGAGAAAATACCAGAAATACCAGGGTTTCATTACAGTGGTAGGTGTAACATTAATTTTCTGAGGCCAGTTGCATTTCTTTGTATCAGTAACAATCAGAAAACTGGAGGACACATTTTACAATTGTAACACCAGTTCAGTTCAGTTCAGTTCAGTCGCTCAGTTGTGTCCGACTCTTTGCGACCCCATGAATTGCAGCATGCCAGGCCTCCCTGTCCATCACCATCTCTTGGAGTTCACTCAGACTCACATCCATCGAGTCAGTGATGCCATCCAGCCATCTCATCCCTGGTCGTCCCCTTCTCCTCCTGCCCCCAATCCCTCCCAGCATCAGAGTCTTTTCCAGTGAGTCAACTCTTCGCATGAGGTGACCAAAGCACTGGAGCTTCAGCTTTAGCATCGTTCCTTCCAAAGAAATCCCAGGGTTGATCTCCTTCAGAATGGACCGGTTGGATCTCCTTGCAGTCCAAGGGACTCTCAAGAGTCTTCTCCAACACCACAATTCAAAAGCATCAGTTCTTCGGCGCTCAGCCTTCTTCACAGTCCAACTCTCACATCCATACATGACTACTGGAAAAACCATAGCCTTGACTAGACGGACCTTAGTCGGCAAAGTAATGTCTCTGCTTTTGAATATGCTGTCTAGATTGGTCATAACTTTTCTTCCAAGGAGTAAGCGTCTTTTAATTTCATGGCTGCAGTCACCATCTGCAGTGATTTTGGAGCCCCAAAAAATAAAGTCTGACACTGTTTCTACTGTTTCTCCATCTATTTGCCATGAAGTGATGGGACCGGATGCCATGATCTTCGTTTTCTGAATGTTGAGCTTTAAGCCAACTTTTTCACTCTCCTCTTTCACTTTCATCAAGAGGCTTTTTAGCTCCTCTTCACTTTCTGCCATAAGGGTGGTGTCATCTGCATATCTGAGGTTATTCATATTTCTCCAGGCAATCTTGATTCCAGCTTGTGCTTCTTCCAGTCCAGCGTTTCTCATGATGTACTCTGCATATAAGTTAAATAAGCAGGGTGACAATATACAGCCTTGACGAACTTTTCCTATTAGGAACCAGTCTGTTGTTCCATGTCCCATTCTAACTGTTGCTTCCTGACCTGCATACAGATTTCTCAAGAGGCAGGTCAGGTGGTCTGGTATTCCCATCTCTTTCAGAATTTTCCACAGTTTATTGTGAACAATGCATGTTGAAGACCTCTTTTAAGAAAAAACTTTCAAACATTATTGAGATAATAGCTAAGACCTGACAAAGTAGGGAGAGAGAGAAGTTTGCAGCTAGGCAGACAATGTCAAGAAGATGTATTTTGTACCCAAATAGACCTATAGATTCAAAGCAGTCCCTATCAGAGTCCCACCAAGTTTCCTCCTGAAACTTGTTAAGGTGGTTCTAAATTAAAAGATAAAGGTGAGCCCAAGGCTAGGACATTTCAATAAAGAAAAATCAGGGAGATGGGCATTTTTCCACTCTATGTAAGACTCATCATGAAGCCATGTTCGTTAAAATAGCATGGTATTCACTAAAGGTCATACAGAATCCTAATAGATTAGACCAAAATACCCCCAGAAAAGCCATGCATGAAATGAACTGGGTGTAAGAGATACAGCACACCACACTGGGGGAAGGAGACTGTGATCATGACAGCTAGCCCAACTAGTCAGCATAGAAAAGAGGTGAAAATTGCTCCCTATCATGCCACAGGGAAAAAATTCATGAATTAAATGCAAAACACAAACTTTAATTCTCAAAAAAACATGATTACTGCTTCGACCTTGGATATAGAAGGACTGTTTAAGACACAAAGCATTGACTGCAAGAGTTACTAATGAATTTGTCTATTAAAATGAGGCATTTAAAACCAAAAATACCATATGGTAAAACCATCAAAGAAAGTGAAAGCCAAGTTACAAACCAGGAAAAGTTAAAATGCAAATCAAGACCACAATAAGATACTATTTTATACCCATTCAGCTAGCAAAGCTTTAAAAGTGTTTGGCAGTATCTAGTGTTTGAAGGGTTGCTGACATTAACCAAAAGTGTGGTTCAGTCCTTAGGACGGTTTGGAAACTAGTACCTTTTAAAATTGGACTTTTAAACATCCTATAATCCACAAATTTTACTTCTCAAAGTGTGTGCCCCAGAAAAACTTGCATATAGAGAACAGTACACATGTATAGCAATTTTCAAAGCCTTGTTTACAGAAAGCAAAAATCCAGAAACCGCTCAGTTCCCCTTTGAAGAACGGATAAAATGTGACATATTCTTAAAATGGAGTATAAATAGTGATCAAAACTAGTGGGCCCTAGAGACAACAATATAGAAATACCCGAAGTCCACAGTCTTGATTACAAAGATTTTTAAGTGACCACATGTTAAAGTTGGGAGTCTGGGTGATGTTTTTTTTTTTGATGTTTTTCCCACATACACAATTTACTCCTTAAAATTTTATTTAGGAAAAAGCCCCAGATACTTAAATTCAAAAGAGGTCATCATTTTTAAAGATTATTATACAAATTGATTAATTGAGACTTTAGTTCTAAGTAACTCAGCTTACTAGTATGCCCACCATTTCTAATGTAGCCTGTTGTCTAATGTTTGATGTTTTTTTAAATGAAACACCAAAACCAGGATTCATGGAAATAAAAAAATGAGTAAGTTGAACTTCAAAGTTAAAAATTTCTCTGCAAAAGGCATTGCCAAGAGAACAGAAAGACAAGCCACAGACTGGGAGAAAATATTAGCAAAACACAGTGACAAAAGTCTTACCCTAAATAAAAAATAACTGTAAGAAAACAAACCCAGTTAAAAAATGGTCAGAATATCTAGACATCTCATCAAAGAAGATACACAGATGGCAAATAAAACTAAAAGGTGGTCAATATGTCATTGGAGAATAGCAAATTAAAGTGAGATGACACTAATACCTATAAGAATAGCTAAAATCCAAAAGACAACACCAAATGCTATCGAGGATGTGGAGCAACAGGAATTTGAGTTCATTGATGATGGGAACGCAACATAGGACAGAAGGAAGAAGTTGGGGAGTCTCTTAAATTTAACCATAGTCTTAAGGACAAGCAGTTAGTTGTATTCCTAGGTATCTGTCCAAATGAATTAAAGACGATGTCCACACCAAAACCTGCACCCAAATGTTTTTAGCAGCTTTATATATCCATAATTGCCAAAAATTAGCCAAGATGTCCTTCATAGGTACCGATAAACGGTGGTACATCTGTATAATCAAATGGTATTTAGCAATAAGAAAAAAATGAGCCATCAAGGCACAAGAAGACATGAAGGAACCTTATATATTGCTCGGTGAAGCAGTCCAAAAAGACTCGCTAATAGATGACATTCTGGAAAAGGCAAAACTATAGTCAAGAGGTGGTCTGTGTTTAGGTAGAAAAAGGGATGAAAAGGTGAAGCACGGGGTTTTAAGGCAGGGAAACAGCTTCCATGACACTGTAATGGTGGATACCTAACTATGCATCTGTCCAAACTTGTAGAATCCTACAACACAAAAAGCAAAAACCCTGGGACTTCCCTGGCGGTCAGGGGTTTAGACCACCTTCCAACGCAGAGGGTGCAGGTTTGATTCCTGGTCAGGGAGCTAATCCCACGGTGCCTCCAGGCCTAAAAACCAAAACAAATCAGAAGTAATATTGTAACAAATGCAATAAAGACTTTTAAAAATGGTCCAGTTGAAAAAAGGCCAACTCAGCTGGCATATGTTTAAAAAACAATGAAAAATAGCTTTGAGGTGGTATTCCATTAAAACATGGATGAACAGTACCTGCAACAAAAAGCAGGCTAAAGACAAAAAAAAGGGGGGGGAGGGGCAGGAAAGAAGAAAATTTGCAGAAAACCCAGCCCTTGTTGAGCTGGTTCATTTAGCTCTGTTCAGAATAGTCGAGAAAAAGAGGGAACTATGATAAAAGACAAAGCACTTCAATGAAGCAAATGTCTTTTCTTCTTAAGGCTCAAGCTCAGAAGTGCTTATAGTACATACTTTAGAGGGCACACTGTGTTTGTCGGGCTTCCCAGGTGGCGCTAGTGGTAAAGAATCCACCTGCTGATGCAGGAGATGCAAGAGACCTGGAGAAGGAAATGGCAACCCACTCCAGTATTCTTGCATGGAAACCCGTGGACAGGATCCTGGTGGGCTACAGTCCATGGGATCCCAAAGAGTCGGACACAGCTGAGCAGAGCAGCACATGTTTTCAAGGGCACACTGTGTATTTGGTGTGTATACCATACACTTTAACATCAGAAGGATATATATTGTGCCAACGCGAGTGACATTCGGTTCTCTGCAAGGAGTTCAACATTTAGAGGACCTTGGAGATGAGCTCAGGTAATTCATGTGCAAGTGGAGTTTGTAGGGTGGGCAGAAGGGGAATGGATGGACTCCTGAGTGTTGCCCAAAAAGGCTACTCCCCTGCTCCCAGTGCAGTCAGCTCTACATCCTAGGAATCTGAATGGCAGGGGCCAGCCTCTGGCAAGACTTTCTCTCTCTGTATTCAGAAAGCTCTCCAGTTCTCAGTCCGGGGCAGCTGCTGGAGTCTCCTGTGCCGCATTTTCGCGTCCGAGGGAGGCACTGAGCTTAGTGCTACAGAGGCTCAAACCAGCCCGTCATGACGGAGGTCCCAGACTCGCCTCCAGTCCTGAAAGCATCCAGACCCTGCCACCCAGGAATTTACACTCCAGTAGCAGAGTAGGAAAAGGAAAACATTTTGTGCGTGCAGATCTCCATAGCTCCAGTACTACAACAGTCTCAAGCACTACAGTTTCTTCAGCCGATGAAAATAATAACGAAGCTGATTTGGCCACAAGGAAAAGTGTTCAGGAGAAAAGTCTAAGGAAAGACTGAAAATTGGCCTTTCTGTAAAGATGGAAAAAATCATGCACATACAAATAGAATGAGCAAATAACATGAAAACTGCAGGATGGCAGGATTACAGGCAGCATTTTTTTCCTTAAAATTCTTTTTTATGATTGTACATGCTCAACACACTCCCTCCCAGAAGAGGAGAAAGAAAATATAGTGTACTTGCAAGTTATTTACTTCAACTTTTTTTCCAAATGGAGAACAGCTTTGGTACCTTTCAGACACTATATATAATTAGTGGGTTGGCAAGTCTATTTTAAAACTATGAAATCTTACTCTCCCTACAGCCATCTCACGCCCACACCCTTTCTCACACACGCATCAGCCCCATGCCCTTCCCCCAAAAGGTTGATTTTCTCTCTACGTGGCTTTTATCAGAGAAGGAAACGGCAATCCACTCCAGTATTCTTGCCTGGAGAATCTCATGGACAGAGGAGCCTGGCGGACTATAGTCCATGGGGTCACGAAGAGTCAAACACAACTGAAGCTTTGTAATCTAGGCTTTCACTAGCTTGTGTGTTCAGTGGAAGTTCCTGGCCCATCACTCACACAGCACACGCTCAGTAAATAAGGAAGCAGTTGTGCACTATTCCCAGTGCCTGGATGAGGTGGGGGTGCTCATTGGTTATTGATTAATTGCCATTCAACAGTTTCGTATTATTTACTTAAGTATTAATGGAGGACCTATTCTGTGCCAGGCATTTTTGCTGGGCATTAACAAAGCTACAGAAAGAGTAGGATAGTTCCTGTCTCTAAGGGGAGAGACCAGGCCAGTACGGAACAAGCAAATAGTTCACTGTGTGTGCTTCGTCACGTAGTCGTGTCCAACTCTTGGCCACTCTATGGACTATAGCCCACAAAGCTCCTCTGTCCATGGGATTCTCCAGGCAAGGCTACTGGCGTGGGTTGCCATGCCTTCCTCCAGGGAATTGTCCCAACACAGGGATCTAACCCAAGTCTCCTGTGTCTCTTGCATTGGCAGGCGGAATCTTTACCACTGAGCCATCCTAGGAAGCCCAAAGAGTTCATTGCCTTGCAGCTAGAGTCACTAGAATTCGGTAGGTATTAGGTGGTACCTGGAAGGGGAACCAAAAATAAAGAGTCTGGCTGCTCCTCACTCAAAAGCCAGTGAAGATGCCAGGTTGGTGGAAAGGAAAGTTTGCTTTATTTTGGATGCCAGCAGGGAGTGGGGTGGGGTAGGCAGATTCCTGTCCAAAGGCTGGCTCCCCGCCACAGACCATCAGTGGGCAGGGCCTCTTATAGACTGAGGGAGGGGGCTCCATGCAGAAATAACACAGTCAGCTCCGCAGTCATCTTCAAATCGGTCATGGGTGGTCTGACCAGAGTCATCTTGATTGTTTTAGGTACAGTTATTTCATTTCCAGGGTCGATTTGTTTCCATTTCTTTGAGGCCAATTCTTGGAAGTGTGTGGCAGCTTATGCCATGCCTACAGTCTGATCATCGTGCAGCTAACTTCTTCCACCTGGTACCAGTTTCAGCATCTATCAGTACAAGAGAGCTCACACGATATGGCTCAGAATATTATCTGTAGCCCTTGAGAAGGAAGGAAAGGTCCTTGACTTTGCCTACTGATTAAACAGTTATTGTTTTGTCCTATTTGACTCCTTTTCTTTGCTTCTGCATTTTCTCACTTCTCTGATTAAACTGACTCTTTGGCTAAGAGAGAAAAGGCAGGCTGCGGACAGGGGAGTGGAGGGGAAGAGGCCTTCTGCTCCGTTACTCCATTGCAGAAGGCCTCTGACAAAGCCACAGAGCAGAGCTGGGACCCTTTCCTCTTTCTTTTCCCTCTTTCTGGAACCTGTGGAGAGGTTCCAGATCCAGAGCCCTGTGCCAGGGTCCTCTCAGAACTGACCGACCCCCATAGCATTTGTTGCCATGAGCCCCCCTGACCTAAACCAACCAGCTCCGTGACTCCAAATTAGGTAAAATACCCACTATATAGGGTTTCCCCAGTGGCTCAGTAGTAAAGAATCTGCCTGCAGTGCAGGAACCACAGGAGACATGGGTTCAATCCCTGATTGGGAAGATCCCCTGTAGGAGGGCATGGTAACCCATGCCAGTATTCTTGCCTGGAGAATCCGCATGGGCAGAGGAACCTGGCAGGTTACAGTCCATAGGGTCTCAAAGAGTCAGACACACTGAAGTGACTTGGCACGCACGCACACCCCCACGCTATAGCATCCTAACCAATCACCTACTTAATGCCACCCTCCCAGCAGGAATTTTCTTCATCTTGAGGCTATAAAAATTGGTTGCTAGCCCATGAAAAGCGTCAGCTCTCCCTTGAGCCTGCCCGCTGTTCCAACAGGGCCTCTACTGTAATAAACTGTTCTCCTCTCATTCCACCTTATGTCTGAAAATTCTTTTCCAGCCTGCACAGGGACCACGACAGAAAATGAGTCGACCACCTACCATTGCCAGAGACTGCCCTTCATTCCTTCTTTCCCAGGCAGACTTAACCAAAACCAAGGTCCAGCCTTGGCAGAGGTACTCAGAACAGGAGATGAGAACCAAGAAGAGGCTGAGGCAGACTGAGCCTCTTACAGGGTAATCACTGGTCAGCCTCAATCATCGCTGGGCCTAGGGAAGGGGGTCAGCAGCTAGCCCCTCTTGTAACGTCCCCTCATCCCAGGCCTTCTGATTCCAGGCCATCTTATCTCACATATTCCCACCAACCCAGCCCCTCCTCCTTCCAAGCCAACCTGCAGGACAGCCTTCCTAACTCTGAAAATAATTTTTAAAAATTGAAGTATAGTTATATACAATATGTTATAAGTGATATAATGATACAATTTTAAAGCTTATATTCCATTTATAGTTATTATAAAATATTGGCTACATTCCCCATCTAACTGCAGAGTTTACCCTTGCCTGACTGCTGACTGCTTTTTAACTGTGCTAGGATCTGACAGCATCCTGGATGGTTAAGTGTGCCCGAACATTTTTTTGTGTACCTTTTGGCCATCTATATGTCTTCTTTGCAGAAGTGTCTATTTAGGTCTTCTGCGCATTTGTGGATTGGTTCGTTTGGGTTTTTTGATATTGAGTTTCATGACCTGTTTGTAAAACAGATAGCTAGCGGGAAGCTGCTGTATAGCACAGGGGGCTCAGTTCAATGCTCTGTGATGACGTAGAGGGGTGGGATGGGGGCGTGGGAGGGAGGCTCAAGAAGGACGGGATATGCGTATGCATACAGCTCAAACATGAATTTGAGCAAAGTCCGGGAGATTAGTGAAGGACAGCGTGGCAGGCTGCTGTCGAGGGGATCGCAGAGAGTCGGTGGACTGAGCAACTGAACAATAGCTGATTTGCTTTCCTTGTGCAGCAGAAGCCAAGGCAACATTGTAAAGCAACTAAACCCCAATTTTAAAAAAGTGTGTCTGAAGCGCCCACACAGATAACCTTCTCCTGCTGTGTTCTCAGAGCCCTGGATGTAACTTTGTTTCTGAAAACTTCTAGCTGACCAGACAAGAGTGATGACAAACAAAACCTTGAACTCTCCCTAACATTCTTTTCCTCCCTCCCTCCTCTCCCCTTTCCCTCCTTCCCCTTCCCTTTGATCCCCTCCCAGCTTCCCTCTTTACCTGTCACTCACAATTTTAGTACTTGATTTTAACAGCAAGATACGTGGTACGCACATTACTGCTGATCTTATTCAAATGGCAGCATTGTTTTAGAGGTGAGGACAGAGGCAGGAAGACAGGGAAGAACTGCTGGGGGATTTGGAACTGGCTGTTGACAAATGCATGCTTCAATAATGAAGATAATTGAATGATTTAGGGAGATGGACAGTGGATGACAGGAGATATAGGGCAAGATGTTGTGGGAAAAGGAGGTGCAACTTCTTATTTACTTTCTGATCTTTCTATTATTCATTATGAAATGATTTTGAAGGGAAAGGGTTATATTTACAAACCTGAGGATGATTCTTCAATCTTTAAAATGCTGTTTTAAAATAATTTCTAGGGGACTTCCCTGGTGGCCCAGTGGCTAAAACTCTGCACTCCCGAAGCAGAGGGCCCAGGTTTGATCCCTGGTAGTAGAACTAGATCCCACATGCTGGAACTAAGAGTTCGAATGCTACAACTAAAGATTCCACGTGCCACAGCTAACACCTGGCACAGCCAAATAAATAAATACTAAATAAATTGTTTTCAAATAATAATTTGTAGGATTTTGGCTTAAATTTGTTTTCAAATGTATTCAGTCAGCTCTGCTTGCATATCAATTAATTCATTAACTTTTGCCTCTAATGTTGTGAGAATTGCCAAGCAAATTAATCAAAAGCCAGTGTTTCAAATACTGGTTTGTGTGTTGATATGTATTGTGCAGCCTATACTTTAATAATTTTAACTCACCCAAAAAATACTTTGTGAAGTTTGTGAGAAATTTGCATTCCTATTGTAAACATCAGTGCTGACCACTTTACCTTAACAGCTGTATTCTCTCCTTTTTTGATTGTCTTCTAAAGAAGAAAAGCGAAACTCAGATACTAAGAAATGGTTACCTTTCTGGTTGGATGTCCCTTGGGAGGAAGAAGTAGTTAATTGATAACCAAGTCTGTGCCAGGCATTATTTGACTGTCACAGAAATCCAATCTCTTTTTGGAGAAAACTCTTGAGAGTCCCTTGGACAACAAGGAGATCAATCCAGTCAATCCTAAAGGAAATCAACCCTGAATATGCATTGGAAGGACTGATGCTGAAGGTGAAGCTCTAATACCTTGACCATCTGATGCAAAGAATCAATTCATTGGAAATGACCATAATGTTGGGAAAGACTGAAGGCAGGAGGAGAAGGGAGCGATGGAGGATGAGATGGTTGGATGGCATCACCAACTCAATGGACAGGAGTTTGAGCAAACTCTGGGAGATAGTGAAGGATAGGGAAGCTTGGTGTGCTGCAGAGTCAGACAGGACTGAGCAACTGAACAGTTCTTTAACAGATGATTGGAGAGGGTACTCTCAGAGGTGGCTCTCAAATCTTCATCCTTTCCAGAACTGGAAAGAGTATTACCATGTAAATTTGTTCTTCTCTCCCTCCCTCCCTTCTTTTTTCCTCCCTCATTCCCTTTCCTTCTCTTCCTTTTCTTTCTGTATTTTTCCCCTTCAGTCTCTCTTTTCAACCTTTACACACAAACAGGTAGAGCTACTGTATGCCAGAAGCTCCACAGGTGCGCCACGATTCATTCAGTTCTGTCAACTCTGTGAAATAGGAACCATTATCAACCTCATTCAGAGAAGAGAGCTGAGACAGAAAGGGGTTCAGTAACTTGCCCAAGGTCAAACAGCTTATCAATGTCATTTAAACACTGGAATGTGAAATAAACAGGTGACATATTTTCTAGAATATTAAATTTCATTAGTTTAGGCCTTCCAAACAGGCATGCCTGTTCCTTTCACCGATAAAGTGGAAATGCCATAGCTGACAGATGAGCATAGCTGACGAAGGCAGAAAAGATGCGACTGGAAACATAGCTCCAGCCCCGGAAGCGCCGTCTGGCTGCTGTGACCAGGACACCCGACTAGGCTCGTGCTGAGCTCGTGCTGAGCTCGTGCTGAGCTGAAGATCGGGCCATGCAGCAGGGGGCGGGGCGGGGTGGGGTGGGGTGCGGGGTGGGGGGTGCGGGATGAGGCTGAAGTCACCCGGGGCAGAGCCTTAAATGCCAAGATGGGTGTTGCTCTTGGTAGGAACAAGGGCCCTGCCCCCGGCAGCTGGACCGAGGTCGGAGGGCCCTCAAAGCGGAGGCTGGGCTGCGCAGAGGCAAGCTGTAGTGGGAGGGACAGGATGGATATTGCGGGGCTGGAATTTGCTGAGGAACAGGCCTCGTGGAGGGGCGGGGCCCCAGGGGAGGCGGGGCTCGAGAAGGGGCGGTCTTGTGGTGGGCGGGGCCCCGGGAGGGGCGTTCTCTTGGTGGGCGGGGCCCGGAAAGGCGCGGTCCCTTAGTGGGCGGGGGCCCGTGAGGGACGTCTCTTGTGGGAGGGGCTCTTGGAGGGGCGGGGCCCTCGAAAGGGGCGGGCCGGGCCCTGCTATGTCACCGGGTCAGCTCTGGCGAGAGGCGGGGGGTCTCAGGGGGCGGAGTCCGCAGGGGGCGTGGCCCTGCCCGCCCTTCTCGGCGAGTCCTGTCCCGCAGGCCGCGCGCACCCTGTCTCCCTGTTCCGTGCTCGCCAGCATGTCCTTCGTCCCGGTGGCCGAGGATTCTGACTTCCCCATCCACAACCTGCCCTACGGCGTCTTCTCCACCCGAGGCAACGTGAGCTGCTGCGCTCGCTTCCGGGCGCGGGGAGGGAGGGCGTCCCCTCCGCTCGGGACCCCCACCCTCCTGCCCTGCCCCTGGCCTCAGTCCAGCCTTGCCCCCTCTTGCCGGCACCCGACCAAGCTGGATGTGGGGCCCGTCGTTTCCCGGCTCGTCGTCCCTGGCGAAGACCCCCGGGATCGCTGGGGTGCCATGAGCGGTGCCTCTCCTCCTGGGAGTGCGATGGGAGGGGGCTGGAGGCTGGGGCTGATCGCCGAGGGTGAATGTTGGTTCGGATTCCTCCTGCTGTTGGTTCAGATCCCTCCTGGTAGCTTTCCAGATGTGAGCTGAAACCGGCAGCCTGTTTCTGCACATTTGCAAGAAAATTAAATGCAGAATGAAGCATGGCTCTCCCTCTCAGGCAAGCAGGGCAAGTTATATTAAATATTATTATTACAGAGAAGTTGAAGCGCAGTCATACTGCCTACTCCGAAGTCATTTCGCTTTGTTTTCTTCCCTGGAGACACCACATTATGGCCGGTTGTTCATCCTCCATGTTAGCCCCTAACCCTAGAAATATTCATTGACCCGGTATATTTAGTAACTCAGAGGGATGAATTCATTCACATCAGAGCCCTGGGATCCAAGAGGTTAATTTCTTTTTCTCCAGCTGGCCTTCTTTCAGCTTCTTGGGCTCCCTGGCATTCCCTGCTGATCAAAAGAAGCCCTTTGTGGGTAGGGAAATGAAATTTCACTTAGTGTAGTCTGATGGGCAGAAAGAAATCTTGAAAACTGTGGGGTTTATCATCAAATATATAAAAATTTCCGTGGGTGGGGAAAGCAGATTCCCTTGGATTTATTCATGGCATTTTTGACTTAGCTTTCTGCTCCTAGCTCTCTTGATTAGCTCTGAGAAGCCTCGAACTCCCAAACCTGCTTGCACCCAACAGTGTTCAGGAACCATTTGCTAAACAGAGCCTGTGGCAGTTAGCACCTTCTGGAAAGTGGTTTCCCACCCCCATGACTGATCCTTGTCCCCATGTGCAGCGAATGCTTGGATCTAGAAGAGTCAGCATGTGGTTTCACAACTGCCAAGCCTGACTAGATGTCGCAAGGATGCCAAAGGTTAAGTCCCCTAAAGGGCCTGAGGCATGTTAAACCTTAACCTATGTTGGCCAAGCACACTCTGCTGGCCAGCCTTCCCTCTGCACTCCTCTGACATTCTGCTCTCAGCCAAGGGTCTGCACTTCTCAGGGTGCAAATCTGGAGGCCAAATCGCTTGGGTAGAAGCCTTTGCAAGAGGCAGGGGACGTGCTCTGACTTGCTATCCCAGAGAACTCTAGAATGAATGCTCCTTAGAGTGTGGCCAGTGGCTTGCAGACTCCATACCCCAGCTGTTTTCATATTAGACTATGCAAGGACAGCCACTGTACAGAGGTTCACTGCTTCTGAAAAGAATGCTGAGGGTTGTGAGTTGGCTCCCTTGGCATTCCAGAAGGCTGAGGCCCTTCAAGTGGAACTGGCTGTGTCGACGCTCTAGCTGCAGGCGCTGGACATTCCAGAGGTGGTGACCACCTCTTCAGACTGGTCAGGTCGCCAAGGCAGAGTCCTCCTTCTCCTCTATGCCAGAGGCCAACCATGCATCATTTGGGTGGAACAGTAGTGAACAAGGGTTCCCACGTGGCGCTAGTGGTAAAGAACCCGCCTGCCAATGCAGGAGATGTAAGAGGCGTGGGTTTGATCCCTGGGTTGGGGAGATCCTCTGGAGGAGGAAATGGCAGCCCACTCCAGTATTCTTGACATATGTACACTACTAGTGGAAAGCTGTTTTATAGCTTAGGAAGCTCAGCTTGGTGTTCTGTGATGACTTAGAGGGGTGGGATGGAGATATATGTACAAACAGCTGATTCACTTCGCTGTATAGCAGAAGCTAAACAACATTGTAGAGCAAGTATACTGCCATAAAAAAAAGAGAAGTTCCAACAATTAATGGAGGGACTCGCTATCTTGAGTCCTAGGGTCAGTGCTGGGACATATGGGCCGCGTCTCACCTTTACTTGGAGCTGAGGAAGCAGGCAGCCACCCTTATGATTAGGTCTTGGCTGCTCCTAGTGGCCTCAGATCCCTTCTTCCTCCAGCAGAGTGTGAGTGCCAGGGTCAGAGAAATGGCTCAAGGGTCTATCTACAGGTCCCCTTAGGGGGCATCCCCCAGGGTCCAGGTGGCCCAGCTCATTGTTCAGGGAGCCTGAGGCCCAGGGAGCTAGCAATGGAGCTGGAAATGAGGCACTCGGTTCTCCAGGCAGCCTCTTCCCTGTTGGCCTGGAGCCTCAGGGCCAGGTAAGGATGTGGCTCTGGTCTACACCTGTCCCAGGGGCTGACGTGCTTGGAGAGGTAACCATCTTTTCTTAGTCCTTGAAAATGAGCAGCCAGTAGAGATAAAGCCAGCTGTTAGCCCAACCTCTTAAACTCACTGGACCTGAGGTGGCAAAGCTGATAGTTCAGGAGAACTGGAAGCTCAACTCAGGACGAGCCCAGCTGGTTGAGTCTGTAGACATGCTCTCAGGTTCCTTCTTTGTTTGTTTGTTTTTTTTAAAGCTTCACCAAGAGTCAAACACTTTCTATTTATTTATTTGGCTGTGCCGGATCTTAGTTGTGGCTTGTGGGATCTTCATTGTGTCATATGAGGTATTTAGTTGCTGCACACTGGCATGTGGGCTCAGTATTCGTGGCATGTGGGTTTAGATGCTCCTTGGCATGCGGGATCCTAGTTCCCTGTCTAGGGATCAAACCTATGTCCCCTGCATTGCAAGGCAGATTCTTAACGACTGGACCACCAGGGAAGTCCCTCTTGGATTCCTCGTTGATAAACCAAGTTCAGCGCTGTGGGGACAAAGGCCAGGCTTTGCCAAACACTCGAGACATCTTCATACTCAGGCTTGAAGCCTGAATCTGATGGTGCAGAAAGGAACTTCCCTCGAATGTTCTGAACAGTCTGGCTTCCTGCTCCCTCGTGACCTGAACTCTGCTCTGATTGAGCCATAACAGAGTACATTAGTCCAAGTCCCTGACCTTCCTCTGTGCCTGGGACACTCTCTGCTCTGCTGTGCAGAGGAGTTGCCCTAAGAGAAGGCCTAGGTTTAACCTAAGAAATAAAACAGTTGTCTGGTGAGGTGGTGAGCTGTCTGTCACCAGAGGCATTTAAGTGACACCTGAGAAACTTTGTTGGGGACTTTGCCTGGATAAGGGTCTTGGATTATGCAGGAAACAGATTCTTTCCTCTTTGTGTCCTCGAGGCAGAGATGGTGCCAGGCTCTGCCCAGACAGAGATGACAAGGTCAATTTCAGCCCTCTGAGAGGCACAAGCAGCTGGGGTATGGTGCTAAGGATCTAATTCCTCAGCCCCTCTCCACAGTGTGCATGCACGCATAGTCATTTCAGTTGTGTTGGACTCTTTGCAACCCCTTGGATTGAGCCCCCCAGGTTTCTCTGTCCATAGGATTCTCCAGGCAAGAATACTGGAATGGGTTGCCATGCCCTCATCCAGGGGATCTTCCTGACCTGGCAGTAGAACCTGAATCTCCTGCATCTGCTACACTGCAAGCAGGTTCTTTATCCATTGAGCCACCTGGGAAGCCCTTCCTCTCCACAGAGGCCCATCTATAAAGCAGGGCCCTTGGGCTCTTAGATAGACAGACTTGCTGGGTAAGTGAGCCCAGCCTGGCCAACTGCTCCCAGTGCTGACCATGCCATCTTCCTTCCAGCCAAGACCGAGGATCGGCGTGGCCATTGGGGACCAGATCCTGGACCTCAGTGTCATCAAGCACCTCTTCACTGGGCCGATTCTCTCCCCACACCAGGATGTCTTCAATAAGGTAGAACACTGGGATGTGGCTTGCCCTGGATCTCAGTGGCCATTTGTTGCAAATGCCACTAAGGAAATGGTCTTTACCTTCCATTTCTTTCCTTTTTAAAAATCTATTTAGCTGTGCCAGGTCTTAGATATGGCAGGTAGGATCTTTGTTGCATAATGGGGATCTAGTTCCCTGACCAGAGATCGAATCCAGGCCCCCTGTATTGGGAGTGCACAGTCTTGGACCACCAGAGAAGTCCCTGCCTTGCATTTCTGACAGCGGTGGTGCCTTGCGATCTCAGGGATTTTCCTTGGATAGTCAGTAATTCAGTTGTGTCCAGCTCTTTTCAATCCCATGGACTATAGCTGGCCAGGCTCCTTTGTCCATGGGATTCTCCAGGCAAGAATACTGGAGTGGGTTGCCATGCCCTCCTCCAGGGGATCTTCCTGGCCCAGGGATCAAACCTGGGTGTCCTGCGTTGCAGGTAGACTCCTTGGATAAGTTTGAGGTTGTTATGAGATGGACAGGTTGTCAGGAGGCAGCCTTGGGACTCTGTAGGGTGAGTTCCGAGGTGAGATGACCGTCAGTCTCTCCACAGGCCTGGGCCCTTCCCAGTTGTCCCTGACATGAAACTCTCCAATCCTCATTTTAAGATGCTTGAGTCTCTGCTTGTTCCAGGCTGGTGCCGGGCCCTCTGAGGGAGGGAGCCAGGAGGTCTGCTCTCTAGGTTTAAATACAGCCTAGGAGGAATGGACAGCTGGCCGCAAGTGCCCTCTGTGTTGCCACCACTGTAGAAGTCAGCCTGAAGGACATGTACATGGTCAATGGATGTGAATGTACTTCCCTGTGAATGGTCAAATGCTTTTTAAAAAAAAAATACTTATTTACTTATTTGCACAGGTCTTAGTTGCATCATGGGGTGCCTTTGTTGCTGTTTGTAGAGTCTTTGCAGCATGTGGGATCTATTTCCCTGACCAGGGATCAAACTCAGGCCCTCTGTACTGGAAGTGCAGAATCTTAGCCACTGGAACACCAGGGAAGTCCCTATCTAAGTGCTTTGATGCGCATCCTTCTCCTTCCACGGAAGGAAGGTGATATTTATTGAGTACCTCCCTATGCATCAGGAGTTTTACACATACCTCTCATTCAGTGCTCACAACAACCCTCTGGCATAGGAATGGCATCCTCATTAGATTTGATGAGGGTCTAATTTGAAACAAGACAAATTTTCCCAGGTCACATGGCTGCAAGGATTGGAGCCAGGACTGGAACTCTGGCCTTGAAAATCCACAAGTGCTTTTTAGGCTGCACCTCAGTGGCTTGGAAACCTCTTCTTAGCTTACGTGAAGGGGGTTGGTGCAAGACTCCTGCAGACTGAAGGCCTCCGCTGGAGGAACGAGCCATTTTCATTGCAGGCTGGGCCAAGCTTAACGGGGCAGCCATCCCAGAAGGCAGCTCTTGGGGTTGGCCAATTGCCTATAAGGCCATGTGGGGATGAAACCCCAATAGGAACAATGACACATCTCCACTTGATGAATAAATGATGGAACTAAGAACTAAAGTCCTGAGGGTTTGAACTGGAAATAAGTGACAGGGGCCCCAGAGAGCTGCTAGGCTGGCTCCTGTCAACAGGAGGGGTAGTGCAAGGGGCTTTCCCACCGGTGTTCTCCTTTTCTTCTTCCCTATCTTGGTCCTAGCCAACTCTCAACAGCTTCATGGGCCTGGGTCAGGCTGCCTGGAAGGAGGCGAGAGCATTCTTGCAGAACCTGCTGTCTGCCAGCCAAGCCAGGCTCAGAGATGACGTGGAGCTTCGGCAGCGGTGAGGAGTCGGTGGTCCTTGGTGGGCAGGGACGAGGAGATCTGCCTGGGCAGAGGGGGACAGTGTGGTCATTAGGGAATTCTGAGTCATGGCCCAGCTGCTTTGGCCTCATCTGGCTCCCACCTGGGGTACATTTTGGTGGGAGGGCTCTGGGCCAATGGGAATTACCTCTCTGGCTGGACTGGGGTGTCCAGGCCATGTCTGGCCCCCCGCCCTTGGCCCCCTCCCTTTTCACTCAACTATTCCTCATCAGCATCATTCGCTTGCTTGTCTGGTCTCTAAACTAGAGGTAGTTTGGTTCGTTTCCTAGAGTGGAACACAGAAGCAGGAGGGAGGCCCCTTGCCTTTAGCGGGTGGATGTCCATCCTGGTGAGGCACCAGGCCCACCTGGAAGTGCTCGCTGCAGAGTATGAGCAGGGTTCGGGGAGTGATCCAGGCTGAGTCTGCGGATGGCCAGAGCAGGGACCCTGCTTTGCTGCATGGTTGACCTTGAAGCCCCTTCTTTTGTGTTTCAGTGCCTTCACATCCCAGGCTTCCGCTACGATGTATCTTCCGGCCGCCATTGGTGAGTCTAGTCTCTCTAACAGGATGTGCGTGGAGCAGCCTGCCCAGGGCCCTGTCCCTGCTTCCTGTGGGGAAGGTCACGGAGGAGGGGCTCTGGGGCTGTCAACGCCTCCCCATCAGGGACCCAGGCCCAGCGTTGACCCAGGCTTCTCTAAAATCCAGCACTTTCGCCGAGGGTAGTTGCTCACTGCTTAGATTTGTAGCTGGCTCCCTGGCTCCCTGTGTGTGCAGGAACTCACTCTCCTTTCCCAAAGGGCTGTGGTGGGGGCGCTCAGAGCTCAGTCCATGAGTCAGCAGCTGTCTGCCAGCCAAGGCCGAGAGGCCATAGGAGAGAGGCCGGAGGAGAGAGCCCGGAGGGTCCTGGAGGGCCCCAGGTTGAGCTGTGGGTCGGATGTCTAATTGGAGTTTCAGTCTGGAATTTGCAGCTGTCCAGGGACTTTCCTGGGGGTCCAGTGGCTAGGACTCCATGCTCCCAATGCAGGGGGCCCAGGTTTCATCCCTGATCAGGGAGCTAGGCCCCACAAGCCGTAAGACCAGGCACAGCCTAATAAATTTTATATATATGATGCTGCTGCTGCTGCTGCTGATACTGTCATATCTGACCCTGAGACCCCTTGGGCTGTAGCCCACCAGGCTCCTTTGTCTGTGGAATTATCCAGGCCAGAATACTGGAGTGGGTTGCCAATTCCTCTTCCAGGGGATCTTCCTGACCCAGGGATCAAACCCGCATCTCCTATACTGCAGGCAGATTCTTTACCCACTGAGCCATTCTGAAGAATTTCTACACACACACACACACACACACACACACACACACACACACACAATTACAGTTGTCCAAACCCTCTTGGCCCAAAGCAGAGAGTTACAATCAGGCAGCAGGCTGAGCCCTTCCTCCTCGTCCACCAGCCCGGGGGCGTGGGCGCCTGCCTGCTAAGTCAGCCTGGGCTCCTGGGCGCTGAGAGGCCAGGTGGTCCTGCCAGTCCTTCTGGGAAGATGTGCCTTCTGCCTCTGCCCCCGTTTCTGTGGCCCTTTGGGGTCTGTCAAGGCAGACCCCAAGGCCTGCCTTGAGGATAATCTCCTTCCAGAAGACAGGCACACACAGGTTCAGTATATTTGCTGCCCCTCATCTGAGGGTTTGAGGATGAAAGGCAGTTGAGATGCTGTGCTCAGAAGCTCATAGCTCAAACCTGAGTGTAGTGAGAATGGAATCGTTTCCCTTCTAATCGTCACCCCTGGGCTCCCCGCTTCTCCTCCCATACCCCCTTCATGCCCTTTCTCCTGGTTCTTCCCTTTCTTGACTTCTTTCTAAATGCTCTGCCTTTGCAGCAGCTTTCCTGAGGTATGATTTACACAGCCCACAATCCTCCCATTGTCAGTGTGCAGTTTAATGAGTTTTAGACAATATATGCCGCTGTGCAGTCATTCCCACCGTCACACTGGGAAACACTCAGTCAGCACAAAGTGTCTGTTTGTAGTCGGTCCCTGCTGTCACTCCAGGCAACCGTGGCCTGTCCCGTTTTACCTCTAGTAATTTCATATAAATAACATTACCCCATATGCAGGTCTACTGTGTCTATCTCAGCTGGTATTCCCCCTCATTCTTTCCCTCATATTATTTTTTCGTAACATGTATTCTTTTATTAAATGAAAATCAGAGACTTCCCAGGTCATTCAGTGCTTAAGATTCGATGCTTCCAGTGCAGGGGGCACGGGTTCGATCCCTGGTCAGGGAACTAGAATCTCACATGCCATGTGGCACACACACACATAGAACAAACCACTCCGCTTTGTGGTCTAAGAGGTCTTTAAAAAAATGTTTTAAAAATTGTGGTAAAGTACACATTACACAGCATTTACCATCTTCATGATTTTTCAGTGTATCACTGGGTATCCAGTACTTGACATTGTCCTCCCTATTATTTTCAGCTTTTTGGAACAGGAGGTCCTGCCCACTAAACCGGGCTGTAAGCACCACTGGCTGGGGTGTGGAGTGAGTGGGTGTGTGGCTGGGGTTCTTCCTCTCTCACTGTCTTATAACCTGGCCTGGACACCATTTTTCCAGTCCTTTTTAAGTGATCATGAAATGGACTTTGTGTATAGGTAATTCTCCAAGCCAGGCTTCAGCAATACGTGAACTGTGAACTTCCAGATGTTCAAGCTGGTTTTAGAAAAGGCAGAGGAACCAGAGATCAAATTGCCAACATCCGCTGGATCATCGGAAAAGAGAGAGAGTTCCAGAAAAACATCTATTTCTGCTTTATGCCAAAGCCTTCTGCACCATGCCGAAGCCTTTGACTGTGTTGATCACAATAAACTGTGGAAAATTCTGAAGGAGATGGGAATACCAGACCGCCTGACCTGCCTCTTGAGAAACCTGTATGCAGGTCAGGAAGCAACAGTAAGAACTGGACATGGAACAGGTTCCAAATAGGAAAAGGAGTACATCAAGGCTGTATATTGTCACCCTGCTTATTTAACGTATATGCAGAATACATCATAAGAAACGCTGGGCTGGAAGAAGCACAAGCTGGAATCAAGATTGCCGGGAGAAATATCAATAACCTCAGATATGCAGATGACACCACCCTTATGGCAGAAAGTGAAGAGGAACTAAAAAGCCTCTTGATGAAAGTGAAAGAGGAGAGTGAAAAAGTTGGCTTAAAGCTCAACATTCAGAAAGATCATGGCATCTGGTCCCATCACTTCATGGGAAATAGATGGAGAAACAGTGGAAAACAGTGTCAGACTTTATTTTTGGCGGCTCCAAAATCACTGCAGATGGTGATTGCAGCCATGAAATTAAAAGACACTTACTCCTTGGAAGGAAAGTTATGACCAACCATATTCAAAAGATAGCATATTCAAAAGCAGAGACATTTCTTTGCCAACAAAGGTCCATCTAGTCAAGGCTATGGTTTTTCCTGTGGTCATGTATGGATGTGAGAGTTGGACTGTGAACAAAGCCGAGCGCTGAAGAACTGATGCTTTTGAACTGTGGTGTTAGAGAAGACTCTTGAGAGTCCCTTAGACTGTAAGGAGATCAGCCCTGGGTGTTCTTTGGAAGGAATGATGCTAAAGCTGAAACTCCAGTACTTTGGCCACCTCATGTGAAGAGTTGACTCATTGGAAAAGACTCTGATGCTGGGAGGGATTGGGGGCAGGAGGAGAAGGGGACAACAGAGGATGAGATGGCTGGATGGCATCACAGACTCGATGGACATGAGTTTGAGTGAACTCCAGGAGATGGTGATGGACAGGGAGGCCTGGCATGCTGCGATTCATGGGGTCGCAAAGAGTCGGACACGACTGAGTGACTGAACTGAACTGAACTGAGAACAAACAAGGAAGTAGAAGCTGTTAATTTTCTTTGGCAGGAATGCTCTGAAATAGTGTGCTGGTTCTACCCTTGGCTCCTACCTTGGCAAGTCTTATTGCAAAATTCAGCACCGTGTTGTTCTAAAGTAAATGCTGGCATGACATACACTTCTACTACGCTTCATAGTGTGTCAGACAAGTTTTTATAATTTTTTGGAAAGATTATGATTTAAAAAAAGATTCAGTCTTTGAGTCTGCCTGGATTCTCTCAAAGGAGAAATTGAAAGTGGAATAATGGCAGCAGTGACTCCCAGTGGGGTAAGGGAAGGGATTTTATTTGGGGCCTGCTATGTGCCAAGGATGGGCTTCCCTAATGGCTCAGTGGTAAAGACTTAGCCTGGGTTGGGAAGATCCTCTGGAGAAGGAAATGGCAACCCACTCCAGTATTCTTGCCTGGAGAATCTCATGGAAAGAGGAGCCTGGTGCGCTGTAGTCCATGGGGTTGCAAAGAGTTGGACGTGACTGAGCACAGCAAAAGCAACATTGTGCCAAGCACTATGATAACATATATTATATAGATGTATTATTGCCTTTACTGTATCGATATGCCTGTGATTGGCATTATTACTCCCAATGGAGAAACTGAGTTCTAAAGCATCAAAGGGACTTTCTTAGGGCCACACATAGCCAAGAAACAGCAGAGTCAGAATTCACAGGGAGGTTTGGGCATGTTGTCTACTGTGTGGGCCTTGCTCATCTATGAAATGACAATAGAATGATCTACCTGAAGGCATTGTTTTAAAGCAGGTTCCTTCTGGCCCTGAGACCTATGATTTTATGAAATAAAAGGCACTTGTTTCCATGTTTTTGTTACTAAGAGAAGAGCTATAATGTGGAGTTTTGTTTTTCTGTAAGTGATTTTCTGTGTCTTACATGCTTTCCATCATGCGAGAGGGTTCCGCATATCCAGCAACAAATGGTAGGAACCTAGCCAGGCTTCCCCAGGGAGGGAGGAGGACAGGCAGGAGCCCAGGACCCCCTCCCTGACTCTGAGGTGGGTGCAGTCCAGCCACTTTTCATTTTTAAGATCCCAGATTATTTTTTTCCCCCAAAGACCTCTTCTTTAAAAAAATTTTTGTTAATTATTTTTTTGGCCACACATCTGGGATCTCAGTTCCCTGACCAGGGTCTGAACCTGCACCCAGCGCACTCCCTGCATTGGAAGCATGGAGTCTAAACCACTGGACTACCAGGGAAGTCCCCTGAAGACCCCTTCTTGATTTGTGGATGCGACATCCATTTTTATTATATATATTAAAGGATTCTTCTTCTTCTTTTTTTTTCCTGCCCCCTCATAAGGCATATGGGATCTTAGTTCCCTGGCCAGGGATCAAACCTGCACTCCCTGCACTGGAAGCACGGAGTCTTAACCACTGGACCCCCAGGGAGGCCCACTAAAGGATGCTTCTTTTTCAGTCTCCTGGTGTCTCTATTAATCCTGCTTCCTCTCTCATTTCTTTTGTGAGTTGAATTAGTACCTCTCTCATGGTGAGGATTCTTCTGGATGTTTGGTGAGTCTGGGTTTTTTGTGCTCATCTTTTTTGGGGTTGCACTGGGTCTTCTTTGCAACCTGCAGGCTTAGTTGCCCTGTAGCATGGGAGATCTTAGTTCTTGGACCCGGGATTGAACCCACGTCCTCTGCATTGGAAGGCAAATTCTTAACCACTGGACCACCAGGGAAGTCCCTTGTGCTCATCTTTATTTGTGTAGGAAACTCTCCCCCTTCAGGTGCCGGTGAATGCAGCTCTTCCTGTAACCAGCCCCAAGGAAAGGGGCGTGGTCTACTTCTGATGGGGAGCTCTGGTTTTGTTTCATGGTTGTAAGGAGACTGCCCTGCTTCTCCCTAGTGCTGAAGTCTCTGGGGGCATGACCTTGGCTCCCAGACCCACCCCTTAGCCTAGGCACAGTCTCCTGCTATTGGCTGCTTGGGCGAAGCTGGGTAAAGATGGGAATGGCCAACAGGGACTCAATCCCCTGCAGTCTCTTCAGCCCCCACCCTGCCTTCGCATCTCTGCAGGGGGGCGCTGGATTTTGGCTCAGTGCTTGACTTCCAGGATCCCTTGAGACTTCCAGTTGGCCAGTGGTGCCTTCTTGTTATTGGTCTATGCTTCTAACAAATATCTCAGCTGTTCTGTCTGTGCTTTGGGACTGAAGATGGAAAGCAGCCATGAAAGCTCAGGGTGCCCCCGCTCTAACGGACCCTCGTAGACTTTTCTCTCTTCTCATCCTTCATCAGGTGGCTCAGCGGTAAATGATCCACCTGCAATGCAGGAGACTCAGGAGACCTGGGTTAGATCCCTGGGTCAGGAAGATCTCCTGGAGGAAGAAATGGCAACCCACTGCAGTATTCTTTCCTGGAAAATCCCATGGACAGAGGAGCCTGGTGGGCTACAGTCCATGGGGTCTGAAAGGAGTTGGACACGCCTGAGTGACTAAGCACACACTAACCATGCATCCTTCACCACCGCCTCCACCACCACCACCTTTTCTAGCCTAGGCTGTTGGTACTGGCCCTATCCAACTCTTTATTTACTTACTAGAAATAAATTTTTTTTGAAGAGAGGTTGTGGAGGATAAAGAGGCAAACTGCCCCAACTTACTGTTTCTGCATATTTGAGCAGTTCCCTGTCTTCTGGGAGCCTGTGCCTATAGCGTGCAGTCCGCCTAGTCTGTTCCAGTCTTCATCACCAGGCCCCACTGAGAGCTTGTTCTTAGCGCTATGTGTGTGTTAGTTGCTCAGTCATGTGCAACTCTTTGCAACCCCGGTAGACCATAGCCCAGCAGGCTCCTCTGTCCATTGGATTCTCCAGGCAAGAATACTGAAGTGGGTTGCCATTCCCTTCTCTAGGGGATCTTCTTGATCCAGGGATTGAACCCGGGTCTCCTGCATTGCAGGCAGATTCTTTACTGTCTGAGCCACCAAGGAAGCCTCTTGTTCTTGGCACTGAGAGAGAGTCAAACAAAATGCGGCCTGTGCTGGGCTGCTCTGAAATGACTTCATTCTTGCAGAGGGATAAGACCTGCACACACATGACTGGGGCACAAGTGGGACATGGAGCCCTCCAGCGGGGAGAAGGGCTGGCTTGGACGCTGAGTGGACTTGGAGGAGGGGTGATCCAGCTAGGGAGAGTGGGTGTGGCTTAATGGTCTAGGGGGCGGGGCCTAAACTGAGCTGCCAGGATCTGGACACACAGACACAAGGAAGATGCCAGTCCACCCAGGGGTAGTCACAGCTTGAGCAAAGGCCTGGTAATGGGAGCTGGTGGGTGGGAGGGATAGCAGCTATTCATTTGCAAATTTCATTGTTTGTTTCAGGAAATATTTTATTATTATCTTTACAAATTTAAGAACTTATTTTTTATTACTAACTTTGAACTATTTTTTATACCCTTTATTTATTTATTATTATTAGGTCACAAAGTGTGGCTTATAGGATCTTAGTTCCCGGACCAGGGATCGAACCCATGCCCCTGAAGTGGGAAGCTTGAAGTCTTAACCACTGGACCTCCAGGGAAATCCCCTAATTTGTTTCTGATTTTTCAATTGGGAGTTCTCAAAACAAATTTTCAGTGGTGTGAATAGCTTTTGGATGTGCCAGTGTTGCTGGGCATGTGCCTTCAGCCCCTGCTGGCTAGCCTTCCCTGCTCAACCGCCCCGACCCTGACCCTTGGAAGTGGCCCTTCCCCGTCCTTCAGCATCCAAGTCGCTGACAGCATCTCCGTCCTTTCCCCTGCAGGTGACTACACGGACTTCTATTCCTCTCGGCATCACGCCACCAATGTCGGGGTCATGTTCAGGGGCAAGGAGAATGCATTGATGCCAAACTGGTATGTCCCATACCCTGGTGTGGCTGAGCTCCAAGTCTGTCTTTCTGTGTCAAGCAGCCTGTGGTTCTGGGAGCCGCCAGGTCCTCTCAGGTTAAAGGAACCAGGGAGGAAAGCCCACAGGGGTCATGACATCACCACACTTGGAAACAGTGACCCCAGCTTCTGGTTCTCTCAGCTCAGCCCCGGACCTGCTGTGGAATCGTGGGGCAGTCCCTTGAGGCTTGATCTAGAGAACATGGGTTGGAATTAGATATTGAGTCACCAACATCCTTCCAGCTCCTTTGATTTGTAAGCTGTGAATTACAGTTCTATTGGTGAATTCTAATGCTGGTTCCTCTGGGAGACTCTAGGGGAAGAACCCATTTCCTTGTCTATTCTGGCTTCCAGAGGCTGCTTGCACTGCTTAGCTTGGGACCCCTTCCTCAGGTGACTGCAGCCTCTAGGTTCCATCTGCAACAGTTCTAATTCCTCCTTTGACCTTCTTACCTTTATAAGGATCCTTCCAGGTGGCTCAGTGGTAAAGAACCCACCTGCTAATGCAGGAGACATAAGAGACTCCACTCCAGTGTTCTTGCCTGGGAAATCCCATGGACAGAGGAGCCTGATGGGCTATAGTCCAAAGGGTCGCAAAGAGTTGGACATGACTGAGCAGTGACGCACACACACGGTTACCTGTAGCGACCACCTGATAATTCAGAGTAATCTCCATAATCTCATGATCATTGACTTAAGTCACATCTGCAAGTCCCTTTTACTATAGAAGGTGATATTCACAGCTTCCAGAGGTTAAGACCTGGATATCTTTTTTTTTTTAACTTTTTATGTTGGAGTATAGTCGACTCACAATGGTGTGATAGTTTCAGGTAGACAGAAAAGGGACTCAGCCATACATACACATGTATCCATTCTTCCCCAAACTCCCCTCTCATCCAGGTTGTCACATAACACTGAGCAGAATTCCCTGTGCTGGACATGGATATCTTTGGAGGGGCTATTATTTGGCCTCACACACATACATGCACACTCATACATGTACACACATACATACATACATATACCTACATACATACAGGCTTCTCATTGCGGTGGCTTCTTGTTGTGGAGCACAGGCTCTTAGGCACATGGGCTTAGTTGCCCCATGGTATCTGGTATCTGGCATGTTGTATCTTCCTGGAGGAGGGATTGAACCTGTGTCTCCTGCATTGGCAGGCAGTTTCTTAACCACTGGACCACCAAGGAAATCCTTTCTTTTTAATGTTGAGCAATGGCTACCTGAAGCGAAGAGCTGACCATTGGAAAAGACCCTGATGCTGGGAAAGATTGAAGGCAGGAGAAGAAGGGGATGACAGAGGATGAGATGGTTGGATGGCATCATTGACTCAATGGACATGAGTTTGAGCAAAATCCAGGAGATGGTGAAGGACAGGGAAGCCTGACTGACTGAACACCAACAGAAAGTATTCCATTGTCTTATCGAGACCACATTCTTGCTCATCCATTTATTCGTTTCTGGATACTTGGGAGATCTTTTCGATATTTGAACCATGTATGTGTTGACTCACTTTCACTTTTATTTCGAAAGCATTTTGAAATTTAGTCACTCAGTCGTGTCCGACTCTTTGCCACCCCATGGACTGTAGCCCACCAAGCTCCTCTGCCCATGGGATTTCTCAAGCAAGAATACTGGAATGGGTTGCCATTTTCTACTCCAGGGGATCTTCCCAACCCAGGGATTGAACCTGCATCTCTTGCATCTCCTGCATTGGCCACTGTGCCACCTGGGAAGTCCCAGGTCCTTATTACTCATCTGTTTTATATATTGGCATGCATGCTAAGTTGCTTCAGTTGTGTCAGACTCACTGTGACCCTGTGGACCGTAGCCCACCAAGCTGCTTTGTTCAAGGGATTCTCCAGGCAAGAATACTGAAGTAGGTAGCCATTCCCTTCTCCAGGGGATCTTCCCAGATCTCCCACATTCTTTACCATCTGAGCCACCAGGGAAGCTCATGTATATATATGTTGACTCCCTTTCATTTCATCTGAAAGCATTTTGAAATTTCATTTGTACATGTAACAGCAGCAAGGCTTCCTCTCACTTTCCTTCCTCAGGCTCCACCTGCCAGTGGGCTACCACGGGCGCGCTTCCTCCGTGGTGGTGTCTGGCACCCCGATCCACAGGCCCCTGGGGCAGATGCGACCCGACGACTGTAAGTGCCCCCAGTGCCCAGGCCTTGCCGGGCTCCGCTCTTTGTCCCCACACGCCCAAGTCCATGCCTGGCATCCACTAACCTCTCTTTCTGCTGTTATCCAGCTAAGCCTCCCATTTATGGTGCCTGCAAACTCCTGGACTTCGAGTTGGAGATGGTAAGCCTTGTCTCGGTGTTTTACTGGCGTCGGGTCTGTATACACGCTAGGGCAGGATGGCTCTCCCGGTGGCTGCCCTGGACAACGGGCCATTCCCTCATCTCAACCATGTTAATGGCAGTTCCGGGTCCCCACCTGGCCATCGGAAGTACCGTCCAGCCTCATTACTCACTGATTCTGTATGTGTAAGTTCACTAACAGTTCATTTGTAACCTCCAAATCAGTAGTCGGAGCGGTTTTGAAGCGTCATCTGAGGACACGCAGGGTGGCAGAAAATTTGAGTCTCAGGTTTAGGTGGTCCTCGGAGTGTCTCCTGGTGCAGGTCCCCTGGTGTACGCTTTGGGGTCCCCTGGTTGCACTGTGAGCATGGGCCTCTAGGTTGATTGGAGGCAGGCTGGATCTCCCTGTATTTCTGGTCCTGCCTGGTGATATCTTTGGATTCCATCCAGAGGAGACAAATAGTCACTAGTCCCAGGAGGGTGTGCCGAGCCAGCCCTCTGCCTCTCACTGCCTTTGTGAGGCTGCCACGTGGCCCCTAAGAGACGGTCTCCCTAAGCCAGATGCCCCAGAGCAGGGCGCAGAGCCCCAGTTTAAATGGGACTTTGCAGGCAGATGCTTTCCCTATGTTGGTTCCTGTCGGGGGGCAGAAGGGGTGGGCAGAAGGTAAATGGAAAGTCAGAGTGTAAAGAAATGGTGTATTGGTGGGTAGCGAGCACAGATCATCTTGACGATGGTGGTGAGATTCTCTATAAGACGGCATCTTTCTTTTTATAATCTCGATGAAAAATGTGCAATGTTTAAACACCGTCACAGAACGAATATAACCGGGACTTGGGTCTTGCAAACGTCATAGTTGATTCTGTGCGCTTCATTTTCCCAACATGCTCCCCCAGTGACGTCTAGACGCTCTCTTGTTTCCTGGATGTTGTGTTAGCAGTGCTTTCCTTTCACAGATGTTCTTGGCCACTCTCTGCCAGTTTTCTGCACTGTGCTCTCTTATTAATTTGAAAGTCTGTTTTGTATTTAAGTGCTTCCCCGGGGGCTCAGATGGACAAGAACCCGCCTGCCAGTGCAGGAGGTATAAGAGATGCGGGTTTGATCCCTGGTTCAGGAAGATCCCTTGGAGAAGGGAATAGCTATCCATTCCACTATTCTTGCCTGTAGAACCCTGTGGACAAGGGAGCCTGGTGGGCTATAGACTATGGGGTCACAAAGAGTCGGAAACGACTGAGCGACTAACACACTTTTGTATTTAATAGAAATTAACCCTTCACTGTAATACATTGTAAATATGTTCTCCCAGTGTGGTATCATTTTGCCTTTATTTGTTGTCTTTCTTTATGCAGAAATTTTACAGTTTTATAAAGTCAAACATGTCAATCTCTTCCTTTATGGCATTTCCTTTTATGCCATCTTAGACTCTCTCTGCCTGAAGAATTTGAAGATTTGGGGGGTGTTTTGTTTTTCTAGTACTTGTGAGAGCCTTGCTCTGCAAAAATTTAGATCTCTCATCCTCTTGGAATTGTATGATGGGTTAAGGGGTGGAGTTTGCCCCCATGGGCTCTCTTTGCCACACCATGGAGTCAGCCTTCTGATTTTTTATGACATGAATACAAACCCTGGTATTTTCACTTTTCACAAGCCTTGTGTAGCTGTGAAATCTTAAAATGCAGTGTGGGAAAAGGCAGAGGTGTGGGCTGAAGGAGATGAAGAGGGCTGCCGTGGTGATCAGGGACCACCTGCAGGGGTCTTGGGTGGGCACTGGCCCACTGCTGCTCACCGTGGTCCCGGGGTGGCTGTCTGTCAACTCAGGTGCAGTGTAGATGTATGGTGAATTTGTACGTAGCAGTCCGGGTATCAGCCATGGTTTGGAAATGCCTGACCTTTGCCTTCCAGGCAAGTGCTCCAGGGCAGCAGGTCAGAGCCAGATTCTCATCAGCTTTCCCATGTCAGGCTTTCTTTGTAGGCCCTGGTAACAAACTCGGAGAGCTGATCCCCATTTCCAAGGCCCACGAGCACATTTTTGGAATGGTCCTTATGAACGACTGGAGTGGTAATTATGGAGATCTGGGCATTCTGGTATTGAGCATCCTATGCAATCTTGGGTCTGGGGGAAGGCTGGGTGTTTGGGACACATTTTGCAGAAGCCAAGGTGGTCTCCTGGGTCTGGTGTGGTCAGAGGCAGCAGATGGTCAGTGGTTGAGAGCACAGGCTTGGGTATCCAACAGACCTCTCGGCTCTGAGCTTTTGGCCAGTCACTTGACCTCTCTGAGCTCCAGTGTTCTTGTAAGTTGAACAGAGGGACATGGCTAATATGTTTGAGCAGTTTTGTGCCAGGCCCCAGGGCTGAACTCCTCCCGTGGACTCTCCTGCCAGATCCCAACTGGGGACTGATAATATTGTTGCTGTTTAGTCACTGTCATGTCTGACTCTTGAGACCCGGTGGACTGTAGCCCACTGGGCTCCTCCATGGGATTCTCCAGGCAAGAATACTGGAGTGGGTTGCCGTGCCCTTCTGCAGGGGATCTCCCCGACCCAGGGGTTGGGTCTGCGTCTCTAATGCCTGCTGCACTGGCAGCCGCTTTACCGCGAGTGCCAGCTGGGAAGCCCAATGGTAATATTACTATTCCCATTTTACAGGGGTGAGGAATGAGGCAGAGTGATTTCAGCTGGTTGCTGAGCTAAGATTTCAAATGAAACAGCTCCATTTCTGAGTTCGTCTCAACCCCTCTGCCTTATATAGGAGGAAACTGGTGCCAGGTGTCCCAGGAACTATGAGGTTAAGATTCCAGACCCTTCATGGGGAAATATCCTGCCTGCTCCCCGCTTTCAGAGAAGGCAGTGGCACCCCACTCCAGTACTCTTGCCTGGAAAATCCCATGGATGGAGGAGCCTGGTGGGCTGCAGTCCATGGGGTTGCTAAGAGTCGGACACGACTGAGCGACTTCACTTTCACTTTTCACTTTCATGCATTGGAGAAGGAAATGGCAACCCACTCCCGTGTTCTTGCCTGGAGAATCCCAGGGACGGGGGAGCCTGGTGGGCTGCCGTCTTTGGGGTCGCACAGAGATGGACACAACTGAAGTGACGCAGCAGCAGCAGCAGCAGCACCCCCCTTCTATTTAAACAGCAGAAAAACAAATATAATTTGTAAATACAGGAGTGCACAGAAGAAAATTAAGGAAGTGAACAAAGCAGGCAGCTTTTATATCTTTTTACAAACAAATAATAAATTTGTAAACAACGGACAAAGCACAGGATTTTGGGTCTGGGGTGCTAAATTATTGAAGTAACAAGATTTGTTTGCAGACTCTGCTTGGCCTTAAATTCCTGTCTCTTGTGACAAATATGTCTCTCTCCCTCCTGGTACTGGATACTTTTCTTTTTCCTGCCCTTTGGTCATCTCGCTCTTGGCCGCAGCCTGGCACGGTGACCTCAGAGGACCTCTGTCCTTGGTCCTGGGGCAACCAGCTCGTTGAGGTTGGAGCACCAAGGGTGGGGCAAGGCTGAGCCAAGCGTCTGTTCCTTCATCAAGGGGAGAGGGGAGACTTGGCCGGTGGCCCCGTCGGCTTCTGTCAGCCCTGCTTGTCCCCTCTCCTGTAGCTCGAGACATCCAGAAATGGGAGTACGTCCCCCTTGGGCCGTTCCTCGGGAAGAGTTTTGGAACCACCATCTCTCCATGGGTGGTGCCCATGGATGCCCTCATGCCCTTTGCTGTGCCCAACCCGGAGCAGGTAAGACGCCCTCTGTCAGGAGTCCCAAGCCCGGGCCCCTCTGCCTCCCAGCTGTTTACCCACCCAGCTTGGAGAGGGTCTGGAGGGTAAGCTCTGTGTCCCCAGCATGCCCACGTGCGGGGGGGTCTTGACTGCACGGACCTCTAGGCAAGCATGGCGCCAGTCATTCTGCCTTGTGTTTTCCCTGTTCCTTGCACAGTTCTGGGAAAAAAACATGGAGTTTTGTAATCTTTAGAATCCTCTGAGGCTACAGGAATTGGCCAGTTGGCAGGAGAAGGGGTCCCTTCCAGTATCACCACATTGCACAACCTCCCGGGTCGCTAAGTTGTGTTCTGTGTGATGGCGCCCCCTGGAGGCCGTCTGACAGACTGCAGCGTGGAGTCAGACCACAGGCCTCCTGGTGCCGAGCCTCCTGGTCCCTGTACCACTGTCCTGGCCCGACTCCCGATCTTGGTCCTCACTCCTCAGGCTGTCACAGTCTGCTGCTGCGTCCATCCCATCACCCCCAGTGACCTCCACCAAAGTGCGCTTGACCTTGACTGACGCCATGGCCTTGTGCCCTCTTCAATATGGACCTCTTTGATGTTGTCCAGTCGCTCAGTTGTGTCCGACTCTGCGACCCCGTGGACTGCCGCACACCAGACTTCCCTGTCCTTCACCATCTCCCGGAGTTTGCTCAAACTCATGCCCATCGAGTCTGTAATGCCATCCAACCATCTCATCCTCTGTTGTCCCCTTCTCCTCCTGCCTTCAATCTTTCCCAGCATCAGGGTCTTTTTCAATGAGTCAGTTCTTTGCATCAGGTTGCCAAAGTGTTGGAGCTTCAGCTTTGGCATCGGGCCTTCCAGTGAGTATTCCCAGGGTTGATTTCCTTTAGGATCGACTGGTTTGATCTTCTTTTGACCCTTTGGCAGCCCCCTACTCTTCCTAGACACTCTGCCCCTGGCTTCTGGCATGTGACCAGTCTCAGTCCTCATCTCCTGCAGTGCTCCAGTGGACTCTGTCGTCCACGTGGGGGCAGACTGGGCTGAGCTCTCAGCCTCGCTCTTCCCTCATTCCCGTTCCTGCTCCCCTGAACATCTGACCCTGCTCACTCATGGCCTCTGCTCCCACCCTGGACATGTCTCAGCCTGCTGTCTTCTCACGGAGCTGTACTAAAACACTGGGAGTCTTTCCCTGCAGACCAGCTCCTCATGAGGCTCTTTGGGCTCTCTGGCAGGACCCCCTACTCCCTCCTGCACTGCTCCTGCCAGCATCTCCTTCCCCATCCTTTTCAGTCTCTGAGACCTGTCTCCTCCCGCCTCAGTGAGTACTACCCTCCAAGGACCGCCTGGCCCGCAGTCACATCCCTGGCTTATCCCCTCCAGGCTTTATCCCTGGTCCAGCTCTTTGCTCACAGGCACCGCTCACCCTCACCAAAGACCTTTGGGCTCTATCTCCTTATGTACCAGTCCTTCCCAAATACTGTTAAAGTGCAACCTTCAGGATTCTTGCCGCTTGTGAATGATGACTTACTGAATGCTTTTCTTTTTCTTTCGTTTTATTTTCCCATCCCTACAGTGGTTCTTTGGGCTTCCCTGGTGGCTCAGCGGTGAATCTCTCCACCAATGCAAGAGATGTGGGTTCAATCCCTGGGTTGGGAAGATCCCCTGGGGAAGGAAATGGCAACCCACTCCAGTATTCTTACCTGGGATATTCCATGGACAGAGGAGCCTGGTGGGCTATAGTCCATGGGCTTGCAAAAGAGTTGGTCATGACTTAGCAATTAAACGACAACAAGGGTTCTTTATATTGAGATTTTATGGTTGCAACCCAAATAGTGCTAAAAAAGAATAAATCCATACACTGCAAAAATAGCCATAGAATTGTCTTAGATATAAATGTATGCAAGCATCTACAAAGGATGCAGGCTGAATGCTTTTCTTTAAAGCAGCTTCCATTTGAAAACATAGTATATTTAGAAAAGGAACTTCTAGGTCCCTATCCATGTCACTAGCCACCAAGTCAATCATGAAAAGAAACCCATAATCATGAAAATAAAGTCACCCCACGTTAGCTCATGGATCACTAGGGAGTCACAGATGGCTCTTGGGGAAGACACTGCTTTTGGACAAAGTACAGACCTTCCGGCCTGGCTGTCACAGTGGCCTGTGTCACTGAGCCAGGAGCGCCAGGGGGACTGTGCACCTTTTGCTGGCCACCCTGTCTTCTGCCACCCTCACCCCCAGTGTCCAGGGACACGGCACTGTCCTGGAAAGAGGGGACGCACCTTCTTCTCAGGGCCTTCTGCCCAGTTGCTCTGCTGTGGGGCCAGCCTGGCCAGCTCGGCCAGCCAACCCAGCCCCTCTGTGTTCCTCTGCCCTCACAGGACCCCAAGCCCCTGCCGTATCTCTGCCATGACCAGCCCTACACGTTCGACATCAACCTCTCTGTTGCCCTGAAAGGTACTGCCCTGGGGTCAGAGGCTGTGTCCAGCTGGGTGTACCCCTGAGGCTGCTCGGCTGGGCTGAGTTAAAGGCCAGTGGATCAGTAGTGAGAGAGCCCAGCTTTGCAGGCTACAGTTGAAGTTCAAGTCTTGGTTCTTCCCCTGACCAGCTCTGGGACTTTGGGTGTGTTACTGAATCTGTCTGCTACTAAATCTGTCCGGTTTGTCACCTGGCAAGTGGGATAATGATGGTATTGACTTCTCTGTGGAAGTCCCCCAGCTCTGAGACCCTACCCTATGAGCTTATTGGTTCATAGACTCTTTAGGCGGAGTCATATTAGACAATGGAAAGCCTAAGCCACAAAACAGTGCCCCTTACAAGGTGGGATCCCCACTCCTTGATGGAATTAAGTCTTCTTGTCAATGTTACTTGTCTTCCCCACAGGAGAAGGAATGAGCCAGGCAGCTACCATATGCAGGTCTAATTTTAAGGTAAGCTTTGAGGCTGGGCAGACTGCTTTTGGAGGCAAGGGAGGCCTTTCTTCCTGGCAGGACCAGGAGAAAAACATCCATGTCGGGATGTGATGATGGGTCAGCGTGTGGTGGGTTGTTTCCATTTTTTTGGTAGAGCTACCGGGAACAGTTTAGTCCATGTCTCTGGGTGCATGAATGTGCATATGTCTGGATATCCAGGGATAGAAGTGCTGGGTCATAGAGGGTGTATATCCATACTTGGCTGAGGAGTCCTTCCAGACACTTCTCCAAAGGGCTTGTTACAATTTGCACTCACCACGAGCAGCATCTGAGCATTTTGGCTGCTCCACATCCTGGTCAACAGGTGAGCCACCGGCATTTTCATTTCAGCTGTTCTGGGGATTGTGATTTCGCTTTGCACCTCCCTAAAGAGGAATGCTGGGAAAGACTGAGGGCAGGAGGAGAAGGGGGCGGCAGAGGATGAGATGGTTGGATGGCATCACCGACTCAAAGCACATGAGTCTGAGCAAACTCCAGGAGATAGTGAGGACAGGGAAGCCTTGGCGTGCTGCAGTCCCTGGGGTTGCAAAGAATCGGACACGACTGAGCGACTGAACAACGACAAGGACGAATGCAGCTGGGCATCCTGTCATATGCTTGCTGACCATTTGAACATCCTCTGATTCAATGTATTCCTGTTTCTTCTAGTCTCCCTCTTAATTTAACTGTATTCTGGGCTCCTTAGGCTGCTAAGAAGGAATGGGGGGGCCTGCTTAAGGGGGCTTTTGTGCAAAAATCCATTTCTGAGGTTTCCTTTTCCTGGGTGTGTAGCTTTAGGAGGGGCAGACCTGAGGAGCTGTGGGCTTGAGGCGCAGGAGTGCAGCCCCTGAGATGCTTGGTGGGCATGTGGTCCTTGGTCCCTTCCCACCAGGCCTGACCTCCCGTAGTGCTCCTCATCCTTTAGGCTGCTCTGAGGTTCTGTTTGAGTTGTTCAGCTCTGTTGCCCAATGTCTGTTCCAATGAGACACTTTTGCTCTAGTGAGGACCTAGACCTTGTCAATTCAGGACTCGGGTGACTGCAGGACAAAGTGGGATTGTGGACTCCTGAGCATGCTGCACATTGAGGGTCTGAGCAGTGAGGTTTGCAACTCCAGGAGTGCTTCTTGGAGAAGGTGGGTTAGGGTTGGGCTAGAAGGAGCCTAGGAGCTGGGGCTCTAGCTGGTGAAGGGGGGGTAGAGAACTGGGTAGGTCACAGGGTAAGTGCAGGAGGACAGCTTGTCCTTGCTCTAGGGACTGGGAGAGAGCCCGGGGCGGGCTGCTGTGAGTGGGGCTGGCTGCTCCGGGCAGCTCAGGAGAAGCCTGTCCTGCCCGTCCCCATCTCTG